>NC_042618.1:17785268-18438880 GCF_901001135.1 Rhinatrema bivittatum
GATATTATGGTCCTCCAGGTAGTCTGAAAGCTGCTTATTTACAATTTTCTCCATGATCTTGGCTATAAACGAGAGATTTGAAATGGGGCGGTAGTTGTTGAGGTCATATGGATCCAGGTTCGGTTTTTTGAGAATGGGTTTAAGTGTGGCTGATTTGAGAATGTCTGGGAATATTCCTTGTGAGAGGGAACAGTTGATAATATCTGCTAGATATTTGGAGATGTATTCTGGAATGAGAACCAGGAATTTGGAGGGGATTTGGTCCAGCGGGTGGGTCGAAGGTTTCATTCTTTTTATCAGACTTTCCACCTCTATAGTGTGGGTTGGGTCAAAGGATTCCAACCTTATGTCTGTGTTTGGTCGGTGGGGGGTATCTGGAGGCAGTGAGTTTGGGTAGGTAGGTAATTTGGCTAGGGTGTTTGACTTGGTTGACTTCTCTTACATTGGGCCTGATGGGAGGCTCCTCGCGCTTCCCTCTCTTCTTTCTGGCCCAGTGGGAGGCCTTTTCCTCCTTCACCCAGATCAGAGTGAGACGTTGCCAGCTCCTGCTGTTCTGGGCCTGAAGGGGATGCAAACTTTATCTTCCCCTGCTGAGTCTGGGAGCGATGCTGCTGCTGATCTGAGGTTGGAGATGCTGGGAAGATGAAGGAGGAACGGAGAGGGAGTGTGGGGGCTGCTGAGCAGGAAGGGGTGGGAAACGGGGTCAGGGTAGCTGGGCAGGCAGGGAGATGGGATGAAGGGGGTAGGGAGAGTCAAGCAGGGGAGAGAGGGAGCACAGGGAAGAGGATGTGGGGGTTCAGGAATGCTGGGCAGGGATGTGAGTGTTAGCAGATGATTGAAAGGGAGTTATTGGGAGAAGTGAAGGATGCTGGAGGCATGGAAGGGGAGTGATGGGGTGCAAGAGCCATCATATGTCTGTTTTGGGAATGTGCATTTCTTCTATCTTTGTACTTTCCTTAGTGTAGGAGGATCTGTATTTCTGTTCCTTGCTCTCCAGTTTTGCACTGCATGATGCAGAGGGGCTTTTTGAGGTTTCCATTCCAGTTTTTGTCTCCACATTTGTAATTTATGAACATAAGAAATTGCCATGCTGGGTCAGACCAAGGGTCCATCAAGCCCAGCATCCTGTTTCCAACAGAGGCCAAAACCAGGCCACAAGAACCTGGCAATTGCCCAAACACCTAGAAGATCCCATGCTACTGATGCAATTAATAGCAGTGGCTATTCCCTAAGTAAACTTGATTAATAACCGTTAATGGATTTCTCCTCCAAGAACTTATCCAAACCTTTTTTGAACCCAGCTACTCTAACTGCACTAACCACATCCTCTGGCAACAAATTCCTGAGCTTTATTGTGCATTGAGTGACAAAGAACTTTCTCCGATTAGTCTTAAATGTGCTACTTGCTAACTTCATGGAATGCCCCCTAGTCCTTCTATTATCTGAAAGTGTAAATAACCGAGTCACATCTACTCATTCAAGACCTCTATCATATTCCGCCTAAGCCATCTCTTCTCCAAGCTGAACAGCCCTAACCTCTTCAGCCTTTCCTCATATGGGAGCTGTGGTCTTTTATTCTGTATTTGGTGAAGGTCGGATCTGTATGTGTGACTGGGGTGAGGTATTTTACTAGTAGAAGGGGTTTGTATCAATCTTCTTTGTTGCTTTCTCTCATTCTCAATAGGACATGCATTGGTGCTGCACTGCTGCCTTTTCATAGGAAGGGTCATTGCTGTTTGAGTTCTTGGAATTAGTGTTGCAGTGGTATGAAGGTTTGCTACACATGTGCTTAGAGTTATTTTTTTTCAGGTTTTGTATTTTGTATTGCGCCTGGTAGTAAGGGTATTTCGGTTGCTGAGAGAGCCCCAGAATCAGAATATCCTTTTTTTTATATAGCGAGTTGTATTTGAAATATCCTAGTTCTGCTCTGCACCAATTGTTTGGGGATCACCGGGGTGGGGGGTGGGTTCCTGTGAATGCAGAGTATATGTGTACATTTACCCCTGTGATGGTTATGTGTTCAGTGAGTCACGCCCGGAAGCATCATCTGCCAGGTGGGTCCCGAAAGAAAGAAGGTAGAGAACATTATCTTGCCTCTTTATAAAATAGCTGAGATTCATGAGGGTTGGTTTTTTTTTTTTTCTGTAGTTTTTGTTTACCTTGTTTTGTCTTATTGAATTATTGTCTCCATTTTATAGCTTTCTGCTTTTGTCAGTCCTTTGCTTTTGAGAGCTATTTGAGCTTGACATGTCTGACAGCGGAGAAATCCTTTGTGTTCATTCACCAAAGTCCTTGTTTCTTGCCCCTGACAAGCACAGGTCCGTGCTCGGGAGGTGGCCTCTGCAAGATCCTTAGGGACCTTCATGTTCAGTTTTATTTTAGTTTTCCTAGGAAATGCAATGTTTAAAAAAAAAAAAAAAAAAAAAAAAATGTATAACCCGCTTGCCTCCACGCGTCTTGGTGGCAGAGTACAATTTAACATCCAGAATCAGATTCCAAAAGAAGATACAACAGCAACATTACAAAAGTGTAGAAGCAACAAGGAATGGCTAAATTACTTTGCTTCCTGACGCCCTTGATAGAAATGAATGATTTTTCTCCTGTTTTTTGTCATAACAAAGTCATTTTTACAGTGAACATTGAAATTCCTGGGAAATTTAAAACAAAGGTCCCTAAGCTCCTTCACCTTGCAGATCTGAAGGTGTTGGGTGGTCTGTCTGTCCGTTCAGGTGGCGTTTCCGAGTATCCCCGTTTCATCATCTCAGCGCGTGTCCTGCTGACTTTGCGTTCGGAGGTTATTTAGGGCCTGCTGGTTGGGTCCATGCCTGCTCAGTTCCTCTGAAACCCCTGTTAATCCCAGTGGCAAGGCGTGCCTGCCATATCTCCGTGCCGGCAGTCACAGGGGCGGCATTAATTACTTCTCTCGTCTTGAGGAAATCTTCGTGTATTTATTTATTTTATTTCTAACCTTATAAAACCCGCCTCTCTCAGTATGGCTACAAAGCGACGGACAAAACCAGCAAAAGCAAAAATCGGGACTTGCACCTGGGCTGTGCTTTTCCTGCAAGGATGTACAGTGCAAATTGTTGGGATTAGTTGGTTCAAGGCAACCTGTGATAATTCAGTACTTCTAAAAAAAAATCTCTCTCTTCAGGTGTCTCACAGGGAGTGCGGTCCAATTTATTTTTCTGATCAAAAGTGCACTAAAGATTCAAATCCAAAGTACTTTCTTCAATCCTAATTTAATTTTAAAAAGTGAAAGAGCAGGGCTACCAACAGAACAAAATGTATGACAATATGATGACGACGTAGCGCACAGAGCTACACGCCAGCATCAAAGAAAGTCGCTTCCATAAAGGCACTGATTGAACAGTTGACTTATAATCCGATCAGCCCACCAAAATAAGACAGCCAATGAGAGACGGCGCTCAAAATTTACACCAATCACAGAGCAGCCACCAAAAAACCAGTAATATGTACGAATAAAATCAGGTGGTTACCCTCAACCAATGTAATACTGGTGTTTGGGGGATTGATCCGCTACTGATATCGGGGAAACAATTTTTATATAATATATCAAAAAAATTTTGCTTGGAACTAAAATCACATTTTTTTACGTGTAAATTAGGATTGAAACAAGTACTTTTGGATTTGAATCTTTATTATAGTATTGTACAGATCAGAAAAACTAGGGACTTCTCGTTCAGTTTTCGGGCCTCACTCCTCTGGAATTCCCTTCCCCCCCCAGACTTTCGTGCAGAAACCAACTATAGGAAGTTCATGAATTCGTTAAGCCACTTGAGTTTTGCTTGTGCCCTATATGACACACAGTTTTCCTTTCTTGTCGCTTCTTCTTTCACTTCAGTTTTTGACAAATTCTCTCTCTCTCTCCTTTTTTGAATCTTAACAAGACCGCGATCTTGTTGCTCTCCCGCTCTGAGATAACCCGCACACCAGGAAGTTGGACATTTCAGTTCTGAAGCTTAGAGAGTCGAATACTGGGGGGCTCCTTTTTATTACGTTCAGTCCCGCCAGATGTGAAACTTGTAAGTCGAGCATTGGTTACAGTGCGCATTCCTTGGATTAGTGTAAGTCCTTATTCTTGGGTTTACCGACAGCCGCAGTTCATTCAGAGCTCAGCCTGCTGTCTGGTTTCAGGCCCCACCCTGTGTGCTCACATTTCTCCGGTCTTGGCCGAACTTCATTGGTTACCTGTGCCCCGGTGTATTCAGTTTAAAATACTCACTTATGATCTTTAAGGCAACTAAAAGTCCTTTCAAGGCCTGATCTTTATTGCACTCTACTGCCAAAAGATTGCTAGTAATTCCCACTCATAAGCAGATCCAGTTACCTCAATCACGGTCCCTTATTTTTGCCATTGCTGGTTTTTCACTGCACAACAAACTCCCAGAGCCACTAAAAGCAGAATCTGGTCTGCTACGCTTCAGAAAATTGCTTCAAACCCATCTTTTCTAAGGCTTTTCCCCTTAGTAGTTTTTGGAGAATTTGGTCCAGAGAGTGCCGTGTTATTGCAGTGCGTGGGACCAGCCTAAGGGTGAGTCTGTGGATACCTATGTTTCTAATGTTAATGGTTATAATTTGTCGTTATGATGTTCATTCATTTTTATGCTTTGTGTGTTAAACATTTTTTGAATGTATGTTGTATCTTTGCTGACATGCATGTAATATTGTTACCCGCTAAGCTCTGTGGATTATAAAGTTGTTACATAAGCATATCTGTCCTGTTAATAGTTCTAACTTTAGGGGATTTCACATATACATGTCTCTTAGTTGGTTTTTTTTTTAATCTTTCCTTGTCTGATTAGTGTATTTGGTTTGATTTGTTATGTTTTGTTTATATTTTATTCAAGATTTTGCATGTCTCTTTAATGTACAGTCACTTGGCCAAGTCCTTTTACAGTTGGGATATTGAGTTTTAATAAATGATAAAATAATACAGGCTGATTTTAGTCGTGGGGCCTGCGCGTTCCCATACCCGGTAAGCGCACTCTGTACCAAAGCAACGTAGGGCGGAGCTGGGTGTGTTCCCCATGTTGAGGGCTGCAAGCTTCGGGCACTCACCTCCATCTTTTTTTTTGCTTTGTGGATCTTGAAGGAGAGCGAGCAGGAGCACGCAGACCCCTGGAGCCGCTGCGGTAACAGCGACTGCCCCTCCCCCCGCCGCCCCTCAGCAGCGCGGGAGAGGCGGCAGGAGAGGATTTTGTTCGGGCGAGGAGTTTCCTTGCCTTTCACGTGGTTCTCTGGCGTGGCGGATGCGGGTTTCCTTTTTGACTTAGATTTCAGTGTAAGGTTTCTGAATTATGTTTTTCCCTGCTGCGATGTTTATGGCATCAAGCTGACAGCTTCTTGTACAGTCTGCAATATTTATGGCACCAAGTGTGATTCTTGTGTAGTCTGGCAGCTGCTCCACGCACCCATTTATCAAGGAGCACAGAAGGTCTGTCATTTATTAGATTCCTTTGATCTTTTGGTAAAATATACTAGAGGCCAGTTTTCAAAGCAATTTATGTATCCTTACCAGCCATCTGATAAGTACCAGCCCTCCACGTGCTGCTGCACATCGTACGTACCTTTTACCTGCGCTGACGGGAGGTCGTGACCAGGGATGGTGGGAGGAGGAAAAATACGCACATAGACTGCATTTTCAAATCAAGCTCAGGAGAACCAAGATGGCTGCCTCACCGTGAACACGGAATTATCCTAGCTCTGTGAAATTTCTGAAATCTTCAGAAATTTCACGTCAAACACGTGATAAAGGAAGCATTGCTTCATTTCGTCAAACACGGATAGAGGAAGCATTTTGGCCTGTGCAGCAGAGGCCGGAGCGTGCGGCCACTGGTGTTGATGGCGGAGAGCGGCCACCACACGCCCAGGCCGAGGAAGCGCCACTCAGCCCCGGAGCACCAATAGTTCCATCCTTGACCTATAAAGCCCCCAATGGAAGAGGGGACGGAACAACAATTGAAAACCCCGTGGATACAAACAACTGTGAGTTCTTTTGACCCCCAGAGAAAAGACCGGGATTTTCTGTGTTCTTCAGAGAGCCCGTCGATCTTGGGCTCCAGGAGGGATAAAGACGAGCCACGGTGAGCTGAAATGGACAAGGATGGCCTCCTGGATTTGGGAGGTAAGGAGAAAGAGATACAAGTAGTATTGAATAGTTCTTTGAAAATGCCTGAAAAAATAACCCTTGAGGAAATATGGAAAGCTCTGACCAGGATGAATATGGCGATAACTGATTTAACTAATGTAGTAAAACAAAATATGGAAAAGACCCACATGTTAGAAAATAAAGTTCAATCGGTTGAGAAATCTTTGGAAACGGTGGAAAAAGAGATTAAAAATATAAAAGATGTACAATGTAATTTAATAAGATCTGAGAATTTGGCTACAAGCAAGATAAATTTCTTCGAGAATGAGATACGGAGAAACAATTTAAGATTCTTGAACTTTCACAAGACAAAATGGATGTCACCAAAAGAGACGGCTGAGGGGGGATAGAGGTGTTTAAAATCATGAGAGGTCTAGAACGGGAAGATGTGAATCGGTTATTTACTCTTTCGGATAATAGAAAGACTAGGGGGCACTCCATGAAGTTAGCATGGGGCACATTTAAAACTAATCGGAGAAAGTTCTTTTTTACTCAACGCACAATTAAACTCTGGAATTTGTTGCCAGAGGATGTGGTCAGTGCAGTTAGTATAGCTGTGTTTAAAAAAGGATTGGATAAGTTCTTGGAGGAGAAGTCCATTACCTGCTATTAAGTTCACTTAGAGAATAGCCACTGCCATTAGCAATGGTTACATGGAATAGACTTAGTTTTTGGGTACTTGCCAGGTTCCTATGACCTGGATTGGTCACTGTTGGAAACAGGATGCTGGGCTTGATGGACCCTTGGTCTGACCCAGCATGGCATTTTCTTATGTTCTTACTTAAGAGTTATCTTATAAATATCTTGGCCTTCTCACAAACATCTATTCCAATGATTTCCAAGATATACTATTTGCTGGGAGGACAAGTAAATTTACATCAAGAACAACAGATTAATAATACTTCAGTTGATAATCTAATGGATTTTTTAGAGAAATCGCATGAAGGAAAAATAGAGACGAGCAACATTGCTGGTGACGTTCATGCAGATTTCAGACAGGGATAATATTTTGAGATTATCTTTTTGGAAATAGTCATTGCCTTTTTATGGATATCAAATAAGAGTCTTTCCAGACATAAAGAAAAGCTTTTCTTTCAATGAAGAATGAAGCTGTTTCCCCAGGAGCCACATTTTATTTAAGGTTCCCCTGTTGGTGCATATTGACATATTTTATTTTATTTATTTACATGTTTTTATATACCGAAGTTTAGCTAGATGCCTTCACTATGGTTTACAGGTAAAACAACGAAATACAATTGAGGCAACAACTGGTATAACAACATAACTGGAATAATAACAGGTAAGGAAAGGTTATAAGCCAACAGCTTGTTTAACAACAGATTGGGATTATCCTCTGTTGTAAGGAGATTAACTATATGTAGTCGTGTTTAACTATCAGTAATAGTATGCGGTGTCTTTTGTGGAGTGGGTGATTAGCCGATCCTATTTACATAGGCTCAGTGGCGCGCGTAAGTCCCGGGGTTTTGCTAGGGGGGGAGGGGGGCGTGTTGGGGGGGGGCGGCGAGACGTTCGGGGCATTCCGGGGGGAGTGGTTCCGGCCCGGGGGCGTGACTGAGGCCTCCGAAATCGCTCCCGGGCCGGGGAATCGCGTGGCGGCGGCTGACCGGCGCACGCGAGTTACGCCTGCCTGGGGCAGGCGTAACTTTTGCGATAAAAGTAGGGGGGATGTAGATAGGGAGGGGAAGGTGGGGGGAGGCCAAAGGAAAGTTCCCTCCGAGGCCACTCCCATTTCGGAGCGGCCTCGGAGGGAATGGGCTCTGCGTGCAGGTTGCACAAATGTGCACCCCCTTGCGCGTGCCGACCCCGGATTTTATAAGATACGTGCAGCTACGCGCGTATCTTATAAAATCCGGCGTACTTTTGTTTGCGCCTGGTGTGCGAACAAAAGTATGCGCGGGCGTACTTTTCTAAAATCTACCCCATTGTTTTTTCAATGTATTAATTGAAACTTCAATAAAAATAAAATAAAAAAAAATAAAAAAATCAAGCTCAATTCTACCCGTCCAAAAAGCAGATGCCACTGACCGCGTGTGCTCCGTGCCCATGTCTGTGTTCAACGGGAAAGTCCTCGTGTACACGTAAAGACAGCGGGTAAAAACTGCACGTGGGCTTTGCACCGATGGAGAGAGATCGGAAATTGAGCCCCTGCTTTTAAACTTCATTCAGAAAAACCTCTCTGGCAGGTCTCCCCTCTCACTGGATTGAGGGGTGACCACCTCCTACTGGCAAATCACAGTTTCGCGCAAGTGGAAGACACTTGCATGTTTCACTTGGATCCTCTGCGGGGCTAGATTGCCCTATGGCGCGGTTGGGCATTTCCGGGGGGGGGGGGGGGGGGGGTGGGCCGGTCTGCCTGCTGGTCTGTGCATCTGCAGTGGCTTGGGAGGGAAGGGCCTGGATTAAGGAGCAGAGTGGCTCTTTTCTTCTCTGCTCTGCTCTGCCTGTTCCCTGTAGGCTGCCTGGGAGGGGAGAGGCTGGAGCAGAAAACAGAGGCTGAACTCTGAGTGATCTTCCTTGCAGAAGCCCTGTGTGCCTATGCATAGGGAGAGGGGTGAGCCCTGGGGCAAGGGACAGAGGGGAGAGTACTGGAGCCTTTCGTAGAAGGGGGAAGACAGAGAGAATATGTATGTACGTACCTGGGAACGTTTGAGTTGCGGTCACGCTAAGATTGTGGTTGATTAACGGGGGTGGGGGGTTAGGGGCGTCACCTTCTGGCACTTTAGGGATGTGAAAACCTTTCTGCAGCCGTGGCACAAGGTCCTTTCTACTGGGGAATAGCAAGTGCTATAGGACCCAAGGGAAGTCACATTTAAAAAACAAAACAAAAAAAAACCCCAAAACAGTCTATGTCCAAAGATTGTGTTCCAAACCATGGAGAATTTATTTGGAAAAGACAAAATAGTCCAAAAGTCAAAGGCTTAGAGAAAAACCACAACAAAACTTCAGCAAATGCGCTGCACTGTTCTCAGCTCTCTCTGAGTTCCCTGCCCCTTCCAAAATACCTCGATTGGCACCGATCTTTGCAAATCTCTTGGATTCAGGGCAAACTCCGCTCTCCCATGCAGTCCTCCAGGTCTCCAGAAAGGGAAAAAAAGTGAGAGAGAACTGGTTTCTTCTCCGACTGGGGCTTCTGCTCCTGTTTCCTGAGGGGTCGCTATCCTCCCAGGTGTACGAGAGTGCACTCCCTTCGTCCACTCCAGCAGTGCTCCTCAGGCGTTTATCTCCTCCTGATCCCTCTTCAGCTTCGTTTCTCATCTCTGTGCTTCGTGGGAAGCACCTTTCTTACATTCCCACCAAAACCCTCCAGTGATCGCCGTACCAAGCTCCCACTTAATCACACCTCCCATGACTGGAAAGTTTGACATTTTAACAATCCCTCCTTTCTAGTAAACCTTAGAGGAGGTTTACATCTGTATCAGCTTTCTCTCCCCCCCCCCCCCCCTCCTCACTAATGCATACTCGCTCCTTGACCCCGCACTCTCTTTGCTCACAGCTTCCTGACCTGTCCTCCCTCACGCTACCCTCAGCCGACTGATTCCCAGGTCCTGGAATGGCAGCTGCAGGCTGAGCTGAGTATATGTCGGCCCCTCTCCAGCTTCTCCCCACATGCTGCCTGCAGTGCGTGTGCTCCAGGCTCATCCCTCTCCTCCTGTTCCCTTGCAGGCTTCCCGAAGGAGAGTGGCTGGAGCAATAAACAGAGCTTCCTACTGTTTCCCCAGCAACTGATTTAGTTTTCCTGAGTCTCTGGTGAAATCTGGAGTTGTCCCAGGTTGTGTGTGTGTGTGTGTGTGTGTGAGAGAGAGAGTGTGTGAGAGAGAGTAGAAGAGAGAGATCTGATGCCCATGTGGAGCACCGCTGTTCTGTCTCCACAGTGTATTTATATGTTTATTACACTGCCACCCTGTGTCATCTTGTGATATTGCTTGGCTTAGATTTTCTTTACCCCGATAGGTTATTGTTAGCTGCCGTTTGAATCTTTTGACCTTCCTAATTGGATCTGTTCCTGTTCTGCCCTTTCTGTTGGTCCCTTGGCCCAAAGCAGCTTGGGACACTTTATTGCCTGAAGGGATTTTCAAATGGGGGGGGGGGGGAAAGGCTTTGGGCGAACCATCAGCTCATTCAGGATCTTTAGCCGCAAGCTCCCGAGAGAGGCATCGTTTCTCACCACTCGTTCGTGCACAGCTTCTCTCAGCTGCCGTTCCCCTCTCTGAGACTGGGCTGGGCTTCCAGCTGTAACAGTCTCTCTGTGTTCTGTGCCGCTGCTCTTGCTGCTGCCTCATTCACGGCGAGTCCTGTCTTGCTCATCGTTCTAATAAATAGTTTGGTGACCAAGAGGTGAGTTTATCTGAAGCTGGGAAAAAGGTTTAACTGGCTGTCTAGCAACCCAAGCGCGTTGTGCGAGCGGCACAGGCTGCGAGTGGGAGCTCTTTTCTGTCTCGCAGTGGGGGGGCCGGTTACTGAAGTGCAGGAGGGAAGGGGACGCCGTCCCCGCTTCGTTCCCCTCTCTTTATCCCCAGGGTTTCCAGACGGAAGACCCGATGGGTCCACATAAAGGAAACGCCCGTCCCACCTCCCAACCGGGACAAAGCTCCCCCAGCCATGACACCCCTAGAAGTCAGGGGAGGGGAGGGGGGGGGGGCGGACCTGGGAAATCTTTCTTCAACAAATTCTCTCTTTAAACAGCAGGAGAAAGTAAAGGCCCTTAAAAACCAAGTCTTGTCCGCACAAACTGAGTTACAGCAAGTAACAGCGTCGTTACTGTACTCGGCTAGAGAGGTGGGGAAAACCTTCCCCTGGTATAAGATATCCGCGCAGTATTTTTTCACTTTTCCTCCTCATTCCAGGCATCCAGGCCAGAATAATGTGCTTTGTCCGTGGACTCGCGCTGCTCCAAACATGCGCATCAAAAAGCTGTCGCCAGCTCCAGTCTTTTTACGTTAACAGGTGAGGGAGGAAAGCTGGGCCTCGCTGTTACAATTCCAGTGGCTTTCTAAACTGATTAACTTCCTTTCCTTTCATCTTCTTTTTTTTTTTCCTGTTTTGCTCCACAGGAAAGGCCCGCCAAAGCTACCCTGGAAATCAGGAAAGAATCAAATACACAAATTAGACCCGAGCAGCTGCTTTTCAGCCTAAGTAGAAATGTCTTTTTTCCTTTTGTGTTCCAGATGGCTTTCGGAAGTGCTCGCCTGCTGCTCGGGTAAGTTTGCAAACCACTGGTCTCTCTCCTCAATACGCGTTTCACACCCAGCCTCGCCCTGAGCGCAACCCAGATATAGCTTGGTGCGTCTCCAGAGCTCTCGGTTACCCGCAGACCTCGCGTGTCTCGGCCCGAATGGGTGCTGCTCCTATTCTGCTCTAACCAATACGAATGGAACCGTTTTATCGAATGGCTGCTCACAGGGCGCACCGAGCGCATGCACCCTGATATCCCTAGTCCAGCTGGAAAGACGCTAGAAAGAAATACCCTGGTTAGTCTCTGCCAGGGGCCTTCTTGACTGGCACAGTCCTGCTGGATTCCCCCAAAAATCCCCTGTCCTCGATAGCCTTGCTCTAGCAACAGCAGCAGCCCTGCTTCGGCACAAATTGTCAGCAGTAAATATCTCATGGGACTTCCTTCAAGGGGGGATTCTCGTTCTCTCAACACAGCGGCTCCTCAGAAAAAATAAAATGACCGCCCCTGAACCCGAGGATTTATAGGGTTCAGGATGTGCAGACACTTGCCACCTGACTGGATGTGTTTCTTCCCTCTACAGACGATTACACTGAGAGGCTGCGGTCTCCTGTTCAACCTATGAAATCGCGCCCAGCGTTGGCTTTGCTTTCTGCTGCCCTCTCTATGGCTTTTTTTTTTTCATTTTTTGGTTTCCCGCTGGCCCCCTCTTTTCTGCTGCACGCTCTCAAGCCGATGCAATATCGGTGCATGCTATACGGGAACTGACGATTAAGCGCCCGCTCATATAACGCGTGCCGAGCCGCCTCCCCGGGCACCCAATTTAATATTTAAATCGGGTGCTGCAGTGAAAAGGAAGCGCTAGGGGAAATTGCTCGCCCCCTAGCACCTCCTCGGCAGCGGGCGCCCGGGAGCGGTGGCTGTCGGTGCGGATTTGTGGGGGGGGGGGGGGAATAGATGAGTGCTATTACCTATGCGTGCGATTGGACACGCGTTTTGGACGCCCTAATCCCCCGTTTTTGCATCGGGGGTTATGGACACGCGTCCAGTCGTGCCTCGGGCCGTGTGCTGCATCGGCCTGTCTGACTGGCTCGCTGTTTCCCTTCAGCCCCATTTCTGTGTTTTGCAGAAAGGGCAAAAGAGGGAGTGAATACATTTTGGCCTGAAGGCAGGCTAAGGCCCTGCAACTCCTTCCTCCTGTGCCACTCAAAGCGGAAGCCCCAGGTAGTTAAATCTTTGAGCCACTGGCTCCCGTGCACATTTCCATCCCCGGCCACACCGAATCTCGGGGTGACCAGCATTGGGGTTTGCAGAGAGGTGACGGGGTGGGGAAAGGGGTTGGAAGGAGGGTTTTCTATTTCAGACTACATACAAGCACCGTGCCCTGGAAACGTGGCTGGGCCTGGGAAGAGCTGGTCCCATTTAGAAAACCAAAAAAAGTGATTGGGTTAGGAAATGATCCAGATGTGAAGGAGCAGCGTCCAGCTAAAAGACATGTGGGGACTTGTGGAAACCAAGAAACCTGCTGAGTGGCGAGGCAGTGAAAAGTGTTTAGAAAGTGGGTGAGTGGGACAGCCAGCATGGGGAGAGGAGCCTGCACTACAAAGGCAGAGAGGGTCAGACACTCACCACAGCGGGCCAGTTCCTTCTAAATATACATCTGCAGGTGTGGTGTGGGCAGCCGGCGCCAGTACTCTATCTTGCCTGCCACATGTGGCTGCCGGAGCTGCTGCTGCTCCCAGCACTCAGAATGAGTCGGACCCAGACAGAGGCTGGAAGGACTCGGAGGAGGAAGATGAGGAGATGCTGAGCCTGCGTGCATCGTATGTACAGCACTGAGGCCAGAGTATCTGTGCCCTGCGTGTTGCCCATTGCTTCCCACACTCTGGAGCTCGTGCTATAGCCATGAAGAAGAGGCCTGCACGAGTACATAGGTTCTCAGAAGGGGGTGCCTACAAGTTCAAAAGACACCACTGGTGTGGCTGCGAGGCTCTGAGAGCAGAGCCCAGGTGCTGGTCTGGATCTGTGCATCAGGCAGGGGTGACTTTTCCGTGACGCACTTGATCAGGTTGGGAAACACTTGTGGAGATTGTCCAGCAATATTTGTATGCATTAGTACAATTTCAAATGAGAAGAATCCGGCAAAAGTTGCAAAAGAAAAGGAATTTTGATTTTATAAAGTAGCCCTTCTGGGTGCAGTACTTCCAAGGGTGGATGCAAGGGAACGCACGATGATGAAGGCGACAAAGAATAGCTAAAGCACTGTTTCCCCAACTATGAATCATCAGATCTGATCAGGTGCGCCATGGAAAAGTCACCATTACTTATTTATTTATTTTAAAAGGACTTATTGCCCCCGCCCGCCACCCTGATGCTTAGATCCAGGGTGGGTGAGAATGGGAGCCTGGGTGTGTGTGTGCGTATTAGAATGAGAGCCTGCGTGTGTGTGTATGGGGGTGAGACTGGGAGCCTGAGTGTGCATCTTGTCGGGGTGAGAATGAGCCTGTGTGTTTGTGTGTGTGTGGGGGGGTGAGTGGGAGCATGAGTGTGCATCTTGTCAGGTTGAGAATGAGAGCCTGGGTGTGCGTCTGTGTGTGTGTGAGAATGGGAGCCAGGGAGTAAGAGGGAGAGCTTATATTTGTGGTAGAGCATATGAGAGTGAGAGAGTGTGTGTGTGTAGAGAATGTGAGAGAGAACATGTGTGGGGGGGATTATATGAGAGTGAGAGCTTGTGTTTGTAGTAGAGCATGTGAGAGTGAGAGCATGTGTGTAGATTAGAATGAGAGCCTGGGGTATGTGTGTGTGTGTGTGGGGGGGGGGGGGGGTTTGAGACTGGGAGTCTGAGTGTGCATCTTGTCTGGGTGAGAATGAGAGCCTGTGTGTGCATCTGTGTGTGAAAATGGGAGCCAGGGAGTAAGAGTGAGAGATTAGATTTGTGGTAGAGCTTATGAGAGTGAGAGTGTGTGTGTAGAGAATGTGAGAGAGAACATGTGTGTGTGTGTGGGGGGGGGGAGTATATGAGAGTAAGAGCTTGTGCGTGCGTGTCAGAGGGAGGAAGGGAAGAAGACAGCAGGAGAAGAAACAGAACGAGAATAGAGACCCTAAAAAGGAGTTAGGAAATGATGGACAAGAGAAAATGGGGGAAAAACAGAGATCAGGACCAACTGATTAGAAAAATACAAAGATCAGACAGCAGAGATAAAAAAACAAATATACATTTGAGGTTTTAGCAATTGGAATATGCCATCTTTGGGAATGTGCATTTCTTATGTTTGTATTGTGCTCTTCAGTATTCCATTTCTCAGCCTTTCTATTTTGGTTTTGTCTGCTTGTTTCTGTTTCTAATTTGTAGTCTCTTATTTCTATCAGGCCTATCCTGTAAAGTGCGGCCGCGTTTACCCTGCTCCTAAGCCGCTTTTAACTCACGTTTCGGCCGCGTTAGCCCTTCCTGCGATCCCGAATCCCCTTTAACCTACTCCTACCGCGTCCTAAATTCCCCGGGCAACCCCTTCCGCCCGCGGCATGTATATTGCATGCAAACGAGCGAATTAGCTCGATATTGCATGCAAACGAACCAATTAGCTATTCCCCTAGCATCCCGTAATCCGCGCCCCGACTATCGCTACCTTTCCCTGCCGTTTTGTCGCGCGTTTAACCTGCAAATTTACCGCCTACCCTGACCCAGGCGGTAGAGGCATGGGTAAGGGTAGGTGGCAAGCTTTCCCCCAGCCCCCGCTCACCTGCCCCGGCCGCGATCATGGGTGCCGGTCTCCGTGGCAGCCCCAGGCCTCTCCCCTGCTCCCGAAGTCAAAAAAAAAAAAAAAAAGCGAAAAAAACGTTGCAGCCCCCCTCCGATGTCCGGACTGGGGCTGCCACGGAGACTGCAACGGCAAAGCGACTTTTCAGTGTCCCCCTCCTCTCGGAGCAGGGCGCGAAAAGCCGCCTTGCTTTGGGAGGAGGGGGGACACTGACAGCGGCGAAGCTTTCCCCCAGCCCGGACACCGGCGAAGCCAGAAGACAGCGGCGGAGAAACGGCGAAACGACTTTTCAGTGTCCCCCCTCCTCTCGGAGCAGGGCGCGAAAAGCCGCCTTGCTCTGGGAGGAGGGGGAACACTGAAAAGTCGTTTCGCCGTTGCTTCCTGGTATCTGTCATTTCAAATGACATTTGAAATGACAGATACCAGCGTGGCGTGAAGCCTTAGGCCTGCGCACCCAGGATACTGTATAGGCGCTCTATCCAGTATCCTGGGTTGCGCGGGCCTAAGGCTTTTCGGACGCGGCTTACATTTACATATAATTAGGCTTCAGGATCGAGCGGTAGGTGAGCTGCACTGTGCGTGCGGTAACCGCGGGTGCCGTAGGCACTAACGCAGCTCTTCCTACCGCTCGGTACTGGATAGACCTGTATATTAGGTAAAGGTTGGTCTCTTTTGCCTGTGTATGTGTGTGTGAGACTGAAGTGCAGTATTTCTGCTCGCATGTAGTTTCTCTGTATTAATTGATTATTAATTGATGTGGTTAGTGCAGTTAGTGTAGCTGGGTTTAAAAAAAAGGTTTGGATAAGTTCTTGGAGGAGAAGTCCATTAACGGCTATTAATCAAGTTGACTTAGAGAATAGCCACTGCTATTAATTGCATCAGTAGCATGGGATCTTCTTAGTGTTCGGGTAATTGCCAGGTTCTTGTGGCCTGGTTTGGCCTCTGTTGAAATTAGGACTAACTGCCATTAGCAATGGTAACATGGAATAGACTTAGTTTTTGGGTACTTGCCAGGTTCTTGTGGCCTGGTTTGGCCACTGTTGGAAACAGGATGCTGGGCTTGATGGACCCTTGGTCTGAAACAGTATGGCAACTTCTTATGTTCTTAATGTTCTAGGGCTTGGTGTAGTATTTGCATTGCTGCTTTTTCATAAGGTTGCTGTTATTTGAATCCTGAGAGTCAGTGCTGTGACTGTGTGGTATGCAAGGTTCTAGATGCCTCTTTCTTTGCAGGAGTTTGTGTTTCTTCACAAAATAGCAGTGGAGGGATATTTTTTGGTGAGATGACATCAGAATCTGAATATTTTTTTTCATGTTAGTTGTAATGTGAATTGCTCTAGCTCTGCTCTGCACCTGTTCTGATGATTAATGCTATTTTATTGTAGTTATGATGTTTTCTGGCTTTCTGCAAAGAGGATTCACGAAAGAATGCATTCATTTTTGCTTTATTACATGATTGATTGGATCTGTTTGTTTTCTCTGCTTTTTACATGATATACTTGTGCATTTATAAACTGCAATAAATATAAAATAAATTATTACAGATGAATAAGGAATTTTTTAATGCTGGTAAGTGCTGGAAATAATTGAGGTAAAATGTTTTAAAGTTTCACGCATGCTGCGTAATGGCAGTTGCAGACTACTTAGAAAGCCACTGTAGGGTGCAGTATATGGCATTATTTAACAATAAGAAAACAACTAGTAGGTCTCAGACCGGCATGCCTACAGCGCCCCCAAAAAATCAGTTCCCGCTATGCCACTGCAGCCGCCGCCCCTGTCTTAGTGCCAATGCAAGGGTCTGTAATGCCCTAGGCAGACCAATGTAACGCTGGCCTCCCTCTCACCCTGAGTTGAATGTGCCCTCTGACAGAGGTAGGGTTATGGTCACCCTCCTACAGCGTTCTCGCGCTCTCTCTCATTGATAGAAGAGGCGCGAGCACTCGCTAGGTTTGTGCAAAGTGTTTTATAGAGCTTGCCCTCCAGTGCTCCCGCCTAATGGGTCGCGCCGGCCCTGCTTAGGGCTCTGTACAAACCTCCCTGCTTGCTGCAAAAGAGTATCTGGGATTCTTAGATTAAGAGCTCCCTCCAGAAGAGCAAACCTTTTGGGAGTCACTTTCTTGCGTCGCGGTGTCCCTCAGGCGTGGGGGTGGCTCCATCGTGCACTTAACGTAATGGGCCACACCACAGATAAAATGTGCCAGGGGCGCGTTGGGGATGGTGGCGCTGGGTCTCCATTTTTCATGACTCCTCTTCCAGCCGGTAAGGGCCTGATTTACTATGGCTTTTATCCCATTCAGTATTGACGGATAAAAAGGCTAATACATCAGCCGTTAAGTGACGCTGCCAGATCTTTTGGAAGAGCTACAGCGCAGACTTCGTGTCTCATGGCTGTGGAGCTGGGTGCATACAATCAGGAAGACAACCACCTGGAAAACCAGACTGAAAAGGAACAGAGCTTTCGGGTCCCCTGGGTAAAAAGCTTTTCTGCATGTAAGAAGAGAATTGCAGAGTCATTTCAACGTTTTTATATCCTAAAAACAATTTTCTGCTAAATCCATAAGTTTTATAGGGGAAAATATATTTTTTTCTTCAGTATTGAGCTAGATCCATAAGTTTTGTTTTTTTTTATGTAAAAGATTTTGGTTTCTAGTTTTTATATCTGTTTTATATATCCTAAACATCAGGAGGTAGATAGAAATCCGTCTACATTTTGACTACGTTACCTGGATAGACGTATCCGGCTAACTTAGACTGGATATTCAGCAGCATGACTGTGGCTGCTTAGGCGGATACGTATTATCTGTCTTACGTTTAGACAGGTCTGAGGTACCCAGATAAGTTATCCGCCCAAAGCTGAATATCGCTACTTGGTCGGATAACTTATCTAGCTAAGTAACGCTACCCAATCCACCCCCTTCCGCCCACAACTTATCTGGCTCTTTAGATAGACAGATAACTCGCTTATCTGTCTATCTAGTGCCTGCTGAACATAACCAGATATTCCGCAGCCGCTAGATGGCCAGATGGATCCTACTGGTCAGGCTGTCTAGCGCTAAATGTGCTTTGAGTATCGGCATCCAGATTACTATAGGTTGAATGGTTTGGGAGATAAATTGCACACAGATAGACAGACAAAGCAAATATATTTTTGGATAAGTCAACAGGCTATTCCTGGTTGGTAACTCTCACAGCACCATACGCTGCATTAAAGCTAAGTGATGACTCCCACTGCAGTGCACACTGCACAAACCCTGGGTAGTGACTCTCATGGCACCATACGCTGCATTAAAGCTAAGTGATGACTCCCACTGCAGTGCACACTGCACAAACCCTGGGTAGTGACTCTCATGGCACCATACGCTGCATTAAAGCTAAGTGATGACTCCCACTGCAGTGCACACTGCACAAACCCTGGGTAGTGACTCTCATGGCACCATACGCTGCATTAAAGGTAAGTGATGACTCCCACTGCAGTGCGCACTGCACAAACCCTGGGTAGTGACTCTCATGGCACCATACGCTGCATTAAAGCTAAGTGATGACTCCCACTGCAGTGTGCACTGCACGAACCCTGGGTAGTGACTCTCATTGCACCATACGCTGCATTAAAGCTAAGTGATGACTCCCACTGCAGTGTGCACTGCACGAACCCTGGGTAGTGACTCTCATGGCACCGTATGCTGCATTAAAGGTAAGTGATGACTCCCTACTGCAGTGCGCACTGCACGAACCCTGGGTAGTGACTCTCATGGCACTGTATGCTGTGTCAGAGCAAAGTGACTGCTTTCGTCTGGATGTGCAGTGAAGAGTAAAATAGAATAGAAAAAGATTAATTTACTTTTCAATGTACAGAACCAATACCTAAGTGACAACTTCATTATTTTATCTTCTACAAATTCAAATTGAACTATTACCTGTGTTATAGTCACTCGTCTGTGTTTCTAGTTGTGCTTAAGTAACTTTTTACAGAGTAATTTGGAAGATGTTCTGCTGCAGGAGAGCTTAGTTGCTTTTCTAAATGTTCTTTTTGTAATAAAGAGGGGAGCAGCCTGCTCACTGTGATACTTGGATAGATAAAGGAAACTGGATATTTCTCAAGCAAAGGCTTAAATGCTTTTTGGTGTGCTAACGAGAGCACGCTGGATCCCTTCGGCAAAAAAGAGATGTCCTACATTGTGTCTGCCAGAAAACTCCTTTGAAGATGAGAATCTGAGGAATTAATTGATTGCACGTGTGCCCCGTGCGACCCTGGCCATTTAGATGAGGCTCCTCCTGTCAGATGGGCACCGGTGGTGAATCTGACGGTGCCCGGCCAGCAGATGACGTTAGGAATGCCAGACGCATTTCGTGCCTGGCTCACAAGATGGGGCGATGTTGGGTGCTAAAGATTTTCTGTCATCGCCAGCCCGAGCAGGACTGGAATCTTAAAGTTGCTGTTATTTGCAGGAATGAAAGTGCGAAGGCCTATGCATTCACGTTGTGGCTGGGGCTCTGCGGCCTCGGTTTGCCAATATCTCTGTGCCGCCGTGCAACGAATGCTAGAGGCTGGGATCTCAGCAAAGCTTTTGATCGGGTTCTACAGAGGAGGCTGACGGACAAACCGAGCAGCCTAGGACGGGTCCCGGTATGGCTGACTGGGTTAAAAGCTGCGTGGCCGGTGCTTGACGGGGCGAGGGCGTGGGGTTTCTTTCCGTGGCAGCTCACGGGGATCCTGCTTTTGGACCTGTGGTGGGGTGAGGACTTGCATTTCATTGCGCAGGCAGACGTTTTTCAGAGAGTTATTGCACATTGAGCCCCGGCAGCCTGCTAGCGGTCATTATGCCTGCTCGTGACCCCTCCGTGTCCCTCTGCTAGTGGCCAGGCTTCCCACTGGGGTTAGTTCACGCTCAGCTTTGTGGGTGCCAGGACACGGAGGATAAACTTTTTTTGTATGGGACAGAATGGATTCCAGCCATGTCCGAGCCATGCAGTTAGGTCTAGCGGTGCGTTCCTGTCCCACCAGCATCCCAGAGCACAGGGTTTTGTCACTCCTTTCCCGTTGGGTTGCCCTTCCCCAGATGAAGCCTACCCACAGATCCCATGGAAGTGCAGCCTGAGGTATTAGTAAGCCCGGCCTGCTGGCTGACAGGCAACGTCGCCTGCTGCCAGTCCTGTTGCCCAGGGTAGAGGGTCCAGCACAGAAAGGGGGGTAGGGGGGTGATGCCGAATAGCCACAGAAGCTCCAGTTACTTCCGGCATCCTTGAGTCAGGAAGCCACCGGCACCTTCCCTCTGAGCGGAGCAGCAGCTGTCTGGCTCGCTCTCCTGGACTCCCGTGAACCCGCTGCGCCTCCTACGATATGTTGACAGCATAGGGGGCGTGTTGGATTGCACCGTTCCCCGCGAGAGGAGGGTGGATTTAAGGAGTGACGGACAGCAGAGGGTAGCAGTAAGTAGCCTTCATGCGGTTCAGCCACCGACGAGGCTGTCTCTTGGCCCAGTGACGCTGCATCTACCAAATAAATAACCCCGAGGAGACGAGGCGAGCAGTAAATGTCGGCAGGTGAAGACCCAATCGGCACATCCAGTCTTCCCATTTCAGGTTCTTCCTCGGGTTTTCTACCACCTCGGGGAGATGACCCTACAGATTCCCCGTCTGCAAACGCCAGCCCCCTCCCCACCTCTGCCACCGCATAATAACAGAAGAGAAGGGAAAGCCAAGAGTCTAATGGGGTCCATGGGATATCGCGGTCCTTGTTTGCCGTTTGAGTTGTACATTTCCGTGTTTTCACGCATTAGAGAGAGGTGCGCGGACATTCAATTACGGTTAAGAGGCAGTGTTCGAGCTTTCTGGGGTGAGCTCGGGCTGCGGATGCTGCAGAGACGGTGAAAGAGGCGTCTTCGTGCGACGGCGACACCTGGTGACCGGATCCAGGGGGGGGGGGGGGCCCGCGATTGCAGCGTTTCGGAAGCAGCCCCCCAGCTGAGGACTGGCGCTGCACTGACCGGGCTAAAGTGTGTGTGTGTGGGGGGAGGGGATGCTGGCGTAGCTGCGAACGAAGGCTCGCGGCACCAGGTCCCAGCTCTTCTTCCGGTTGGGGGTGAAAATCCAAAGGAGCCAGAGGGAAACTGCCAGCCCCCCCCCCCCCCAAATAAAACCACAAGAAAAGAGAGAAATCTAAACGTTGCACGGTGCACATCCTTTTTATTTTTCCTATTGGTGCAGGGGCTGCAGAGCTTTTCACCCTGAGCTTTGGGGCGGGCAGACTGACCCGGAGATTAGCAGCGCGTCAACGAGGAACCTTTCTGGCTGGGACCGCCGACCTGCATCCTCTCGCCCCGTTTCCTCGTGACCCAGCTGGCGCGCACGTTGCCTTTCTAATTGAAAGTGAATGGCTAATGAGGGCTGAGAGCATCGGAGGTGCCACAGAGCGCGAGGAACGGAACGGAGTGGAGGGAAAACAGCAATTTAATCAAATTAGTTTCTGGTTTGATGGGAGTAGCTGAAATTTTGTGCAGCAGAGCAGTGCGGTTTGTTCTAGGAGGTTCGCATACAGGAGACGTGCAAGAAACTCTCGATTGTTTATAATATCAAGTCCGCTTCCGTTAGCAAAGCACAAAACCGTGTGCGCGTTTCCGTACCACGGGGCTGGCCACAAGACGGCCGTGCTAAAATGCCCCGGTGTGTGTGCGTGCCGCTGAAATTGCTTGCGGGTGAAAGTCGCCGTGCATAAAAAACCAATGTTGCCTTCGGAGACTTTTTGCTCTCCGTGCTCCTCGTCGGCCTTTGACTCTGCTGGGCCCAGTCAGACAGCAGGCGGCGGCGGCAGACGTGGGGGGGAGACTCCTTGGCAGCTCCTCGCTGGGGGTTACGCGAACCCCGGGGATGAAAGGGAAATCCCGTCCTGGAAATTCCGTAGAAACGCGTCCTCGGTCACGTAGCAGCCGAAGCTGTTTATAGTTTTGCGTGTTTGCGCTGCGGGGTGTGTGTGTGCGCCACATAACGGCGCTGCCGGCATCGTAAGGATCGACGCGCGAGGGAACGGCACGTCCCGCCAACCAGGGTTAGACGCGTGAACCGACGCCAGAGGGAGGACGCTTGCACCAAGCAGGACGAGGGGGTGACGTCCTGCGTGCAGCGCCCAGACAGAAAGCTCTCTCTCGGAGCCCCCGATCCTCTCGGCCTGTGCCACGACGCGCGCCGCCTCCTAATTCCAGAAAAGAGAGAACACCGATGCCACTTTGGGCGTCAGAAAACCTGGAAAGCGTCGAAAAAAAGAAAAGTTCAGGATGAGCTCTTTAAGGACCTTCCTCCCTCACAGATCAGCGGCCGGCTGTCGACCCCAGATCTGCAAAATGCTCACGCGCACATCCCAGTTCACAGGAATCGCAGGAAAGGGCTAAGTTTTTTGCACCACAGCGAACGATCGCCGCCTGCACAGAGTCCCCTCCTTTTTTTGCTTTTCACGCACACAACGGACTCCGTATTATACACCTGGATATGCCCAAGGCCGGCTTGGCCCTATCGGTGCTGTGGGGCAGTCCAGCCAATCACTTGGCTAGGGTGGGTGGTAGTGGCCCCCGTGCCTGCGGCGCCGCTGTGACCAGCACCGGGCCCCCAGCCGGGCTTCCCCCGTGGTGCGTTGGTGGCTCCTTAGCCCTCTTCCCGCCGCTGTTGCGGACCTGCCCCCCCGCCCTTCACCTTCACCCCAGAGGCAGGACACGGTGCAGCCACCTCCCCTCATCGCCGCGGGTTCTGTCACTCCCTCTGGGAGGCCTCGCACTGCTGCCTCACCGCTGGCTTCGTGTGCTGCGCGCCTTCTGCTCCTCCTCATCCTCGGGCCATGACAAGAAAACAGAGTGTGGAGGCTTACAGCCTGCTCCTTCGAAGGCAAAGGACGTTGCCTCCAGCAGCATCAGGCAGCCGGCTCACAGGACCCCTGATAAACTCAGGGCTTTTCCTGCAGCCCTCTAAGCACCAATGTGAGTAAAAACCTTTTTAAACAAAAACAAAGTAATAGTCTGCTGCTTCTGCTCCTGCATTCTTTTGGGGGTGGGGAGAGAGAGTGTGTGACTATGTGAGAAATGGTTGTGAGACTGAGCGATTGTGTTAGCATGTGAAAAGGTGTGTGCGCGTGTCAGTGAGTGTGTGTGACCTTATGAGAGTTGAGAGAGTGTTGTGTGTGTGAGAGAGTATGTATGTGTATGAGAGCCCAACCATTTCAGGGTTTTTGGAATCGAAAGAAAAAGTTCAGCGCTGTTGTATTTATTAGATTTAAGAGTAGGGCTTTGGTTGCGCCCCCAGAACGCCCCCGGGCCGGCATCACGCCCCCCGGAACGCCCCAAACGTCGCGCCTCCCACCCGACATGCCCCCCTAGCGAAGCCCTGGGACTTACGCACGTCCCGGGGTTTGCGTGCGCTGCTGAGCCTATGCAAAATAGGCTCAGCACGCGCTGGGGTGTTTTAAAAGGGTTATGCGCGTACCTTATGCACGTAACCCTTTTAAAATCCGGCCCACAGAGTCTGGCTTGTTGTGGTTTCCATTTCAGTTTTTGTCTACACATTTCTGTTTATACTTTATGGTCTCTCTTTTCTGTATTTGGTGAGGGTCTGCATGTGTAACCGAGGTGAGGGATTCTGCCAGCGTGTAGTTTCTGCTTTCCTAACAGGAGGTGTCTTGGTGTGTTAGGGCCTGGTATAATATTCTTAATGTTACCTTTTCATAGGTAGGGTTGTTACTGTTTGAGTGCTGGCAATTAGTGCTGTTTTGGTATGGGAGGTTTACTATATTGTAACTCTGTTTATGCAAAACATTTCCAAGGGCCAAGTCCACACCCAACATGACTAACATAGGCCTAATGCCATATGGGTTCCAAATGTCTTTTGCAGAGTTTTGGGATTGGCACCACAGTAGTACAAGTAAATATAATATACATGTTGTTATAAATGATGTTTTGGCTCAGAAGACTGTACTTTGAATGTCCTTTTTTCATGTAAAATCAATTTTAAGTGCATAATTTTTAATTGCGTGCAGGGAGGGCTGGAGGGGATGCCAAGCTGTAAGGGTCACCTAAGGTGCCTAATACTGGTGCACAGGCCCCGGCTGCACTGGTTCATTGTGGGAAAGCAGGAATCCATCTCGAGCTTTGTGTCAGTGGCTGTCCCCGGTCTCGGCTAAATCATTTTTTTATTTATTTTTTTTATTTATTTTATTTTATATACCGGCAACCGTTTGCACATCGTGCCGGTTTACAAGTAACTTTTTTTTATAATCCCAGAGGAATCCAGCGGCATGGATCACGTCTGCTCCCCTACCCTGGAGTAAGTAGGCAGAGCCGAGCCTGGAGAACGATAACTGTCAAAGCAGCAGACACTGTGGTAGCACCGTCAATGGGAAGGCATTGGAGTAGCGGGGGGGGGGGGGGGGGGGGATGGAGAATTGGAGGCAAGCTATAGTAAGAGGAAGGGAGCGGGTGAGCCAGGAGGAGATGCTTCTGTCTGAGGTGGCTGGGCTGAGCTCTGAGAGGGGCAGATGGGCTGCGGAACCAGTGAGCCTCCTGGAGAGTGGGGGTGGGAAAGGGAGGGGGTGATGCAGGCTGGGGAAGGGCCGGCAGCAAGCAAGAACTTTTCATAACGATGCACGAACACTCACTAGGTGCGTCATTTTCAAAAGCATTTCCGTGCTTAAAACTGGGTTTTACAAGTGGAAATGCACTTTATGCATGTAAGTGAGCTTTTGAAAATTGCTGCGATAGTCTGTTACATTTACACATGTAATTCCTTTGAAAGTTACCTCCATACAGGTGAATTTTCAAAAAAGCTACACTGGTAAATGTAACAGACTATCGTAGCAATTTTAAAAAGCCATTTACGTGCATAAAGTGCACTCTTCACGAGTAAACCCTATGCACATTTCAATGGCATACATTATAGCAATTTTCAAAAGCCCACTACGCGAGTAACGCGCATTTGCAGGTGTAAAATTCATTTTTAAACATGTAAATGTTTTTTGAAATTCAGTCCTAAGTGAGCACATGAGCAGCAACAGCACAACAGCAGAATGAGAGCGAGAATCCATCTCAAAAGAGATGGAAGCAGCTCAGAGAGAGGCAACCAAAATGGTGTGGGGTCTGCATGAAAAGCCATATGAGATGAGACTGAAGGACCTGGATATGTGTGCCCTGCAGGAGAGGGCAGATAACGATGCAGACCTTTACATTCCCGAAAGCCATTCATGATGCCCAGGAATCAAACCTTTTCCGATGGAAAGGAATCTGGAGCGCTAGGGGTCGTGATAAGAAACCCCCAGGGCTGGGAATAGTGTCAGGAAATATTTCTTCATGACGGATGCCTGGAATGCCTTCCCGGAAGAAGCAGTGAACTTCAAAAGGGTGCGGGCTAAACACAGAGGATCCATACTAGCTAAAGGCCGGAAATGAAGAAAGAGGAAACCTGCATGGAGCAGCAGTTATTATCCTGAAAGAAAGAAACAAAGATTTAAAAAAAACTTGCTGAGCAGACTGGGAGGAGCTCTTGGGTCTTTTTCCTCTGACATTTACGATGTTACTGGGGGGGGGAGGCAGGGGGCCAGTCAGTTGATTGGATGGAAGGGAGACCCTGGTCTAGTTATTTAGGAAAGAGGTGGAATTTCTGTTCGAGATCGTTTGGCTCCAGGTCCCATGATGGAGCTCTCCAGGGTCAGCTTTACAACGCTGCCCACACAGCACATATAACCCAGGGGGGCCGATTGTGAAAAAATCCCCTGGGCTGATATTTTCCTGCAATCCGTCTCTGGAAACCCCTTCTCGATCCCTTCTTCAACAGATAAGAGCTTTTTTTGAAGATTATAAATGCCATCATTGGATTTTTATTTGCAATTACAAAAAGTAAAAAAATAAACATTTTAGACCACGAGTGGCTTCGTGGACTTAAGTCGTGCGTCAAGTGGATGCAGTCTAGCGTCTCAGATTATGATGGCTCATACGACAGATTAACTTATTGGTTTAGCTGAGCTGTGGGGCGGAATCATTGTGGCTTGTATAAGAGAGGTTTCCACTTAACGTGGCCGAGCCTTGTCCTGCTTGTCCACAGAAAAAGCAAAGTTGCTCCACAGGACAAAGCAGCCCCGCAGCCCCACCCTCCTCCCCATGAGCGCTGAAGGTCCGCTGGCTAGAAAGACTGGGAAGGCCACCTTTTGGCTTTCTGAGCTCCGACGGATCTGTCTCGGCGCCGTGGGATGACTTCACCCATTCGAGTGGCTGATTTGTCCTGCTCCCTGTGGAGTGAGCAG
Organism: Rhinatrema bivittatum; assembly: GCF_901001135.1. Taxonomy (NCBI): domain Eukaryota; kingdom Metazoa; phylum Chordata; class Amphibia; order Gymnophiona; family Rhinatrematidae; genus Rhinatrema; species Rhinatrema bivittatum. Next base: position 17,811,659 of record NC_042618.1, read on the forward strand.
CTTTGCTTTCTGTGCCCTAAACTTCAGGCTGGGCTTAGGGTTAACGGCAATTCGTGACTGAGCTATGGACCACAGGCAAACCAAGGCCCCGACGGGATGCTACCTGATGTGCTGCTACCTCTCATCAGTCAATAACTGACTGAGCCAAAGACCTTTATTGCTGCTCTCATCCTGGTGCAGGATGGAAGAAAGGAATGGAGGCCTCCTTTTCATCTAAAATCATATGAAGAGCTGCATGATGGAGCAGGGGGCAGCACTTGCATCCTGCTGACACCCAACGTCCTCCGATGCGGGGATCTAGACTTGATGATCATCAAGCAGTCGGAGCAGAGGGACCTGTGCTGGAATGTCGGATGGCGTCCTCAGTCTGTGCGGGGCCTGCGTTCATTTCTTAGTGGTTTTTGGGTTTTGTTTTTTTTCCCCCATTTTTGAGAGCAGTTTTGCTCTTCCTTGGGTCCCAACCTCTTGCCTAAGCATCTTTATTTTTCATGCCTCTTTCGACATTTCTGCTAAACGTCCGCCGTTTAGAACCGCAGCCCAGAGAGCTGCGATTGCTGCCCGGTGACGTGGAGGGAGGGCCCCACTGACTGGAAGGGAAGCTGCGTCTGCTGCGTTCTGCTGACGCCGGACGTGTACGGGAGACTTAGATCGTCTGCAGGAGCCGAACAGCCCGAACCTGGCACACTCGAGAAACTGGCACAAGCTGACAAATTAGGACTCTCGAGGCAGGGGGGGTTTATATATTTGGTAGCTCTGCCATCAAAAGACGCTATTAGGTTTTATTGCAGACTGCTTAAAACATCTTGCAGCAAGTTTTAGTTTTACCCGTCACGTCCTCACTGCAGGCGTGCAGCTCTTTTGAATGGAAAAAAAACCCCCTCAAAACCGCCACAACCCCAAAACCAAAGGGCTTGTGTTGCCGAAGCCTTGCGCTGCTTCGTTCGACTCTTCCTGCTAGTTTTGCACGCTTGCTTGCTTGCTTGTGTGCTGGACTAACTAATTGCTCCTGTAATTTTCCATGGTTTTGCAGGGAGTCTGCACATTATTATTTTTTTTTGGAACTTTGATCCTGAAATCTGATGCTAATGTTGAAAGTCCCAAATGAGTTGGCACCGGATTACCCGCTGGATAAAGTTGATTCTTCTGGTCCAAATGGGACCCGGGATTCGTCCCAGAAACACTGCTTGCAGCTTCCTCCGGAGGCATCGGGCAGGCTGGCAGGAACCTGGCAGAAGGCATTTCCGACTGCAGCGTCCTGGGTATGGAATACGATGCCTAGGGACGTGCAGGTAAGAATGGGATAGCAGGATTTTAGGAAAAGTATAAAGGCCTGGCACTTTGAGACGTTAATTAGTTTAGAAGTAAGAAAATTCTCCTGTAGAGAAGTTTTTATGAGGACCAGACCAGATATTACATGAGGGAGGGGGCCAATGGATTACTATAATATGTATTTTATGATTTTTTTTTTTTTAAGATGTTCCTAAAGGATTTGTATATTTATATTGGTGTTTAATGCTGTTTGTTTATGTTGATGAGGTTGGATTCATCTGTTACTTACAGTATGTCAGTGTTGTACATTGTTTTAGGCAGTGCATAAGTTTTTTGATAAATAAAGATGCAACCAGAAATTGTATTCAGTCCTCTAGAAATCCAGGCCCTGTGCGCTGAATCTGAATTACCACCTCGATTCATCAATCATTACTTGTTTCCCGGTTGCATTCCAAGGGATCAGTCAGCTAATGATGATGCTGTCAGCGGGCACCACTTTGCCCCTGGTCTGAAGGCTGGGATTTGTTGGTGCAGTGTTTAGTATTTTTAAAAACCAAACATGATGTTGCAGTTACTCGAGGAGATGTCAGAGAGGCAAGGTGCTCCTTGCTTGCAGCAGAGTTCAGCTGTGTGAGGAGCAGGGCGGGCGGGCTGAAGAATTGTAAAGGCAAAGAGCCATTGGAAGTTGGTGTCTTCTCATTTAGGACCTGATTTCTGCCTCTGTGGGGAAAGCCGCTTAGTAAATGAGGACTTAAAGGTGAATATTAAAAGCTCCGCGCACGCGCGCCAAAGCTGGGAGATACATGCAGAAGTCGTGCCTGCGTGCGGCGCAAACTATAAAAGGAGCGCGAGTACGCGCGCAAACATTTTTCTTCAAGGGGTGGGGGTGGGCGTGATCTGGGCGGGGCATGGGCGTTCCAGGAATTGTTAACGAAATCTGGGTGTAAATACCTCCCCCGCTCAAGCGCGTGCCTGGGTCTCCTACCGTGTAATTTTACTTCTGCTATGGATGGTGTGTAAGTTATTAAAAAAAAAAAATCTAAGCTAGTCAGCAGGGTTTTAAAGGTCTGGGTAAAAAGGAGACTATTTAGCTAGGGGGGGTTAGGGAGTCCTATCCTGAACTGGGAATGAACTGAGGAAAGTGGTAATTGCGTCGGCATGTGTGTCTTTTAAAATCCCTCCACTTGATGGTAGAGGCGGCATTTGTGTGCACGTGTGTACCTCATATAAAATTGCACACACATGGATGTGTGTACAGTCTGTTTTATAACATATGCGGATATACGTGCATATGTTTTATAAAATGGCTGCGTCCATTAGCAAAAGCTGGCATTATGCGCGTACATGGGCGCCCACGCGACTATTTAAACATTACCATCATTGTGTTTTATAAGAAGTGCGCTTCTATCTCAGTTAACTAAGAAACTGGCAACTGGATCCACAGTCTCCTTTTCCTGGTCATACCATTTTTAAAAGCTGTCAGTGTACCGTAGGCCTGAGGTCTACACAACGGAATAATGGCCAAATGGACCTTCGGCGCACACGCTATACATCAGTGTTTCCCACCCCTCTCCTGGAGACACACCTAGCCAGTTGTGTTTTCAGGACTGCCACATTGAATATGCATGAGGTAGATTTGCATTTGTATGCGAATCTATGTCTTGCATGTACATTATGGATATCTTGGAAACCAGACTGGTTAGGTGTGCCTCCAGGAGAGGGGTGGGAAACACTGCTCTGCATCATATGATTCCCAGAGTATTAGAAATGAAGAGAAGGCAATGTTTGCCTAGGGGCTGTGATAAGTCCATTCATCCAAAGTTGGCAACTCGGATGTGCCATTTCTGTCTCTGCTCAGCTTCCCTCTGCTTCATCCGTCTTTCCAGATCTTGTCCATTTCTTAATGTCATCTTCCCAGCTGGCTCTCTGCTTTCGTTCCTCTCTTTTTCTCTCTCATGTCCTCCAGTACCAGATTATCTTATTTGCTACAAAATCTTCTCAATGCATGACCATCAAATCTCATTTTCCTTTTGGCCAGGTCTTCTGCCAGGGTTTGTCCACTTCCCAACATCTCATACTCATTTTTCATTTGAGATTATGTCTTTCCAGCTAAACTTCAGACTTCTTCTGACACCATGTGTTTTCTTCATGATCTCAACCATAAGCCACGTTTCACTTCTGTTTCCTAGCACTGAGCAAGTCTTTGCAATCAAACCTTTTCTTTAGCTTTTATCTAAAGTTGTCTTAATGCTTAAAATGCCCAAAGTTGTCCTATTTTTGTTTTCTCAATATTTGTGTTTACTTGTGCTGGACATTTTCTATCTTCTGTGATCCAACTCCCAAGACTTTTATGCTCTTTAATTCATTCTAGGTTTGTTCCTTCAGCAATTTATTTCTACAGCATTGTTCTTCTTGTTTGTCGATTATTGCACTTTTCATCTTGGAGTTCCTAGACCTGTTTATCAGCTCTTGTAGGTCTTTCTTAGCTGCCAGCAGTCCTCTATCATCAGCACAGTGAATATTGGTCAATGTCACGCCACTGCTGATTTCGCCTTTCCATTCTCCTGGAGCTGCCAGGCTTACATTGACTATAAATGGAGCGAGTATATGTTTTTTCTCACTCCTCGTTTTATCTCCGCATTGTTTATGTCCTGCTGTTTGACTCTAATGGAGATGTGTGATTAACCCGACTTCATGTTGTGGTATGCCAAATATGCTCATTTATTGCTGTTATTGCAGTTTGCTGTCATTTACTGCATCAACTCCTTGCTATAATCAGTAAAGCAAAGATATAAATCTTTCAAATCATCTTCTCTGTTCCTATTCATATTAAGTAAATTCCTTTATGAAAAAAAAAAAGTTATTCTGAAGTCCAAGAGCCCATCTGCCCAAGATCAACAGCAGGGTGACCTCAAAAGATATGTAATATCCGAAACCCAAGTAAAATAAGGCCTATCCACGATTGGCTATAAGAAATTACTCATGACTAATTGGCTAGAAAGATGCAGCTTGTATGAATCGGCATCACAATGCTAAACTGAGCAGGACAGCGCCGCGTCCACCGAGAGAGAGAGTGGATTTTTCTTTTCCTGCAAGCAAATATTTACTCACAGATGTCTCTCCCCGTGTGCGTGTTCTTCTCGCACATTAGAAGAAGAGGAAGAGCGCAAGGTCCAGCCGTGGACTCCTTACTCCGCCAAAGCCCGACTGGATTTTACAGCCACCAGGAGGCAATTGCCTTCATTTTATAAAGTATTACTATTTTGTGATTTGTGCTTATTGTATTTATATATTGTATGTTTGATCATGCGTGTTTGTATGTTTTCTGCATTTGTATTATAACTCACCTCGAGCACAGTTATTGGAGGCAAAAAATAAATGGAATGAAACAACTCGATAAAACTGAGGCTGAAGAGAGGAGAAGGGGGGGGGGGGGGCATCATGGGAAGCTGACATCCTGCTGGCTCCTTATTAAAGGCCAAACATCCTGTCCTGTTACAGCCCTCATCATCGCATGCGTTTCGTGGCCAGGATCGATGGACTCTCGCTCCACTTTCAGATATTCTACATATTCTAAGGAACGATGGTCAAATATGTCAAGAGAATTTCATCTGTGAAGGATAAAATGATCTTATCCAGCCAGACCCAACATTCGAATCTAATGACGCAGAACTTACCTTAATAGCTTCCTGCAAAGCCCAGGATTGTTTAAATATTCATTGGAATTGTAAATTAACAATTTATCTGCAGCTCTTCCAATGAGAAGTTTTAAATTGGGCGTATTTTCATTTGAGATCTGGACTGAGAATGCAGTTTTGTGTTGTGTTTTCATAGAAATGAAGGTGTCCCCCACACATACCCTCTTTCCATAGCTCAGTTATCCAAGGACAGCCTCCTCTGACACCTGTCCTAGAACTTAGCATGTGTCCTTCCGCTTGCCGGTACTATAAAGAAGTACCAGGAAGTGAAAGCTTAGTCCATCATTGTAATGCTCATAGGGGTGAAAAGAAAATGTTTACATCAAAAATCTTTTCATAGAAAGAAACCATATGACTTATGAATGCAGAACAACAAACATGTAATAGAGCGCCATTAACTATTCATGCTGGCAGCTCTTGTCCATGGCCGTGTCTTGCTAACTCCAGGAGAAGCCCACACTGGAGACTGATAATTTTTTTTGCAAACTGTTTAATTCCTAAGAAATTAATAACAAAATGGCTTTTATGGTGCTGTTTGGTATTCGGGTGCCATCGTGATTGCCCTTTGTTTTGATTAACAGGCATCTCCTTGGCCATTAATAGTGGCATATAAATACTAAATAACGCTACGGTCGCCAGTCGGTGTGTTCTGTGGCTCCCAGACTGTGCTAGCAGCTTTGCTGTATATCAAGGTAACGATAGATCGGAACATCAGTTCCCTCTGTGCTGCACTTGCTAAGTCGGGGAAACTGTAAAATAGATCATGTGGTAATGGTGTAGTGAAAGCCTTCTTAGCTTCTATCTGTATGAGACCTGGGGCAAGACATGTTATCTCCCTGTGCTTTGATACTGCAATTGGGTAACAATACTAAATCACAGTAACATTGTTTCTGTACTTTACTTCCCGTTTTTGGAAAGGTCTCAGGGACCAGAAATTTACTGCTACACCACCCATGGGTTGCATTCATGGCATTGATGTGCTGTGTTCTTAAAGCTCTTTAGGATTTACCTTGGATGAAAAGTGCTGCATGGGAGAAAATCTGAAGAAATATTAAATGAAGACTTTATAACGATAAAACCTTTCCTTCAGTCCCTCCCCTCCACGTGCTTTGCGCTGCGTGGCAGGTACCACAGCGGAATGGCCCCTACCATTGGAAGAGAGAGTCTGGCAGCTCGCGATATCAGCATTTTTCCCATAGTTACACAATGAGAAAACCCCTTCTGTTCGTTGGCTCCAGGGGACTGGAGGATAGCAAAGAGAGAGAGAGAGATTGCTGATGCAAACAGGAAAAGCAAATGCAGTTTAGAAATGCTACCATCACTTCATGTGCTATTTCGTCCTGCTTGTACTGAATTAATCTAATTGACATTCATCTTTCCGACCATGGTCTGTCAAAGCTATTCCCCCAACCAACCAGCACACAATTCATCCCATCACCTCATCTCTGACCCCTCCACCTCCATCTCTCCTCCCCTTCCATTGTTCCCTGGGGAATATCATTCTGCTTCCAACAAACTTGTCTACGACCATGGCCTCTTCATCGCTTTGCCGTGCTGTGCATCCTGTCTGCATGGCTTGACTAGATTTTAAGATCCAAGGAATAGGGACTGTCCATTAAGTGTCTGTACAGTGCTGGGTACATCTGGTAAGCACTGTGCAAAATCATCATAACAAACGTGCCTTGAGCAAGCATATTCCCCCATGGCCCATGGTTGAATCCATGTTTCTACACGTTCATCCTACACGGTGCTTGCGTGTGAGCAGGGGGACAGAGAACATGCTTTTTATTCAGGAGTCATATGCCAATCTCTATTAATGGCCGCAGCAAACAAGAAAACATGCAGGTGGGAGATGGGCCAGAGGCCATATCCTCTCCAAAGACACGCGTGCTCTATTTAGTTGAGAACCCAAAATTTTACTAAACGGATCTCAGAAAGAAATCCCAATCTTGATTTCTTTGGGATGTAGAGAGACGTGGCTTTCCAGAGGAAATTGGACAAGGGCTATTAGCCACAAGTAGTTTTCCATAACAGCAATAAACCAGTGTGCACACATACAATATGCAGAAGCGTGTGGATGTGTGCGTGTTCTGTATATTATGACATGGGAATTTTTTTTTTATTTTGCTTTTTCACATTAATAATTACATCAAGTGCTACTTGATAAGAAAATGAGACACAGTACAGGAGAACAACTATCATGATCTCATCATAAAAAAATTAGGTACTACTGAAGAGTCCACAATATTGGATAGACCAAACCAAAAAACCCTGTGACTTTAGTTAGTAAACAATGAAATAAGTGAAAAGAACATGGAGAATAAAAAGATATCGTCTCACCACCCCAAACATTATGACGTTCTTTTATTGTAACTTTGGATTTTGTGAATTATAAATATATTTTAAATATCTGCTACCTTCACAAATCTAGCCACGCTTCAGTAGCTTCAGCATCAAGAATTCTCCAGCCTCTTGGAGTCTAAGAAAAAAGCTGAGAAGGTTCATAGAACACACAGCCTGACGTTAAGCAATTTCAGAAAACGTTTACAAGGAAATCAAACTGTAAAGGAGGCTGCCTCATGATGCAAGGCCAAAACTGGTCCCCTAACCGTCTGTGATCCTGTGCAGTCCCACACGGGTCTGGAAAAGTCCAAACTTTGGGTGCCATGAACAGAACGCTGCTATTCTGGACAGCTTGCCGCAATGTTTCATATTTTTTGTCTTGTGGAAAAGACAAAAGTTACCAAGAGGGTGGCCCTGTTTCCTTCGGCAACTTCAGACCTCTGTTGGAGGCCTGTGAGGTCCAAACTGGCAGCACTTCAGCCTTGGGGCTCGTCTTGATGGGGAAAAGCATCTGATATTCTGCTTTGTGCCAGGAATGGACTCAAAAGCAGATCACAATCAAAGTTAAGTTTTAACAAATATATTAATAGAAATACTGAGTGGCGATAAATGCCATTTTAATAGAATAAAGTCCAGGACAGATGTTTTGTCTTCCTTAATGAGTTAGCTGAGGGAAGGCTTGGTTGAATAATCGTGCCTTTACTTTTTCCAGAAAGCGAGGTGAACTGGGTAGTCGAACCTCGTTCCAGATCTTGGATGCAAAGCAACTGAAGGCCCTCAGTCTTGTGCAGTTTAGTTTTACTGGAAATCAGGCGTGGGGAGGAAAGAAGGGCCTTTTGCAAGGGTCAGAGCTCTCTAGCTGGGGCGTAAGAAGCCGGGAGATGTTTGTTTGCACATTGGAAGACTAAGCAGAGGATTTTGGATTTAATCCTGGTTTCGGTCGGTAGAGGACGGCCTTTATATGGTCTGTTGAACTAGCCTCTACCAAGATTCCGGCTGCTGTTTTGCATGAGTTGTAGTCATTTCAGGCAGGTCAATGCTCTTGACTGGTGATTTAGTGCACGGATGACCAATTTTAGTAAAATCTTGCAGCTTTTATGGGTTATTTTGCTATTGACTATTTGCCCAGCAATTTTCTCCTGGTCCTTTGGTCTTCCGGCTGAATTGGAACTGACCTCAGTTGGGTTTATGGCTTCATGAGCCTTCGTTCACAACTGCTCGGGGATTTTCCCCAGCCATGGCAGCTCCCTCCAAAACCATAGGCGGACCCTAAATCCAGGCACCCGGTGACATTATGTGATAGCTGGGCCTCCCTCCCTCCCAGGGCGTGTGAATGCTGACTCCACAGCCCAGAGAGCAGAAGCCAGGGTCGGGAATAGAGCCTAGGTCCCTCTGTATGGAACGACTTGCCACTGAAGCACCGGGCCAGCACATCTTAATGGTGGCTTAAAAATAAAACTATATGGTAATGCAGAAGCAAATTATTTTTTGTTTCTGCCACTGAGTGCTTACTGTACAGGACTAATCATGAGGAAAGCTAAAAACAATTTGTGATCAAAAGTGTCGTGCTCTTTCACCTCAGATGACCTGTACTAATGGCCCTCTTGTTATCATGTTCACAAATGTACGTTCACCCCATCTGACCGGCACATACTGTTTCACTCGCAAGCACCTTCTGCTGCCTGTCCTCCCTCTCTCTGTTCTTTAGGACATTTGGGGTCAATTTTGAAAGGGCTCAAATGCCCTACTTTGGGACTTAGGTACCTAACTTGGCCTCTTTGAAAATTGACCCAGGCTTAGTGCCTTAAGGCACCTGTTTTCTAAGATCAAGCTGCAATTGTAATGAACTTTATTTGCAGTCCGCCTTGTCGGACTGCAAATAAATATCAATTGTCTGTAAATATAAATATAAACTGTTTTCACTAGGCACCTAAATTTAGGCTCCTGAAAGGTCAGGTGTCTATGGGCCGAACCCCATGCACACGGCAAAACACAGGATCGCGCGGGCGCTCAAACATACGCTGGAGTTTTAAATAGTGTGTGTAAGGATGTTCCTAATTTTAAAAGGTTACTCGAGCAAACTTGTTTCCTGTATCTTCCATAAGACTTGCGCTTTTGTAAGTGGATTTTAAAATACGCTCACGTGAGGGACACTCCCAGTTTTTCCAGTAAGTCCACCAGTTTGCCCGGTCTACCTCGAGGTCATCCAGACCCGACCCGGATCTTCATCCTACGCTCTCCCCAGTTGACCCCTGACCCCTCGCCTCGTCGTGTAAGCCCCAAAACGCGAGATCTGCAGACTTACTCCTCATCAGGAGCAGCGGTAAAGTTGCGTGGATATCGAGCTGGCACGCGCTGCGGCTTCCGGTTTTAGAATACGGAGTTCTGCTCGCTACTCTTGGCCCCGCCCTGGAAGACCCCTGCCCAGCCCCCCCGATTCGTCTCCTTTTCCAACCCTTCTTCTTCTCCAGCACATATTGTATGCACATAATTTCTGGCTTTTAAAATATGCGTCGCTCGCACGCAGCCCAGATATTCGCATATATGGGCTTTTTAGCATCAGCAACGCACAGAAGAAATCCCATGTATTATATGAATTATAATAGTTTGTAGTGCACAAATTTGAACTCGTCTATAAAAGATTGTACAAAAAAAACATTTTTGCATACGTAAGTCTTTAAAAAAAAAAGTTAGATGGGGTCAAAATTAGGGTAGGGAAAAATTTAGGTACTTGGCACTGATTTTTCAGCACTGGGCGCTGACTTTTTTTTGTTTTTGAAAAAGGACTCCTTTTGTTTCCTTGCTCATATTGTAATGGATAGGTGAACACGTCTCAAGGGTACCTCGTTCCGTTAACCTCGCAAGCATGCAAAGCTTTAGAAATGAGTGGGAGGCCTTTCCGAGGTGGTGTGCTGCAGGGATCCTCCCTTGCACTGTTTGTCTTCAATATTTTTGTAAATGATATTGTAGAAGGACTACAGGGGAAAGGTTTGCCTTTTTTGCGGATTAATACCAAAATCTGGAACGCAGTAGACACCCAGGAAGATGAGAAAAACATGAAAAGGGATCGAGCAAAGCTTGAGGAAGTCAAGATTTAATACTAAAAAATGTAGGATCATGCATTTGGGCTGTAAAAACCCAAGAAAGCAGTATGGTGTTGGGGTGAAAGTCTGTGCACAAAACAGGAGTGGGATCTGGGGGTGATCATATCTGATGACCTCAAGGTGGAAAACCAGGTGGATAAGGTAATGGCAAAAGCCAGAAAAATGCTTGTGTGCATAGGGAGAGGAATATCATCCTGTATTTTTATTTAGCAGGGGCAATATTCCAATTCCATTGACTTCCTTCTGCCACCCCTGTCCTCCGCTTTAAATGCCGGGTGACACATGATCTGAATTCCTCACTTAGGATCTTTTTTTCCTGCAACAGACATTTATTTATTTATTTCAAATGTTGGTATTCCACCTATAGCGGACCAGCCATGCTAGGAGGATTACATAAAAACATAAACATCATATAAAACAGGCAACACATATTTATTTTATTTATTTATTTAGAAACTTTTATATACCGGTATTAGTGGGGACATCATACCGGTTTACATTTGAACAGAAAGGCTTGAAAATACATGTTAACAGAGGAAGCGAACTGGGAGGGGGATAACAAGGAGCAGCGTGGAAAGAAAGATTAACATAACAGAAACATATGACACAAATCCACCAAACCTGCTTTCTTCTGAAACTGAATGTAATCAAAAGCTAACCGTAACTCAGCTGGTAGAGATTTCCACATAGGGGACCCTATAATTGAAAAGACGAGACATCACGTCTCTTGCAGATGTGCTTGTTTCAAGGACTGTACAGTTAGTCCCCAGAACAAAGGTTCTGAAAGGGATATAAGGCGTTAACTCGCTGGAGAGATAAACTGGCCCGTTTTCATTAATGACATGAAACACCATACCTAATAGCTTAAACTGAATCCTGTAATGAAAGGTAACCAAAAGATCTGTAGCCACATGAGGGGGTAACATGATCCCTTGTCAACCTGCCCAGCACTAAACCGAGCAGCAGCATTTTGCAGAAGCTGTAAAAATGTAGGCCATAAACAGCCCTAGCCTCCAATATATCGAGCCTTTCCATTTCAGTGAGCAGGTAATGCTGGCGTCAAGGTTAGCCTTCTCCAGTGTGGGTTTCATGCTTCCTCTTTTTAGGCTGCTTGGGGAGTTGTGCTTCTGCAAGTGAGGTGTTTAGTTATGGCTTGGATTCAGTGATGTAGACCTTGTTTAGCATTCTTTATAAGCCAGGAGGGTAGGAGTCCTCTAGGCAGAAGGTAGGTCTGAGGATGACCAGCAGAGAATCCATGGCTTCTACTGATTAGTGGATGGAAGGTGGTCAAGATATGCGACAGTGGAATCTGTATTACCAGTGTTGGATTTAGTATTTGCATTCTATTCAGTTTAGTTCGAGTGCAGGAGATCTTCTCTGAGAAAAATGACGCTTGCTTATTATACTGTGTCTCTGTTGTGCGGGAGGGGAAGTATAGGGGAATGAAGCTGTAGAAAATTGCTAATGATTCCGTACAGTTCCTTGGGTGAGTTTTCTGCTTGATTGATTGTTCTAATGGAGTAAGTTATTTTTGTTTCTGTGACGGCCTGGGGATAGGTTGCACGGTGTCTTCTGCACTCATTTCTGTCAGCTGGTGACTTTGATGTCTGCCACTTCCATTCAAGTTTCCTTCCAATTCTTTTCATTTCAGCCAGATCCTATATAAACCAGGGGGGGTTGGTTTTGGAACTTTTTGTGGTGATGATTTTCCAAGAAGCAATCTTGTCAATAGTTGATTTAAGGTCATTGTCCCTTTGTGATGGTAGATGAGTTGTCTTCATATGAGCATGGTAAGAGGAGTAGAAGGGATCTTGGGTCAAGGTATAATGTTGGGTGGACAGGTTTTCTGGTTCTTTCCCTGATTGTTTTCTACATGGGAGAAGGTGGCAGATCAAAACGCACTAGGTGATGGTCAGACCAAGAGAGCTGGCTGGTCCACATATTCTTTGGCGTGCATTCATGTAAATAGGTGCAGTGGTACTAGTATCAAGGCAAAGGTATGTTCTGCCTTATTGGTTGGTTCATTGAGTAGCTGGGTGAGGCCAATAAATTAAGGAGGTAAGAAACTCCTTGTGGGAGCTCCAGGCTAATCTCACTGAGTTAGCTAATCCCCCATTCACCACCTGAATTTACAGCAGAAAACTGCCTGGTTCTTCCAGAATGCGTCTGAAGACCATTGGGAGACGCCTTTCCTCCTCGGAGGCGGATTTCCTCTCCCAGAACGGAGAGATCCTATACTCTCTTGAACCAAGCAATATTTCTGATTCCCTGCAGAGGTCCTCTAGGATCAATTAATTCAGTGCACAGCCAAGAGCGGGGAACTTAGACACGGAATGTACCACTGCAGTTCCTGTGTGGGGGACCCAGGCATCCCCTACCCCTGTGTTTCTTCACTGAATTTCACTTGACTGGGTGCCAACGTATGATGGTATGTTCTTGTGATTTGTGGTGACCTCTGTTAACCTCAAAGGATATATTTTAGAAAATGGGGAAAACAGCAAAGTCTCCCAGTTCTGCAGTATTTTACCGGGAATTAAAAAAAAAAAAAAATTGAACACGAGAGGGACATGGTAAATGCAGTGAAACACTGAACTTTATCAGGTTGTTTTGTTTTTTTTTAACCTCTTTCTATTGAATAGAAGCATTTCCCCAGTCTTTTCTACTTCTTGCATTCATTGCAGATTTCACTGGGATTATCGTTGGAAAGAGCTCCTTTGGTGGCTGTGCAAAAGCTACATTGGCCTTAGAGCAAAAGGCCAAAACCGCAGCGTTTTAACTTTTGCTGCCACGCTTCAGGCTTGTGTCCCTCGTTCTCGGACTGGTGCTGAGCCTTGCAAACTGTCCTGTGCAGGCAGGCTCATCGAAATCTCTCTGTAGCAACTGTGGGCAAACCTTTTGGCCTGGGAATTATCTTGGGGGGGGGGGGGGGGGGGGGGAGACCAGCCTTAGTCGCTTTATCACTTCTGGTGGCCACAGGCGGGGGGGACTCTGCTCGCTGCTACGGGCTGGATTTAAAGTTCCCATAGGCCAGATTTGGGCCCTCAGGCTGTAGTTTGCCCAACTGTGGTCTGTGGCAACCTTTGTGTGAGGGCACCTTAAATGAAAGACCCGGTTCACTAACTGAATCCAAGTACCTGAGCAAATAGGAAGTTAGGGAATGATTTGGCTGCTATTGTTTGCACATTTTCAGAATAACACTCACAGACATTCGGATGCTGGCAAGCTGCAAGAAACTGATGTTGCCTTTTTTGTCACTAGATTAGGCGAAAAGCTCTCTAAATCCTTTTGAACGGGGCATGTAGCTCCTTCATGAAATTGTTCCCTTCTTCTTGGACAGTCTCTTCCAACAATGAGAGCTCCTCGCTAGATAATGTGGTGGTGAGATGGGATCAGGGTACAGCAGTGGTTCAGCTCCAGTAAGAACATGTGTGCTTAAGAGCTTCCTAGAGACCTGGATACAGATCCCCAACCTCATGCACATCCTTCCCCCTGCCTTGTAATAAAGCTGCCTCTCTCTCTCTCGTGTGTCCGTGCAATCTTGTGACTCACTCTCTTTAATAATTAGCAATGCCGGAAGAGCGTATCATGGCCTCCTGCAGCGCGAGGATTATTCCAACACATTTAAAAGGCAGTCTTGCCCTGCCTTGAAAGTCTAAAGCTCTGTCTTTTTTTCTCTCTCTCTCGTTAGAACTTAAGCCTCTGAAAGAATGATGCGTGATTATCCCCTAAACTCCTTTAGTGGTGATGCAGAGCGGCTTAAGCTTCCGCAGGCTTGAAGCTGGGTGGCGTTGGGGCTGGAAGGGATGAGTATTGGGCTACTCTAAAACAGTTCTGGGAAAAGAAATTTTCATGCCCTTGTACTGCCTCCTTGCTTTGCTTTACTAAAGGGTTAACGCATTGCTTAAGGCAGGGAGGTATGTTCCATGTGCCCCTTTGGTTGTGCTGTAAATAGTTTCTGCCAGGAGAGGGCGTGCAGGAGCTCTGGAGGGAACGGGCGGCTGAAGCTTTTCTCCAGAACATTGCAGGAGGGAGAGCGGTTGTACGACCTCGGATACTCACCCTGTGGAGCCGAAAGACCAGGGCAAATCCACCCCTCAACCTTCGTTGCAATTTCTAGTATTAGAAAGCAACAGCCGCTCTTTTTCCATCACAGGTAATTAATCATCTTATTTTCTTTTTTTTGTTTGTTTGTTTTTTTTTTCCAATCAATTTGGACTCATTAGAGGGCCATACCTAAAAGATTTGTCCAGGCATCTTTGGGAGTTCCCTGGACACATCTTTGGCTTCAAAACCTTTCCCCTGTGCTCGGTTTAACTTTTGTCTGGGCAATTCATTACCCACACAAAATTTAGCCAGATAAGTAAGAGGAGGCGGAGCTGGAGCATTCTAGGGGCGTGGCTTAACGTCAATCATTTAGCGCTCATGTCAGCACCATCCAGATAAGTTGTCTGGGTGAGTTTGCTCCTACTGGAGGACTGTCCTAGGTTATTTGGATGACTTTATCTGGGTTTATTCAGGGGAATGCTTATCCTGTTAGATTTTACTGAATAGCCGAGTAGCGCTATCCATTCTCCAACTTACTTACTAGGGTCGTATTTGTATTTATGTAACTTCTTTTTATTTCTCTCCTAATTTCCATTACAAAGTTTATCTTTGTTATATTTGAAAAGTCTAATAAATATAAAGTTAACCAGATACATCTTTTTTTTTTTTTTAAACTATAAAGTTATCCAGGCACACAAGCCAAATAACTTTAAACCTTAACTCGCTATATTCAAAAGCTGGCCGGTTAAGTTGAAAGTTGTTTGGCTGAAGGTGGCCAAATAACTTTAAACAGGGGTATTCAAAGGGGGCAAGTTTATCCCATTGAATATCCAGGACTAGTTATCTGGCTAACTTTAGCTGGATAACTTGTCCAGTAAACATCCTACTGAATGTGACCCCCACAAAGTGTCCAGTGCTCACGGCCCCAGGGGGCAGAAAGTCAGTCATCTCTCAGTGGTGAAACGTAGTGGCTAGAATTAGGGCTGGGGAGTGCAGGGTTGTGGAAGAAGCCCTGGCGGAGGACTTTTATCACAGGGACTGGCCAAAAGTGAGTTGGGGGTGGAGTATAAAATACGAACATAAGATAGAGCAAAGGTCCATGGCGTCCAGCATCTTGTCTCAGACGGTGGCCAGTCCGGGTCACGATCCCCCGGTAGTTGCAGAAAGAGGCTCCCGGTGCCAGATTCCAGTTTTAGCTCTAAATGAACTGGAAGTCCTATATATATTTTTTTTTTTACCTGGGAAGAAAGTTGCCAGTACTCAGATGCAGGGCCATCCTTGGCAAGGGGAGGAGGATGGGAGAAATCTGGGCAACGCCCCCCTCCCTCCCCGAGTTACCTTGCTCCCTGCATCTGGCTGCAGGGTTCATAAGAACATGAGAAGTGCCCTGCTGGGTCAGAGCAAGGTCCATCGAGCCCCAGCATCCCGTCTTCCACGGTCGCCGATCCAGCTCGCAAGTACCGGCAGATCCCAGAAGGGAGATCTAATTCCTGTTGCTCACGCCCAAAGAGACAGTACCTTTCCTAATAATGTGTAATTCTCACGAGGTCCTTCTGCGGTTCCTTGCAATCTACTGCTGTTTTAACAGCTTTGAATAATTTTGTGTCCTTTGCAAAAGTGATGTGGTGGTGGTGGTGGCGTTTCTTGCAGTTGTTTTGGATGGGAAACACCACACACAGACAATAATGTTATCATTTCCCTGTCGTTTCAAAGCTACTGCACATCCCTGACGTGTTACGCAGTTTAGAAAAAAGACCTTTGGTGGAGTTGCATTTCAAACAAAAAAAAAAAAAACCAGGAAGACAACACCTCACACACAGTTAAGACACACAAAAGACAGTGGGTACTTAATATGAGCAACGTGGGTCTATTTAAAAGTCTGGGGAGAAGCGCTCCGGGTTCATGGTGTCAGATCCCAGCCACGGCTGCCCCCGACGCGGAGACCTCAGCTGTAAAAAAAGCCCCAAGCCTACCCTCCGTCCTTCTGTCAGTGCTGCTCAGATGGACAGACAGGGCTGCCCCATGGCTGCTGCAAACACACAGGCGAAGCCAAAGCTTGAGCTCGAAGCCGTCAAAGACAGAAGCCAAACGTTGCCCAGGTGGTGTTTCGGCCTTTAAGACTTTTAGTGAGGGTCAGTTAAAGGGAAGGCTCTGTCATCCAAATTAAATACGAGCGCGTTGTCGGCAAGTCTAAGGGCCGGCCCAGTGCCGCAGCTTACGCACGGTAAGGGAATGGCGTTTTACAAAGGACCAGCAGGCCGGAGCATCCAAGCCGTGTAAGGGGTGGAAGATTGGAAGCTCCTCTCGTCACCCGGTGCATCGAGCTCCAGCCGGGCCTTTCTGACCCGCGTTGTTTGTTTATTTGCCTTCCATCGGGTTGAAGGGGATGGGAAGGAAATTGAACGTCTGCTCAGGCTGGTAGCAGGGCGTTTGCTGGACAAAGTGGCGCCCCAGGCAAGGGTTTCTTTCGGAGACCCTCTACCCCTTCCCATTTGGACTTGAAGACCTAAAAGGCTGGCGTAATGCCACCCACCCCTGGCACCTGCCCCGGCTGCTAGAGCAATGGATCTTCACGTACCAATGGATCTTCAAGTACCAAATTAGAGCTCTCCGGTTGTTTTTTTTTTCGTGATTATTTTTCCTGCTTTTCAGGTCATTCAGAACGTGGCTTCAGTCTGCCAGCTGATTGTTTGTTTGCTTTGCCGACTGTCAAATCACTCCTAGATCATTTTGTTTGGCTTTTACCCACTGGATCATCTTTGTAAAATAAGGCTGCATTTTCTTAATCCTTTGCTGTTTGTCAAATTGAGAGCAGACTTCTTTCACGTGGCATTGACCAATAAGATTAGGTCTGTGAGATAACATCTTTCAAGGATTTTTTGTTTTCCCTCCTCTCCTATGGCCTACTTACAACTTGGCAAGGGAAGAATTTAAGCTAAAAAAAACCAATCAGAGAGAAACTTTCCTGCTAGGATTAACAATATAAAGAAACAATTTAAATCAAAAATACTATTTTTTTCCCTTGTGTCTTTGTTTATAGGAAATTGAGAGATCTAAAATGTAATTAAAGCAAAAATACTAGGAAAATACAAACAAGTATAAATTACAGATTGCTTGAAAATTGACCAGTGCCTTTAAACTTAATGCTTGGAAATTACTTAGAGTGGGAGTCGAGATACGCTCGCAGTTGTTCAGGTTCTCTGACTATATATATCGTGAATCCTGATAGATAATCAAAGAATAGCGTGGATAGCGGAGCATATACTTAGCCCCTCTCGCAAGAACTTCTTCTCTCGTGGCTATAAATCTTTTCCTTTTTATCTGCGTGAAAAACTTTTAGTGGATATCCATAAAATTTAAGATGCTGATTGCGAAAGAAAGTTTTTTTTGTTTGTTTTTTTTAATAAGGAGAAGCCACCTCTGTAGTAATTTGGCCTAACTGCACCACGATCCTGTGATTAGCACCTTGAGGTTCTGTAACTCCTCCATGGCCCTGCTAAGGGAGGCTTCAGTTTTCAGCTTTCTTGTCACCAGCAGGATCTTCTTTGGACCTTTTCACGCTGTGATACTTCTGTGGGTTCCAGTTTACCATCGGCCCTGGTGGCTACTTTTATTTAGGGCAAAATATATTTAGGGTCCTTTTTGTTTTCGGTTTAAACCGATTTTTTACCCATAAATCCCTGGATTTTTCCAAAGTGACAGCCGGGTTGAACCGATTTTCACCCTAATTTTAGGAAGATTTAAAGAGCAGCGCCTGAGCTTCAGAGGCAGCGTTTCAAGGCCGCCAGTAACTGCTGGAACCCGGTGCTGGGCAAAGCACCTGCAGGGTCACTTCCCGGCAGGCTCCCCGGCCCTGCAATTCAGAAGGGCAGTGCTGCAGAGCGAGGGAGCGTCAGGAGGCTGCTGCCGCAGGGGAGCGGAGAGACCTGGAGCCACCACCGGTAAGGAGGAAGGCTATTGCAGTGGGGGACAGAGGAAGGAGAGAAAGGGACGTGCTAGGCAGGGGACGGGGGTAGAGAGAGGGATGGTGCTGAATGGGAAAACCTACTAGTTTCATTGTCCTGGCTTCTATCCACCAAAATAAACTCCGGTATTTACCAAGAAAAATGAGTCACGTTTTTCCACTGATTTTCTCCTGCTTTTGTTCTTGTCATAATAAAAACCCTGATAAATTCCTGGGGAAAAAAAACAACTCAAAACTGAAAATGAAGGTCCCCCAAGAATACTTTATTTGCAGGACTTACTGTTTTGGGCTTGTTCCTCAGCAGATCTCACAAACCATCCAGCCGGCGATGTTCCCCATTTTTTTCCCCCCTTTTCCCCCAGCCATCGCGCTGACAATCCCTCAGCCCAGGTGCCACGGACTGCAGCTCTCTCCGGAAGCCGGTACGCATGCCGCTCCGAGTCCGGCTACCTCAGGCAATTTGGCTTGCACTGTCACTGGAGGAACTGCATCCGTATAGGAATGTGAGAAGTCAGATCCCCACCTTTTGCAGTACCACGTTTAATACAAAAAAACAAAAAAAACACCCAAAACAGCAGGCATGTTTGGATTGTGCTTCCAATTTGTTATGGAGGTGTCCTCACCAGCTGTGCTTTTATCTCATTAATTTTACAAGGGGACCCCAAGAGCTCTCGCCAGTAGACATCACTGGAGACAAGGGTAGGGGTAGGATTCTGGATGGATGTTGAGCAGAACTGGTTTTTAAAAGGAGAAGCTTGTTTCCAAAATTAGGATCTCCTATGGCAGGTGATTACCGAGTTCAGTTACAATCATTTGCTTCACGGTGTATGTATTAGTCATCTTGTAAACATTATTTTATTTTAAGCTAGTATTTCAGGTTTATAATGACAGTAAAATGGGGAGGGAGGAGTTGTCTCATGGCTGAAGCTGTGAACTGTGCATTAAAAGAAATCTAGATTTATTACACCAAGACAGTTCTTTCTTACTATAAAATTAACGGGCTGACTGTCTCATATAGCATTGAAAAAGGCGGCACCCGACTCCTCCATTTTATATAAGGCTCTGTTGAATATCTGCAGGAGCCAATCCGAGGGCTATTGTGTGAACCCTTGAACCCAGTTGAATGACACAAGCCAATCAATTCACAACAGTACATGAGAGAAATAATCAAATCAAACAATGGGCATAACAGACAAATCAACATTTAAGAAAATACTCTCCATTCGATTTCCTTATTTGACCCACAGAAAGTCACAGCCCCCCAGTCTGTGAATCCTTTGCTCTTCATATAATCTACACCTCACATCTTCACTTTTGGCATGACCAAAGCTGCAAACTGTAGGCGGCGATACTGGACCTAGCGCTTACCAGGGGAGGCAGTGTTTCTGATGTTGCAGTGGACGAACATTTGGGATCCAGTGATCACCAGATGGTGCAGTTCCGCATCAGAGCGCAGGAGACGAAGATTCATTGAAAGGTGAGGGTCTTAGACTCGGGAACAGTAACTTTGTTATACTGCAAAGGGTTATTAGCTGGATGGGAAAATCTAGGGGAAGGAGAGTAAGTGGACAAACCTGAAAGGAGATACTGTAAGGGTAACTAAATCTTTTGTTAGGAAATAAAGTAAATGCGAGAGGAAAAGGAGGCTGCTATAGTTTTTTTTTAAGTAACTACAAAAGATAAGGAAGAAAAGGTCAGCGCTCATAAACTACAAGAGATTGCAGAAAGCGGAAGACAGGCGACAACATCTGGGAAAGCTAAGAGAAGCTGGGAAAGTAGCCAGGAGAGCAAAGGTACAAATGGAAGAAAAAAATAGCAAATGGAGTAAAAGGGAGGGACAAGACTCTTTATTAGATATGTTAGTGATAGGAAAAAGGGCAAAAGTGGCACTGTGAGAATCTGAGGTAAAGGGGAAGGATATGTAGAGGCTGACGAGTAAAAAGCAAAATTTCTTAACCAATATTTCTGTTCAGTTCACTGTGAAAGATCCTGGAGAAAGGAGCACATAAAATGAACACAAATAAATTGGAAGTGAAGTAAAGATATCAGGCCCTAGAGTGACTGACTGGGTTAGAGACTGACTGAGTGGGAAGTGGCGTTCACTATGAGGAGAGGGTCATTACTTTTCAACATTTTCAGCACCGACGTTGTTTGTTGTTTTGCTGATGATACCAAATTCTGCAACTGGTTAGATAGCCAGGAAGGTGTGGAAAGTGAAGCTCAAGGTATGGTCTTTTTATTCATGCATTCATTCATTCTTAAATTTCACAATTTCCACACAGTTGATCAACGCGGATTACAATCCACATTCATATAAAATAGAATGGACATATGACATACAATCAATAAAATAGCATTAAAATCAAATAGCAGTAATAATCTCTCTCTAATGAGAAAATGCCTGCATAAACAAAATGCTTTCACTTTTTGTCTACATTTTAAATAATCATGTTATTCTCAAATATCAACAGGTAATTCTTTCCATAAACTGGGACCTGCTATGGAAAATGTTCTCATTCTAGTTTCTTGCAATCTGAATTCATTAAATGATGTTTTAATTAACAGATGTCGAGCAGATGAATGTAAACTTCGAGATGGATTATATGATGAGATCCTGTTAGCTAAACAGTGCCTCTCTGAATAAATAGCATTTTACCAAGTATATTTGCATTCTACTTAAAATCTGTGATAATACACACAGCAGCTTTTTGTACCAGATGTAATACCCACACTTAAAGGCTTTGGAAGACCTATATATAATGAGTTGCAATAATAAAATTTACTAAGAACAAGCAGTTGCACAATTAATCAAAGACAAAGAGAGACAGAAACTAAGGCCCAGATCCCATCCCACGGCGGCTGAAGACACCAGAGGAGAGAGGCAGAGCCCAGCATGACACAGCGCATGTGAGAGCAGGTGTGTGTGTGTGTCAGAGCATATGTATGTGTGTCACATGAGTGAGCAAGTGTTTGTGTCAGAGATATGTAAGCATATATAAGCAGGTATGAGCATGTGTGTGCAAGAGCATATGTGAGCATGTGTGTGTGTGAGCATATGAGAGCAAATATAAGAGCATCAATATGTAAGCATTTGTGAGCAGGTGTGTCTGTGAGAGCATTGTGAGCAGCTGTATGTGTGTGTGTCAATGAATATATGTGAGTAAGAGTGCATGTGTGTGTCAGTAAGAGCGTCTGTGTAAGCATTTGTGAGCAGGTGTGTGTGAGAGCATTGTGATCAGCTGTGGTTGTGTGTCTCATATATGTAAGAGTGCATGTGTGTGTCAATAAGAGCATCAGTGTTGTAAGCATTTGTGAGCAGGTGTGTGTGTGAGAGCATTGTGAGCAGCTGTGTGTTTGTCTCAATGAGTATATGTAAGATTTACATTGTAAAGATTTACATATGTAAGATTTACATTGTACACTTGTATATAATTATCCTCCTCTATCTCTTTTATTTCTTATAATCCCAGTTCATGATCCCTTGTTAATTGTAACTGCTTCTCTTCTCCACGTTTAGTTATGTTTTTGGTTATATTTCTGCACCCCTGTTTTCTGTAAACCGACATGATGAGAACGAGTTCTTGAATGCCGGTATAAAAAAACCTTAAATAAATAAATAAATAAAATAAATAAGAGTGCATGTGTGTGTGTGTGAATGAGAGCATGTGAGAGAGGGAGCATGTGTGTGAATGAACGCATGTATATATGAGAGAGGAGAAAGTCTGTGGTTCCTGCACTTTCCTCCCCCCCCCCCCTCAATAATCTGTGACAACTGCAGAGTGTCAGGAAACAAAAAGTTCCCAAGTCTGGAGAAAGGGAGATTTTAAAAGTGTTGCTTGTCCAGAAATGCCCACATGCGCGTGTATGTGGGCCACATGCGAACAATGCAGATTTTTAAAAGCCGCAAAATATGCACACACATGTACCTGTACCCGTGTGAGGAAGAGGGGTGTGGCCAAAATGTGCGCACATGAATCTGAATTTTAAAAACAAAACCTGCAGCACCCGTGTGCAGTATATCCACGTAACTTTACTACTGCTCCTGAGGAGGAGCAAGTCAGTGGATGTCAAGTTATAGGGCTTAGAGGACAGGGTGAGGGGTCCGGGTCAACTTGGGGATGTTCAGGATGAAGAACCAGAGGGGTCTGAAAGCCCTCGCTATTAACTGGACAAACTGGTAGACTGAATGGGAAACTGGGAATGTGCCTTGTGTGAGCACATCTTAAAATTTGCTGATATACGTGCAAAAAAGCCAAGAAGGTCCTATTGAAGACACGCACGCTAGCTGTGCTCGAGTAACCTCGTAAAATTAGGAACATGCTTTCGCATGGTTGATGCATTTAGAAAACATACACGTGTAAGTGCGCGCATGATTAAAAATTCTAGCGTATCCTCGCTCACTCGGCGAAACTCGTGTGTGGGCACATGGGCACTCATTTTAAAATCAACCTCATAGTGCTAATTATTGGGTGTTATTTGAGTCTGTTGTTTGAAATATTTTATTGGTGTTTGGGAAATTCAGAAACATTTTTATGAGTTTTTAATGTTCTACTCATTAGCTTTTTGAAATATTTTGTACATTTTTTAAAATTATTCTTTATTAGATTTTTAACAAACTATCTAAGAACCTTGGTGAACAGAAATATAGCAATCCATCTGTAAGGGCTTCCAAACAAGCAGGAAATTGTAATAAAAATACACATTTAAAGAATGAATTGCAAAACAGATTACATATGGGGAGAGAAAGTAAAAAAAAAAAAAAAAGTAAAATATCATAAGAAAAATAAGCCATTACTGAATATATAAAGCCCTTTTTAGCCTCTAAGGAACAATGATAGCACTAAGCGTGGCCATCCTGTTACCCAGAAAATTATCCAGCTGGGTGACGTCATAGAAAAAGATAGCTATTACCATGATATTTGAGTACACATTTCTACTGATTACCGTGATATTTGAGTATGCATGGATATTTCTACTGAAAAATCCCGCCTATACCCACAATCCTCTGTCTTCTTTCAAGGAAAGGTTTATGACAAAATTGGGTATCTCTCACAATGTCAGGAAATATAGAAATCTTTTGGCCATAAAAACACATTTTTTATGACAAAAAATGTTTCAAAGCCAACTGCTTATCAGATTCTTGAAGAAATTCAACCAAAAGAGTAGCCCTATCTTTAATTAAAGAATCAGATTTCTCCAGGAAAACAGCTAAATCAAAGGGATTGTTTTGAGAATCATTTCCTACAATCTGAGCTTTTGGAGAAGACAAATGATGAACATTAGTAATTGACTGGCTAGTTTCCATGGAAAAACCTAAAAGGTCAATTAGAAATGTCTCAAGCATTTTCATGGGAGAAATAATGGGAATCTGGGAATGTTCAGCATTCTAAGATTACATCTTCTAACAAGATTTCCAAGATTTTCCATTCTCCTCTGCGGATTTGAATTATCTCGTAATCACATTGTTCTGCTCAACCGTACTAGAAATCTTATTTTTAATGGAAATTAACTTCTCAGCATGATCTTGAATGCTCTGAGAGTGGTCATTTAATTGCAGAGTCATATTCCCCCATGGTGCCCAACACAGAGTCAATCCTAGATGACAAAGTAGCCTCCAATCTAGCGATGGCAGGCCATAGAGAGTCCAGCGTTTATCGTGGCTGGATAATTTAGATGACTCAAAGGCGTTGAAGAGTATAAGCTACTAGGCAGAGAGGCCCCCCTCAAGGACAGGGAAGGGGAAGAGCCATCTATTCCCTGTGAATCTGCCTGACTTGAAATCTTTGCCCTTGAAGGAATAGGGCCAGCAGGCTCCTAGTTCAGCAGCAACTACATGGTCTTGACTTGTAAAATGAAAAACTTCCAATGTTGGTTGGGAAGATAGCGGGTTAGAGGAAGAACCAATCTTTATAAATTTTATTATTATGGTTTTACCATTATGATTGGTGTTTTATATATTCCCAATTTTATTGTTGTTTTATTTGCCTGCATTTTTCTGTTTATACTTTATGGTCTCTCTATTCTGAATTTGGTGAGGGTCTCGCTACGTTTTGCACATGTGACGAGGTGAGGTATTCTGCTAGTGTGTAGCTTCTCTATAGGGATCTATGTTTAGAGGTGTATTGGCGTTTTAAGGTAATATTTGCAGGGGTAATATTTGCAGTGTTGCCTTTTTCATAGGAAAGGTTATTACTGTTTGAGTGCTGGCAGTTAGTGCTGTTTTTACTTGGGAGGCTTACTATAATGTAATTCAGTATACTCATTGCTTTCTGAGGGCCAGCTCCACACCCAACACACGTTACAGAGTATGCCTAATGTCATATGTGTTCCAAGCAGCAGGATCTGGAATATATGCAAATTTATTCAGATAAGGGGGAGGGCATACACACACAGTCTTCAAATGTCCCGCCCTGGTCTGTGAAAAAGTTGGCAACCCTAGTCCTGCTGAGTATCTGTGAAAAGTTATGCTCCTAACTTCACCTGCATACATTTACCGCTCACGAGCTGTACTGAGAATGGAGCTCATTGCTCATTGTATCCCTTTCGTGTGACGCTTATCTGTGCTGTGCCCAGCCGTCTGACCCCTCCCTCCCTCCCCGAGACCGCATCACTACGGCTTTTGGTACGGATTTCTTACTAAAAGGATTTTCCTTTTTCTTCTGTTATAAAGCGCTGGAGCGTCCGTGTGGCTTCTGTTCACAGTGGGACGAGGGGGAAAAAGATGCATTTTTGAACGGAATGAGCAACTGATTGGGTGGTGGAATATCCAGACTCTGATAAACGAGGCAGGCTCCGACTGAAAAGCTGGAACGTGTGGCGACACAGTGGGGCTCCCTGCTTTTTCTGTAGGTTTAGAATTTGTGTCTCAGATTAGCATTCACAGGTTAAGAATACAGTGCGAAAAAGAATGGAGCCACGTCCGGCTAAGCTGTTGCCCTCGCTGCTTGCCAAATCGTCATTCTTTCCTGTTACAGGAAACCTTCTTTCTCAAAGCAACCAGATTCTTATCTTGAAAGCCCTTGATTTTCTTTCCTTTTTGTCTTTTCTTCCCTTTTTCTCCCCGGTCCCTAAACGAAAGAGAACAAACCCCAGCAACCGATCTTATTAGCGGCCACGTGCAGAGCAAATTATGGGTTATGCTTGTCTGATTTGTGTCGAATCACGGTTTCATTTCCCAGTTCATGAGACCTGACCAGGGTGTCCGTATTCGTTGGGAGTTTCAGATTGTTTTCCCAGGCTCTGCGAAACCCATTCACTCAGGGTGGGAGCTTCGCTCTTCTTCCGACTGGCTGCGACCGTCCACCAAGAGACCGCCGATAGCTGGGTAACCACTAAGTCTTTCCTCAAGTCCAGTTTCTCTGCTAGAAGCCCCAAAAGGTAGGGTTATATTTGTTAAACGAAAATAATGACCGTCCAGGACACAGGGTAACTGTGGTAACTGGAGCCACTTACCTTTCGCTCACTCAGAGCCCAATGAAATGTGAGCAAAGCACGTGCACCGACTTCAGAAAAAAAGATGCAGCAAGCTCATGGCAGGAAAATGCCACGATAGTTTTTAAAAGAGCACTAACCGAAAAAAGTGCACACAAAAACAAACATGTTTTACGTGCAAGAAGCTCGAGTGTAGAACCTCCCTCACCATGAACTCCAGAGCCAGTCCCGTCGACCGGGAGTGGCCAACAGTGGAGGCAGCGCCTGCAAATCTCTGTCAAGGGGATCCTGCACATCGCATCTGCTTGTGGCTCTTGAGGTCCAGAGGCGGCAACCTCTCTAACACTGGCCCCAGAAACTCTTCTCCACCTCTGAGCAGGAGTTACGTTTCCAGCCTTAGCCCGCGCGCCCCTCTGCATGTCCTGACTGACCTGGGATTTGCAAGGAGGCCTGACGCGGCTTTGTGTGCACGGTTTTTTTTTTGTTTGCTAAGCTCTCTGCTAAGTCGGGAGTGAAGTTGGGTGCGCACAAGCGTGTGCACGCCCGGGCCCGTCTTATTACATCGACCTGTCAGTGAGGGAAGGATATGATGAGCCCGAGGGAAGATTTTTATAACCTAAAATTATTTTTATAGACTTTCCAGCCGTGTTGGTTTTTATAACTGCTGTTTTCTGACTGTCAGTAAATTCACTGTCCGTGACTCAGAAGAGCCCAAGGATGCTGAATATTGTCTCAGAGTGCTGGGAATATGGACACTAGGCTCAGCGTACCCCCACCACAGAGCAACTATCATTTATTAGACGGTTCACACAAAAGCACTAATTGTTCTGAACACCTAGGAAGATAGTTTGAAAGTGCCTGTCACATTTAAAAACAATTACAGATGAAGTAAAAAGCCCAGTGCCTTCAAGGACTGCAAATAAGCTAAGGCAGAGCTTCTCAACCTGCATGCCACGGCACGGTAATGTGCCGAAATGGGATCCTTCTTGTGCCGCAGCGATCTGCCTCATTTTCCGGCTTTTCCACCCCAAAGACCCCTACCTGCAGGGCTGGCACAGGGCACCGCAGGCAACGCGCCTGTTCGTCACGCAGCCGCAGAGGTGCCTGCCGCATAGGGGGGCCCCGGACCGCCGCTGCCCCTGCCGGAGAAGAGAGGCCCCCGGACTGGGAGAGAGGCCCTGGCCCAGAGAAGCCACCCTTGGAGAGGAAAGGCCCTGGGGCTGCCGCTGCCACAGACCGAGGAGGAAGGAACCGCTGCACCTGAGGGAGAAGCAGCTGGTGGGCAGAGGCACCGATGGACTGCTGGTGAGAGGTGGAGAGGAGGAGATGGTGTTGGCTGGAAGAGGCAGGTGTTGAGTTTCCTCTTTCAGACAAGTGCAAGGAGGTGGGTGAGAAGCATTGCATCTGGCAGCATATGCAGTTTAATGCTTCAGCAGCTAGAGATGCAGGGATTCATATTCAGGCGCGGTGCGGCTTAGCTAGTCAGCCGGATAAAGCTCTCTGCAGGCAACCTGCTTAATGTGCCCAAAGTTATCCGGATGAGTCTATCCAGCTAACTCTGCTCCTCCCAGTTATGCTGCTGGAATGCCCCTAACTTATCTGGCCACATTTTAGTTGGATATGTAGTTTTCTGGCTAGAATTTAGCCGTAAAAAGTGCCCAAATAACACTGGTAACCAAAGTTTTTGTTTCCTTCAGGCTTTTTGGTGTTCCAAATAGATTTCTTGATGCTGATCACAGATATTACTCGAAATTTGTACATCACGTAAGGTTTTTGAGAAACGGCCAATTTTGTGTTGCAATAATTGTTTCCACCCATAAGTGACACCAGGATAAAAGAAGGTGTTTTCGTTGGCCCACAAATCCGAGCTGTGATGAAGGAAAGCCACTTTGATGGTCTTCTGCAAGGTTCAGAACGTGTTGCATGGACAGCCTTCAAGAATGTCATTTGTAACTTTCTAGGCAACTGTAAGGCAGCAGACTATGTCGAACAGGTTGAAAATCCTCTTCAGCCATACAAATTGATGAAGTGCATCATGTCCTTAAAGATACATTTTCTTCAGTCCCACTTGGACTTCTTCCAGACAACCTTGGCGCTGTGACTGACGAACATGGGGAAAGGTTTCATCAAGACATTGTCAAAATGGAGAAACGGTATCAAGGCAAGTGGAACCCCTCTATTCTGGTGACTGTTGTTGGACTCTCATCCGCGAAGCGTCAGACAGTGATTACAAACGAAAATCAGCGGCACAACATTTTTAGTTTTGTTTTCTGGTGCCAACATTGCCATTATAGCTTACGCCGCTACAGACACGTAACAATGCTTAGGGGTAGATTTTAAGAGGCGCGCGAACAGCCTACTTTTGCTTGCGCATCAGACTCAAGCAAAAGTACGCTGGATTTTAGTAGATACGCGCGGAGCCGCGCGTATCCACTAAAATCCTGGATCGGCGCGCGCAAGGCTATCGATTTTGTATAGCCTGCGCGCGCCGAGCCACGCTGCCTCCCCCCGTTCCCTCCGAGGCCGCTCCGAAATCGGAGCGGCCTCGGAGGGAACTTTCCTTTGCCCTCCCCTCACCTTACCCTCCCCTTCCCCTACCTAACCCACCCACCCGGCCCTGTCTACAGCCCCCCCTTACCTTTGTCGGGGGATTTACGCCTCCCGGAGGGAGACGTAAATCCCCGCGCGCCAGCGGGCCTGCTGCGCGCCGGGCCGCGACCTGGGGGCGGGTACGGAGGGCGCGGCCACGCCCCCGGGCCGTAGCCACGCCCCCGTACCCGCCCCCAAAACGCTGCCGACACGCCCCCGGAACGCCGCGACGACCGGGCCCGCCCCCCGACACGCCCCCGACGCGCCCCCCTCCGAGAACCCCGGGACTTACGCGAGTCCCGGGGCTCTGCGCGCGCCGGGAGGCCTATGTAAAATAGGCTTCCCGGCGCGCAGGGCCCTGCTCGCGTAAATCCGCCCGGTTTTGGGCGGATTTACGCAAGCAGGGCTCTGAAAATCCGCCCCTTAATGTATATCGCAGGTTTCTGGCAAACGGTACGTGATACAGACATAATAAATGCATATTTGGGTTCAGCTTGTTAAAATCTACTTGTTTCACCGAAGGTTCTGGACGAAACAAAATGTTCCCAGAGATGTGTTTACCAGTGTATAACTTGTGAGTTATCTGACTAAATGCTTCTAAATGTGGACCTTGTAACTCCTAGCACTGCTAACTGTGGGGTTTGTGGATACAGTTTTCAGCTCCGGAAATTGAACGTAGTCAATCAGACTCATAGCTCAAAAGGTGAACTTAAGCTAGAAGGTTTTCCTTGTGCGTTTGAAGCATGCAGTCCAGTGAGCCTCTGGCTGGGCCTTGCTGCCTGATCACCTTAGACAAACTGATATGACAATGCAGTGCGTCCTACTTCTGTGAAGTTACTTCCACCTTAACCATTCGGTTATACTGCCATCATTTCCCCCTTCTCAGTCTTACTATGTGAGCTATAAAAACATTCCCGCTGTCTTTCTAGACTAGAAAGTCCATCTAACTTTATGTTAGCTTGACCGCCCTGTGAGATAATAAGGTTTAAGATTTATTTGTTTTTCTATACCGTCATATCAGTGGGAACCTTCATAACGGTTTACAAACATTTAGCAAGGAAAGTACAATAATGATATAGTAAAGGAATGATAACAGCTATAATATATATCAGAGGTAAAACATTAGTAACAGCAGTTAAAATCTAAAATATTGTCTGCTAAAATATATAAATATCAAAAGACAATAGCAAATCGTGGGAGCGCAGTTAAATAGCATAACTATGAGATAAACAAAAACAAATGCAAAAGGTTGATCACTGCTTATCTATTACAGTCAGTGTATCCAATACCGTCTTTGTAGGCTTGTCGGAATAGCCAAGTTTTGAGTAGTTTTTGAAGAGTTTTGTGTCATTTTGAAGCCTTATCTTTTCTGGAAGTGCGTTCCATAGGTATGGTCCGGCTATTGATGTCGCTCTTTCTCTGTTGTGCGGTTTACTGAGTCTCCTATTGGCTAGTAAATTGCATCTCTCAGTATTTACATCGGAGCAAGTTTAAACAGGGAGGAAGGCAGAGGGTGGGTGGTTTTTTTTAGGAGGGGGAAAGTTTGGGGTTTTTGGTTTTTTTTGTTTGAATGTTTTACTAATCAGATGTAGCACTTTGGCGAGAAATCAAATTTAAGTAAAGAAAGAAATAAAAATAAAAATGAATGTACAACATTGTAAAATTTGGTTTGGTGTACACTGAAAATCAAGCAAACTTGAAAGCACGCCATAAAAAACCGGTGAGAGGTCCTGACCTAGGGGAAACGACCTTACTGGATTCAGGTTGGGCTGCATAAATTCACATAGTACATCCTCACTGATTATACCAAGGGTTTACAGAAATCGCTATACAACCGCTAAAAATGGCCAAAATCATGTCCCTGTTCCCAGACCGTGATGTCTGCTCGGTGCGGGTGCCACTCAAGGCTCTGGCCTTCTCGTTAGAGGCTGCTGGATTCCATCCAGCCCTGTTACCGAGAGTTATCCAATTAACGGGAAAACGACTCCGTTCCCAGCTGTAAGACTACAGGAGAAAGCGGGCCTGCCTTAACAGCTGTAAAAGGTCAGCACAGCATGTAATACCACAAAACTACCTCTTAAAGTACAGGCCATGCCGGTTTTCTAAGGAAGAGAAGGTGCTCCCAGCTGAAGGGCTGGCGTGGCTGACGGCGCTAGTTTGCTTTCCGTTAGAGCGTGCTAGCTTTGAAAAGAGGAACGGGTGGCCGGCCAGCATTAGACCAGCGGAGGGAGGCAGCTGCATCATCAGCTGTGACTGCACATAGGTCTCCATGGTGCTGGGCGCCAGGCCATACATTACAGGGTATGGTCCTGGCCCTTTAAACTGTGGATTTCAGCTAATATCTCCATGCAGCATAAATCATCTGTAAATAAGGACCTTAGCTTGAATGAGTGGAATCTAAAAGCGCTGCAGACGTGACCCGAGAGCAGCCTTAAGCTGGAAGGCCAGCCTGCCTGGTAGCAGCTTGTCTAGCCTTCTTAACTGAACCGTGAACCGCCAGCACCTAGCGCATAATTTACCAGTGATTACTGTAATATATTTTTTTGCCCGCCTCGTCCTGGAAAGGCAAACGTTGCATCTGATATTACCCCTAACCACAGCCATTGGGGCCATTACCTAATGGCCCTTCTACTTCAGCAGACATTATTAGTCTGGCTGCTCTTGCAGATAAACGTCAGTAAGGCCAGCGGTTCAGGCGGGAGGGACAGGCAGGGCATTGAATCTCAGGGCTGCTTGTGTCATTTAAAAGCAAGCAGCCAGTTTACGGGCCAATTTCATAAAGTATTTAAAGATCGTAGAATAACTCCGAGTTTCTTTGGTTACGAAACCAGCAGCAAACAAAACCCACACCAGAGCGTGCAGTTGTAGGTTAGGTAGCTTTACTGATTTAAAAAAAAAAAAAAGCCACAAAATATTTTGTGTGAGTGTGTGTGTGTGTGTGTGTGTGCCCCGCTCAGCTTTCCTATGCAAATCCCATCAGATGTGAGCTGCATTCCCCCAGGTTTGCTTTCTCTGTTATGAAATACTTTATCACGGACTCGCTGCATACAGACAGTTTTATATAGGAGACCAGCACTGGAGAGCCTGCTCGGGGAAGTATCCATGTCAGGGCTTAGTCCCTGGCGCGGATCTTCCCAACGGTGGGGGGGGAGTGGGGGGGGGGGGGAGGATTCTCTTCAGGGCCCAAGGAGTCACCTGCCACAAGGTGCGGTGTTTCAAAATAAAAAAAAGAAAGCTTTTTTTGATGAAGCAGTCCAAAATGAAATAGTTAAGTTGCAAGTGGTCCGGTCTTTAAGCATTCAGCGCCCAGAAACGGCTCAGGACCGGAGGTCCATCCCAGGGCTGTTTTTTTTTTATGGCAGCGTTGGCGCCACAGTTACGATGAAGCGGTGTGCAGCGCGAGCCTTCCTCACAGGAATGCGATGCCAGGGTCCGTTAGAGCAGAAGTGACACAAGTGTGAAGCCGCTTTCCTTTCCAAAGGTTTGGCAGATATCTCGTTATTTTAGATGTTAGTTGTATTTTCTTTTATGTTTACTTCATTTTTGTATTTTAATCTGTTTGTATTTTGTATTTATTTTAAATTATGTTGTGAACTGCTTTCACTGTATTTTTACTGTTCTAGCAGTATGTAAATTTATTAAACAAATGCACGCAGGGCCTGTTTTTTTAAAAGCATTTACATGCTTAAAATTGGGTTTTACATACTGGAATGCACTTTACCCGTCTAAATGGGCTTTTGAAAATTGTTACAATCTGTCATTGAACTGGCCATAAAATGTACCTGCATAAGTGCCCTTTACTCTCTTAAATGGCTTTTGGAAATTGCTATGATAATTTTGTTACATTTCCACGTGTAAATCCTTTGAAAATTACCTCCATAGGTGGAGAGAAAGTAGAGTGCAGGGGGGGAAAGCGTCTATACACCAACACACCTACATCTCCCTCACACACACGTGCACACACTCACACACACATTCACACGCTCACACTCACATGCACACACACTCACACTCACACACACACACGCATGTGCAAGGCAAGGGAGATGGGGGAGGAGGAAGAAATGCCTCCATACACACTCCCCCATCACCCCCAATGCTGACGCACCTCCCCTCCCCCACACACAGAGGAAATGGAGGAGAAGATGGGAGAGCGCACACGCTCACTCCCCCACTCATTCTCCTAACATACTCATACCCCCGACACGTACACTGCCCACCACCCAGGAAGAAAAGGAGTAGGGGAGAGGGGCAAAGATTTCACACCCCCGCTCCGTGGGAAGAGGAGTGAGCTAGGGGAAGGGAGATGCCCTGCCAACAGCCACACATCACATGTACTCCCCACTCCCAACCCCACTCAGGAGGATAGGAGAGGAGTGCACACCCCCTGCCTCGCTATACACACACACACTCACACACACACACCTGGAGAGAGGAGATGGGAGGAAGGAATGCATCCCCCCCACACACACACACACAGCCCGATCATCCTCTGCCCTCGTCCCCACTCCTACACACACGGGGGAGGAGAGGGAAATTGTGAAAGTGGAAAATGCAAGGGGGAAACGAAGCACACACCCCCCCAACTCAGCAATCAGTCCCCATGATACAACCCTCCATACTCCACCCTACACAGAGGGGAGGGAAAGGAAGCGAAGCGAAGCCTCTGTCCAGCCCTACGCAGTCATCATCATCCCACACACACACGAGGAGAGGGAATAGTGGGGGGGAGTGGTACCCCAGGGGGAGGAGGGAGCACAACAGTCACACCACCTGCAAGGGGGAAGGAATGGGATGGGGAGAAAGTAAAGAGTCAAGCGCAAAAGAGTATTACACCCATTCTCCCCCTCCCCCTGACTCGTACCTCCACCCCCCAACCCATGCCATCACCTACCCACCTACCAGCACATACACTACCCACTCCCACCCACAAGCCTGCCAGCTCGCACCCTCCCACGCTACCGAGCATCACACACTCAGACGCCTATCCTCATTCCTCCCGTTCGGGATTCTAAGGCGCTCTCCCCACCTCCATTTCATTGCATCACCGAGCAGCCTCTCAGGAAATGTCCAGTCAGTCAACCGAGCCATTCCTTGCCTTTTCCATCTAGGCAGAGTGCTCACCAGTGGGATTGGTGAATAAAGCGAGCAGGGACGCTGCCCTTAATACTAAAAAAAATGATTACATTCTCTCTCTCTCTCTCTCTCTATATATATATATATATATATATATATATAATCTATGCAGTGGTGCCTCGTTTTATTTCCTGCGGGAGGAAGGTACACCTTGCGTCGGCAGCAGCTTACATTGGCGCTAAGTTGTCTGACGGTTTCTGCGCTGGAAGCAATTGCCCCTTTTTGGAGGCCTGCTGATGCCGTGTCAGTCAATAAAGTTCCCTCCAGAGGCTCTTAGTTTTCTCTTGATTTGCAAAATCGCCTTCACTCGTTTTGGACACGGCAGCCCTTTACTGGCAAGGCCGGTCGGCGTGCCGACTCCCGCACAACGAGTTTTCGCAGCAAGCAACAGCATCATCGGTATTCCAGCCCGCGCTTTATAGAGAGGGCGCGCTTCCTTTGAAAATTTGTGCGGCGTTGCATTAGCAAGAGAGAACCGTTTGCTTCAGCCAGCACGTTCAGTTTTTTAGTAAGGCATCGCCAACATATTCGTCTACTACGAAGCACTTCCATTGAGCTCATGAGCATTCAGTGTCGGCTCTGTTCCGGACAGGCCAGTGCTCTTTATGAAACGGGGTGAATGCCAGCAGGAGTGTGCAGTTATATTTCACAGTTGCAGCATACCATGTACTCACATGTAGTTAGTATGTGTTCATAAAGCAATATGTATTAGTTTATATATAATGCAGTTACTTCAAGCTTAGGAAATCTTTGAAGCATAGACAGCAATAAGTTTAACACAATCAAATGCCTAGGCGTTAACTACAGATATTAGTTTATTATACTAAGGTATTTTTCATATATTTGTTGTTGTAAGAGGATAATAAAGTGCCATACATAACATTGTATTTAGTAAAAAAAAATGCATTAAATTAGTTCACATTTATTTTATACCAGTACATTTTTGAATAAAGCTTTTTAATTTTTAATGCAAATATTCAACATCAGTGCTTTTTTTTCCCTTTTTGTTATTGTTTCACTATATATAACCATGGGGGGAATTTTCAAAGGAGATCTGCGTGTAAAATGAGTGGATCAGTAGCTTGTACCCGTGTACATGCAGTTATATAAACATCAGAAATATGCGCGTACTTTCTCGCACGCGTTTACCTGCGCAGAAAAGGGGCGGTCTGGGGTATCCCAGGGCGGGGCTAAGAGGTCCGCGCGGAAGTTGCTCTTTTATAAGAAACGTACGCACGTACGTTAGGGCAGCTAATTATCTTCCGCGGTTGATATCGGAGTCTGCTGTTGTCTGCCGTGGGTTGGGTGGAGGAGTGAGCAAACTGGTGATTTCAGTTACGCGAGTGCTGTTTTAAAATATACCTGCCTATACAGGAGCAACTTATATCATTTTTTTGCACGTAAAATATACATGGGTATGTTTATCAATTAGGTAGGAGAACTGCGTGCGTTCTAAGCCTCGCAGTTGACCCATAAGCAAACATATGTGCATAATGGGGGTTAGACATACGCGTAATTTATAATCTGCGCAGGTTATAAAAAACTGTAGCAAATCTCTGCGCAGTCTTATAAGCATGTATACGGCGCCACGTGGAGTTATCCTCTTATGTATTAACATACATCAGAGATCATTTATTAGATGCTGTGCTGCAAGTACAGATATACAGTCTATGGATGTTATATCAAAAGTATCATGGCGTACTTTCTGTACATCTTGAGAGAAATTACTTTTTCTTAAAAAAAAAATTACAAAAGGAGGTATTTTATGTTTAATGACAGAAAAAAATATCTCTGGGAGTAGATCCAAAACAAAGACATCATCATCCTGCTAAGCCAAGGAATCCCTCAGAGGAAAAGCGAAGCTCCACTACCATCCATCAGGTTTATCTCTGCCTGGAAGAGAGAGCCTGCCTGGACTATCGCCGGACACTGGGTCTATGTTGCTGTGCAGAGTACTTTTAAAAGAACCAGAAATTTCATCTACAGCATTCTCACCATCTCCCTTAGTAACCTAAACCTTTTTTTCCCCCCCCCCCGTGTATTCACACCTTTGCTTCCGCCTTCTCTCTCACACCTCGCACTGACACTTAGCAATCTCACTGCATGCGTGCAGACCCAATTTATCATAGCGCACATTCTGATAAATCCTGAAAAACTGTGCACCAGTTACCAGGGGTTAGACCTGTGCTCCTAAGGTCAGCTGGAGCAGCAGATGGGAAGTGGAAGAGGCACAGCAAGGATGAGATTGAAATTCATGCTCATTTTAGGGTAAGGGAAAATTATTGGGGCCAGGTTAGAGGCTTCATTACAGGAGGAGGCGGCCATGAGGAAGCGGCAGGAGGGCAGGGGAAGGACCGATGTGCGTGGCGTGGTAGGAGCGAACCCACAGTGCTGTGCAGCTATTTTATTACCAAATGGAACATTCGGCATCCGGTCCCATCACCGAGTTTCTTGGTACCATTTTATAATTTATGACAACATCGCAGTACTGCAGTTGGGCCTGCAGTGGCCGCAGAAATAGTTCAGGAATACGTTAAGACTGGAACAACTTAGTTATGGGGCTGGTATTTATTTACGGTGCTTCAAAGATGCAAGAACCAAAAATAGCTCGCCTGGCGTCAAGCACAACTGATGGGTAGACGTCCACTGTCTGAGTGTATCGTGAGGTCCCTGGGGCCTCCCCCAAGCTCTGTAGGCCTGGCCTCCTATGGCAGGCTGAAGGGAGCCTTCCCTTTACCCAGAATCCCTTGCGGCCTTCCGCCTGAAGAAGACCTGGGTTAAAAGCCTGACGCGGACTCCTTAAGGTCGAACGAGGGCGTTGTCGGTGCGCTCCGTCACAATCGCATTAAAAGAAATTGTGATTGAAAGGAGTAACATCTTTTGGTTTTGTTTTTTTAAAAACCCTTGTTCGATGTTCTGTGATCAAACAAACACAAAGTTGGCTTTTGCCCCTTCCTTCGCTCAGCTGCCTTTTTTTTTTTTTTTTTTAGAAACGTTGCCGCTTTTCTTTGAATTCTCCCAGACTCCTCAACATCCTTCCCCTGTTGAGACATCCGGACTGGACGCTATGTTCCAGGGGGAGCCTTACAAGAGCCTCACGCAGAGATAGTGCAAGGAGCGGCGGCCATCATTGACGTGGGCGACACCTGCTGCCTGGATTTAGCAGCCCCTGATACGGAGCTCCAGCCTCAGGACCAGAAGGGTCTATCAAACTACCAGAGGGCTGTGAACGAAGGCTCGTGGTGCCAGCGCCCCAGTCCTGGTTCCGACTGAGCTGGAAACAAAAGGAGAAAGGAGGACCTACTTATTTATTTACAAAGCTTGAGCGTTCGCAACTTCCGACAACACGGCGTTCGGTGTGGAGTACAATGAAACAAACTTAAAAATACGCACAAAATGTAAGACAACATTACATGTTACTAAGTTCCAGGCCTAAAAAAAAAAAGGATACAAGATGGTTCCCTGGATCCAGCAGGACAGTCAATGTTGCACTCAAAGGGGCAGATTTTAAAACCTGCGCGTGGGCGCAGATTTGTTCGCGCAACCCGGCGCGAACAAATCTACGCCCGATTTTATAACATTTGCGCGCAGCCGCGTGCATTTTATAAAATCCAGGGTCGGCGCACGCAAGGGGGTGCACAATTGTGCAACTTGCGCGCACCGAGTCGCGCAGCCTGCCTCCGTTCCCTCTGCCCCCCCGCACCTTCCCCTAGCTAACCCACCCCCCCAGCCCTATCTAAACCCCCCCATACCTTTGTTGAAGTAGTTACGCCTGCCGCTGTGCCTGGAGGCTCAGGCCACGCCCCTCCCCACCCCGGACTGCCCATGCCCCGCCCC
Source organism: Rhinatrema bivittatum (assembly GCF_901001135.1). Classification (NCBI taxonomy): domain Eukaryota; kingdom Metazoa; phylum Chordata; class Amphibia; order Gymnophiona; family Rhinatrematidae; genus Rhinatrema; species Rhinatrema bivittatum. The sequence goes on from NC_042618.1 coordinate 17,849,074, forward strand.
TTTTTGCAAGCCCCAAGGCATACGCATGCCCCGGGGGCTTGCGCGCGCCGCCGAGCCTATGCAAGATAGGCTCGGCGCGCGCAGGGGCAGCTTTTCAGAGGTTAGGCGCGTATCCCTTTGAAAATCTACTCCAAAACTTTGAACAGTATCTGTAGACCAACAAGAATCCAATGCAGTTCCTGGATATATTCAATGTACTTTTGTAATATGTGTTTATTATTTACGGTGCTTCACGAGATACATTTTTAATTTGGCTGTAAGTCGCTTTAGGAAAACTCTTGGGTATGATGAGGCAGGCTATAAATGCAGCAGTACATGGAACATGGATGGCAGCCCTAGCGTTGTGCAACAGCTGCAGTCAGCGAATCCTTTCTGAGGCAGCGGCATGCGTGCACTCGGCATTACTTGTCTGGCCTAGATGAGGTAAGATACCCTGCTGAAGAACAGGGCCAGCACGCACTGACACCGTGTCCGAGCTAGGGAGGGATGGAGGAATTCTGGTCGCCGCATCTCAAAAAAGATATAATTGCGATGGAGAAGGTACAGAGAAGGGCTACCAAAATGATAAAGGGGATGGAACAGCTCCCCTATGAGGAAAGACTAAAGAGGTTAGGACTGTTCAGCTTGGAGAAGAGACGGCTGAGGGGGGATATGATAGAGGTGTTTAAAATCATGAGAGGTCTAGAATGTGTAGATGTGAATCGGTTATTTACTCTTTCGGTAGTAGAAAGACTAGGGGACACTCCATGAAGTTAGCATGGGGCACATTTAAAACTAATCGGAGAAAGTTCTTTTTTACTCAACGCACAATTAAACTCTGGAATTTGTTGCCAGAGGATATGGTTAGTGCAGTTAGTATAGCTGTGTTTAAAATAGGATTGGATAAGTTCTTGGAGGAGAAGTCCATTACCTGCTATTAAGTTCACTTAGAGAATAGCCACTGCAATTAGCAATGGTTACATGGAATAGACTTAGTTTTTGGGTACTGCCAGGTTCTTATGGCCTGGATTGGCCACTGTTGGAAACAGGATGCTGGGCTTGATGGACCCTTGGTCTGACCCAGTATGGCATTTTCTTATGTTCTTATGACTACTGCAACACTCGGGCTGTTCTGCCTGCCCTACATTTCCACATGTAAGAAAAAGGCTGGCTACAGACGGAGGTAAGTGCTTTAGATTTCAGCCATTCACAGATAATGGTGTAAAATTATCTGCTTTTCAAAAGAGCCCCAGTTCCCTTCTACCTATCCAAGCGGCGAACAAGCCTCTGATCAGGGAGAAATTCTTTTCCAAGAAATATGACAATGGTGGGTGATGCAGGAAAGAATTTGAAGAAGTTTTTAAAATCCATTTTCAAGTTTTTATTTCAGGGGAAAAGACTTTGCAAGCAGGGAAGTGACCTGCAAGGAATATAAGCCTCTTGTTTTTAAAGCAGTGAGCAAGGGCCAGCTCAGACACTCAGGGGTAGTGCTGGGCACTGGCATATGGATACGGACTTTTGTTTTCAGTTTTTATTTTATTTTGTCTGGGGATTCCAATGTTTGAACAAAAAAAATTGATGGAACAATGACTTTTCCACTGATTTTTTTCCTCTGTGTTATATCAAAGTCATTCTTTCACTGACATTTTTTGTTCTAACTTTGAAATTCCCAGGCAAAATAAAATAAAAACTGAAAATGAAGGTCTCTACCTATGGAGGACCTGGATTTGAATCCTGAGCCAGGACCCTGCCCCCCCCCAGTGGCAGGAGATGCTATGGAAGCTGCGCTCAAAAGTAGCTAGTTGGGAGGATGCCCCAGTCAAACAATGGTGACACCTAGTGGCCAAACTCAGGATCCAGGATTGGCTCCCAACCGGGGACTCTCGCTGCAGGGACTGGGCTAAGTAAGGGGCCAATGCAATAATAAACGCAGAAAGTGGGTGTTGACTTTTCAGCGCCCACTTTCTTAATGTGCGCATGGCACCCACAAGGGGGGCACCATGCTATAAACAAATTAGTGAGTCTCGCTAGCAAGGAGTCGCTAGGTTCGCTTGCACGACCTTAGCGCCTCCTTGCTAACGCGACCCTGCCGGTTATAAACACCGATGCCGATAAACTCGGCGTCAGTTTCCATGACTGCAGTCCGCCGATTATGAAAACTGACGCCGAGTTTATCGGCTGCGGGTTATACAGTGCGCTCGGCTCCTAAGTTAGGAGGGGATTTAAAATATCGGAAACATCCCCAGATAGTTGCAAATGAAGGCTCAGGGTTGCCCACTCCAAGCCCTGGGTTCCCACTGAGCTGGAAAACCCAAGGGAGCCTCCCGCCCAAAAGAAAAAGCAGTAACGCTACATCGGGAAGGAAGATGGGTGAAATCTGAGTGAGGCATGCAGTGATGATCTACCATCGAAGCCGATGTAGTTCAACCCGTCCTTCCATGGCCACAGTCCTCAGAATGAGTGGGAATGAAAACGAGACCTGAAGGCATCGTGGCCGCCGGGCCCTTTTTTTCAGATTTTCTCCTGCATTACTCAATGGGATTTCCTATTGATCGAGTACCAAGGATGACCAGAGACCCCTTGGGATACGGCAGGGGCACAAGGCAGAAGTAATGAAAGAAGCTTGGCCGATCGAGACGTTTACTGGAATGGGCAGCAACAGAAGAACCCATTGGGGGTAGATATTCAAAGCTGGCCTGGTTAGAACTTATCCGGCTAAGCCACGATGTATATTCAGTGGCACGGCGAAGCCGCTGAATATACGGGTATATATATATATATATATACGCACTTAGCTGTATAGCTCTACCTGGCTAAGTTCAGACCTGCTCTATGGGGCGTCTAAACGTACACACACATATATGTATAAGTTCTACGGCTAACTAGCTCCGCCCCGAACCGCCCAGTACACACCTACTTTTAGTGCGTGTAACCTTTAGGGACTTGTATGGCTAAGCTGTGACCGCCGAACATAGGTGCATATTTAGCAGCCTCCATTTAGCTGCCTAGGTCCTGCTTAGCCGGCTGAATAGCGCTGAACGCCCTTTGAATATAGAAACATAGAAATGACGGCAGAAGAAGACCAACCGGTCCATCCAGTCTGCCCAGCAAGCTTCACACATTTGTTCTCATACTTAACTGTTTCTCTTGGCTCTTAGTAACCTTATGTTCTAATTCCCTTTTCACCCCCACCATTAATGTAGAGAGCAGTGCTGGAGCTGCTTCCAAGTGAAATATTAAGTTTGATTAGTTGGGTAAGTGGCAGCATAGCTCTCTGCCATGAAGCAGAGGGCAATGCTGGAAATGTGTGAAGTATCAGTTTTTCTTTTCCCCTGTCATTGAAGCAAGGAGTCATGCCGGACATGCACCGAAAGTGAAGAATGCCTTGAAAGTCACATTAACTATCATCAAATATTGAAAAGCCTAATAATTGGTAATACCTATAAGCCCATGAACCCATCCCTGTTTTTTTTTTCTTTTTTTTCTTTTCTTTTTTTAATTGGGAGATGGATGCCCTTCATCCTTCTACTCTGTGAAGGTGGACACCTACCACCGGCCACTGGCATCCCGCTCCGTTAATGCCTCTGTGGCTACTGCCGCTCCATGCAGTGTTTTACTACCTGCTCTTTATATGCGTCCTCTAGAACTGATGGATCCCATCCCTGGGTTTTTTTATTATTTATTTAATTGGGAGATGACAGCCCTCCATCCTTCCGCTCCGTGAAGGTGGACACCTACCACTGGCCACTGGCATCCCGCTCCGTGAATGCCTCTGTGGCTACTGCCGCTCTGTGCAGTATTTTACTACCTGCTCTTTATATGGACACCTACCACTGGCCACTGGCATCCCGCTCCGTGAATGCCTCTGTGGCTACTGCCGCTCCGTGCAGTATTTTACTACCTGCTCTTTATATGTGTCCTCTAGACCTGATGGATCCCATCCCTGTTTTGTTTTTTGTTTTTGTTTTTTATTTAATTGGGAGATGACAGCCCTACATCCTTCCGCTCCATGAAGGTGGACACCTACCACTGGCCACTGGCATCCCGCTCCGTGAATGCCTCTGTGGCTACTGCCGCTCCGTGCAGTATTTTACTACCTGCTCTTTATATGCGTCCTCTGGACCTGATGGATCCACAATATTTATCCCATGCCCCTTTGAAGTGCTTCACAGTTTTGGACTTCACCACTTCCTCCGGAAGGGCATTCCAGGCATCCACCACTCTCTCCGTGAAGAAATTCTTCCTGACATTGGTTCTTAGTCTTCCTCCTTGGAGCCTCAGCTCGTGACCTCTGGTTCTGCTGATTTTTTTCTGTTGGAAAAGGTTTGTCATTGTCTTTGGATCGTTAAAGTTTTTCAAGTATCTGAAAGTTTGAATCATATCACCCCTGCTCCTCCTTTCCTCCAGGGTGTACATATTTAGATTCTTCAATCTCTCCTCGTATGTCAACCGATGAAGACCCTCCACCTTCCTGGTCGCCCTTCTCTGTACCGCCTCCAACTTGTCCTTGTCTCTTTGTAGATACGGTCTCCAGAACTGAACACAGTACTCCAGGTGAGGCCTCACCAAGGACCTGTACAAGGGGATTATCACTTCCCTTTTCTTACTCGATATTCCTCTCTCTATGCATCCCAGCATTCTTCTGGCTTTTGCAATCGCCTTGTCGCATTGTTTCGCCGACTTCATATCATTAGACACTATCACCCCAAGGTCTCTCTCCTGCTCCGTGCACATCAGCCTTTCCCCCCCCATCGAATACAGTTCATTCGGATTTCCACTCCCCAAATGCATGACTTTGCACTTCTTGGCATTGAATTTCAGCTGCCATATCTTCGACCACTCTTCCAGCTTCCTTAAATCCCGTCTCATTCTCTCCACTCCTTCCGGCGTGTCCACTCTGTTGCAGATCTTAGTGTCGTCCGCAAAAAGACAAACCTTACCTTCTATCCCGTCCGCAATGTCGCTCACAAAGATATTGAACAGGACCGGTCCCAACACCGATCCTTGCGGTACACCACTTAAAACCGCTCTCTCTTCAGAGAAAGTTCCATTTACCATCACGCATTGTCTTCTGTCCGTCAACCAGTTTGCAATCCAGGTCACCACTTCGGCACTCACTCCCAAGCTTTTTGTTTTATTCACCAGTCTCCTGTGCGGAACCGTATCAAAAGCTTTGCTGAAATCCAAGTAGATGACATCTAGCGCTCTTCCTTGATCCAATTCCTTGGTTACCCAGTCGAAAAAGTCAATCAGATTTGTCTGACAGGATCTTCCCCTGGTGAATCCATGCTGCCTCTGGTCCATCAATTCTCCGGACTGTAGATATTTCACTATTCTCTCTTTCAACAGTGACTCCATTACTTTTCCCACCACCGAAGTGAGGCTAACCGGTCTGTAGTTACCAGCCTCTTCTCTGTTCCCACTCTTGTGAAGCGGGACCACCACCGCTCTTCTCCAATCACTCGGCACCACTCCCGTTTCTAGGGATGAAGCCCATCTGGATGAACAAGTTGCAGCGTGCACATTTAGGGGTAGATTTGTTCGCGCAACCCGGCGCGAACAAATCTACTCCCGATTTTATAACATGCGTGCGCTGCTGCACGCATGTTATAAAATACAGGGTCGGCGCACACAAGGCTGCGCAAAATCGGCAGTCTGCGCGTGACAAGCCGCGTAACCATCCTCCGTTCCCTCCCTTCCCCTATCTAATTCCCCCCCTACCTCAGGCAGGCGTAACTTGCGCATGCCGGCCGGCTGCTGGCGCGCCATGTTCCGGTCCGGAGGCTGCGGCCACGTCCCTGGAACGCCCCTGGGCCTGAACCACTCCCGCGGCCCTGCCCCCGGAATGCCCCCGATGACGCACCGGCCGTGACACGCACCTGACACGCCCCCCCCCCCAGGAAAGCCCCGGGACTTACTCGTGTCCCGGGGCTTGTGCACGCCGCCGAGCCTATACAAGATAGGCTCGGCGGCGCGCACAGGGGGTGGAAGGGGGAGCTTTTCGGGGGGTTACGCACAAAACCCTTTGAAAATCTGCCCCTTAGTGTGACAATGTGGGGGTAGATATTCAAAGGCCAGCCGGCTAAGTAACGTAGCCAGATAAAGCTTATCCCGCTGAGTTGCAGGGATATTCGGCGGCACGGCTATGCCGCTGTATAGCCGCATACAAAATGCTACTTAGCTGGATAAGTGTTATCCGGCTAAGTCTCAATATCACTATTTAGCCAGATAAGTTATTTGGCTTAGCAGCGCTGCCCCAAACTGTCCCCTGCCCGCCTGCAAACTAGCCAGATAGCCGGATAAGTTCGAAATGTGCTTAAAAATGATAAACTCAGAGGAAAGGAGCACAATTTTGGGGGGGATAAGAGAAAGAAGTAAACAGCTTTATTTGAAGGTGTCTATAAGGGGCACTGCTATTTTAAAGCTGGAATATAACAAAGCCAAGCAAAGGTTATCTATATGGAAATGCTCAGGACGGTCCCATCGCTTAGGGATGCTGGGGAGCCCTTTTGTTTAAGGTTGGCGAGCATCAGTTTGAAGCTGGGTGGGTGGGCTTGACGTAGGCTGCATACCGTGATGCCGAAATCACTGAAGGCCCTTCTGTGAGTGGGGCTGGCTTCTCATGCCTGGAACAGGCATACAATTACTATTTTTATTCAGATGGAAACTTGCGAACCATCCGCTGAAATGCACAATTTGTTGGCTGCCTCTGTGCTTAAAAAGATAACTTTAGAAGGGATTTTTTTTTAAGTGGCCACCTTTCTAGCCCCAGAGGTGAGAATAAGGAAACAGATCTTCAGCAATCAGTATCATTGTAAACAGTTATTCGGGATGAAGTGGGTGCTGATATTTCCTTCTTATTGTTGGGAAGTGTTGGCCTTAATTTCAGAATTGTAAAAAGTTAACCATTTGATTTCAGGGCGTTTGGCTGTACAGTACTGCAGGGTGACTGGTCCTCCCAGTACTGCAGGGTGCCTGGTCCTCCCAGTATGCATTCACACCAGGAGCTGTAGGGCTTAATGGCCAGAGGCTAATGCACCAAAGTGCAGCCATGCTGCTAAACCGGCAAGTAACACGTTCTCTTCCATTCGTGGAGTTTTTGTGTACGCTGTTTCCCATTTTATCTTGCATTATTCAGCTGTTGTCAGTGTTGCACACAGTCTCTTTAAACATAGGCAATAGGATGCATAATTGTGTAAATCATCCCATTTACACATAACTAAATAAATGTGGGAATGTCAACGCAGAGCCATTGTCAGGAGAAATTTAACTTCATCTCAGGGAAGTGATGTTCAGCATTTCCACAATAACGGCCGCCTTGTCTCACGCAGAATTTAACACGCGCTGCAGACTTTGGAAACGCGGCGCTGCCGGTGGAGCTCGTTTCTGCCTTTGTGAAGCAGAACTGAACTAAAGCTTGCCTTCCTGACACTCGGGATGCCAATAGTGGGACGCAAGTTGGGTCTGAAACCCAAACCACTGCCCCCCTACTGGCTTTGTTCCCCTGGAAAGAGCGGCCTCAGGTAAACAGCATGAAGGAAATTAAAACGCAGCATTAAAAGAAAGGAGGAATGCATAAAATCCCGAGGCCTTGCCTGCAGCAAATGTCTTGCCATAGAAACAAGAATCATCCAGAGTGACGACTCTCCAAGACACGTCTGATAGCGTGAGGTCCCAGAAGGTCCCCGTTTAATGCACGAAAGGAGGAAGAGTGTGCTTGGCTTGAGGAAGAGAGCGCATCGGCACAGTCAGCATTAGGGAATAAAGTATATGTGCAGGCAGGCGATGAAGAGAGGGGGAAACACCAGTCTGCCCCAGCGAATCCGGCAGAAGACGCGCCATGGCCTTTCTCAACAATCAGCATTACAGATCTGTCGCTGCCCACTGGCATTGAAGGGGTGCTGAACTAGCTCTTTATTTGCACTCGACTGACAGTGTGGGGACCAGAGCACTGCAAGAGCGCAGGCTGTCCCTGTCTCTCCCCCCTCTCCACCAATACCACTGAAATTCTTTTCAGTTTTACTCTTTGGCTTTGCTGTCAAGGCCTGGTCAGAGTCTTAAAACTGTTCTCTTGACATGCCCCCCGCTGCCATAATCTGACTCTCCTGTGGCTTTAGAAGAACAGGTCAGGAACTTACCTAGGAATTTAAACCTATTCATTTATTTTCACCATTGTCCACGGCTCCTTGTAGGAGATTATGGAGAAAGAAATCTTCCCATCATACTGTTGCACTCGAGATGTGACACGCAACCCAAACTGTAGTGGTAACCTGGTACCCGCAAAATCTGTTAAAAGAGAAACAGCAAAGGTGAGGTTAATGTCCGTTTTGAAGAGGCAAGCTTTTCTAAACGACCTGTGGTTTTTTCCCCCCTTTCTAAGAAAGCACAGCTTCATTTGTATTAAAATTAAGTCCGGAGATCGGTGTATATAAAATGCCCTTTATTTGAAATTTGTCCCACTCTGGCCGAGTTTCGCTCTTTAGTGGAGAGCTGCCTTAGGGGCAATAAATGTCAGCAGGGCTTATCACGTGCCTGTAGGGTCGGTGTTATTGTGTTAACGTATCCACACTTTATGAGTTTTACAATCTTATTCTGGTAATGCACGCATCGGTATGCTGCAGCATGTGATTATGCAATGCGGCTCTCTGCTTCAGCGGCAGGGGAGAAAGACCAATACTTCACGCATATCCAGCATAGCTCTCTGCTTCAACGGCAGGGGAGAAAGACCGATACTTCACGCATACCCAGCATAGCTCTCTGCTTCAACGGCAGGGGAGAAAGACCGATACTTCACGCATACCCAGCATAGCTCTCTGCTTCAACGGCAGGGGAGGAAGACCGATACTTCACGCATATCCAGCATAGCTCTCTGCTTCAACGGCAGGGGGAATGAAGAAAAGTGGATCTATATCCAGACAACAACCAACAAGGACTGAATTACATAGTCTGAGTAAACAAAAGCATGGGTGTAGCTTGCTTATTGCGGCGGTTACTTACCCCTAACTAAACTAGATATTCATTTAGATGCAGTTCCAACACTGTTCTCTACATTAATGGTAGGGGTGGAAGGGAAATAGAACCAAAAGGTTACTAACAGCCAAGACTAACAGAAGTATGAGAAAAAAAAAAGTGCAAAGCTTACTGGGCAGACTGGATGGGCCGTTTGGTCTTCTTCTGCCGTCATTTCTATGTTTCTATGATATGAAAGCTACCTAATGGAACTGATCCTGTAGTCTGTGTCTCAGTCGATTCAGCCACCAAGAGTTGGCAAATTTCAAATAAAGGGCATTTTATATACACCGATCTCCATTTCTTCACTGCTATACAGCCAACTGGATCGGCTTCCGATTTGCTTTCTGGGTCCATCCCTAAAATTAAGTCCGCCACCTTACATGTGAAAATGCCTTAGCCCAGTCGGAGTATCACATGTGCCCAACGATTTCTCTGGCTGTTTCAGGTCTGGATGAACAACTTCTTGAATGAACCACATTTGACTCTGCTTCTTAACAGTTAAGTCTCACACCAGATGCATAGCATTTTTTCTGAGGCACAAAACTGCTTATTCTAATGATATTAAAAACAGACCAGAAAGAACGTTGTGGTGTTCTCATTTGCTTTTAAAAATTGCGTCTACATTGACTCAAATTAGGATACACTACATGACTTCTTGATGTTACTCTTCCATTGGGTCCTGCTGTCAGTTAAAAGGCAGGCTGGGTCAGCGAAAATGTTTTTCAGTAGTTTTGCAGGGAATTTTTTGTTTAAATTATAATGCATTTTTAAAGAGTTGCAGTAGGGCTTTCACTCACCGGGAGGGACCTTATCTCAGTCTGAAAGAGGTGCAGAGCAGGCCTCCCCCCCACAATGAAATGACCAAGCCTCCTTGCCAGAGATAATTAGCTTAGGGATCATCCCCCCTCCCGCTGGCATTTTTGGAGTCCGTGAGAAGGCTTGGTCCCACCGTCTGAAGCCAAGCAGCATTTGTACAGGTCTGGGGAGCCGCTGCCGCTGACATTTCACTTCCTCCTGATGCTTTATTCTCTGATTTTTCCCTCTCCTCACACACACACGCACACGTATATTACATATATGCATGCTCGCGGTTGCCACTGGCAACGCATTTAAAGCGTTTTGCTGTAGCAGCACCTGGGGCTTTGCCACAGTGGAGGTCTGTTCAATGGTTGCCTCCTAGGCATGGCCACGTGTGGCCCGTTTGCTCTCGGGTGAGGTCGGGCGGACTTTTCAGGGGAGGGTAGCAGTGTCACGTCAGTTTGCTTGTTAAAGAGCCAGGCCACCTACAGTCTTGTGCTTCCTAAGATGTGTCTTTACTTAAAAAAAAATAATAATAAAAATCAAAGCACAGACTCCGTACGAAAACCACAGTTCTTCTGCCCTCCGTTGGATGCAGATTTGGGCAGAGGCAGCTGCCTGCGGTACCAGGGTTTTGATGGGCACAGGAGCGCGGCCGCCACCTCTGATCAGGCCGGCCTCCCAGCCGCTTCTTACCTAAAGTAGAAGGGTCCCGATCCAGCAGCAGCTGCAGCAACGTTAAAAAAAAAAAAGAGCTTAAACGTGGGCCCTCCGTGTGCTGGAGGCTCTGTGTGCTGGAGCCCCTGTGTGCTGGAGCTCCGTGTGCTGGAGGCTCTGTGTGCTGGAGCTCTGTGTGCTGGAGGCTCTGTGTGCTGGAGGTCCTGTGTGCTGGAGGCCCTGTGTGCTGGAGCTCTGTGTGCTGGAGGCTCTGTGTGCTGGAGCCCCTGTGTGCTGGAGCTCCGTGTGCTGGAGGCTCTGTGTGCTGGAGCTCTGTGTGCTGGAGGCTCTGTGTGCTGGAGGTCCTGTGTGCTGGAGGCCCTGTGTGCTGGAGGCTCTGTGTGCTGGAGCCCCTGTGTGCTGGAGCTCCGTGTGCTGGAGGCTCTGTGTGCTGGAGCTCTGTGCTGGAGGCTCTGTGTGCTGGAGGTCCTGTGTGCTGGAGGCCCTGTGTGCTGGAGGCTTTGTGTGCTGGAGCTCTGTGTGCTGGAGGCTCTGTGTGCTGGAGGCTCTGTGTGCTGGAGCTCCGTGTGCTGGAGGCCCTGTGTGCTGGAGCTCTGTGTGCTGGAGGCTCTGTGTGCTGGAGGTCCTGTGTGCTGGAGGCTCTGTGTGCTGGAGGCTCCGTGTGCTGGAGCTCCGTGTGCTGGAGCTCTGTGTGCTGGAGCTCCGTGTGCTGGAGGCTCTGTGTGCTGGAGGTCCTGTGTGCTGGAGCTCTGTGTGCTGGAGGCTCTGTGTGCTGGAGCTCTGTGTGCTGGAGGCTCTGTGTGCTGGAGCTCCATGTGCTGGAGGCTCTGTGTGCTGGAGCTCTGTGTGCTGGAGGTCCTGTTGCTGGAGCTCCGTGTGCTGGAGCTCTGTGTGCTGGAGGTCCTGTGTGCTGGAGCTCTGTGTGCTGGAGCCCCTGTGTGCTGGAGATCTGTGTGCTGGAGCCCCTGTGTGCTGGAGGCTCTGTGTGCTGGAGCTCTGTGTGCTGGAGCCCCTGTGTGCTGGAGCCCCTGTGTGCTGGAGCTCTGTGTGCTGGAGGTCCTGTGTGCTGGAGCTCTGTGTGCTGGAGCCCCTGTGTGCTGGAGATCTGTGTGCTGGAGCCCCTGTGTGCTGGAGGCTCTGTGTGCTGGAGCTCTGTGTGCTGGAGCCCCTGTGTGCTGGAGCCCCTGTGTGCTGGAGCTCCGTGTGCTGGAGGCTCTGTGTGCTGGAGCTCTGTGTGCTGGAGGTCCTGTGTGCTGGAGGCTCTGTGTGCTGGAGCTCTGTGTGCTGGAGGCTCTGTGGAGACGGGTGGCTGGGTTTTCCTGATGTGCCCGCTCTGATCCATTCTTTGCCTCCTTCTCTTCTCTTACTGGTTTATATGTACTGGATGGGTGCCTCCTTTCCTCTCCTCTACATATCAGATAGGTAACTGCTGTGGGTAACATCCTGAGGGTACCATATCCCCCTCTCTCCTCTCATAAGCCGAGCCCTGGAGGGACTGCACTCTCCTTAGCAAACAGTTTATCTCTCTCTCTCTCTCTCTCTCTCTCTGTAGAGAGAAGCAGGTGGAAGCCGATATTCAGAAGCCATTTAGAGGGATAACTGGAAACGTCCCCGTCTAAATGGAAATGTGGCAATATTTGAAGCCGTGTGCGGCTAAATTCCAGCCACATAATAAGTTACCGTACGTGGCTGGAATTTAGCCGTGTAAATCAGGGGCGATCCGGGGGCAAGCAGGAGGTGTTTCGGGGCGGGCCAGGGTTATCCGCCTAAGTTATGTGGCTAACGCCAACATTCTTTTGCAGCTAACTCTGGTCGCGCGGTAGGGCCGCCCTAAAATTAGCCGGATATCCAGCTAACTTTAAGATAGCCAGGTATATTCAGCAGCATGGGCTGCACCGCTGAATATCCCCGTTAACTTAACTGGCTGCACCGCAGCTGAATATCGATACCCGTGTAAAACGTCACTTCCCTTAAACCAAAACTGGGAAAGAAAGGGATGGAAGCAACTTCCTTTCAACCGAAGGTGCAACATGAACTCTCTTTTTCTTTTAAAAAAAAGATAATTCAATTAGAAAGTCTCTCTAATCTCTCTAAAAATCCTTATCCCATTCAACTGAGCCTATGGTTTTCTCCAAAAAGAAATTGAGCTGAAAAAAAAACAAAACCTCACTCCTGACCCTCATAACTTTCAACTCAAAAATCCACAACACCTGAAGGGGTCGTTGTCTAGTACAGACCTAGGGAACCGCCATTGCAGCAGCCTCGCCTGGTGGATCTGCGGCATACGTCGCGGGGGCTCTCAGGCCAGTCCTCGGGACGCACCCGGCCAGTCAGGCGCTCAGGATCTCCACAATGAATATGCATGAGATAGATTTGCATGCACTGCCTCTGTTGTATGCCTCGTCCCCGCCCCGTTCTGGTCCTGGGCACGCAGGGGCAGATGAGGAGGACCACGGACCACGCAAGGCCCTGTGGCTATCCCGGGGTATGGGGGGGAACACATTTTCAAGGCTCTTGTGGGTTTTCTTTCTCTCTGGGGCTTTTCTGCACACTAGGGCAGCAAGGAAAATCGTTCCTCACACTGCAAGCTGCTGTTCAAAATAAAATCTTTACTCACAAAACTGATGGAAAAAGACAAAGTCCAAAATAGTGCACTTCGAGCCGAGCACCATCCTCCGTACAAAAACCAAAATCACAGTCTCTTTCCAACTCTCTCCGGCTCAGCTCTTTGGGACAGGTACCTTCTTCCTCCCGGGTCCTCCCAGTGACTGTTGCGCAAATGTAATTTATTTCTCTCCTGGCCTTTTGTCTTTGGTGGATTGTAGCAGAATCAGTCTTGGACTCTGGTGAGCTTTCCCGAGCAGGTTGCCTTTCTCCTGGCACCTCCCAGTACACTGATCCACGCACTCCTCCGAGCACCCTCTCTCTCATTCCCAGACTCCCAGGCACTTGCACCCTGGAATTCCCGGGATCCTCTTTGGGGGACACAGGCTCTATCACCTCCAGGGCTCCAGGGCTTGGAATCCTTCCTCAATTCCAGGCCTCTCTCTACTTTAACCCTTCCCAAGGGCAGTGATGCTCCTCCTCAAATCACTGCCGCTAAGCTGACGTCACCAACAGGCAGGGTCTGGAGAGACCTCCCTCACACCCAGGCCGATACAGTACAGTGCGCTCCGCCTGTTAGCCCGCGTTTGGTAATAGCACGTCGAAAACGCGCAGCCAACCCCCCCGAAACTAATAGCGCCCGCAACATGCAAATGCATGTCGATGGCCCTATTAGTTATTCACGCGCGATACAGAAAGTAAAATGTGCAGCCAAGCCGCACATTTTAATTTCTGCCGGCGCCGGGGAAGTGTATGGAAAAGCAAAAAAAAACCAAACTGCTTTTCTGTACACCCTCCAACTTAATATCATAGCGATATTAAGTTGGAGGCCCCAAAATTAAAAAAAAAAATCAAAACTGAAAAAAAAAAAATTTTTAATCGGCCCGCAGCCCGCGAGTCGGAAGACAGAAGCTCAATTATGCCGGCGTCCGTTTTCCGAACCCGTGGCTGTCAGCGGGTTTGAGAACCGACGCCGGTAAAATTGAGCGTCGGCAATAAAACCCGCTGACAGCCGCCGCTCCTGTCAAAAAGGAGGCGCTAGGGACGCGCTAGTGTCCTTAGCGCCTCCTTTTACCGTGGGCCCTCATTTGCATACTCGATCGCATGCCCAGGAGAGTGGCCTGGGCGTGCGTTGGGAGAGCCGGCGCTCGCCTCGGAGCGCCGGCTCTCCCGCGAATTTTACTGCATCGGCCCGACTGAGGGCAAGCAGAGCAGCTGGAGACACATGCCTTATGCTTGTAAAGGGAATGGGCCCTTCCCTAAGGTTAATAGGGGCGTTACTTTACATATGCAAATCTATCTCATGCATATTCATTGTGGCTGAGTGTTGAGATCCACAAGCACAGATAGTATGTTCCTCTCCTTCTCTAAGTGCATAGCCCTCCTAGAAGCGACCCCGGTGGGACCATGCACCAGAAGTAACAGGATAATGCATGGGCTCTGCGCAGCGTAGGATCAGATAAAATCCTGGCCAAGTTTTAAGTGACACCTTTGTCAAAACAGCCAGAATGATTAATCCTCTGTTTTCAGGGAAGGCTAAAAGGGAAGGTGGGCGGTAGATTGCTTGCTCAGTTACAGGAAAACATCTAACAGCCAAGAGAATAAAGTGCCGTGCTGGTAACCTTAGTTACTTTTCTGTGCTATGATCCAGTCACCCTGAGCACGGTTCTGGTTTTCTATGGCCTGCCTGATCAGAGCAGTCTCAAATACCAATTGTGGGGGTGCTGGTGATTCCTCGTGGCATTGGTCGTTCGTTGCCAGAGTTCCGTCTGTACCCCCAGCATCATCCCCCACTCCAGCCGTGAGCCTCCACCGCCTAAGCATAGAAGTCAAAGCCAGAAACCACTGGGAGTAAGATGGAAACCAAAAGAACGAGACATATTACAGATTACTACCGAGAGGCGGGAGACCAGGACCCCATGTGTGCCGAAGGTATTGTAGGAACAAGGCTGCAGCCAAATTCAATGGCCGACTCTCAGAATCTTCAAGTTCTGTCGAAATTACGGGCGTTAAGGGAGGACTTTTCAAAAGACTTCCAGACCTTAAAATGTGCAGTGACAGAGACTAATGATAAATCGGATAAGCTTGCCCCAGAATGGAAGAACCGGAGAGACGGGCCTCAGATTTAGAGGACTGGGAAACGGGGGGGGATAACTAACTCAACAGTGGAGCTCCGGAAGGTGGCGGACCTGGAGGATAGGCTGCATCAGAGTAATGGAAGAATTTTGGGGATTCTGGAAAGGGAAGAATATCTCCTTTTATTAAGAAATTCATACAGGCGGTGCTGAAACCTGATACATCTGCCTCTGATTTCGTCATGGGACTGTGTCCTTCTATCCCCGGGAGCACATGGAGTGAGTGCTGGCAGACCTCGTGCAGTTTTGGTTGCTACCAGAAAAAGGGATGGGCAGTGCACAGAGCGAGAGAGCTAGAAAGTGTGTACTATGAGAATGCCCGCATATACTTGTCCCCAGACCACAGTCTAGAAAATGATGCGGCAGGCAGTGGCATATAAGAAGGTGCAGAATATGCTCCATGAGGGGAATTTTAATTTTCGCTTGTTGTATCCTGCAGAGATGTCAGTTAGGATAAATGGAGACTGGTCTACTCATCCGAAGATGTTGAAGTTTTCCTTCCCTGAGAATCTCCTCAGAGAAAATGGCATCTCAAGACCTCGCTCACGTGCAGCTTCAGTTTCCTCTGCCTGCTCTTAGGCTAGCGGGTGCAAGGCTACCGGGTTGGTGCGTGAAGGGGACTCTGGCTCTCTGGTGCTGTTTCTGCATGAAGAAGTAAGCCCAGTGTTGGAGTGGCAGTTTAGCCGGGGAGAGCCAGTTGCAAAGATATCGATTGGAAGAAAATTCTTGGCCCTCGGGAATAACACCGAGGGAGTGAGCTGGAGAGGAAGTGGCATAGAAGTCGGCACAGTTGAATAAGTAACTGGTATTCCTGTAAGACTGTGACTGGAATTCCTCTGTCTTCGTCCTTAAATTGGTGTTGATGCAATGAGATTGTGTTGTGGTTGTTTTAAGTGACTATTGACTCTCTGGTTGTTTGGTTAAGGAATGGCGTACTTAGTGTTATATTTGGCGGCAGGGCTGGTGCAAGGGTATTGGGCGTCCTAGGCGACCCTTCCCCCCCCCCCCCCTTGTCGCACCCCTCCTACCTGTTTCGGCACCGACTGTGTGCTTCTCAGGGCCGTGAGCAGCGCTGCTCGCGGCCCTGAGAAGCACACAGTCTCTAGTTCTCTTTGCCGCAAGCGGAATAGGCCCCATTTGTGGCACCACGTGGCTGCTCTTCAGTGCCCCCTACGGCTCGATGCCCTAGACGACTGCCAAAGTTCGCCTAATGGACGCGCACACTCGCCCAACGCCACCAAGCCTGCTACACATCGCCAACGCTTTTCCTGCACCACCGTCACCAATCCCACTTTAGGCACTCACGCGTGCATAAAGGCCACGCAGCAGGAAACTGGCTTGGACGTGTTCTAATGACATCAGTGCCGGCTGGTTACTTAAACATGAACCACTCTCCCAGCCGGTGCCTCAGCAAGAAGTTCTCCTGCGTTCTGCAGTGTGTGTTGCAGCCTGCAATCCTGATTCCACTGTCCAGCCTGCCTTGCCTGGTCTAGCCCACCTTGCCTAATCCAAGTCTATCCAGCCTTCCTCCATGGCCCTGCCTTACTTCATCTGCTTTCCTGCCACTGACTTCAGCTCTGAATCTCATCCACATTCTGCTTGCCGCCCGCCTTGACCTCTGGCTTGTCCCTCTGACTACGGCCTAGCTCTGGACTCTCCTCTCCTGCACACCCTAAGGGACTCTCGCCTAAACCCCCGGAACCCAAAGGATCAACCCATGGGGAAAGGGGCTGGTATAGGTGACGCTACAGCCTAGTCCCAGCCAGGGCGCATTCACCAGCTGTCAGCGTGGGCCTTGTAAGTTTGCCTATTAGGCTGCGTCAAACATGGCAGTGCACAAGGGTCCACTTCCCTTACACTTATTAGTTGGTCTAAGGACGTTTTTTTAAAATTTGGACTATTGTGGTGATTGTGTGCTTACTTCATATGTTTTAATATTAATGGGTTTTTGTGGTGTAATATGCTGGGGCAATCATTTACCTGCCTTATGGTGTGGGAACAGTTTTGTTGGGTAGATTGATGTTGGTGGGAGATGGGGGAGGGTAGGGGTAGGATAGGGGGTGAGGGACGGTGGGAGGAGGGGAAAGGGATGGGCAAAAAATACATTATTTTACTGTGTTTCTAGAAAGCTTGGAGGTGGTATAACGCTGCCACTGACTTTTAAAGGATTGTGGTTTCATGATGGGACTATTTCAGTTGTGTGCTTGGAATGTAAAGGGACCTAACCATCTGGTTAACAGGAATCAAGTACTCCACAGGTTCAAACAGCTGAAGGTGGAGATTGCTTTCCTCCAGAAACACGTTGGCCAGATGTTAGGGAGGGCTTTATATAGGCGTCAGGCAAACTGGATTACAGAATGCTTTGCCTCCCCTTTCAAGGGGAAGGAAAAGAGAGTGACTGCAATTCTTATTGGCAAAAATGTTAATTTTTGTTATGAAAAGATAGCATGGGGTCCCAGAGTGGGGATTTCTGTTGGTAAGGGGGAAGTTGAATGGGTGCAATATTTATGCATGTAATGAATGGCCATAAGAACATGCCATGCTGGGTCAGACCAAGGGTCCATCAAGCCCAGCATCCTGTTTCCAACAGTGGCCAATCCAGGCCATAAGAACCTGGCAAGTACCCAAAAACTAAGTCTATTCCATGAAACCATTGCTAATGGCAGTGGCTATTCTCTAAATGAACTTAATAGCAGGTAATGGACTTCTCCTCCAAGAACTTATCCAATCCTTTTTTAAACACAGCTATACTAACTGCACTAACCTCATTCTCTGGCAGCAAATTCCAGAGTTACTACCCTTAACAGAAACATGGGGATGACCTGCACAGTGCAGCAGTTACTACCCTTAAGAGAAACATGGGGGTAACCTGCACTGAGTGACAGTTACTACCCTTAACAGAAACATGGGGGTAACCTGCATGGAGCGACAGTTACTACCCTTAAGAGAAACAGGGGGGTAACCTGCACAGAGTGACAGTTACTACCTTGGGAAGCTTGCTGGGCAGACTAGATGGACCATTTTGGTCTTTTTCTGCCATCATTACTATGTTACTATGTTAGTTATGGCAAATACAGTTTGAATGAATTGGCTACCAAGAATTCACTATTTGTTTATTACTTTTAGCTATGCCCCCAACATTTTTTGTACATTACATAAGATTATCTCCAGTTTACTGTGAATGGTCAAAGTCTGGCAGACTAGTTTAAAGATTTACAGAGGATTAAGATGGATGGGGGCATTAATTTGCCAAACTTCTGGGATTATTATAAAGCAAGCTTGTTTAATATCCCAGCTCAATGGAATTCTCCTGATGATTGCCGGCATTGGATAGAAGCTGAGAAAAGAGAAGTAGGACATTGTTGCAGTTGGTTCCCGTGGATATGGTTGTAAGATTGCTACCAGGAAGTGGAGGATTTATGCACAGAGAGGGGAAGTGGGCGGCAAATGCTGGGAATCACTCCCATTTTAGGCCGTGAGGAGATCTGCAGGGTTTGGCCTCCAAATGTACGTGATATGGTTCACAGATCTAAATTGCAAACTTTTTCTCAATTGTTTGATCAAGGCGGTTCTTCTTTTTTTTTTTTTTTAAAATGGGCCGACTTCCAAACCAAGCTGAGAGATGTGGCTACCAGAGCGAAGACGGATCAGTAAAATGTACAGGACTATGCAGTGGGCTAGGGATCAGCAGCAGCTGAAGGTCTGGAACATGTGGGACAAAGAAATGGGACTGGAAGTGCAATCAGAAGATTGGGATCAGATTGTGGAAGATATCCAGAAGTGCTCCCGCTCCCTGGATATTATAGAGCAATTCTGTAGGATCTTAAATGTGGGCGTACTTTACTCCAGTCCACCTAAAGGCCATGATAATTCTACATCTGAAGCTTCCTGGAGAGAACGTGGGAACAAAGGTTCACTTGTCCAGTACTTGAGGATTATTGGAGTAATGTAATGTATGTGATACAGGACATCTTTGGGATCCTAGCATATGTGTACTTATTTATGCCCCTTCAGATTTAGGAGGTGGTCAGGCAGATGTTTATATTTAAGAAATTGTTTGACATTGGAAGAGGGTGCATCCACCTACTGTACAGGATTGGTTGGAAACATAGAAATGACGGCAGAAAAAGACCAATCGGCCCATCCAGTCTGCCCAGTAAGCTCCCGCACTTATTTTCCCATACTTATCTGTTTCACCGACCTCCAAGTTCAGGGTCCTTGTTGGTAACTGTTTGATTCGAATTTCCTGCCACCCCCTCCATTGATGCAGAGAGTAATGTTGGAGTTGCATCAAAGGTGAGCATAAGGCTTAATGGTTAAGGATAGTAACCGCCGCATCAAGGAAGTTACCCCAATGCTTGTTTACCCAGATGCACAGATCAATGCCTTGTTGGATGTTGTTCCTGAATGTAAATCCTCTTTTCCACATTTCCCCCTACCGTTGAAGCAAAGAGCAGTGGCTTTATATGCATTCAAAGTGATGTATCAGGCTTAATTGGTTTAGGGTAGTAACCGCCATAATAAGCAAACTACCCCCACTCTTATTTGTTTACCCAGATTGTGAAGGTCAGTCCTTGTTGGTGGTTGTCCGAATGTAAATCCATCTTTTCCCACATTTCCCCCTGCCGAGGAAGCAGAGAGCAACGCTGTAATATGCATTCAAGGGGATTGCAATGGAATTTTTATCTCCTAAGCTCAGAAGCGAATATCAGATGGTTAAGAAGGAGTGGACATAAGTCCAGAGATGCCAAGGGTGATCCCTCCCAATGACTGAGATTTATTGCCCCAGTGAGTCAGATTGCAGGTCATAGAGTGAGATTTTGAGGCAGTTTGTCTAGGGGAATAAATCTGGGGCTGTCTTGGACCCTCTGTGGGCTACACCCTGTAGCATGGGAGGCAGATGTCATTTTCCCTGTCAGGGGACAGTAAACATAGTCAGAGATTGCTATGCTCAACAACACTGACCTTCCTTTCAGTTCCCAGGCTCCTGCTGTCTTGGTTTCCTTTCTCTGCTTGTGTGTAGCTCCAGGCCTCCTCTCTCTCTCTTTCATGTACACTTTCTGTGTGTGACTCGTGACCAGAGCCACTGCAAGTGTATTAGAAACATAGAAATGATGGCAGAAAAGGACCAATGGTCCAGCCAGTCTGCCCAGCAAGCTTCCCATGGTAGTATCTGTTACCCCCATGTATCAGTCAGTTATGCTTGACCTGCTTTGCTTACGGATTTGGCTGTAAAAGCAGTCCTGTGTTTTTTCCTTAATGTCTGTGCATCAGTACTAAAAAAAAGTCATGGCTGGTGTTGATTGTTGATTGTCTCTGAATCCAAATTCTTCTTTCCTTCCATACTCCCCCCCCCCCCCCCCCAATTCCAAAGCAGAGAGCGGTGTTTCAGTTGCATCAAAAGCATCAAGATTAATTGGTTAAGGGTAGTAATCCCCGTGCCTTCTGTTAAGGGTAGTAACTGCCGCTCTGTGCTGGTTACCCCACATGCTTATCAGTTCTGCAGACTGTAGGCTGGGCCCTCGTTGGTTTGCTGTCTGAATGCAATTTCCCTTTTCCCCTGCAGGTGAAGCAGAGAGCAGTGTTGAAGTTGCATCAAAAGTATTAAGGGAAGTAACCGCCGCACCACCAAGTTACCCCCATGCACGCTTTCGTTGTTTCCTTCAGGGCTTGGCCGTAGAAGCAGGCCTGTGCTTTTTCCCTTAGGTCTGTGCATCAGTATCCCAGACCGTAAAAGTCAGAACCCTTGGTTGTTGTTTGAATCCAATTACTCTTTCCCTGCTGCCGTCTAAGAGGGGAACATGTTGCAGTTGCAACTCTACGGGTTCATATTTACTGCATTAAAAGCATCAGAGCATATTGGTTATTAAGGGTAGAAATCCTCATGCCTTCTGCTAAGGGTGGAAATCGCCGTACCAGTAAGATACCCCCATGCACACTTATCTCATCTCCGTCCTCTAGCCTTTAGAGATCCACACTGTTTATCCCGCATTTATTTATTTATATTTAAAAGTGTTTATATCCCGCACCCGCCAAGGTTCGGCATCTTAGGTGAAACTCAACAGCCTTAAGCCTTCCTCCACACACAATTAAAAGTTATGCATTTATAACTGAAAGCTCTTTTTCATGCAAAATCTAAGTACAGACTTCTGAGTAAAAAATCACTTAAAATAACATATTTACATGCACTGCTGTGGTGCCAACCAGAAAACCCTACAAAAAAGCAAAAAATGCACTTATGACATTAGACCTATTGTAACGTGTTAATTGTGGGTTTAGCCCTCAGAAAGCCAATAGTTAAAACTCATAACAATTTTTTTAAATTAACAAAACACCAATAAAATATTTCAAATCTGCAAGTGCATCAGATGACAGGCCATAATTAAATCTAATAAGGATAAACAAATCCCCCACTCTCCATACTGGGAGCTTTTGATTTCCAATTACCCAGAGATCATTGTGGATTAGTGGGGAGGGGAGGTGGGGGGAAAGGACACATAAACATTCTCCTCTCTCATACATGCACACACCCATGTTCTCTCTCTCTCACACACATACTCCCATACTCTCTCTTGCAAAACACACACCTACACACACTCCTGTTTTCTCACACACACACATATATCCTTACTTTCACCCAGGCTATCTCTCTCTCTCACACACACGCGTGCGCACCCAGGTTGGCTTTCTGTCACACACACACACCCTTACCAGGCGCTCTCTCTCTCACACATACACACACATGCACACACACACACACACGCACCCACGTTGGCTCTCTGTCACACACACACATACTCCTGTTTTCTCACATACACACACACCCTTACCAGGCGCTCTCTCTCTCTCACACATACACACACACACACACACACACACGCACCCAGGTTGGCTCTCTGTGACACACATACACACCCTCTTTCTCTCACAGGCCTCTCTTCAGGCTGCAGCGGGATGTGGTCCTCCATGGCCCCTCTCTCTTCAGGCCACAGCCGGAGAGGGTCCACCGCGACCTTTCCAGCCTTTCTTCTGGCCACGGCGGGATGGGGTTCACCACAGCCTCACTGGTCCTCTCTTTGGGCCGTGCAGCATGGGGTCTACCACAGGCCCACTTGGCCGCTCTTCTTTTTTTGGCCACTAGCAGGAGCTTGTACCAATGATTTTGTCGCCCCCTGCTCCCCATGGCCAAATACATGAAAAGAGAGGGTCACAGAGTGAGATTCCTTCCTAATGCATGAGTCTCACGTTTAATGTGTGAGACTTGACTTGTCTTGAAATCCTGACATTTGTAGATAATTCCAAAGTTAAATGAGTACGTAATAATCTGCAGTGGGTTTTTTATGCTCATTTCTTATAGTGGGTTGGGGTTTAGGAATGGGTGGGGGAGAGAGGTTGGCAGGGGGAGGGTTGTTGAGTGTCGTTAGACAAGGGGTAAAGTTTTCATGGGGTCATTATTAATTCACTGTGGTTGTATTTGCACTTGTGTTCACCTATCTCAGGATGTTCAATATGCTGGTTCATGTTATGACATGGGGGGTGTCCTGTTCTTCTGTTCTATGACTTTTTGTATTTGTTTAATAAACAATTTTGGGGGAAAACACAAACTAGTCCCAGAGATTAGTGGAAGAGGAGTGAGTGAAGCGCAGACCTGCAGAGGGAGATCTGCCTGTAAAGGTTTTGGGATAGGCTGTGAAGCGGAAAGTTTTATTCCAAAATGCTGGAACACGTGAGCTATTCTGTCTCCTTGGTTGAGTCCTGCTCGCCCCTAAGGAAGACTATGTGGCAAATCTGTGAATCATTACTCCACCGAGGAGAGCCAGCGTCAAAGCAACCGAGCGAGTAGCACGAGCTTTACTCTGGAGTTTGTGACATTTGAGCCTGTCTCGGGATCGGATGCCGCGGAAGTGGGGCATTATGGTACAGCTTTTTATTGATTGGCTCAGAAGAGTTAATCGTGTCATATTTACTTTATGGCTGACTGTGAGCTTTTATAAGTGTTTGCTGCAATAATAAAAGGTGGAGGTTAGACCTCCTTCCAGAGTATCCAGGAAAATCGCAGATTCCTGCTGTTGGGGGGGGGGGGGGGGGGGAGACCCAAAACCAGTCCACACCAAGTGTCGTGTCCCAACCCAAAGTAATCTACTAAAATCTGTTCTTCTTCCACCAGCAGATAAAACAGTAAATCGGACATTTCTTAGCCGCCTCCCAAGTTCCAAATTCAGCTCCTTGTACACCATGAAGAAATTAAGCAGGCAAGCTGGGCCTTCCCATGGCTCCTGAAGGACTCCTCTTCCAGCCCCATTCGCTTCTCCCACTTAACTAATGCTTCTCAGTTGCTTTGCTGGTGAAAACGGTCTCCCGGACTCGTTCCCAACCACGGGTCCTGGGGAGAGCCACCTTCCTGGATCAGCTCCCAGAACTCCTCCTGGAGCTCCCTCCAGAAGATGGGCGCGGCCTCCTCTCGCAAGGGGCAGGAAAAGGCGACTGTGCTGCTAAGCTCCCTCGTCGACATCACTCTCCCGGGACTCAAGGAGTCCCCTTTGTAACCTTTAAGCTCACGGATCCACTCTTTGGGTGCTGGGCCCTCCTGCCACTCAGACTGCTCTACCCCTGAACGTCCCACTGCTAGATGCTTCTCTCTCCTGTAACAAATAACAGAGCCTGGTCAGCCCTACAGCGAGGCGAGGCAAGAGACAGAAGAGAGAAAACACTCGGGATGTGCATCCGGTTTCTAACTAAATGAGAAATGCAGCAAATAAAACCTCATTTCGTTTCATTAGAAAACACGAAAAAACAGCTGAAACTCAGATTATGAAAGTTCCCCCAGCATTACCCACATTTAAAAACTGACTGCCCCCCCCCCCCCCCCTGGCCTTCCTCTATCCCCTCTACCCTACGCTTTGGAAACTCCTATCCCATCTGTGCAGTCTCCGAAGTCGAAATGAAGCAGGAGCACTCAATCAAACTTAATAGCAGAGCAAAACAGTTCATAAATCAACCAATCCATTGAAACACCACAATTTCTATTTATATAAATTGCTCGGGAGGAAAAAAAACCCCTGATTTCTGTTGCTCTCCTCAATAATATGCTTGGCAAGAATATATGATGAGCTCACCAAAAAGCAAGATCTTTGTTAATTTATCCCATTTTCTAATGAGCCATTCCTTTGCAGAATTGAGACTACGTGGCTCAAACATGTAAAAATCCACTCTAGTTCCAAAAAAGTACATTCACGATCACTTTTCTTTCTTTTTTTCCAGGTTTGCTGGTGATCTCTCAGGTTCTTTTGTTTTTCCAGATATAAGATGGGGTTGAGTCTAGTTTAAACTGCTGCATATAAAAGCTAAGAAGATATTAATACCGGCATCCGGGATACCCAAGGCATTGATCTCGTTTTACATGAGCTGTTTGAGTTAACAAACTCGGGTAGCAGACGTCTGTGCTTGCCATGCATCATAACTTGCCCTTTACTGTCAAATTCATTTAAAGGGCCAGCATGGTGACTTAGGCCGTGCTGCCATGGGGGGGTTTGATTCGCAGCTCCAATCTTTTGTTCTACAGGTGGGAACCGAAAAATGGTTGCGGTTCAGTTTTTTAGGGTGGTTTGTTTTTTTTTTTTAAATTCTGTTTGATGTTAATTTTGTTTCATTTCATTCATTGAACTGAAAGAAAAAGCAAAGTGAAAAAAAAAAAGATAAGAAATAAAAATAATAAAAAGGAAAGGGGCCACTCCCTCCACTCCCAAAAAAACCAGAAACAGCTCCAAAATAAAAGAATTAACCCTTCCACCTCAGGCCTTCCCGTATACCCCCGCCCTCCCTGGACCCCCAGTCTTATTTCACCCGTGGGAGTCGTAAGCACAAGAACGGGGCAGGAGCGAGATCCCAAGTCACTCCTGCTCCGCTGGGTCCTGTTTTCTTCTACAGCCACAGGATGCACGGTTGCGCGACAAAACAGGACCAAGCTCAGGGCCCGCCAGTGCCATTTTGGAATCGGGACCCAGCGGAGCAGGAGCCACCAGGAATTGATATTGCCCATTTTGACTGCTTCTTCTGCCTGCGACCCCAGAGATGGAGTAAAATTGGGTCCGAGGACGATGTGTGTGTAATTGGGGGGGGGGGGGGGGTGTGTTAATATAATTTTGCCAGCGCTTAAGGGTTTTTTTTAACCCTGTTTGCAAAATGAAAGGAAATGGGGGGGGGGGGGGGGGGGGATGGGATGTATTTGAGCTGCATTTTTATTTGGTTCTTTTTCTAATGAAACAAAACAAGGTTTGTTTGGGGTTTTTTTGGGTTGTTGTTTTTTTTTACATTTCAGTAGAAAACGACTGCGTATTCCTATTCTGTTCTTCAGGCCGGGGATGCTGCGGAGGCAGCCCTCGGCAGCCCCTGAGGTGGAGAGAGCATCGGGCATCGCGCAACAGTGACACCCAGTGGCCGAGCCAGGTTACTGAAGGAGCTGAAGTTTGTAGCCCCCCCCCCCCCCCCCGGGTAAGGATCGTCACTGCGATGGCTTTGCTGAGTTGAGGGGATAAAAAAAAAAAAAAAGGTAGGGGGGCGGTGAAGAGAACCTTGGGTAGCGGCAAATGAAGGGCCCAAGCCAAAAGCAGCCATCCCGATGCAGCTGGAAGCCGAAAAGGAGCAGGAGGAACGTGGCAGCTGAATAAAAATATAGAAAAAGAAGTTCCACTGTCAAAATCCTCATGTGCCCCTGACGTGTCCTGAAAATACAGGGGTAGATTTTAAAAGGGACGCGCGGTTTTTGTAATACTAGCATCCAGGATACCAGGATCCAGCGCACATGTGCGGGGGAGGGGGCGGGGCCGAATTTTGCCAGAGTACGTGCAGCGACGCAATCGGGCCTGCCCCCATTCACTCCCAGTTCGCTCCAATTAAGGAACGGATTGGGAGGGAACTTCCCTACCCCCGCTGCCTAACCTTCCTTCCCTTTCTCCTCGCCATCCCGACCCCTAATGCCCATCTACCTACCCCGTTTTGTTTTTGGTTTTTTTTTACTTACTGCTCCTCGGGAGCAGAAGCAACTTGTACGCACGGGCCGGCTGCCGGCACGCGCTTCCCCGTGACAGCGTACAATGGCGCTGTCCCGGCCCAGCCCTTTGAAGAGGCCCGGCACTTGTGCGAGTACCGGGGTTTTATGCGCGCGGGCCTTTTAAAATTTGGCTGTTTGTGTAAATAGGACCCCCCCCCCCAAAACACAACGAAAGGTAGATATTCAAACGGGAGAGAGCCGGATAGCTGGATAAGTCCTGTCTTTCAGTGGGCGGGCAACGGGCGGATCGGGCTGGTGCTACTTAGATAACTCAATCCAGCTAAGTAGCGAGATTGATACTTAGCTGGATAAGTTAACCGGCTAAGTCTAGACCTGTCAGTGAGCACGTCTAGACTTAGCAGGATAAGACGTATCCAACCAAGCAGAGCTCTGCGCGCGGATATTCAGCGGCGTAGCCGTGCCACCGAACATCACTGTAACTTAAGCCATTGTAACTTCAGTGTCTCCCCCCAAGTTATCAGGAGCACATAAAGAGAGGAACCTCGTGAGCCTGCTTCCCCTTTGGAACGTCATCTGAAAACCGAATGGAGACCATTTCCTCCTCCTTATTTAATTTAGGTCCCCTGGCAGTCGGACGTCGGTGACATTCAGGATGGTGGTGGCATTGTGATGTTGGATTTAATTAGGAGCTGCTTTTAAAATGCTTGTTTGTTGTTACTCAGCCTGCAGAGGAAATATGCGAAGGCCGCGCAAACTGCCTTACAGGGGAAATGCCTGCAAACACGCGAGTATCTTGGCTGAAGGCTTGTAAATAAAGCAGACTCTCCCTTACTTGTGGCAATATGTCCGATAATTTTTAGAGGGAATACAGTTAACAGTGTGGAAGCTTTGAAATTCCACAGAGCCCATGTTCAGAAAAACGGAGACTCTGTCGTCGCTTAACTGTTTTCCGTGCATGCACAACCCTTGCTGCAAAGAAATGCACAGTTCAGTGCTGGGGTTTTTGTTTGCAATTGCACAGTTCTTTTCTTTCCTGTGCATTTCTGAAGCTCGGACAAGCGCAGAAACTGTGCTGCCTGAGGCAAGGGATAACACGGTGCTCCCTGACCCTGTCTCCCACAAAGGCAGGGCACAGGTCAAATCATTAAGAGAACCAAGGGGTATGTCCCCTTGGATTGTGGCGCTTTTGGGGATTTGGAATACTGCAGAAGGGGGGTGAGGAAGGGGGTCAGAGTTCCCAGAGGAGCGGCAGATAGGAGTGTCGGTGATGATGCTTTCTGGAAGCTGGCAGCCCTGCCACACTCTCGGGTACCTTACCACGGCCACCCCCTGGAGAAGTGGGAGATGGGTGACTGGTGGGGGTCTGTGTGTGGCGGACTCTCTCCAGATCGGAGCAAAGGGTATAAGGTGTCTTGGGCGAAGTTCACAGCCTTGCCCTCCCCATCTTCCCAGCCCTCACCACACACAATTAAAAACTGCATTTCTAATAACAGATTTTACATGAAAAAGGACATGCAGAGTCTTCTGAGCTAACATGTATATTATTTTTACATGCACTGCTTTGATGCCAGTCAGAAAGCCCTGAAAAAAAAGATACTTAGAACCCATGTGATATTAGGTCTATTGTAAAGTGTGTTTGATGTGGGCTTTTTGCCTTCAGAAAGCCAGGAGTAAACTGAATTACAATTACAATGTGGTAAACGTTTTCACTCTACCCCACCCTTTTCACTCTACCCCACCCGCCCCTCTCCCCCTGCTCCCTCCCTCCTTACTCCCCCCTCACTAGCTTTTAACTGTACATATGTGCACTTGCCTCCTCATACTGTAAATAAGCCCTCATATGCTAATTTCTCAAGTGTACATGCCTCGTTTAATTTGTTTATAAGTTCTTTTGCATATTTAACCCTAACTTGAATGCAAAAAGTTGTAATTCTGCTGTTGACTCTCTTCCTTTGTATTTTGCATATTACCCAGTTAGCCCCTCCCTTGTTCATTGTAATTTCCTTTCTCAGTTACTTGTAAACCGACATGATGTGTCCTACGAATGCCGGTATAAAAAAGTGTTAAATAAATAAATAAATAAAACGTCCCCTACCAAAACAGCACCAACTGCCAGCACTCAAACAGTAACAACCCTACCTATGAAAAGGCAACACTGCAAATATTACACCAGCCCTTAAAATGCCAAAACAGAATAAGCCACTTCCCCACACAGAAACTACATGCTGGCAGAGTGCCTTACCTCGATCACACATGCAGAGCACATCATACCTCATAAAACAATAATAAATATATTCAAGAAGTATAATACATCACATATAATAATTATTTAGTTATTTAAAAACATTTGTTACCCACCCTTCCAACGTTCAGGGCGGGGTACAATAAAAGCACACACAATAGATGACAAAAATTACATCACGATGAAATTAAAGTCAATAAAAGTTAAAATAGCAATAAATTATCAATCAAATTACAAACACAAAGCAAATCAAATTAATAGACAGAGCATTAAGTTTGCTGCACAAAGAACCTTGGAGGTAAACGAGGAGGACTGCACATACATCGCTTGATGATAGGGAGACCAGAAAGGCCCAGGGGCGGGTCTATCGTGAGGCAGGGTGAGGCGGTCGCTCCAGGCAGCAAAAGGTGTCCCTCAGAACCCTCCACCTGCAGCCGCTTCACCCTGCAAACAAGCCTGAAGGATCTCCATCCTCCGCAGGCAGGAAGAAAAAAAAACCCAGCAGTGACGCGAATTTAATGACAGGCACAGGGAGGCCATTTTTAATGATGTGCCCGAGGGGGTCCTCACACCTTGCAGGGAGGAAGAAAGGGACTGTGGCTGCTTTGGTAACGTGACCCGGGCCGAAATAAAACCATGTGGCACAAAAGATGACTACCTTCATGATTACACCCCCTCCCACCCCCCCACTCCACCCCCGCGATGCACTGGCAGCAAAGGGAAGGGAAGATGAGAGAACTTCTCACGTTACCCCTTCCCCTCATTTAGCTCAGCTTCCCTTTCCTTCTGAATGAGAGGGAAGGGGAGCTGAGCTGAGCTGAATGAGTGAAAGGGGAGGGGTTAGAGAGAAGGGAATGGAAGGTGAGTGAGAGGGAAGAAAGGGGATTGCCTGAGAGGGAAGGGGGATGAGTGCGAGGGGGAAAGGGATAGGGGGTGAGTGAGAGGAGGAGGACAAGACTGAGCGAAACGGGAGTAACAGGTGAGTGAAATTGGGAAGGGGAAAAGGGGGTAGGAGTGAGAGATTAGGGGGAAGAGCAGAGGAGCAGGAATGTACTGTGGGGGATCTGAATGAGAGAGAGTGCAGGGCCAGTAGAAGTAGATGGCTGCCTAGAGTGCCTCAGACTGCGAGGATTGCAGCTCCGTGTGGGCCCAGCTTACAGAGTTGTTGCATGGGCCCACGTGGGTGGGAAGAAGGAGGCACAATAACTGCAGCCAGAAGGAGCAGACGTAGCGTTGGCCCATGTGGCCAGAAGAAAGCAGGAGAGCCTCTGTCCAAGTCCCAAGGGGAAAGAGTAATCCTGTGGCCTGTACGGGCGATAGGTGGAAGTTGCTACCGTTTGTGCATTCCAGAGGGGGAGAGAATGTGTGTGTGAGCATGTGAGAGACTTCAAGCAAGTGTGTGTGATAATGAAAGAGGACCAACTTTGTGTGCAGCTTCCCTCTTCCCACTCTTCCATGACAATCTCAAAATGACTGGAAATCAAAGGTTCACAGGTAGCGTGATGCATTTATTTTATCCTTATTAGTTTTAATTATTAGGCATGTGATGTGTCTACCTTTTTAAAATATTTTATTGATTTTTGGGGGAATATTTTAATAATTCTTATGCGTTTATTTAATGTTCTGCTTGTCAGCTGTTTTGAAATGTATTTTATTATGTCTTTAATATAATTACGTTTTATATTTCTTGATTGTAGTTGTTTTATGAGAAATGGTGATGATTCTGTTTTTCCATTGTTGCATTGCAAACAGAGTCTGGCTTGTTGCAGTTTCCAGTTCAGTTTTTGTCTGGACATTTCTATTTATGGTCCCTTTATTCTCTGTTTCGTGAGGCTGTATTCTGGCAGTGTTCTGCATGTGCAGCCGAGGTGAGGTATTCTGCTATGTGTAGTTTCTTGCTTGTTCTGTTTTTTTAATAGGAGATGTATTGGTGTTTTAGGACCCCGTGTAATATTTGCAGTGTTGCTTTTCATAGGTAGGGTTGATAACTGTTTGAGTGCTAGCAGTTAGTACTGTTTTGGTATGGAAGGTTTATTGTATTATAATTTGTAATTCAGTTTCCTTATGGCTTTCTGAGGGCCAAGCTCATATCTAACACACTTTATAATAGGCCTAATACCATATGTGTAGCAAGCGTCTTGCATTTTTACAGGATTTTCTGATTGGCACCACAGTAGTGCATGTAAATATAATATATTTGATGTAAAATCTGTTATTATAAATGAGGAATTTGTAATCGTGCGTGGGAGAGCCAGAGCGTGAACAGAGGCGGGCGCAAGGTTGTAAAATTCACCTAGGTGGCCAATACCCTTGCACCGGCCTGGAGAGAGAGCTTCACACATACACACTACCAACCATTCACTCTTTCCCATTTCATCAGGGGTCAAATGTTGGGGAAGGGTGGGAGGCAGGTGGTAGAGTTCCTGGGCGTGTGACAAGGTTACCAACTTCCTGGAAATACCAATGGTGCTCTATCTGCCACTCCTCTGGGAACCCTGACCCCTTCCTCCCCTCTTGGCCAGCACCTCAAATCACCAAAAGGGCTGGGCTCTAAGGGAGATCTGTCCCCTCACCCCCCCCCCCCCCCGGCTCTGATTGGAGCTGCATTTTGCCTTGGGTGGGGGAAGGGGGGGGGGCGTTTTATTTTTCCTTGCGTCAGGCAGAAGATTGCCTTGAGCTGCCCCCCGACAAAGGCTGCTGATTGTCAGCTGAGTTTGGGAATGCTTTTTTTTTTTATAAAAAGGTGGGTCTTTAGCGCTTTTTAAAAGAAGTTTCTTTCGTGAAGACTTCTTACGTCTTTTGGGAAGCTTTTCCATAGAAGTGGGCCGACTGAAAAAAAAGGCCCGCTCTCTCGTTTCCTGGAGGTGGGACGTCGAGGAACGTTTGACTTGCTGATCCAAGCGAACGAGAGGGAGTCTGAATTTTTAATACAGAAGAAATCCAAGGGGGATGGACATTAGGAATTGTCGAATGTATGATCACAGCCAGTTTATATTCTATGAGGTGTGATACTGGGAGCCAGTGGACAGGGGTAATATGATCATGGAGAGGAGGACTGGTTAAGAGTCTCGCTGTGGTGTTCTGTATGTTTTGTAATGGGCGAACGGGCATATGCTGGGAGACCCGAGAGAAGGGACTTACAGTAATCTATTCCAGAAAATAAAAGTGATTGTAAGGGAGAGTCTAAATCGGAATGTTCAAGAAGAGCCTTAAAGTGACGGAGTAGCCGTAGTTTGTGAAACGATGATTGAGTGACCATTATGACGTGGTCACACGTGGAAAGAGAGGGGTCAGTGGTGACTCCGAGATTGCGAACAGTTTGTGAAACAGTAGTAGTCTGATTATCAAAGGACAAACCTGTGGGAGTATTTTTGACAGGGAAACGTGATAGAATAATGATTTCGGGTTTGGAGACATTAAGTGCTAATTTGTTTTGGTGAAGCCATTTTTGAATGGCTGTGAGACAGCAAACAAGAAAGGATTCAGTTAATGCCCCTGTTTCATTCAAGAGAAAAAATAATTGGATGTCATCCGCATAAAGTTTGTAGTGGACCCCAAGGCTGGCTAGAATGTGGCATAATGGTGTTAAATAAACATTAAATAAAGCCGCCGAAAGGGTGGAATCTTAAATTGCACCAGAACTGAGAGAGGTCCAAGAGAAGGTATAAGATTCAAATTGAACATGGATCCTATTAGGAAGGTAGGAAGGAAACCAGGACAGAACAAAGGCAGTTATCTCAAGAGCTAAAGAGCAGGATTTGGTGATCAACTGTGTCAAATGCAGAAGAAATGTCACGAAGACATAGAAGAAAGGCAAAACCCTGTCTCTGTGTCAAAGCTCGAGAGTAATAGTAGTTCAGTGCTATGAGGTTTTCTAAAACCAAACTGTTAGAATCAAGAAAGTCACAGAATTGGTAGAGAACAGCTGTCTCTACAATTTTTTGGCATGAATGATAGGGAAGAGACTGGGTGATAACTAGAGAGAAGAGCTGGATCGGCAGATGGTTTTTTAAATTATGGGCCAAACTGAAGCCCATGGTAAAACTACATTAATAGAAAGAATAAATATTTCAAAACAGGACAACAATTAATAATTAAACAAAAAATTTTTTAAAGTTCTCAAAAACCAATAAATATTTCAAATAACATGAAATAGTTAAATCTAATAAGAATAAAAAAAATCTCCCACTTTCCATACCTGGGATCTTTTGATTTCCAGTCATCCTGAGATTGTTGTGGATTGGGGGAAGGGGACTACACAAACTTTATCCTCTCTCACTCACATACTCCCTCTCACATACACACACCCATGCTCTCACATACACAGGCTGTCTCTCTCTCTCACACTCACACATGCACAGAGGCTCTCTTACACATACACGCAGAATCTCTCACGCATGTACACACACATGCATACAGGCTCTCACTCTGTCACGCACACACACACACACATACATATAGGCTCTCAATCTCATACACACATACATATAGGCTCTCTCTCACACACACGGGCTCTGTCATAAGCATGCACACACGCACGCTCTCACATACACAGGCTGTCTCTCTCACACTCACACATGCACAGAGGCTCTCTTACACATACATGCAGAATCTCTCA
Organism: Rhinatrema bivittatum; assembly: GCF_901001135.1. Lineage (NCBI taxonomy): Eukaryota > Metazoa > Chordata > Amphibia > Gymnophiona > Rhinatrematidae > Rhinatrema > Rhinatrema bivittatum. The sequence goes on from NC_042618.1 coordinate 17,882,151, forward strand.
CGCACGCACACACACACATGCATACAGGCTCTCACTCTGTCACACACACACATACATATAGGTTCCCACTCTCACACACACATTCACACATACATATAGACTCTCTCTCTCACACACACAGGCTCTGTCATAAGCATGCACACACACTCGCTCTCAAGACTTCCCCCTCCTGCCGTGGCCCCACCAAGCCTCCTCTTTCTTCGGAATGTGGCTGGATGGGGTCCCCCATAGTCCCACTGGGTCAGGATGGTATCTGCCAGGCTCCGCAGGCAATCATGTTTGCAGCGAGGTGAAGTGGCGGCCACAGAAGTGTTTTGGGGGGGGGGCACTATTTGCCTGTCTGGCGATCCCATCATTTATTTATTTAAAATACTTTCAGTCCACATTTTCCAAATAAAACATTTGTCCAGGGCAGATTACAGCAATACACACGTAATAAATTAAACAAACAATCCACACATTAAAATGACTGCAGCGCATCACTCTTCATTCAGTTATATACCTCTTGAAAAAAAAATGTGGTGTTAACCCTCGCCTGACCTCCCTTAAATCTTACATTTCCCTCTGCTGCCCTGCTAAGAAAATACCCTCCCGCGTGTCTGAGCCGTTGTACCTCTGCTCAGTGGTGGCTCGGTCAGTAAAAGAGCTGATTGCGACTGCAGTGTCCATTATGGTAAGTACATGACAGTGTAATCTATGCTTCCATGCACAAAATTCCTCCGCATACAGCAATTTATGAACTGAAACTAAAAGGCGAAACTTGGCCCGCCATTTCCCACGGAGGCCAGTGCCGTTGCTGCAGCCCAGATGACACATTAACAAACTTCGATAATCCCAACAAAACTCGGGCTGCAGAGACTGCAGGGCACAAATCCAATTCCTTTTTATCACTTATAAGGTCAAAAATTCTTTAATGATGTGAATTTTACAATGGATACCTCTGAATGTGTGTGTGACACCAATCCCCTAACCCCAACCCACCCCCCCTGAAAACTCACCCCGAATCAAAGTGCCCCCTTACGATGGTCCATATATAGAGTATCGGACTGAGCCCTATAAAGAGTCTCTCTCTGGGCCCCCCCCCCCCAGCTCTTTCACCTATTTATTTATTTTTATTTATATATACCGCAAAATTGGGCAGAAAACCTGATCGGCTAAGCAGTTTACAAAAATAAAACATACATAATTAAAAAGTGAACAATATAAACAGAACAATATACATCATTAAAATTACACTTCAAGAGCACTAAAAAACATATAGCAGTCAATTTGGTAATATTGCTATCCAGATTATTAACACTTATGGTGGAGATTTGTTAAGTGATGTTATAAGCTACGGTAAAAAGATATGTTTTTAAAGCCTTTTTGAATTCTTTGATATTTGCCATTAAGCGAATTTCCTCTGGAATAGCGTTCCAGAGGGTCGGGCCGGCAACTGAAAAAGCGCGTTTATGTGTCAATTCCAAGTGTGCCAGTTTTACTGATGGTATTTCCAACATGCATTTGTCCATTGAGCGTAAATGCCTTGTGGGTTTATAGATTCTTAGAAGAGTGCAAAGCCATGTTATGTAATAGATTATGTATTATTGTAAGAATTTTATAAGTAATGCGGTAGGATATTGGTAGCCAATGTAAATGTTGCAGAACCGGGGTGATGTGTTCTCTGCGTGGACTATTATACAGTACACGAGCAGTAGCATTGTGAACAAGTTGTAAAGGGTGTGTGGTAGACTTCGACTGTGGAGATGTAGCAAAGTGGTGCATATAACATACGCCAACTGAGGAAAATTAGGACTAGGAGCTTCAGTGCAGGTCCCGCCTCTGGAAGACCCATGCCCTGCCGTCTTTCCGCCTACGTTTTCTGGGCGCGCCTACACGGATGTACGCGCGCCCTTACCGGCTATTTAAAATTCGCGAAGCTCCCACATGGCCTGCTTACGCGCGTCTGTGGCCGTTCTTGCCCGTGCAAGACTTTTAAAATCTACCTCTCACTTGGCAGATATATTTGTGCATCACCTGCATATGTGTAAAAAACCTACATCCAGCTCCTCCAGTGCAGAAGCAAGAGGGGCTAGATACGCAATAAACAGTACGGATGATGGTGACGAGCCCTGGGGAACCCCATAGCTCACTGCTCGCCATTTGGAGTCACGTCTTCTCCAGCTCGCTTTGTTTAGTATTAACTAGACAGTAGTTCCGCTAGACCTTTGCCCCGGCACATAATTAAAAATCAGTGTCAGCTGCCAGACATGAGCCCAGCAAGGACCAAACATGATTGCAAGAAGGCACTCTCGGTCTTAATAAGTGCTATTATTTAGTCAAACCTAATTTCCTCAGATTTGCTTTCTTTGACATTTTGAAAAAAACAAATGAAGTGCAGGAAATGGTCCATGCTGTATAAACATTGGTAGCCCAATTTTCTGCCTTCTGCAGCTGAACATTTCTGATTAATTTGCAAGTGCTCCAATAACGAGCCGAATGCAGGTTCACAGACGTAGCCTGATCTTAGGGCTCAGAATTCAGTGTGAAATCAGTCGCTTGCATTTCTACCCTTCGTTGGATACGATCACATTAACTGTAAATAGCTTTTATTAAATATTAATAGACTCTGATACATGTAAACATTGATTTGATAAGATTTTCTGAGTTCACTTTTCTCGTTTCTTCATTGGCAAGTGTATCTTTTTTTCTTGTTAGATTTCTGTCTTTGGTATACGAGTCGATCTGATGCCGCACGCCTCTCCAGCAGAATTGCGGGATATTCTCTCTTTTTCTCGGTTTGTGACCTCACACTGTGGGCTGTGCTACCAGACGCAGCGGGTCCCGCCTCATCCCAGAAAATATTCAAACATCCGAAGGAGGAATTGTATTGAATATCAGTGGATAACCTACTGAATCACTCTACTGCAGCAAGGAATTTATAACCTGATTTTCTGGAAGCAGAAAGGAATTTTTTGGTCTTAGTCTGTAAAATCAGTGAATCTTTTGCCTGCCGCTGGATCAGAACAAAGGGGCAAACAAAGGAACTAAAAAAAAAATAGTTTTGTCCTTATTCATTTTAAGTATAATATGCAATTGTATTTACTATAGGTGATTTTAAGGCAAGCCATTGATGGAAATGTTTAGGCTACTTGCCTAGACTGGGGACCATATTGGAGAAACTGAGCCTTCATGACCTGATGGACAGGAAGCTCCCATACCCAGAACTCCAGGTCTGGTACCTTGCTTGCACAGCACCATAGACCAACGTTAGCCTTAGAAATGCGAGCAAACTTTACCTGAGACCAGGAGTTAAAAAAAAAACCTTACATTAAGCATTCAGGGCTTTAAACACGTCCCTGCATTGGGGAGTCATAGATAATGGCGTCATTAACATTGGATTTTCGTGCAAGCGTGCACGCACATTTTTTCACACACACGTTCTTTGTTAGAGTAGAGCTGTGCACACCAAAAAAAAAATGTGTGCAGAGCACAGTGCACGTTATTACATCGGCCTGTTAGTCTGCAGAAGGTACTTGACTATTATTCTCCACTAGTCCTCTCCTTTTCTGCTACTTTTATTCCTTCCTTAACCAGACCAGAAGACAGTAATATCTACTGTACAAAACCAGAGACATTCCCAAGCTGTGCCTTACCCAATGCAGGTACCAGGAATTTTAGGGCCAGTATCTAATGCACAGACATCCAACCTGAAGTACCAGTGCAAGTCTTACTAAGAGTTGCATGCTTGGTCACTTTTGCTGAGCTAGTGAGTCCTTTTTACAACAGGGGCCATCTTGCTGGGGAACCAGGAATTGCCCTTCAAGTTAACCTCTCTGCCTACATCCGTACCATTCCTTCTCCCTACAGCTACTTCTTTGCCTGTTTTTTCTGTCTGTCTTTGCCTGTCTGTCTGATGCTCCATAAATAAAGCAGTAGCCGAGTCAAAAACGATACCACTTAAAAGTCTGGGAAAACAAATCTGTGTATTGATTCTTTATGTCCGTGCTTTGTGGCCAACTTGTATTGCACTTTCTTGAGACTCGATCTGCCAATTAAGCAGTTTATTATCGCAGCTGTCGTGGAATACTCTGCTTTTTTGTGCTTTCTTCTCGCTTCTCTGTTACATAATCAGTGACTGGCTTTCAGCCCCTTCTGCTACATCTCATGGCGGTGTTGTGGTACATAAAGTAACAACAGAATTCAGCAGCTCTTTAATAACTGCCAGAGGTTTGTGGGTAGGGAGGAAGAGGAGGGTGTATGGAGGAGAGCTTGGGTCGTCTGCAGTTCTGGGTGTAAGCAGTAAGAGAGGAAGGCGAGAAGAGGAGCTTTCATCATACTCTTAGGGAATTTCACTGGCATTTTGGGTGAATCAAAGTTCAGAATCTGTGGTTCTAGGCCTAGATTTATAGTATCTGCCCAAACCATCCCAGGTTCTGTTGGGATTTGAAGAATCCCAGACACCTGCGACAATTTTGGTAAGGGACTTCAGAGCCATGGGAGTTCACCTCAGAAAATCCTGGAGCACTGCAAGTGGCCTATACGGTATTAGTGGCTACAGATTATGAAAAGCTTTAACTGACAATCTGATGTTAAATTCATTAGTTTTAAGGATGCTTACACATTTCATTTATTAAAATGTATTTATCGCTTAACACTTAAGGCCTAAGTGATATACAAAATAAAACATTCACATAAAATAACATATAAATACAAAAAATTAGAAACAAAAACATAATCAACAAAACATTTGGAGGTTCACTAGAGTCACAGTTTCTGAAGGCATAGTTCATTGAAACCGTACGAGGGGTGCAAGAATTGCTGACTTTTTGCACGAAAGGAGACCCTGCAAATTCCCCTACCCAAAAGCCTGTTTTGGGAGAAATCTTTTCAGAAAAAAATCTGAACTTCTTTAAACAGTCACTCATTCTAAGCTCTCTTGGTAGAGTATTCCAGAGAGAAGGCGCTGCTACAGAAAAAAGCGGATTCTCTTGTCGTAGTGAGGCGAGCGACTCTGACTGAGGGTGCATCATGCAGCCCATGATGCGAGGATCTTAACTGACAAGAAGCTTGAAAAATCTTCAAGAAAGCATTAGCTCATGGGCACTAGCTTGAATTAATCAGTTTAAACACATTCATCCTGATTTTATAAACAATTCTCTGCTGAATTGGAAGCCATCGCAAATCAACAAGTGAAGGGGTAATGTGTTCATGATGTTTGACTTCAGAAAGAAGACATGCAGTAGAGTTTAAAAGAAATTGCAAAGGATGCAAAGAAAACAACGGAAGACCCAGAGAAGGAGAATTGCGATAATCTAACAACGGGAAGATGGAAGCTTGGACTACTGTGTGAAAATCAAAGTGGGGCAGTAAATTGTAAGCAAGTTTAGGGGTGCAGGGACCTGTCTGCTACAGGACACTTCCAATTGCCCTCCAACCTTCACAATCCTAAGTCAGGAAAAAGACAACGTGTTCTCCTCAGAAACAGACTTTTATTTATCAGATTTAGCAGGATGTAGCATTTAGAAAATAAAAACAATTCCTGTCTTTAACATCCTGACCACTAAGCACCAGTTTTCCATAAAGAAATTTCTGTACCATGGGTGGTAACAAACATGCCATAAACCTTAGCCTGCTTAATATATTAATACTTATAGCTAACTCACCCCAGTGCCATTTAGGCAATACCCTTCTGTTCACCTCTGAAGCAGACATTGGCTGGAGGTCTGGGGAATGCGTGCAGGGAAGAACTTGCTTCCTAGGTTTGGTACTGGCAGAGCTGGCGGCGATCCAGGAAGGAGACTGCATTCTGGCTCTGGTACTTGCTGGGCTGTCTGGGGCTTACTCTCGCCCCGCACTGTCTCAGACTCTGTGTGACTCTCCACACCTGAGCGGCGTCTCCTTTCTCCAGTCTCCTGCCCTGGTCTCTTGGCCATACCTAGTCTTCTCCCTCCTTGATAGCAGGGGGTGCCAGTCTGCTTAGGACTCCCCATTTGCTCTTCTGCTTCTTTTTCTTTCAGGGGTCTCATTTTCAGGGTCCTCTTTCTCCTTATTCGCCCCTCTGTCTTATGCTTTCCAGCTGATAAATATGCATAAACTCATGCATAATCACATGGTGGGTGGCAGGGGGGCTTTGCCGCATTGCAGTTCTTTTCCCCCTCCCCATTTCTTTAGGGGGATCCTGCCATATTGTAGGTCTTTTTTCCCCCTCCCCATTTCTTTGGGGGGGGGGGGGAGAACTGCCATGTCTGTATACCACGCTGTTGAGCCAGAGTCTTTGTTTTTCTCTGTCTCAGACTGCCCCCCCCCCCCTTCTTCCATGGGTGGCAGTCTTTCTGACCTCTGGACTCTGATGGATGATCCATGACTCCTGCTTAGGGACTTAAATTGCGGTATTGACCTTCTGCCTTGGTCCTATTTACACAGGCACTTACAAACAGGCAGATCTAGATAACGTATCCTTCAGTGTAAAATTCTCATCAGGGCAAGGTCTCTTGTTTTTCACTGAGACAGTGTCTTGACCTGTCAGTATTTGATCTGCATATTTCATGGTTATTATGATTTATATTTCATACTTTCAGTGGTAATACATGGGATATATCCCTACAAAGTGTCTTACCCCTGCAAGAACATGCAACTTGTAGAACCCTGATTTAATTGTAATTTTAGTTTGGGTACAAAAAGAAAGATGGGGGTCAATCCAAACCCCAAGATTTTTGATAGGGTCTTTAATCAAAAAAGACAAATTTTCAAACAAGATAGAATCACAATGGAATACAGAATGTGGTCTTTGGATCAACAAAAATTCTGTTTTTAACATATTAAATGTCAATTTATTATAAAATAACCATTACTTGATTGAAGACATATAGATATGCAAATGTTCTAGTATTTGACTCCAAGAAGGGCGCAACCAAATGAAGAATTGGAGATTATTAGCATATATTTTATAGTCGTCGCAAACACTTGCTTACAATTTCGTAATTGGGGCTAAATAGATATTAAATAAAACTGCCAATAAGGCAGAGCCCTGAGGTACTCCTGACTTCATAATAGACCATTGCAACTGGTCATTCCTGAGTTTTACCTGTTGGGAATGATTGGTGAGATATGTTGTGAACCAGTCAAGCTGATTTCCTGCAATGCCACATTCTTGCAGATGGTACTAGAGAATGTCATGGTCAACGGTGACAAGTGCAGCTGGAATATCTAATGAGACAAACAAGAATAGGTGCCCACTGTCCAAGCCTCATCTAAAAGTATCAATCAAGGATAGTAGAAGAAGTACAGTACTCATTGAGTGTCTGAAGCCAAACTGATAGGGATCTAAAATCTTTTTTTCTTCTATAAATTCTGTCAATTTATGTAGAACAGCATTCTCAATTATTTTGGAAACAAAAGGCAGTGAAGAAATCGGTCTATAATTGCTCAAATTAGTCAAATCTAAGCCAGATTTCTTCAACAGTGGTCTAACTACTGCTTTTTTGAGGCTATCTGGATAACAACCTGTCTCAAGGGATTTATCGGCTATTAATATCAATGTAGGGATGATTGCTTCTTTAGAAATCTTAAAAAGAACACTTGGGCAAGCTACCCTATCCTCAAAGCTTGACTACTGTAACACCCTCTTCCTTGGACTCCCCTCCTCCACCATCAAACCCTTAGAAATGTTCCAAAATGCTGTTGCCAGGGTCATCACAAACACATGGAAATCTGATCACATTACTCCCATACTCAAAGACCTCCACTGGCTCCCCATAAAATCCCGCATCCTCTTTAAAACTCTATCCATAAATTCACAAATCCATCTACTCTTACAACTCTAACTGGCTTGATGAACCCTTTCTCCTCAAACGCTCAGACTGACCTACCAGGTCTGTCAACAAAGGAACCCTAACAGTACCCCCCCTTAAAAAAGCCCATCTCACTGCCACAAGGGATCACGCTATCTCCATCACAGGCCCCAAACAATGGAACTCCCTCCCGACCGTACTTAGACTTGAGCCATGCTACTCTAAATTCAGAAAGAAACTAAAGACTTGGCTCTTCCAACAGACCTACCCAGAATAGTCCGCATCCACAGACCTCCCCCCCCCCCCCCCCCTTCAATACATGTTCACATACACCTCTGACAAAGTCATTATCATTAACATTATAAAACAACTCATAGTCTTTCTAAGACCCTTGTATATAATTTCTTTCTAAGACCCTTGTATATAAGTTACATCATTGTATATAGTTCCATCGTTTTCTGTTTTGCACATTCTGCACTTCCTTCTCACTGTAATTACTTGTACTCCCCTCCCCCTCCCCTGTTCTTTGTACTTTCAATATTTCAGTTGTAATGTAAACCGGTATGATGTTTGCATACTAATATCGGTATATAAAAATCTTAAATAAATAAATAAATAAATACTTGAAGGACAACAGACATTGTTCATTGAGGAGATTAATTTACCCACCTCCAACTGTGATACAGTGGATGTCCAGGAAGGACAAAGTGAGAAATCAATTGTATCAAACCAAGATGAGACATCAATGAAACCTAGAGGAAGCTTTTCAATTTTGAGAGAAAATGTCTTTAAAAGGCATCAGCTAATGGAACATCTGAAGTGGAAGATGACATTTTAGGCGTACTTATGAGATTCTTTGCCAAATAAAATAGCGCCTTGGGGGTTATAACTTATTTCCTTGATCTGTGCAGAATAGAAATTATTTTTGGCCTCTAAAGTTTTAGATTGATAATATTTGTGAGGTAACCAATCAATTTTTATTGTAGCAGCATAAGTATACAAGATTTAATACAGTAAATTGTAGTTTCTAGGTTTTACAGAGCAAAGCATTATTATGAAAAATGAGCAAAAATGCATGTGTTATCTCCAAATCAACTTGCACTTGGCAAAGATGCAATGTCTAACTAATTGACCCAGCTGAAAGGTAATTAAGCCTGTTTTACACCCTTAGCTGTTGGTAGTGTGGCTCGGGAATCCTGCAACCCGGTCAGCAAATGACAGGAAAATAGAAACCAGAGGTCTCACAGATGTCTCTGTGAAGTATGCCAGCAGGAACAGGGTAAAGAAGTCCTTGGCTTGCCTACTCCAAGATTAGTAGAGCAGGCTATGCTGAGCATGAAACTCAGTCTTAGGCTTGCTAGTTCGCTGGGATAGGGAACTACAACAGTCGAAATTCTGGAAAAGAAAATCCCTTAGCAAAAGTTAATTGGGAAATTCCATGGGGAAAGATCCACAGTCTGTATAGTTCAGATTTTTTTTCTCTGCTCGGAACTTCATTGCATATTCAGTTCCATAGGATCCAACAATGATCTTGATTGGATATCACCACTATCTATAGACACAGGATTGGTGGGATGTTGTGTCCAGATGCACATGAATATTATCACTTCTAGTAATGAGGTTCATTAGCAGACATTTGCTGAACAATACCCATTTCATAGCTGGATTTATGGCTAGATGCAAAATTTTCACCAAGGACATGCTCCCAGTTCCTGTGTCTTGGGTGTTCTAGCACATTGTGAGGTGCAGACACAAGTCTGATAGGGAAGAACAATCACAGTTTCTTCTTCTCTGTGTGATTCATAGTCCCATATGTAGCTACCAAGATCATCACATGGCTGAAGACTCCATCATTGTATTGCTTAGGCCTGCACTTTGGATCAGAGTGTGCGCATGGCTGCAGGCTCAAGTTCAATTATACATATCATTGTTTAGGGTCACTGGCTTTTACTATACCAGTGTTCCCCCCCTCACACTGCAGGGGCTGCTTGACCTGTATTTATACCACTGTGTGGCAGGCACCCATGGTCAAAAGCAATCTTACTGCAGTGGTAGCTGTCCATCACTGTGCTCGGACAAAGAATGGCACAGGGAACGAGGCAGGAGCAATCTGTGCCGGTGACGTTGTACATGTTAACTATGGGTGAAATAAAAATCAAGATAGAGGACTAACTAAAGTATCACCTAATATTTATTTTGGTGATCTTTTCTTCCACGCATTCAAGTAAACTAACATGGCAACTGTACTGCTTTAGCAATCAGCTGAATTACAGTGGAAAGAACCACAAAGATTCCGTAACAAATGGAGTGAACCAATTTCCTGGGGAGGTACAGAGAAATTAGTTAGCTAGAGGTTTGGGTTTTGCTCCCCCATGTGGGAGAAGTAGATGGTGTGCTCTGAGCCCTTATAAACCTCTGCCACCACCATAGGTTGCATTTGTTAGTTAGATTTTCTGAGTTAACTTCAAACGGCAGCATATCCTATGCTGCTCCTTATTTATTATTTTTCTGGGTTAGGACTCTGGGATCTCTTTAAACAGAGACTCCATATATGCAAATTTCTCTCATGCATATTCATTGTGGATATCCTGAAAACCCGACTGGCTGTGGGAGTCCCCAGGACAGGTCTGAGAAGCCTTGGTCTAGATATAAGAGAGCCAGAGGTTGATCAACTTGGAGAAGAGGTTGGAAGATCTGAGAGAATGTTTTGGAGAGTTTGCATTGTTGGAGAAGATTCGGATAAGAAGAGAAACCTGAATGGAGGGATCTAGCTGAGGGGGGTGGGGGGGTGACAGCATGGCTGAAGGAGTAAGTGTCTCTCTTTGCAGAAAACTCTTAGTGAGTCTTTCTCCATAGAGATAGGACCAAGAGGAATGACCTGAAGTTTAGGAGTCCAGGAAGAGTGGAATCCTGGGTATCTAGAGAAGTGTATTTGTGAGTTATCGGCATGAAGGTCCACTGAAGAAGGGATCACTTCAGCATCATAGAGAAGTTGCTTTCCTGAGAACGATCTACACGGGCACCTGACAAAAAGTTCAAAAGGAAGCATCCTGTGTGGAAATTGAGATCAAAGGAAGAGAAGAAGAGCTATCACCCAAAAGTTACTGGGAAGACCCAGGGAGGAAGGGTACCTGCCAAGAGTTGATCTGTTTGGGAGAGTTTATGAAATGATGAAAAACTATTTTTGGTGCTTTGGGACTTTGTTTTACGGTGCATTACCCACTGGTGTACTTATTTTGGATTCTGATTTTCCTGCCATTAAGTCCAGTAAAGATTTGGCATGGGGTGATTTTTTTTGTGCGACTGAACTAGTGTGTAGAAGAGCTCCAAAGTGGAAGAAAATGCTAAGGGCCTTGAAAAGCAAGTCTTTTCCCCCATGCAGGAATCTCAGAAGGTCATGGGGCCTTGCTTGGTCTGCACTGGCATGCGGTGATGTTTATGGCAGGGGATTCAGTCTCGCTCCATCAGCTCCTCTTCTATCCCATCCCATCCACCTCTGAGTCACCAGCACTCGCACTTCCTCATTTCCCTCGCCTCTCCTGCACCTCTTCACAGATCTCCAGCAGTCTTGCTCCTTCAGCCTTCTCTTCCCTAGACACAAAAGACACTTGGAACTTATATGGCATTAGACCTATTGTAATATATCATAGAAGGTGATAGATTACACCTATTGGCCTATAGGCCTATTGTAACATGTATTGGGTGTGGGCTTGACCTTCAGAAAGCCATGAATAAATAATTACAATATAGTAAACCTCCCATACTAAAACAGCACTAACTGCCAGAACTCAAACAATAACAACCCTATCTATGAAAAGGCAATGCTGCAAATATTACATCAATATAGAATGTCAGGATTCCTAAAAATACCTGTAAAATAAAAAAAATACAAGCACCAAAAATATTGTACAAAACCTTTTTAAATTACATAGGTCCCTTCTTCAGATGTCAGATCAGAGACATTCAAATCTAAAGACTGGTCCTACATTGTCTCAATAGCTCACATACAGTATTTTTGGATATTACTTACACAATCCAATAAAAGCTATCACAGCCTGCCAAGAATACAGTTTATCCCAACAGACAGATTTGCTGTATCAAAATACTAACTTCCAGGACTCAAACAGCAATAAGCCTACTCAGGAAAAAGCAGCATTGCGAATAATTACACCAAGCCCTAGAAGACCTATACACCTCCTGTTAAAAACAGAATAAGCTGAACTGCTATAAACCCCTACACAGAAACTATACACTAGCAGAAACCCTCCCCTTGGTCACAAATACAGAACACAGAAAAACCAACAAACAAGAAAATCAAGAAAAATACCAATGATAAAAGAAAAATCTTACTAATAAAAAAAATAAATATTTCGAAACAGCTGATGAATAAAACATCCAATAACTATAACCTCATAAAAATGTTTATAAATTTCCCAAAGCACCAATATAATATTTCAAAACAGCAGACGCATCAAATAACATCCAATAATGAAACTAATAAGGATTAAAAATCTCCCATTTTCCATACCTTGTATTTTTTTATTTCCAGTCACCCAGAGAACTTCCTGGATTGGGAGAAAAGGCTCACACAAACTTTATCCTCTCTCTCTCTTACACAAGCACAAAAATGCTCTCATGAACTCTCACAAAACCCCTCTTTTTCTCTCTCACACACACACTGACTCTCACACATGCACCCTCTTTCTCTCTCACACTCACAAGCTCTCATACACACACACACAGGCTCTCTGGCATCCCCAGAAGTCTTGTTCTTCAGCCTCCACTCTCCCCTCATACCCCCCAATCCCCAGCAGTCTTGTTCCCCAGCCCCATCTCTTCTCTTAGTCCCCAGCAACTCTCCCTTCCCAGTCCCCAGCAGTCTTGCTCCCTAGGCCCCTATCCTCTCCCACACCACCCATTCCTCCAGCAGTCTTGCTCCCCAGCCCCTTCTCCACTCTCACACCCATCCCCAGCAGTATTGGCCCACATCCCTTTCTCCTCTTTCAGACATCGTATGACCTAGCAGTTTGCTCTCCAGCCTCCTCTCCCTCTCCCTTCCCACACCCATCCCTTGCATTCTTGCTTCTCAGCTCCCTCTCCAGATCCCCCAGTCTCTAGCAGTCTTATTTTCCAGCCCCCTTTTCTCTCCCAAACCCCCAAGATACCAGTAGTCTTTCTCCCCAACCCTTATCTTCAGCCCCCCCCTAATCCCCAGTAGTCTTGCTCCCCAGCCCCATCTCCCCTCCCATACTCTCTCACTGACCTTATAGCTGGCATCACAATCCTAAAAGAGTTCCTACCTCTTATACTACTTATATCTTCCTCCTCCCTCCTACCATTTACATCCTACCTCTTGCCCTCGTATCCGCCCAGGGCCGTGGGCACATGCGGCTAGCTGAACTAGAGTTACTAGAATGTAATTTACACGTGGTCATTAGAAAAGATAGGGTATTCAGGATATTTTTTTCAAAGAAGCGTAGCAGTAAAGCAAACACAAAGATGCTCAGCTCGTTCAGAAACCACTCTTTGGATCTCCCACACAGAACAATTGCTGTTATGCATAAGAACTTTTATGGTGCTGTTGATTTGCTGCTTTGTAAATGGGAGCTGTAGCCCACACAGTGCCAGGGTATTTTGGGGGATTCTGCACCCTCGTTGAAAATAAATAGTTGTTTGATGTTAGTTCTAGGGCAGGTTTCCCTTTGTCAAACTGTAGAAACCCAATAGTCCTGAGGATCCTATTTCTTTCTGACAGCGCCTTGCACGTCAGGGCGAACCTGCATTCTGTACCCAGGCTTCTCTAGATGTTGCCATGGTAAGTAAGCACCGGTTTCTGGGGTTTTGTTTTTTTTTTACTTTCTTTTTAACTATTTATATAATTCAACAGAAGAAGCCTTGCTACAGGAAAAATATAAGGCAATGTGAATGAAATACAATGCAAAGAAATAAAAATAATCCAAATCAAAAATCTAATACACATTCCTCATATATAAGAAACAGAGGGAGGAAGAAGCGTGAAATTAAAAGAAATAACATATCCTAATAGAAGAAACTGAGAGGATTTAGCATGGCCACATTGAAATTGCTGAGTTACATTATAGCTAACCATTAGTGTGAGAATTAAAAAAAAAAAAGCTCTCAGATAAGTTGGATCAAAATAAAGATATTTCACAATGCACTTACCGGGGTAACACAAAATGAAATAAGCACCAATTGCCAGTACTTCTGCGTGCGTAGACAATAATTTCCCCCTATGGTCTTGGGTGACCTTGTAATATCCCAAATATATCCAGATTTGCTGACCATGAAATAAAGCCAGCCTATTACGCACGCAAAATCTTAATACAGAGTCAGAATCGTGTCTAAGGAGAAAAAGAAACCAAAAGTGTGCCTCTACGAGCACCTGAGCTTCTCCACTAGTTTCAAGAAAATCAGATAATTTGGGCATAGAGCCTTGACTTTGTACCCCAGGATCAGCCCCACTTCCCAATGGAAGATAGAAAACTTTCGAAATAATGGGCATTGCTTCAGAAGGAATCTTTAAAAACTCTGAAACTTATTTCTTAAATAAATCTACTGGGGTAACAAATTTTTCAACAGGAAAATTTAATACTCTAAGGTTCAAACCTCTAATGGAATTTTGCAAATTCTCCAGTTTCTTGACTTGTATGCTCTCACTTTATAGAAGATTTTATCAAATAGTCTCTTCTTAGGAACCCGCTGATCCAAGTCTTCTAATGTTTTACTATGGGAGACAACCACGACTTCAGTAGCTCAAACACAGGGAGTAAATAGACTTTTCCAAGGAGACCAAGGCACTTCAGACGGCTTCTAAGTTAATAACAGAAGGCTTTATCAGAGTCACACTTTGAATCGCTGTCACCCGATCTTCCTTGCCTTGACCTTGCCCATCGGCAATAGTTCCAGTGGCAATCTCTCCTTCCATGGGTGTCAAGGCCTGGAAATGAGGACTCTTGGGCATCTCTCCTGAAACCAGGTGACGATCCACTTCATTCGGAATGGCTGATGCCTCCGTCGAGATCACATACTCAGGACTCATGATGGTAGTGGGAAGGGTCTCCCCAAATGCCAATGGATCCTGCAGACCTCGGGGCTCTCCAACAGTTGTCAACCAGGAAGGAGGACAGGGATTCCTCTGTGCACCATGGCTTAGAGATGTCTCAGCCTGCAGAGATGCCACTTGCCCAACGGCATCATCTACAACAGCCCCTGCACCTGGAATTTGCGATGCTGAGGTAATGAACTCCACAATCCTTTGCTGTGTAGGATCCACCAAGGGAGATGATGGGGCATCTCTCTGATTTTCCCTTTCTGCTTAGTATGTGGCATTATTTTACCAGGAAAATCAGAGGGAGTTCTAAATGCTACCTCTCAGATGGCGGCCATCTTGTCCCATCCTCCAACACTGCACAGGTTTCTTACAGAATACAAAGGTTTAATAAAGCTTAAGATCACAGAAACCCTGAATTGCCTTCTGGAGGTCCATTACTGCAATGGAGACTCCTTTGAAAAAATTACAAATATAGATAGATAGATATAGATAGATATAAAAAAGATCTCACTTAAAAAACAGGCCACAAAGGGGACAGGTTGATTATACATCGGCGACACAATTTCAATCTGATTATCAAATTTAGTATCTTTAAAACTAGAGACATGCACCCTTTAAAAAAAAAAAGGTTTGTAACCTAATTAGACAAACCTATGGTAAAGCCACTGGTTTGCCAATGATTATTGGGGTGAATTTTCATACATACGCAAGGGCGTACATGTGTGCATGCTACCCAGTGCTTGCACATGTACTCCCGATTTTATAACATGCTCAGGCACGCACATTTATAAAATTGGGGGTCAGCGCGCGCAAGGGGTGCACCGACGCCCGCGAGCTTCCCCCGTTCCCTACCCCCTAGCTTGACCTTCCTATCCCTTCCCCTAGCCTTTCCGCCCCCTAACCCTAACCTAACACCCCCCCCCCCCAAATTTTTATTTCACCTGCAAGTTACGTGTGCCGGCAGTCTGCCGGCATACGATCCTCCAACACAGCGGCAAATGGGCGCTGTGCCAGAGGTCTCTGGCCCCACCCCGCTCTCGGACTGCCCTGCCCCACCCCTTTTGTAAAGCCCTGGGACTTAGACGCGTCCCGAGGCTTTATGCGCATCGCTGGGCCTTTATAAAATAGGCCCGGCGCGCATAACCCCCCCCATGCGTAAGGCGTTTAAAATCCAGCCCATTGTGTTTAAAGATGTAGGGAAGTTGCTGGCAAGATCTGCCATGGCGCTGTAGGAACCCATTGTGCCGTTGCAGAATCCACAGAAGATTTCTGCAGCTTCATTGCACAATTTATTCAGATTTCCTGAAGATCTATGGGAAAGAAATCCAAAAGATGTTTCCTGGTGGATTTCAGGGAAATCTGTAGATTTTTTCTTTTAATCTGAAGCAGGCTCAAGTCAGGCCTGGTTTGCCAAAACTAAAGAGCTTGTACATGTATTGAAAACATGATATCCCGCCTTCCAACTCCATCCAGCCAACTCGGCAACAGTCCTTGGTCAGGGTCCACGAACTGTGGTGCCTTCTGAGGCTCAGCTAACATGGACCCAGGGGCGTAACTTTAAAACGAGCCTGTGGGCGCCCATACACCCGAATTTTAAGTCGTGCAACAGTTGCACATGTATGATTTAAAATACACCCATCACGTGTATGCGTGCTCCTAACTTTAAGCGGTTACTTGAGCAAACGTCTTTCACGTATCTTCCTTAAAGACTTTGTTGGCCTTACCGTGCAGGTAAACAGATTTTAAAAGATGCTCACGTGAAGGGCATTCCCAGTTTTACCAGTTAGTCCACCAGTTTGCCCAGTCTGTCTCGAGATCATCCAGACCCCTCTGGATGATCAGCCTGCACTCCTCCCAGTTCAGTCAGACCCCTCACCAAGTCATTTTAGGCCTAAAAAGATATTTATGAAGGCTTACACCTCCTCCAGAGCAGAAGTAAATATGTGTGGATAACTGCGTGCTGCGTGCTGCAGCTGCCGGATTTAAAATATGGATGTATGCGCATAAATCTTGGGCCCGCCCCAGAGCGCCTGTGACACGCCCCAACTTTGCCCTCTCCCCCTTTTGCTTTTTACTCGCGCAGACTTATATACGCGCGTAATTTGCAGTTTTTAAAATATGCATTGCTCATGCATGGCGCATATACTTTTTAAGGTGAGCAACACTTTTAGAATGCACCCCTAAGATGGTAACTTTAAAACATGCATGTGGGGGGCACCTGTACATGCACGTTGGAGTGCGTGAGTGTACATTCACAGGAATTTTAAATCATGCATGCAGTTGCACACACAAGATAGCAAATACCCTACTGCACATATGTGTGCTCTTCATTTTAAGTGGTTGTTTGAGCAAACATAGTTTGCGTATCTTCCTTAGAAATTTGTCAGCTGTAACGTGTGCAGGAAAGTGGATTTTAAAACGTGCTCGCGTGAAGGACATTCCCGGTTTTACCAATTAGTCCACCCCTTTGCCCAGTCTCTCTCAAGGTTATCCAGACCCTTCTGGTTCATCAGCCTGTACTACCCCCCCCCCCCCCCCCCGTTTACCTGCTGGATTTAAAATAAGGATTTCTGCGCGTAAATATTGGACCCGCCCTGGAATGCCCTAACTCCGCCCCTTTTCCCTACATGTTGGGTTATGTGAGTACACGCGTAGACGTGCATTATTGGCCCATTTCAAAATATGAGTCGCTCGTGCTTGGCCCAGATACTCGTGTATAGGGGCCTTTTAACGCAAGCAACTCTTTTAAAATGCACCCCAAAGTTTTCCCCCAGTATATATTTCCATACATAATAGATAAAGTTTGCTGTTATATGAAAGCATGCTTGTTAAAAAGTAATGTTTGTCTTATGCACCAGGGCTATGCATTAACTAGTCCTTGTATACTGTGTTTTCAGGGAGAATAATAATTCTCTTCTAAGCTTCTGCTCTGATATCAGCTGATGCATTGCTAAGATGCTTATTTATGAAGCCCCAGCAGAGTTTGCTTAGGTCTTTTTCCTGCTTTCTGTACACAAGGAAAAAGCCTCCAAGGAGTGGACCCCTTCGTTTTGTGTGTGCACAGTAAATTGCATTGGAAATTCAGCTGTATTTGACGGCATTAAACAATAGCCTTGTTGAATGAAACATGTACCGGGCATCCCAAGCAGCACCTTGGCTACTTATAAGGCAAGATGTGTTTAAAAAAAAAAAATAATGATTATTTTTATGTACTCTTTCTCACGGCTCTTCCAGCATACTCTGAGATAAAAGAACATCTGTGTTTCTATGTCACCATATTGCATCTCATATGCCCTGCCACGAATTAAGCTGCTTAATTAAAGTTTTATGATATGGTGTTCAAAATTGCTGCAATCAAGCATGTGTTTTCTTTCTTTGACTTTGTTTACTGAGGCTTGTGCTAATATACCATTTTTATGATATATTATTTCACATTTACATTGTACTGTTTTGTTTTTTTTTGCTTTATGTGCCACTAGGACAGGAGGTTGCTGATTTAAATGTAACTGTCTCTGGTGTCTCTTCCCTTCAGCTCCTGTATCATAAGTTGATAATGTTAGGAGATTTTAATGTACGTTTTGATGATATGTAGGTATCGAATATTCTTGATTTCTTTTTGCTTCCGATCAGGTAGCTGAGAATAAAGAAATTTCTCATACTCTAAATATGTTTTTTGGTATCGAGATCTGATCAGAGGGTATTGCAGTTGGTTGATTTGGAAGAGTTGATTAATTTGATTAGGTATTCCCAGAAATATTATATATTAGGAGGAAGTCTGAGCTTGAGACGTTTATTAATCGCTGGGCTGAGCTAGATCAGAATCTGCATTTTGATTCTGCCAATGAGGCAGTGGAATGGTGGAATAATTTGCTTTTGGATTTATTTAATAGGGTGGCGCCAGAGATAGTTATCCGGAAAAGATTGCACAATAAAGGTAGCTCCTTGCTTTGATGCTGAGTTATTGAACATAAGAGGCAGTTGAGAAAAGCACAGCAAAAATGCCACAAAATTGAGTGATGATAATAAAAGTCATTAGGATTATATTTTATTTTCTTAGATTTTGCTGGCAGAACCTTAGAGAAGATATTATTCTGGATTGATTCGTAACTCTTTAAGTAAGCCGTTAGAGCTGTTTCTAGTCAACCTAGGACTGGCTATATGATTAGGCCTAGTTTTGAAGATTTTGCTCATTTTTTTTTCAAGAGAAAGTGAGGAAGTTAAAGGTTACTGTTGATATAAAAACTTTATATGCTGAAGAGATGAATGTTAGTCAACGTTCAGCTAAATGGGATTATTTCCAGCTGATCCCTAGAAAAACTCTGGAGATGGTGGTTTGTAAGGTCAGGGTTTCAGGGAGTGGCTTGGATTCTTATCCATTTTATCGATTAAAAATACGCTTGATGTTTTTGCTGGGTATCTGATTCAAATAATTAATCTTTCTTTGTGTCAGAGTGAGGTTCCAGAAAGCTTGAAAAAAGAATATAGTGAGACCCGTCCAAAAAGATTCATCAGTTTCAATAGATGGTATTTTCCATTTATTTCCCTGTTTCTAATTTATGTTCTGTAGCAAAACTTTAAGAAAAATGGATTCTTATTCAATTAGATGATTTTTTAGATGAATATATTTTGGATGAGGGACAGTTTGGTTTTCGACAGGCTGGTGGGACTGAGGCTTTGTTAATATCATTATTAGATGAGGTATATTGTAGTGTAGATAGTAAGAAATCTGGGATTTTAGTTCAGCTTGATATCATCAGCTTTCCATACTGTCTCCTGTCCTAAGCTGATTAAAATGTTGTGTATTGTTGGGACTGAGGTAAAGTACTGAAATAGTTTACCTCTCACCTTCGGGTAGAGTGAAGTAGCTAAGTTCAGAAGAGGACAATTCTACTTGGTGTTTGAATCTGTTTGGAGTTCCGCAAGATTCATCCTTCTCAGCTGTCCTCTTTAATATTTTCTTACAGCCATTAGGCCAGGTTTTATCATCTTTGCATCTGGTCTATCAGATATATGCAGATGATGTCCAATTTTATATATCTAGTGAAAAGATTGGAGAATTTCCTATTAAGAACATGCCATACTGGGTCAGACCAAGTGTCCATCAAGCCCAGCATCCTGTTTCCAACAGTGGCCAATCCAAGCCATAAGAACCTGGCAAGTATCCAAAAACTAAGACTATCCCATGTTACCGTTGCTAGTAAGAGCAGTGGCTATTTTCTAAGTCAACTTAATTAATAGCAGGTAATGGACTTCTCCTCCAAGAACTTATCCAATCCTTTTTTAAACACAGCTATACTAACTGAACTATCCACATCCTCTGGCAACAAATTCCAAAGTTTAATTGTGCATTGAGTGAAGAAGAACTTTCTCCGATTAGTTTTAAATGTGCCACATACTAACTTCACGGAGTGCCCCGTGGTCTTTCTATTATCTGAAAGACTAAATAACCAATTCACATCTACCCGATCTAGACCTCTCATGATTTTAAACATCTCTATCATATCCCCCCTCAACATGATTTTAAACATCTCTATCATATCCCCCCTCAACCCATCTCTATCATATCCCCCCTCAACCCCCCTCTTCTCCAAGCTGAAAAGTCCTAACCTCTTTAGTCTTTCCTCATAGGGGAGCTGTTCCATTCCCCTTATCATTTTGGTAGCCCTTCTCTGTACCTTCTCCATCGCAATTATATCTTTTTTGAGATGCGGCGACCAGAATTGTACACAGTATTCAAGGTGGGGTCTCACCATGGAGCGATACAGAGGCATTATGACATTTTCTGTTTTATTCACCATTCCCTTTCTAATAATTCCTAACATTTTGTTTGCTTTTTTGACTGCCACAGCTCACTGAGCCGACAATTTCAATGTGTTATCCACTATGACACCTAGATCTCTTTCTTGGGTGGTAGCACCCAATATGGAACCTAACATTGTGTAACTATAGCATGGGTTATTTTTCCCTATATGCATCACCTTGCACTTATCCACATTAAATTTCATCTGCCATTTGGATGCCCAATTTTCCAGTCTCACAAGGTCTTCCTGCAATTTATCACAATCTGCTTGTGATTTAACTACTCTGAACAATTTTGTATCATCTGCAAATCTGATTATCTCACTCGTCGTATTTCTTTCCAGATCATTTATAAATATATAAATATATTGAAAAGTAAGGGTCCCAATACAGATCCCTGAGGCACTCCACTGAGAGAATTGTCCATTTAATCCAACTCTCTGTTTCCTGTCTTTTAGTCATTTTGTAATCCAATGAAGACCTACTTTAAATAATCTTGAGTCTTTTAATAACAGCTTTAAGATCAGGAAGAATTAGTCTGCTGATAATGATCTGGTCTTGAATTGTAAAAAAACCTCTGTACTTTGGTTGGGCAAACCATCCCTTCCCTTGTTCTGAATCTATCACTGTTGGTGATTCCCGTTTGTGCCTTTGAGAGAAAATGTGTTCCTTATGAGTCATTATTGACTCTAAATTGGTTTTAAAAGCACAATTTAAAAAGTTTCTAAGCCGTTAAAGAATATTGGTTCTCCACAGGATTTTCATTTGGTTGTGCAGACCTTGGTATTTTCCCTGATTTGGATTACTCTAATTCTTAAAGCCGATGCACATTCGGTACTTGGTGCAGAATGTAGCTGTGAGGACAATATTTGGTCTGCCTTGGAAAAAGAGTCTTACGCCATGTCTGAAAGCAGTTCACGGTTACCTGGATCTCAACGTGTGCACTTTAACCCACTTACTTTGCTTCAGAAGGCCTACTTATCAGGATGCTTATGCTTGAAGGACAACGTCCCTTGGTACATTCCACCTTGATCTTTGCACTCTTTGTCCCAGGGTTTATCTGTTACGACTGGGACAGGACTGAAGCCTTTTCATTGTTTGGGCCTCCTTTGAGGTTTGCAGGGAAAATGTTTATTTGAAGTTTCCCAAAATGTTTAAAGCATTTCTTTGTGAACAAGCTTATTTAAAGTAGGTCTTCATTGTTTTATTGTGTTTTATTAGATTTTATTGTTTGATTTTATTACTCTAAGATGGGTGTTGTTTTAGACTGTGTTTTTGTTACTGTCGTATTTTGTTTTATTTTACTATTATGTGTGCAGGGCCGGAGGAAGCACTAGGCGAGCTAGGCCTGTGCCTAGGGCACCGAGACTTAGGGGGCGCCGCGGCAGGCGGCATAATTTTGAAAGGGCAAAAAGTGCCCTTTCAAAATTCTGCCAGCCACCGACTCGCCTAAGTAGAGACCAAGTGCCGAGACTTAGGGGACGCCACGGCAGGCAGCCAGCTCCCGACTTGCCCTGCCTCCCCCTGAGTGTCACCCTCCCGACACCCTCCTAGTGGTCCAGCGGAGGTCCCGGAGTGATCTGCCGCTCCCGGGGCCTTGGCTGCCACTAAGCAAAGTGGTGCCGGTGGCCTTTAGCCCCTACCATGTGACAGAGGCTACCGGTGCCATTGGTTGACCTCTGTCACATGGTAGGGGCTGAAGGCCACCAGCGCCATTTTGCTTAGTGGCAGCCGAGGCCCCGGGAGTGGCAGATCGCTCCCGGGACCTCCGCTGGACCACTAGGGGGGTATCGGGAGGGTGGCACTGGCAGGGAGGCAGGGCGAGTCGGGAGCTGGCTGGCTGCCTGCCGCGGCGCTCCCTAAGTCTCGGCGCCGATCTTCTTTCTGTAAGTGTGTGTGTATGTGAGAAAGGAAGCTGCCAGTTTAAAAAAATGAAATATGATAATACATATACCTGAACTTTTGAAAAGTTGGATGAAAAATAAAATTACTGAATTTTAAGCATCCCTCTTCTGGAAAATAAAATGTAACTTAAGGTGGGTAGAGACAAATACTAAAGCAAAAAAAATTAAAGTATTTAAAATGTTCATCTCAGCAAAATCACAAATTTAAGATACTGATGCCAGGTGGGGTTTGGTTTTTTTCTTTGAAGCATAATTTAAACATGAAGACTAGAATAGAATCTGAAACGGTTTTGCTTTTTTTTTTTTTTAAGCCTTTAGAAAATGTATATTTTTAAATGACTAAGACTGGAATCTTCCCATTTAAAAGGGAAGCCGACTAAGGATGTCTTTCTGTTCCATATCTCCCACATGAATAATCATATGACTGATAGTTTGAAGAAAGACACTTGCTTTGTTGCCTGAAAGTGTAAAATAAGAGAAGCTGTACGGTGTGGGTGGCTGTCCCTTGGGAGGACAGAACCTGAAGGAAGGGTGTCATTTCGCCTTTTGATAGGAATGTGGTTTTCTTATTTAACGGTTAGGAGCATCACTTTCACTTTTAGTAAAAGTGAAAAATGCTGCAAGTCTGAAAGCAAGGTGCTTTTGTGAGAGTGTAATGTGTATGTGAGACAGGGAGGGTGCTTCTGTATGTGTGTGGTGTATATGTGAGTCAGGGAGGGTGCTTCTGTGCGTCAATGTGTGTGTGCGAGAGAGATGGAGCATGTTTTTGGCTGGCTTGTGGCTGTGAGAGAGGGCATATGTGGGATTGAGCCTGTTTGTAAGTGAGATAGAACATGTGTGTGATTGAGAGCTTGTGTGTAAGTGAAATAGAGCATGTGTGTGATTGAAAGCCTGTGTGTAAGTAAGAGAGAGCGAGAGCATTGTGTGATTGAGAGAGACTGGCCAGAGAGGTGACGTGTGTATGTGTTAGGCTGATGAGGGAGATGACTGGTGTGTGTGTGTGTGAGAGAGAGAGAGAGAGACTGGTTGGGGGAGATGATTGGTGTGTGAGAGACAGAAACTGGTCCTGAGGGTGTGACTGGTGAGTGTGTGTGAGAGAGAGAAGAGACTGGTTGTGGTCCTTAAGGAAGAGGTCTGTGAGGACAGCTACTGCTGCTTCTGGTATGGCCTGCAAGGGAAAGAAGTAGGAGAACTGCTGGAGAGGGTAAGTAAAGGTGGCTTTTTAAGTTCATTTTTCTTGATTGACTATCATTTTAATTATTGGGTAGTATGTGATGTGTCTGCTGTTTGAAATATTTTATTGGTGTTTGGTAGAGCTTTCAAATTTGCATGAGCATTTAATTATTGGATATTCTATTCATCAGCTGTTTTGAAATTATTTTATTTGTATGATTTTATAATTATGATTAATCATTTATATATCTTGATTTTATTGATTTGTTTCAAGAGGAGTGGTGAAATTTTTGGTTTTCCATTGTTACACTGTATAGAGTCTGGCGTGATGCGTTTTACAGTTCAGTTTTTGTCTGCATATTTCTATTTATACTTTATGTGGCTTTATGTGGCTTTATGTGACTAAGGAATGCCTGCTGATTTTGTACTTTGTACTCTCCTATTTATGTATATAGTTGATGGTATCCATTGATGGTTTCATTGATGGTATCCATATGTATATAGTTTATGGTATCCATTTAATTATTTGGAATACCGCCTCGCCTAACCAGTATTTTACCCTCCTCCTGTTTAATGTATTCTTTTGGTTTTGGTTACATGTAAGGGCCCTGCCCGAAAGTTATTTATATTCTGCTGTTATATGTAAGGGCTCCGCCCAAAAGTTTTTGTTATTTGTGAACCGATGCGATGTGCAAACGAACATCGGTATAAAAGAGACTTTAAATAAATAAATAAATAAATAAATAAATAAATAAATAAATAAATTTATTTTGTATTTGGTGAGGGTTTGTGTTCTGCATGCAAAGACTGAGATGAAGCATTCTTTTAGCATGTGGTTTCTCTGTAGGGATCTCTAGTAGCTTGGCCTGTTCTGTTTTCCTGATAGGAGGTGTATTGATATTTTAGATTCTGGTATAGCCGCGCGTATCTTATAAAATCCTGGATCGGCGCGCACAAGGCTGCCGATTTTGGGCAGCCTGCGCGTGCCGAGCCGCGCAGCCTGCCTCCGTTCCCTCCAAGGCCGCTCCGAAATCGGAGCGGCCTCGGAGGGAACTTTCTTTCGCTCTCCCCTCACCTTCCCCTCCCTTCCCCTACCTAACCCACCCCCCCCCCCCCCCGGCCCTATCTAAACCCCCCCTTACCTTTGTCCCTCGATTTACGCCTGCTAGAAGCAGATGTAAATCTACACGCGCCAGCAAACTGCTGGCGCGCCGTCATCCGACCCGGGGGCTGGTCCGGAGGCCTCAATCACGCCCCCGGGCTGGCGCCACACCCCCGGTCCTGCCCCGAAACACCGCGTCCCGCCCCCGAAACGTCGCGTCATTTGGCCCTGCCCCCGACACGCCCCCTTAAATAAACCCCGGGACTTACGCGCGTCCCGGGGCTCTGCGCGCGCCGGTGGCCTATGCAAAATAGGTGCGCCGGCGTGCGAGAGCCCTGCTCGCGTAAATCCGGGCGGATTTACATGAGCAGGGCATTTAAAATCCGCCCGTTAAGAATAGCCACTGCCATTAGCAATGGTAACATGGAATAGACTTAGTTTTTGGGTACTTGCCAGGTTCTTAAGGCCTGGATTGGCCACTGTTGGAAACAGGATGCTGGGCTTGATGGACCCTTGGTCTGACCCAGTATGGCATGTTCTTATGTTCTTATGGTAGATAGTACTGTGTTGATATGGGAGGACCATGCCGAAATATATCATAATAGGTATGATGCCATATGAATTTCAAGATGCAAAGTTTTCTTGATGGCATTACAACAGTGCATGAAATTATCACAACAACGTGTATATTAATTTGACCTCAGAATGTCATTTTTCATGTAAAATATGTTATAAATGCATAATTTAAAATTGTGTATGGGGAGGGGGCGCCAG
Organism: Rhinatrema bivittatum; assembly: GCF_901001135.1. Taxonomy (NCBI): domain Eukaryota; kingdom Metazoa; phylum Chordata; class Amphibia; order Gymnophiona; family Rhinatrematidae; genus Rhinatrema; species Rhinatrema bivittatum. The sequence goes on from NC_042618.1 coordinate 17,907,747, forward strand.
ACTGTAAGGTTTGCCTAGGGTGCCTAATACCCTTGCACCGGCCCTGTATGTATGTATGTTGTAATCCACAGTGGACAAAATAGAATTGGAGAATATAAGATATGTTCAATAAATAAAATAATATCAGGATAATTGTGCATAGTTAAAAGCCCAGAAAGTACTGATGAAGATCGCTGTCCTATAGAGCACTTGAAATCTCAGTGATGCCATTATACAGAGAAATTATTTCTTTATGGGATTCTGCCTGTTTCATAATTAATTCACAGGAACTCCCAATTACTGATTCATCAAAAAAGGGGTTTCTTTTCCATAGCTCTTCTAATTGAGCAGTATCATTTTTATGTCAGCTTTCTTCATAAATACAGACCCACACTAGTTTACTTCAGAGGTACAAAATGCAACAGACAATATAAAACATTCCCTAAAATACTGTATAAATCCATCCCCCACTCTGATGTTGCAATAGGCCAACCTGTATTACAGGATTAAAATATACAATCGCCCTGTGAGGACATGGGAGAGGCTCTTGCTTAGGGAGAATAGAAGCAGTCTGAATGCCAGCTTTTCCTCACACAAAATACATTATTATTCCCAGCAAAGCAAAATCAACAGAAAAACCTGCTTATCTTAGCAATGCTTTATCAAAAGTATGGCATTCAGATATATACAGGCTTAACATGCTGTCTGCTGCTTTCTCATCCTGTCCTGGGCTTCCTATTCTTCCCCTGGGCCTGTGCTTTTATCTTCCACTCCAGGGAACTGCACTCTGCATGACGTTCCCTCCTGGGTGGCCCTTAAGGTGGACTGGGCTACATAACTGGAACCAGTCCTTGTTAGGTGTTCTGAGGGTTTCTCCTACATACCCCTTCATACTTCCTCCCAAAAATCACAACCACACAATCCCACTCTACCTATATCACACCTACCGAGTTACAAAGTGCTGGAATAAAGTCACAAAATAATCTTTGCTCTCTCTGCACCATAAAGCTCTATTATCAATTCCAGAACAATAAAGCACATCAAACAATAGCCTCAATAATCATAGCCCAGCTCTCTCACTTCTAGAACCTAAAAATCTAGTACCTCCAAACTAGCTGTGATAAAGCCAATTCTAAAAAATAAAACTGGTAGAATCAACGATTGGGACAACTATCATCCAATACCCAACTTGTCCTTTCTCTCAAAAGTATCTGAAAAAGCAGTGTTATCCCAACTTGTAAATCATCTGGAAGACCAAGATATTCTCTTCCCAAACCAATTTGGACATTACTCCTCTCATAAATGGACTCTGTTTTACGAGGATTTAATGCTGATGAATCTTAATTTCTAGTACTAATTGACCTAACAGCCACCTTTGGCACTGTGGACCATACCTTGCTGTGCCAACAGCTGAGCAACATTGGGATCAATGGTTGTGTTCTCAGATGGTTCTCCCTCCTTTCTATCTAATAGAACATTCCAAATCAAATTGGGAAATCACAATTCTGATACTTTACATATTGATACAGGTATCCCTCAAGGCTCAGCCCTCTCAGCAACACTTTTCAATATCTATTTTATTTATTTATTTATTTAACACTTTTCTATACCGACCTTCATAGATAAAACCATATTGGATCGGTTTACATCAAAGAGGGTAAAAAAGAAACTGTAGTGACAACTAACGAAAATCAACAAATGGTGTGGAAGAGGCAAAGTTACATTCAACAGGGAGTAAGAACTTGGAGGCTTAGTCAGCTGGAAAGATAGGTTAGCGCAGGCAGCAATTATAAATATAATATCATTGATAAGATAGATAAGGCATACAGTGCTTAGGAGTATCAGGGTCTATCGTACGGGCAGAGAATAAGGTCTTCATTCAGGCATAGAGTAAGGGCAAGCTAGAGTAAGGGCAAGCTATATGCTCCCACCTTGTAAATTACTAGTGAATTTAGGAATTACCTTCTTCTTGTATACTGGCGTCATACAGTTTTACATTCCATTCTCCAAATCATATGAAAATACAATATCAACACTCTCAACTTATATGAAAGTAATACAGTAGGAACTAACACAACTTAAACTAACATTAAACTCTAAAAATACTGAAATCATTTGGTTAAGTAAAAACTCTTCGATAGTTAAACCACCAGCTCTAAACCTGGGTAATTTCCAAATTACTCCCTCAAATCAAGTACAGGATTTAGGTATCCAGCAAGACGAGAACCTTTTGATGAAAAAGAACATCAGTAAATGAGTTACTACAGGTTACGCCAAGTTGCGTATATTATATCAGTTGAAACCTTTATTAACTTTTGAGAACTTCCGTACTATATTGCAAACTCTAATTTTCTCAAACCTAGACTACTGTAACTCATTATTCGGCCTTCCCGCATGTCTATTAAAACCATTACAATTATTACAAAATGCCTCATGTGAAGGCTCACCGCCCGTGCTGCCCTGGGTGCCGCTCCGCTGCCTCCGGTTCAGGCCCCTCGCGAGTCCTGGATATCCCTGGAGTCTCTCAGTCTCACAGGACTCCCTGGGTTCAGGTCTCCGCCGGCCCTGGTTTTGCTGGGCCTCTGGATTCTCTTTGTATGGCGTGGGGTTGAAGCAGTCCCCCAACCCCCAAAGATAACACAGAGAGAGAGAGAGAGAGGTTCCTCAAAGCATTTTTATAAAGCAGAGTAGCTGAATCTGTTACATTGGCTCCGTCCCCTCAGGAGCTGAACAAATGACCCTGCCCCCGCTCTCCAGCAGTCTAACCCCTTAACACAGGTGCTGGAGCAAAGGCACTGTTTGAGCCCCCCGGCTCTCCAGTTCACCAGCAAACCCCCTTAACACATGTGCTGGATTAAAGGTACTGTTTGAGCCCCCCTGGCTCTCCAGTCCACCCGCAAACACACGTGCCCTAACTTCCCTTAGGGTACAGGTTCTCTGTTTCCCTTTTCAGGCTAGGCTGTGCCCCTGAGACAGCTGGAGGATTCCTCTCCCCCGGAACCTACCTCCATTTCCTTCTGCTTTGCTTCCTGGCACTGGCTTTTTCTGGCCACTGCCGCTACCTAGGCACGCCCTCTTCCTCTAGCTCCCTAGGCTCACCTGTGTGACTCATTAGTGTCTAAGTCTGACACCTGCTCACCTCCAGGCTCTCCCTACAGGTCAGGTGGTGGTTCTAGGAACCTGGGATTTGTAGTTCTCGCCTTCACCTGCTCCCCCTGCTGGCTGGCTCTAGTATTACTAGCTGCCTTATGGTATCTTATCCATTCCTGCCCCCGGCAGCGCTGCACTCCATCACACTCAGCAAGACTTTTTTTTAGGAACTAGGAACTTTGATCACATTACACCCTTGCTGTTCTCACTGCACTGGCTGCTAATACAAGCATTTTAAAGTATTAACACAAATATTCAAATTCATTCATTCCAGTAACACTGGTATGATAGGTGTGACAATACAACCATACACACCTCAGTGAACACTAAGATCTCAAAATAAAGGACTATCGACTGTTCCCACAATACAGAGCACACACTTGACGCAAGTAAGAGATTGTGTATTTTCCATAGCGGGTCCAAAGCTATGGAACTACCTACCTGAGATGTTACATCTGATACCAGGTAGAAAGAGATTTAAATGTGAGCTAAAAACTTGGTTATTCAGAAATGCATACAACCTAACTTAAAACATCAGAATGTAGTGTTGTCTCAGTAGACTTGTACCTGTATTGCCCCAGAAACCCGAAAAATTGGATTCCAGGCATCGTCAGATACGTGACTTGTCTTCATTAGAACCCACCTGTGATGGAAATGTTTCATTATTTAGTAAGCAAGAATCACTAGCATTAGCATTAACTTTGATTAGTGTACCTGCTTTGGCTATGCATGCCGACATAGAAGTCACAAAACTCGCCTGTACATTGGCAAAATCTATTAATACTACATCTAAGGCTCTAGCATTATTAAACCAAGAGCAAGCTACCCTCCGAAACGCTATCATTAGCAATCGTGGTGCTATTGATTTTTTATTATTGCAGCATCGATTCGGTTGTGAGATTATGCCTGACATGTGTTGTTTTAATATTACTGATAACTCGTGGGCCATTGAAAATCAAATTGTTCAATTACATAAGTATGCACAAGATATTAAAATTCATTCTTGGTCCAACATGTGGGACAATATAAGGTCCATATTCCCGATTGGATGGATTAGAGCGGCTTGTCAATATCTCTTAACCTTTCTGATCATTCTGGTTAGCGTAGGCTGCTTTGTACAATGTATACCTAGTTTGATTTGGTCTATACAGAGATGGTTTCGACCAAAGTCCTTCGAGACAAATATGATAGCCTATAGCAATATTACCCTGGACACTGCTCGCATAGTGCATACCACAAATCATGTCGGAGATAGAAGGGTTGAGGAAAGTAAGAGTAGTTAAAAGGGAGGTGTCAAGGAAAGATTCTTCCCCAGATTGTGAAGAACGGCCCTCATCTCTTTGCTAGTCCCCTGTGTGAAGAATTGAATGCCAGTGTGAGCCAGCAGCCCTTCTGGCTCAAGGGAGGATTGCTGATTATGCCCGGGTTCAATTCCCGGCATCTCCACCATTGCTGAACGTACTGATGGTATTTCTGCTGAAGGAAAAAATACCAAGAAAATACCGGAGACCGTGAATGCCAGGCTCTGGAGCAAAAGTTATAAACCATCCTTGCAGGACTTCATGGATAACAGCAGAAATCAACAAAGTGAGACACGGGATGAAGTAGGAGACGGCACTGAAGGGTACGCAGCAGATAATCTGTGGGAAGGAATGCACGAAGGGAGAGAAGATAAGGGGGAGACAAAGCAATAAATTTTGTGGTGTGAAACATGCAAGCAGAAACCAGATGGCTTGCTGACTTTGCTAGTTTAATATATATATAAGCAAGAGGGCTAGCAAGGATGCTGTGTCTGTTGCAGAGCCAGCGCTGAGCTCTTAACTATAATGTAAGTATATATTTGCTTCCTGTGTACTTTTGCTTCCTGTGTATCGATCTGTTTGTGTATGCATAGTATATGATTTACAATAAAGAATAATAATGAAAAGTAGAATCAGAGTTGTTCTTTTAAACGATTTTACCTCTGAGGTGGACTTTTAAACAGTAGAGAGCTACAGTAACAAGAAGGACAAGAGATACTAATTGAAGCATGAAGAATAAATTTTATTAGAGAATGTAAGAATCAATACAACGTACTGACTAAAATGTGAAATGTGTTATATTTTATTTTCTATACTTCTCGACCATGTTTTAGATCTTTAGTCAAATGTGTTGGAACAGTTTGATTGTTAGATGTTAACACCTGTTTATGAATACTGTCTATGTAACCCGTCATTATTTATTGATCTATGAATGTCACTTTTGTAAAACTTGGTGATCTTTACATGGAATGATGTTATATAAAATGTCTAAATAAATAAATAAACATCCCAGTATAACATACCCTATTCCCCCCCCCCCCCCCCCCCCCCCAGCTGTCCCTAAAGGAGCATCCCTTTTGTGGTGACCCATCTCCAGTGTTGGGCCTCATCTTATAGTCCTCCATGGACTGGAGAAACCTTGGACAAGCAGGCATGGAAAGCGTCACAGCTGTGGGGAAACCTGAAAAAAAAAATCTTCCCCCTCCTGCAACTCCCGCAGATGGTGGAGATGCAGCTGTCCTCTCTCTCTCAATCTATAGTCCATCGCAAATAATTTCATAATATGAATCACTCTTACAGTCAGTCTTTCCAGACAATCCCGAGGCCAGAGAAGAAAAGAAGTTCCTTCAGGCAAATGCCCTTCTGGTTTAATATCACAACAAGGGCTGTGGTGCTCAGCATCCAGCCTGCATCTAAACCGTATCTACCAGACTGCAGTACAGGCCAAGTTAACATTTATTCCCATACTATCAGGATAACGCGAGGAAGATATCATGCACTCTTCTAGTAGGTTTTCCTTTTATCCCTGAATCTCACATGAAGAAGATAACAGAGAGCAATGCCCTCTATAAGCATCTCCCTGCTATATTAGACCAGTCACTATTACTGTTGCTGCTGTAAAGCCAAACTCCCTCTTTCCCAGAGATTGTGGGTACTGCTTCTGCAATGCTGTGCCAACTGCCAACCAGCAAGGGGAGCAGGAACATGGATGGGCAACTGAACTGCCAGTTGGTCATCTCTGGCTCTTAGGAACAACAATTTGCACTAAATAATTAATTATAAGGTGAGCCCCTCTAATTCATGGATTCAGGCTGAGATGAATTAAGGCCCGTTTAAAGCCCCGATGTAGCTGCATTTCTAAGAAACAGGTTTCTTGGATTATTTGCAAGTTATAGTGGCAGTAGAGAGCTGAAGACTCCTTCTAACCCCAATTCAAATATTAAAGAACATGACTGAGCGGATCTGCCAATGAGCCATTCTTTTGACTGACAGCAGGGATGTGCATTCCTTTTTATTCGTTTATTTAATGCACACTAAATCAAAATAATGTACATTAATAAAAAAAAACACAAATTAAATGAAAATGAATTTAAAAACGAACTGAATAGAAATAAAGAAAGCAAAATGTTTCTGGCTGCACATCCTGAACTGACAGTGGTTGCGGGAAAACGGTGAAAGTGACAGGGAAGGCTGCAGTGCCTACATAGAAATATAAGAACCATAGAAGATATCCAAGCAAGAAGAAACCGCTTGGTCATGGAGAAGAGGAACCCGACATGAGGAGGGAAGAGCAGAAAAACTAAAAGAAGGAAAATCCCTGACTCAGACTCAGGAGAATACGCAAACGTTGAAGGCGAAAGGGGAGAATCGGTCAGGCAGTCCTTTTCAGTTTAGGCTTCATGACGTTAATAATAATAGCCTGGTCAGTAACCCCTGTAAATTGTTCCATTTGTTCAGCATTCTAGACGCACGCAGTGAAAGTCAGGGTGTATGGCACAAGTTCATACAAATGCAGATCGTTCAGACGAGACCGTATTTTATTTCTTTTTTTTTAATCTTTATTTCTCAATTTTTCAAAATAATACAATAAATCACTTATTGCATATGAAATACAATAGTATAGTTTGAAACTTTTCAATTTAAGCAATATATTTTATTTATTTATTTATTTATTTAAAATTTTTATATACCGGCATTCATGTTGCAAACACATCATGCCGGTTTACATATAACAGGGGTGTACAGTAAACAATTCAATAACCTATTTGTGTAGAAGGAAGCAGTTACAAATAACAAGGTAATAGAACTGGGAGGAGAGAAGAAAAGAAAGAGAATAACATTAGGTATAGGTATTTACATTAGTAATAACATTTTTACATGTGGAAGTGGTAGAATCTGGCTGAATAGAATTAATCGGTGTCCGGGAAAGCTTTTTTAAACAGCCAGGTCTTAAGTCTCTTCCTGAAGGTTGGGAGGCTGGGCTCCTGTCTAAGGTCCGGTGGGATGGAGTTCCATAGAAGGGGGCCGGCTGTTGAAAAGGCCCGATCTCTCAAGGTAATGTGTTTGGTAGTTTTGGCTGGGGGCACTTGAAGAGATCCTCTGAGTGTGTCTCTTGTTGGTCTGGAGGAGTTATAAATTTGGAATGGGACTTGTAAGTCGAGTGGGGTGTGTTGATGGATGGTTTTGTATATTATGGAAAGAGATTTGTAGAGGATTCTAAAGTGAACAGGCAACCAGTGGAGATCTTTTAGGATTGGAGATATATGGTCCCTCCTCCTGGAGTTTGTCAGTAATCTTGCCGCAGCGTTTTGTAACATCTGGAGGGGTCTAGTATAGGAGGAAGGTAGGCCCAGAAGGATAGAGTTACAGTTACAGTTACAGTTACAGATAGAGTTATATATCTAATGCCAACTTAAAACTAATTCTATTTTAATTATCAATCAACATGGAGGAGGGTTTTAGTTTCATCAGATACTGGGAGAGTATTATAAGACAAGAATAATCAAGAAAATTCTAGCTTTCCTATACTTCTTTCCATTCTAAGTTAACACTGGGGTTGATGAAGGTACTCTCAATGGTTCTAAGAAATTATTTAACTGGTCTGGGGTGAAAAATATATATATATCTTCCTGTCTCTTTATTATACATTTACAGGGGAAACGTAATGCAAATGAGAAACCCCTAGAAAGAACTTCTTGGCGGTAAACTAGGAAGGCTTTACTCCGTTGTTGGGTTGAGATTGCCAGATCCGGGAAGATTTTTATTTGTTTTCCAAGAAAATTAGTTGGGTATCTATTAAAGTATTTTTTCATAGTTGAGTTTATATCAGAAATGTTATAGAAATTAACCAATAAAGTTCCCCAGTCAATTACATTGGCTGAGGAATCCTCCAGAAAATTTGTTAAATCCCCTTGGAACATTTCTAATCTATCATTTTCATTTTTTAACTTTTGGGAGGAAATAACAATTGTTTATAGTTGGAGAATTTTCAAGAGAAAAACCAAGAATTTCAACCAAGAATTTCTTTAACGTTATTAGGGGTTCCTCCCCAACTACTCGAGGGAAATTCAAAACTCTTAAATTTAACCACTTAGTGTTATTTTCTAGTATTTCTATCCTCCTGGACATCGCTTCCCTATCCTTAGCCACCATAGCCTTAAAGTCCAAAGATTTTTTTTCTTGTGTTTCCAAATGTTTTATCCTCTCTTCAGAGTGTTTTATTTGTTTCTGCGTTGATAAATACTCCTGTTGACTTTTTTCATATAATAAATCAACCTTCCCTTCCAGTTTCTTTATATTTGACATAGTTCCTGCCAACATGTCCCATAGTGTATCCATCGTAACAAGAGCTGGACGGGTGAGAATACCTGGTATATTACTGGTAGACAAAATATCTTCCTGTCTACCAGAGAGATTTTCCTGGGGTTTTCCTACTGTCTCCCTTGTTAAATTCAGGGTTTCAGTGGAAAGATCACCAACCAAAGGGCAACTCACCCGATTTCTTTGTTCCGGTGGGGGCCCGATGTTGGGGCTCAAGGATGCCTCATCTGCAGGCACGGTGGAACCTCCCTGGTCCTCCGGCGCACCAGAGTCTTCGGTACCTTGACTTTTTAATATAGGTGAGGCCATGAAACTCGTTATTTCCTGTTGCTGGAGGGATGATGGTATTGGGAGGGCGGGGAAAACCCGTACTCTCCCCTTCCGCTTTGGGGGCATTGTGCCCTTATCCCACACAAGAAACGAGTTCCACCTCAAAAGCTAGTATAGAATGATGATACTAACAACCCAGAACAAGCAGGAGAGAAAGGGGATCTTACTTGAGTTAGTGGCGAAGTCCTGCGAATCCGGCGAAGCCCAGCAAAGTCCGCTTATGCGCGCGCCCCTTTAGCGCGCGCGGCTTCAGCGGCGCGCCGGCTCTGCTGCGCGCCGCTCACTGGCTGATTTTTAAGTGCCGCTTCCGGTCCCGCCTCCTGCCTCACCCTCCGACGCTGACAATCGGGGCAGATCCTTTCCCCGGGTCCAAGGTGGAAATCGCGTCTCTCCCTCTCTCCTGCTCGCTCGTCCTCAGGTTAGGGAGTGCTGGGTGGCCGGTTTTAAGGGCCGCTTCCGGTCCCGCCTCCTGCCTCACCCTCCGACGCTGCAAAGACGCTGACAATCGGGGCAGATCCTTTCCCCGGGTCCAAGGTGGAAATCGCGTCTCTCCCTCTCTCCTGCTCGCTCGTCCTCAGGTTAGGGAGTGCTGGGTGGCCGGTTTTAAGGGCCGCTTCCGGTCCCGCCTCCTGCCTCACCCTCCGACGCTGCAAAGACGCTGACAATCGGGGCAGATCCTTTCCCCGGGTCCAAGGTGGAAATCGCGTCTCTCCCTCTCTCCTGCTCGCTCGTCCTCAGGTTAGGGAGTGCTGGGTGGCCGGTTTTAAGGGCCGCTTCCGGTCCCGCCTCCTGCCTCACCCTCCGACGCTGCAAAGACGCTGACAATCGGGGCAGATCCTTTCCCCGGGTCCAAGGTGGAAATCGCGTCTCTCCCTCTCTCCTGCTCGCTCGTCCTCCTTTATTTCTTTTTAGAGGTTTCCATAAGATGGCTTGACTTGTGTTGTGGCTGGGTGGCTTATAATTTTCAGTTTCGGTTTATTAAAACTTATAGACACATAATACATCACAGAGTTTCAAAGCGGATGACAAGAATCTTGCATAACCGCTGCCATCTACAAATCTGAAAATAAAGAGAAAACAAAACAATCCATAAAATATAAACAGTTGATTTAGCCCCACAAGTTTCTTGTCATCCGCTTTGAAACTTTGTGATGTATTGTGTGTCTATAAGTTTTAATAAACTGAAACTGAAAATTATATGCCATTAACCGGAGGGTTCAGTTATTGTTAGAGACTGTGGAGACAAACGAGGAAGGCCGTCATCCTTTCTGACTCTGACCGAAAACTCAATTACCAGTAAAGCCTCTTTAAAAAAAAGGTCGATCTTCAAATCCTTCTTAAACCTTTTTTCACAGAGTGCCGTCCACATAGAAACGGGCAATGAGTTCCAAAAACTTTGGGTCTGCTGCTGAGAAGGCCCTGTCCTTAGTAATATTCAAACATGCAAGCTTTATCGCAGGAACCTCACGTGGGTTGTTTTCCCACGACCTTAGCGAGCAGTGGGTTTATAGATTTTGAAGACTGAGCTCACCCAGCAATCAGCGTCCCGGTGGATTAGTCTGAAAGTAATAGAAGCAAGCTTGTACAGAAGGTGCCATTTAATAAGAAGCCAATGAAACTTACATAATGGCAGCTTCATTAAATTAGTAATACAAAAATCATGAATGCATATCTGCATTATGTGGAAGTGGTTAGGAGAAACTTCCAAGAGTCTAGATAACATCAATGAGTCATTTATTAACAGTCTAAGGCAGACAATACGAGCCATAAAGGATTTAATAACACACACACATACACACAGTGCTGTGAACCCTCTGCTTCCTGTCCGTGTCTGTTCATACTGAACACTGATGGGTACATGACTGGTGTGTGGAGGAGGCACGCAGATGTGGCATCTCACAGTTTAAGTGCTTCAGAGCCACTCACTGTCAATGTATCGTGTGAGGCCCAAGACTGCGAACATTGTTCAAAAATTATTTTTTTTAAAAGTGTGTACACAAGTCATTGTCAACTGAGAAGCTGACGTGATGTCAGGCCCGCAATTCATACCCTGCAGACTAATCGCCTGTTATTCCTGACAATTAACCCGTCTACGCACCACAGGCAGCCGACAACACCAGCTCCCACCTGGGAGGAGCATTTCACTCACTGGGTCTGCCCAAACCCCTTGGGTAATTGTATTTTCACACACACACACACACCACACCAATAACTTTTAAACCATCCATCCAATTTCATTCACTTTTCTACCACAGATAGTAGAATGCCCGGTGACCCATGGTTCACATTTTTCATGTTCCTCTCCTGCCCACACACACTTAGAATCACTGTTAGGTTTTTTGTGTTTTGTTTTTTTTACTTAAGTTACCTAAAGGCAAACAGGTCAGTTCAGTTCAATTATAACCTCGGGAGGTCAGAGCACATTATGATGTCATCAAGCATGTTTAAAGCCGCCTTCCCATTGGTTGACTGACATCAAGCACATTGAAAAGCTGTGCTGCCATTGGTTAGTAGTCATAACCACATGTGAATTTCTGTACCAAAGAAAGGAACGAGACGTCATGAAATATTCACACATCCTGCCTAGCTGACGCTTCGGCCATTCCGATCCATTTTGCTGACAGCTACGTTCAAAGCCTCTCCCAGCTCCTCATCGCGGCACTATACAATTGTTCTTTTAAAAAATAGAAAAAAAAAACCCCATCAGATGCTAAGTTTGCCTTACAAACCTCTTCCTGGAAAATGATCTGCTAGCTCGGCTGTGTGGCTCTCAGTCCTATGGCTCGGGCAGACACAGATATTGTCCTCCTTGTCACAGCCCAAATGGCCTGTGAGCAGCAGCACAAGAAAACAGTTAAGAATATCCCAGTGTGGATGGTTCAGCAGTTTTCAACATGACATGTAACCTCATTCCTGACATCACGCGTCCTTGATGTCTTCAAGCCAATGAGCTCAGTCACCCCTTGCCCTTCCCAATTACGTTGGCCAGCCTACAAGGAATTTGGCGGCGGTCATAAAATGGTGTTTTCCCCACTGTCCTCAAGACCCAGGAGCGCTTCTACGGAGCTTCGTACAAGCTCAGCATACGGTGCCCTCCACCTTTGCAGAGAATCAATTTTCAAATGAGCCAGCACAGCTGCAAATTTTGCAAGAACAGGGGTGGCAGCTTAAGTTTCAACGGGGAACTGAATAGGTGGCTTTCCCTTTGAAAACTGCCTGCACTCAGGTCCATAGGCTGAGAGCACTCATGGAGCTCTGCATCTGAAATTTGAGCCAGGAAACATTTTCCGGAAAAATCCAATCTGCGCATGTTGTTTCCCCATATCAGTGCTTCTCAACCCAGTCCTCGGGGGGGGGGGCACACTTAAACAGTCAGGTTTTCAGGATATCCACAATGAGTGTGCATGAGATGGATTTGCATGTAAGCAGTGAGTTGAGAAGCAGTGCCCTATAGCTCCCTCTCCCTGCTCTGTGAAATGCCTCCCCCTTCAATCCGGCATGCGCTGCAGGAGCCATGGCCTACTTTTAGTTACTTTTAGTTACTTTAGTTACTTTTAGTTAGCCAGAGGGCAGTGTTCAGCCAAGCGAATATTAGCCAAGTCAGCAGGTTCAAAATCTGGCCTCTGTGTGTGTGTGTGTGTGTGTGTGTGTGTGTGTGACTGTGTGTGTGTGTGACTGTGTGTGTGTATGAGTGTGTGTGACTGTGTGTGTGTGTGTGCGTGCGCGCACAGAAGAGGTGGTAAGTACAGGCGATGGCAGCTGCTTTCTCACGGTGCTCTCGCCGAAAAGTCTCAGTCAGCCATCGTCAGGATAGTGAGTTATCCGTGCTGAGGTAAACTGAGCTGCGGCAGTCGATCATTGCTGTCAGATAATCCATGAAATCTGCAAACAAAAGTCTGTTAAAAACCGATCAATGAGAATGCGCACCGTTTCTGTTTTTATGTTTTCCTTAAGCGCGAGGCATTGGATCTCCATTGATTTCCTCCCTTTTTAAAACAACTAAAAGCCCCGTCTTTCTTTTACAATCATCCAGGTAAGGTTCTCTTTGCCATTTGTGAGCACAGGCATCAAACAACGTTCAGTCCTTCTGCAGCGGACAGGAAGGTGTGTAATGGGGCAGAGACAGGTCGATACCACGCGGGCAGAGCTACACATAGTGCAGGCCAGAGATAAGGAAGCTTCCTTAGACAAACAGTGTCAGGAAAGACCAGATCTCAGAATAATTCCTTCTCGTTTTTCACCTGCCGCAGCTTCAGGGCTGCCCTGCTGGCCTGAGCAGAGGCTGCCAAAGGTACCAAGCTTTGACTAGAATTTGCGATTTATCAAATAACAGCAATTTCCTCTATCCTCTTTAATATATACATGCTTCCACTTTGTCACCTCCTATCTGAACTTGGCCTCCTATACTTCATCTATGCCCATGATGTGCAAATCATCATTCCTATCACTGACTCCCTCAACGACACCCTCAAAACATGGGACAATGCCCTCAATGCTATTAGCAAACTTCTTACAAATATCAAATTGGCTATCAACCCTGATAAGACAGAGCTTATGATCATTACCCCCAGAACTGCAAAACCATGCCTACTACCACTCACCACCACTCACTCCTCTAACTATCACAAATAATGTTAGAAACCTTGGAGTCACATTAGACAACCACCTTAACTTTAAAAAGCACATCAACAATACGATTAAAGATGGTTATTTCAAATTACATACCCTAAAGAAACTCAGACCCCCTACTATATCAACATGATTTCCGCACAGTCCTGCAATCACTCATCTTTTCAAAAATAGATTATTGTAATGCCCTCCTCCTTGGCCTCCCCAAAACTACCATACTGCCTTTGCAAATGCTTCAAAATTCAGCAGCACGCACACTCACCAATACAAAAAGATCGGAGCATATCACTCCCATACTCAGAGACCTACACTAGCTCCCTATTGCACAGAGAATCATGTTCAAAACTTTAGCCTTAATTCACAAAACCCTACATACCGAAAACATGACATGGCTCAATAATGATATACACTTCCACAAGCACTCCAGACCCACCAGAACACAAAGTGCCGCAACCCTACACACCCCCTCTCATAAAACGTTCACTCTTGAGTCAACTAAGAAACGTGCGTTTACCATAGGAGGACCAATCTGTTGGAACAACATGACACCAGAATTGCGTCGAGAAACCTGCCCAATAAGATTCAAGCAAAAACTCAAAACATGGCTATTCCTACAAGCATATACATAACTTATACATTTTCACATCACATGCACTCCCACCTCTTCCACATTAAAATTCACATAGTGCTCAACCCTACTCCCAGTTATTCACAGCCTAGCAATGTTCTAACAACTTCTTTCCGTTTGTTCTAGCAACCACTTTCAATTTGTATTTAAGATCCATGATATTTAAGTTGCATCACATTGCAATCTAATTCGTATCTCTTTTGTTTATCTTATCTTATTTAAACCCGTTTACGCTCAGTTATTTTCATATAGTTATGCTCTTTTCTCCCCCTGCCCTTCTCCCCTTAGTTAATAACTTAACTGTATTGCTCCGTTAATGTTAATGTGTCAACTGTAATGCTTCGTTGCTAACCCTATGTTCTTTAGCACGGTTGCAATTTTATGTTCTCTGTGAGCTGATGTGAAGTTACTAAACAAATGTCGGTATATAAAAACAGCAAATAAATAAATAAATAAATAACAATAATTTTTTTGTTTATTAATACTCAGATACATATGGCCCAATCCTTAAAAAAAAAAATACAAAATCTAAACCTATTTCTGTCACCACAGAATCAGGCCAGAAGGGAAGCTGCAGTTTGGGGTTTCCAGTCCAAGTGATAAATGATCACACAGCGAATAAATCACACTGAGAATGGTGCAAGGCCCGTGTTTTCCTATTCACATCCACACGAGCCTAGGGTTGACCCTTACTTAACTGTAAAGCCCCCTTGACCGCTTACCTCGCGGGGCATTCCTGGGTCTGGGGACTGAGCTGGCGGGAGCCCCCCTAGGGCAGACTCCGTTTGTCCCCACGTTCTTGGCACCTGGTGCCTCCACCTGTGGAAGAAGGTGTTAGTGGGTGGGATTTCCCTCCCTTCACCCCAGGAAAACAAAAGGGACTGTGAGCAAGTCTGGCAGAATGTACAAATACATACAGGTTTATTAGACTATACAAGCATATACATTTCTACATGACTATTCTAATAGGATGTCAAACAGCACACTTATCTACTCATGGTTAGTAGTCTCAGGCCAAGCAGCTATATACATTTCTACATGACTATGTACATCGCTAATGGGATGTCAAACAGCACACTTATCTACTCGTGGTTAGTAGTCTCAGGCCAAGCAGCTATATACATTTCTACATGACTATGTACATCGCTAATGGGATGTCAAACAGCACACTTATCTACTCATGGTTAGTAGTCTCAGGCCACGCAGCTATATACATTTCTACATGACTATGTACATCGCTAATGGGATGTCAAACAGCACACTTATCTACTTGTGGTTAGTAGTCTCAGGCCACGCAGCTATATACATTTCTACATGACTATGTACATCGCTAATGGGATGTCAAACAGCACACTTATCTACTCATGGTTAGTAGTCTCAGGCCACGCAGCTATATACATTTCTACATGACTATGTACATCGCTAATGGGATGTCAAACAGCACACTAATCTACTCATGGTTAATAGTCTCAGGCCACGCAGCTATATACATTTCTACATGACTATGTACATCGCTAATGGGATGTCAAACCTCACACTTATCTACTCATGGTTAGTAGTCTCAGGCCACGCAGCTATATAAATTTCTGCATGACTATGTACATTGCTAATAGGATGTCAAACAGCACACTTATCTACTCATGGTTAGTAGTCTCAGGCCACGCAGCTATATACATTTCTACATGACTATGTACATCACTAATGGGATGTCAAACCTCACACTTATCTACTCATGGTTAATAGTCTCAGGCCATGTAGCTATATACATTTCTACATGACTATGTACATCACTAATAGGATGTCAAACCTCACACTTATCTACTCATGGTAATTAGTCTCAGGCCACGCAGCTATATACATTTCTACATGACTAGGTACATCGCTAATGGGATGTCAAACAGCACACTTATCTACTCGTGGTTAGTAGTCTCAGGCCAAGCAGCTATATACATTTCTACATGACTATGTACATCGCTAATGGGATGTCAAACAGCACACTTATCTACTCATGGTTAGTAGTCTCAGGCCACGCAGCTATATACATTTCTACATGACTATGTACATCGCTAATGGGATGTCAAACAGCACACTTATCTACTTGTGGTTAGTAGTCTCAGGCCACGCAGCTATATACATTTCTACATGACTATGTACATCGCTAATGGGATGTCAAACAGCACACTTATCTACTCATGGTTAGTAGTCTCAGGCCACGCAGCTATATACATTTCTACATGACTATGTACATCGCTAATGGGATGTCAAACAGCACACTAATCTACTCATGGTTAATAGTCTCAGGCCACGCAGCTATATACATTTCTACATGACTATGTACATCGCTAATGGGATGTCAAACCTCACACTTATCTACTCATGGTTAGTAGTCTCAGGCCACGCAGCTATATAAATTTCTGCATGACTATGTACATTGCTAATAGGATGTCAAACAGCACACTTATCTACTCATGGTTAGTAGTCTCAGGCCACGCAGCTATATACATTTCTACATGACTATGTACATCACTAATGGGATGTCAAACCTCACACTTATCTACTCATGGTTAATAGTCTCAGGCCATGTAGCTATATACATTTCTACATGACTATGTACATCACTAATAGGATGTCAAACCTCACACTTATCTACTCATGGTAATTAGTCTCAGGCCACGCAGCTATATACATTTCTACATGACTAGGTACATTGCTAATAGGATGTCAAACAGCACACTAATCTACTCGTGGTTAATAGTCTCAGGCCACGCAGCTATATATATATTTCTACATGACTATGTACATTGCTAATAGGATGTCAAACAGCACACTTATCTACTCGTGGTTAGTAGTCTCAGGCCACGCAGTTATATACATTTCTACAAAGTAGCAAGAACATTTAATATTTGGCAATTTGGGGTTGTTGGCCCCCACAGTATACCACCATATAGAATAGAAGGAACCTCTTGAGTTCCCTCTTAATCAAGTGTTATTATCCTCCCTTTCTTTATCCCAAGTCTCACCCATGTGAAAAGATGCAACTGGGCTGGTGGGTAGTGTTGGCCGGGGGATTTCTTGTATCTAAACTGCTGCCCTCTCCTCGGTGCCGCTTCTGCTCTGCTGGAAGGTCTGTGCCAACACTGGGGTCCACGCCCTCCTGGGGGACCACTCAATCTGCCACTGGGGTCCATGCCTTCTTGGAGGACCACCCAATCTGCCATTGGCGTCCACACCTTCTTGGGGACCACTCGATCTGCCGCTGGGGTCCATACTTTGGGGACCACTCGATCTGCCGCTGGGGTCCACACCTTCTTGGGGGACCACTTGATCTGCCGCTGGGGTCCACACCTTCTTGGCAGTCCACTTAATTTGCTGCTGGGATCTATTTGTTCCTGGGGGACTGCTGCACCTCCAGATCTGCCACTGTCCTTCGCTTCCTCTCCCTTGGTAGGAGGGCTTTTCCTGGCTTGGTTGACAGCTCCACCAGGCACATGGCTTGATTAGTCTTCAGTGATTCAGGCCCTCCACAGACTCAGCTTTTAGTGATGTTAGCTCCGCTAAGCTCATGGCCAGTCATTTGCTGTTATCCAGCCTAATGTATAGAAACATAGAAATGACCAAACGGCCCATCCAGTCTGCCCAGCAAGTTTCACACTTTTTTTTTCTCATATTTATCTGTTTCTCTTGGCTCTTAGTAACCTTTTGGTTCTATTTCCCTTCCATCCCCACCATTAATGTAGAGAGCAGTGTTGGAGCTGCATCTAAGTGAAATATCTAGCTTAATTAGTTAGGTGTAGTAACCGCCGCAATGAGCAAGCGACACCCATGCTTATTTGTTTACCCAGACTATGTAATTCAGTCCTTGTTGGTTGTTGTCTGAATATAGATCCACTTTTCTTCATTTCCCCTGCCATTGAAGCAGAGACTTATGCTGGATATGCATTGAAAGTGAAGTATCAGACTTTCTCCCCTGCTGTTGAAGCAGAGAGCTATGCTGAATATGCATTGAAAGTGAAGTATCAGACTTTCTCCCCAGCCGTTGAAGCAGAGAGCTATGCTGGATATGCATGAAGTATCAGTCTTTCTCTCCTGCCGTTGAAGCAGAGAGCTATGCTGGATATGCATGAAGTAACAGTCTCTCTCCCTTGCCGTTGAAGCAGAGAGCTATGCTGGAAATGCATTGAAAGTGAAGTATCAGGCTTATTTGGTTTGGGGTAGTAACTGCCGTAACAAGCAAGCTACTCCCCGCTTTTTTGTGACTGCAAATCCTTTTTTCCACGTTCATTCACGTCCTCTAGACTTTATGGATCCACAGTGTTTATCCCACACCCCTTTGAAGTCCTTCACAGTTCTGGGCTTCACCACTTCCTCCGGAAGGGCATTCCAGGCATCCACCACCATCCTACCTGGCTTTTTTTCTTTTTGCTGTCTGAGATCTGGATACCCAAGTGTCTGACTCCCCCTTGTTAGTCAGGGTGAGAATCTGTTTGCTTCCTAGGACTGTTTTTTCAGTACATTTTTCTCACAAATCCCTCTCTCAATCAGAATTTTCCAATGTAGGAGAATGTATGTATGTATGATTTTAAAGTGATATTTCACTGCAAGTTACCAACAGTAGTCCAAGGGGCTGTGACATGCAAATCCCCTGCCTGAGTCTCTGACTCATCTATTCAATGGTCATTTAAGCATCTTCACAGTAAGAGGTCTGACAACCTCTTCAATCTCTTCCTGGGTTTTCCTGGGCTGGTGGCTCATTGTCAGGGGAGAAGAATAACTGATACTTCACACATCCAGCAGAGCTCTCTGCTACAACGGCAAAGGAGAAGAAAAAGGGTTCGCACTCAAAACACGGGGAGTAGCTGGCTTGTTACGGCAGTTACTACCCCAAACCAAATGTGCCTGATACTTCACTTTCCATGCATATCCAGCATGGTTCTCTGCTGCATCGGCATGGGAGAAAGACTGATACATCACGCATTTCCAGCATAGCTCTCTGCTTCAACGGCAGGGGGAAACAAAAACAAAAACAAAAAACTGATGCTTCACGCATATCCTGCATAGCTTCAACGACAGGGGTGAAGAAAAAAAAAAGGATTCGCAATCACAAAGCGAGGAGTAGCTGGCTTGTTACGGCGGTTACTACCCCAACCAAACGTGCCTGATACTTCACTTTCAAGGCATATCCAGCATGGCTCTCTGCTTCTACAGCAGGGGAGAAGAAAAAAAAAACCAACAAGAGCTGTACAACATAGTCTAGGTAAAACAAATAAGCATGGGTGTAGCTTGCTTATCGCGGCAGTTACTGCCCCTACTACCCCTAACTAATCAAGCTAGATATTTCACTTGCATGCAGCTCCATCACTGCTCTCTACATTAATGGTGGGGGTGGAAGGGGAATAGAACAAGGAGCTAAGAGTAACAGA
Organism: Rhinatrema bivittatum; assembly: GCF_901001135.1. Lineage (NCBI taxonomy): Eukaryota > Metazoa > Chordata > Amphibia > Gymnophiona > Rhinatrematidae > Rhinatrema > Rhinatrema bivittatum. The sequence continues at coordinate 17,927,504 of NC_042618.1, forward strand.
TAAGAATGAGAGAAAAAATGTGTGAGGCTTGCTGGGCAGACTGGATGGGCCATTCGGTCTTCTTCTGCCGTCATTTCTATGTTTCTATGTTTCTATGTCCTCTTTTTTCCCTCTGCTGCAGTTCACTTAAATGGTAGCATGCTCTTTAACCTCCATCTCCCTTGAGGCGGGGGGGGGGGGGGGTTTCATAACTAACAAGGGTTGTGCTTTACAAGCCCCAGACCACCAGCTCACCCTGGGCTGCTCCTAGTTTGATTTGAAATCGAAGATTATTTCATAGTCTTTCGGGGAATCTCCATGACAAATTCCATATCAATTGTTTCTCTTTTCTGTTTCTAAGCTTGATGCCTCCCCTTATCAAAAAACATCTAAGCAATTTACAAAACAAAATTAAATCCAAAGTTATCCTTAATATGTTTACAATAGCGTAAATATAAAACATAGGGCCGGAAATTTTCAAACCAGTGCACCCAGGGCCGTGGCTATTTTATAACATACGCGTGCATATGCGCCCATGTTATAAAATAGTCTGGTCATGCGCACATGTGCGCCAAATTTTAAGTGGGCGCACGCAAACCCCATTTTCTGCCGCGTAAATCGGGGGATTTTAAAAGCGCACGCCCATGCCATTCCCAGTTTACCAGTTTGTCCACCAGTTCACCCAGTTAACAGATAGGTCCTCCAACCTCCCCCCCCCCCCCTGGTTTGATAGCCTACACTCCCTCCAGTTACCCCAGTCACTATAAACCCCCTCAGAAATGGCTCGATCCTTTTATTTTTTAACTTACACGTCATCCATAGCAGAAGTAATGTTACACGACAGGGGACCTCGGTGCGCGCCAGGTCTCGTAAGTATTTGCATGCCCGCATCTGGTTCACATTCCGAAATGCCAGCGCAGCACCACAATCAAGGCTCGCCCCCTTTTTGAAACCTTTGGAGATGTGCGCACTGCAGGAGAAAAGTGCGTATCCGGGCGGCTTTTAAAATCTGCTCGGCGTGTGCGAGCCTGACTTATTCGAGAATCCCCTAATTACTGTGCGTGCCAGGCTTTTAAAATTCACCTTTAAGGGGGGGGGGGGGGGGCGCACATTCGATATGCCGGTGTGCAGACTAGTTATCCGGTTAAAGGGGGCCAGATAATTTGACCCAGATAATCAGCAGGGATAAAGTCATGCTGAATTTACTCTCCTAAGGTTATCCAGCTACATCTAGTCAGATAACTTAAAAACCTACGTTTGAATATAGCTGAATAGGTTTTAAAGTTATTCGGCCTTCTGTAGCCGGATAATACACCACTTAATTTTATTTATTTATTTATTTATTTAAAAACTTTTCTATACCATCACTAAGTTAGGTACCATCATAACGGTTTGCAATAAGGCACAAATATTAATATTGGAAAAGATTATGAATTCTATCATTATACATGTGCCAAGACTTTACGGTAACAAAGTAGTAATAAAAAAGAAAAAAATTGGCAGTGTCAAGTAAAAAAAAAATTAAAAAGTGCCACGCGGTCCGATTCCCTCCCCAATAAATCTTGCTAGGCCACGCGCACCCAAGCCCCTTCCATGTTTACAAATAAGAGGCGGTCGGCAGGTCTGTGCCCCCCAACCTCCTTCACCATCGTTTAATTTTCACTCAGTCTCTGCTGCTTACCTACAACCTCCGTATCCCAGGGCCGCCCCCAGACCTTCCACTCCCCCACCCCGGACCTTAAAATCCCCAGCCTGGAGTGTGGCCTTCACTGACCCTCTCCCGGCCCTTCCAGCACTGCTCTGACAGCAGATCTTCAATGAGGAGGCTGGGAACTACAGGCCACTTAGTCTGATCTCTGTGGTGAGCAAATTAATGGAATCGCTGCTAAAACAGAGGATCGTGCAAATTTGGAATGCAATGGATTGCGAGGTCCGAGGCAGCATGTTTTTACCAGAGATAAACCTTGTCAGACAAATCTGATCAATTTCTTTGATTGGGTGCCTAGAGAGCTGGATCAAGGGAGCGCGCTAGACATAGTGGTACTTGGATTTCAGCAAGGCCTTAGATCCGGTTCCGCACAGAAGACTTATAAATCAATTGTGCGCCCTTGGTATGGATCCTAGAGTGAGTGACTGAGTTAGAAATTGGCAGAGTGGGAGGCGACAAAGGGTAATGGTAAATGGAGTTTTCTCTGAGGAGGGGGTTGTTACTAGCAGTGTGCCTCAGGGATCGGTCCTTTGAGCGGTTCAGTTCTTTTCAACATTTTTGAGAGCGACATAACGGAAGGGTTGTTGGGAAAGGTTTGTCTTTTTGCTGATGATACCAAAATCTGTAACAGGATGGTTAGTCAGGAAGGAAAGGAAAACACGAAGAGGGATTTAGTGTAGCTCAAAGAATGGTTTTAAGTTCTGGTAGATATGATTTAATGCTAAAAAATTCAAAGTAATGCATTTAAGATACAAAAACCCAAGGGAAAGGTACAGTATTGGAGATGAAATCCTTCTAAGCACATAGGAAGAGTGGGATCTGGGGGTGATTGTATCTGATGATCTTAAGATGACTGGACAGATGAATAAAGTGACAGTAAAAGCCAGAAAGATGCTTGGCTGCATAGGGAGAGGAATGGTCAGCAGAAAAAGAGAGGTCATATTGCCCTTGTAAGGGTCCCTGGTGAGACCTCACTTGAATACCGTGTACAATTCTGGAGACTGCACCTTCAAAAGGATGAAAACAGGATGGAGTTGGTCCGGAGGGAGGCTACTAAAATGATCAATAATCTTCGTTCTAAAGCATATGGGGATAGACTTAAAGATCTAAACATGTATACCCAAGAGAAAAGGCGAGATAAGGGAGATATGACAGAGGCATTCAAATATCTCAAAGGTTTCCATTCACAGGAGGTGAGCCTTTTTCAATAGAAAGGAGCCTCTAGATTGAGGGGTCATGATATGAGGATGAAAGGGGGTAGATTCAGGAGTAATCTTAGGAAATATTTCTTTACAGAAAGGGTGGTGGATGCATGCAACAGCCTCCCAAGAGAGGTTGTGGAGACAAAAACAGTATCTGAATTCAAGAAATCATGGGGTTAATACTGGGGATCCCTAAGGAAGTGATGCTAAATTAATTGGATGGACAGACTGGATGGGCATTCAGTCTTTTTCTGCTATCATGTTTCTATATCCACAAGGATGGATAACTTTTGACCTTTCCTATCATGTTTTGTATACTATAAAGTGGATCAGTGTGCAAAGGATTAAGGATTAAATCCATCTCTTGGTTTTTGCTGCACTCCTGTCTCTGGATATGGTGATATTGACAAAGTTCTTCCTGACTGTGTTATATCCTACAGCATGATCTTCTTAAGGGCTTCAAGAAGCATGTCAGCTTTAATGATTCAGAGGTGTCAAGGATGGAGTGCTACCCAAGGTAAGAGTCGCAGCCAACCATGGTTTCCTGCAGCAGATTTTTCAAGATTCTGGAGCAATTTCGTGGCAAATTTGCATAATTTTGCTTAGTTTCACATTTCTCACTATGCAATAAAAAGTCTATTTTTTATTGAAGAATTTTCACATTGTTTTTAAACAATATTTAAAGAGGTCACGTGATGTGATGAGCAGGAGAAGAATGCGAGTGCTGCTCCCAGGACATTTACTCAGTTTAGCGATATTCATACCAGTTAAAAATGACTTCTGATGCAATTGGACCTGTGACAAGCCTTGGAGGATTTCTGAAGTTTGAAGAGTAGGGAACTTAGGTCATTGAAAATACCCAGGAAGGATAAAGAGAAAGTGAAGGGAACGGATCCTAAAATGACAGAGAGTCACGTGGCAGTGCTGGCAGTTAATCAAACTCTGGTAACTGAGGTAACAGCGGAGGTAACGGCAGCAGTTGAATGAGCCCTTGATAAAACAGTTGAGCAAGTTTTCAACAAACTGGAAGAGATGTACGCGAAACTTGGAGCGGTGGGGAAAGAGATTTTGAAGATCTATCAACAGGTCCCAGATGTTGAAGAAGAACCGCAACTGTGGAGTTTGTTAAGCTGCGGGACCTGGTAACCAGATGAGGGAAAAATGAGAGAACATCGAAAATAGATCACAATTTAACACCATTAAGAACATAAGAACATTAAAGAAAATCAGTTGTGTGGTGTTTATTTATTTATTAGCTGATTTTGAGTACCGTCGTTCGGTGGGACCATCACAGTGGTTTACAACATGGTAAAAAATATACAAAACATAAGAACATAAATACAATGCATAATGGGGCGGATTTTAAAAGGGTTACGCGCGTAACTGCTCCTGTGCGCGCCAAGCCTATTTTGCATAGGCCCGGCAATGTGCGCAAAACCCGGGACGTGCGTATGTCCTGGGGCTTTGTGAAAGGGGCGGGGGCGGGGCAGAGGCCTCCGGCACAGTGGCTGTGCTGGGGGATCGGCGCGTGCAACCTACGCCTGCCCAGAGGCAGGCGCAACTTATGAAATAAAGGTTAGGGGGGGTTTAGGTAGGGCTGGGGGGCGGGTTAGGGAGGGGAAGGTGGGGGGGGGGGGGGCAGGGCAGAAGGAAAGTTCCCTTGGAGATTTCAAAGCGGCCTCAGAGGGAACAGGAAAAGCCATTGGGGCTCCCCTAGGGCTCGGCGCGTGCATGTTATAAAATCGGGTGTATATTTGTGCACACCGGTTTAAAAATCCAGCCCAATAATAATAGTAGTCAGTAATAATAAATAAAATAGTAAAAACATAGTAAATGAATTAAGACCATTAAAAAAACACATCATAAGAAGATAAAATAAGGTAGACGTGATAGGATATGTAAAGTGTTATTTGGGGTCTTGGTATGCCTTCATAAATAGCCAGGTCTTAACTTCCTTTTTAAAAATTTTTATACTCGGTTGTAGTCGTATGTCCGCTGGAAGAGAATTCCATAACTTTGGGGCCGCTGATGAGATTGCACGATCTCTTACCTGGCAGAGATGTGCAGATCCAACAGAGGGGATAGTTAATAAATCTTTGTTTGCAGATCGTAGGTTTCGTTGGGAGGTGTGAAGTTTGATAGCTGCATTTAGCCAATCAGTCTGATCCTCATGGATGATCTTGTGTAGAATGCATAAAACTTTATACTCAGTTCGAAACTTTATGGTCAGCCAGTGCAAGGTTATTAAAATCGGGGGGATGTGTTCCTGTTTCTTAGTGCCGGTTAGAATTCTAGCTGCTGAATTCTGTAAAATCTGTAGGGGACGAATTGTAGATAGGGGAAGGCAAAGTAAAAGCGAATTACAGTAATCTGTGTTAGCGAATATTAACAGTTAAAGCACTGTTCTAAAATCAGAAGTATTTAGAAGAGGCTTTACGTGTTTCAGTGTTAAATGTTTACGATAACCCTCTTTAATTTTGATTGAGATATGAGTTTTAAAGTTCATTTCACTCTCTATAATTATTCCGAGATCACGTGCATGTGTGACAGGGAAAATTTTGGTTTTTGGAGAAGTGGCTCCCCCGGGAACCTACACTGGACAATTATTCAGGGACACTTTAGATTGAGAGAACACACAGATTAGGCATTCTGTGGGGAAAAAGCTAGTAGGCCCAGGATTTTGATTGCCAGGTGTTAAGATCCAGCCTGCTATGCAGCCTCCCTGTCAAGAGAGGTCCCCATGGAGTTATACCTGCTCTTGCTCCAGTCACAGTCTCCATGGACTCATGACTCAGCAGGGCTTGGCCTATTTAGCCCTGCCTCTTGTAATTCCTGATGGCTTGTTATCGAGTTTACTTGGCTCCTTGCTTAGCCCTGTTCTACCTTGAATTGCTCTGTGGCTTCTGGGCCTTTCAGCTGTCTTGCTTAATCATGTGGCCTCTGGGCCTTCTAGTTCTGTCTTGCCTACCCTGGGGCCTCCGGGCCTTCTAGTTTTGTCTTGCCTAGTCCTGGGGCCTCCGGGCCTTCCAGCTCTGTCTTGCCTAGTCCTGGGGCCTCCGGGCCTTCTAGTTTTGTCTTGCCTAGAACTGGAGCCTCCGGGCCTTCCAGCTCTGTCTTGCCTAGTCCTGGGGCCTCCGGGCCTTCCAGCTCTGTCTTGCCTAATCCTATGGCATCTGAGCCTTCTAGCTCTGCCTTGCTTAGCCTGCAGCTCTGGGCCTCCTAGAATCTCCCTGTCAGGCCCAAGGGCCTTATGCATAGTGGCCTACGAGCCTTCTGCTGCCTTCGGGCCTCTGTGTTCCTTCTTCTGTTTTGTCTTGTCCCTCTCCTGTTCTGTCCTTGTCTGTCTTATCTAGTTTTGTCCTTGCCTGGCCTAGTTCTGTCCCTGCTATCTGCTCCCTATATTGCCAGTTCCTTGCCTTGCCTCAGTCTGCCCAGCCTGTCCAGCCTATTTCCACATGTGCCCAGCCCTTGTCTCCAGTCCTGCACGGTCTCAGTTTTCAGCCCTTCCTTGCCTCAGTATCCAGTCCTTGTCTCCAGCCTGTCTCTCCAAGCTCCCACCTGCACCTTGATTCCAGCCTCAGCCTAAGTCCTGCCGGCCTCCAGAACCCAAGGACTCAACCTGCGGGGGAGTTGGCTGGTCCAGGCGGAACATTTTTTTTGCCTTGAAGTCCTGAACTACCCCTGTGGGGGGTTCCCCAGCCCTAGCTGGACCCTCAGTTGTGAAACCAGGCTTCTTAAATTTGCATATAAGATGGCAGTCTGTGACAGGCCTGGACAGGCTCGTAATTGTCTTATGAGGGAAAAGAATACTAATTTTCCACCATTATTCAGCTAAACTAGCAGCTCAAAGAAGAGTGTTCTCACCACTTTTGCTTGAAAATTCAATTCATACGCGTGGTTACATGTATTCTAGAGATGTGAATCGTGTGCCCGATCGTCTTAACGATCGGGTTCGGCTAGAGGGGAGAAAAAATCTGATCGTGGGTGATGTGAATCAGAAATGGTTCCGATTCACATTGTTATTTTTTTTGTAGTGAGGCCCGACCCTTTAAAATTAACCCCTTACCTTCCCCCACCCTCCTGAACCCCCCCAAAACTTTTTACGATTACCTGGTGGTCCAGTGGGGGCGCGGGGACCAATCTCCCGCTCTCGGGCCATCGGCGCTATTTTGGCTGCCACTCAAAAATGGCGCCGATGGCCCGATAAAAAAAAACCCCACCCGACCCTTTAAAAACAAACTGTTAGCTTCCCCCACCCTCCCGAGCCCCCCAAAACATACTTGGTGGTCTAGTGGTGGTCCCGGGAGCGATCTCCCGTTCTCAGGCTGTCGGCTGCCACTCATAAAGATGGCGCCGATGGCCCTTTGCCCTTACCATATGACAGGGTATCTGTGCCATTGGCCGGCTTCTGTCACATGGTAGGAGCACTGGATGGCCGGCGCCATCTTTACGATGGCGGCGGCCATCTTTAAAGGCGGCGGCGGCCATCTTTAAAGATGGCGCCGGCCAGCCAGTGCTCCTACCATGTGACAGGGGCCGGCCAATGGCACGGATACCCTGTCATATGGTAAGGGCAAAAGGCCATCAGCGCCATCTTTATGAATGGCAGCCGACGGCCTGAGAACGGGAGATCGCTCCCGGGACCACCACTAGACCACCAGGTATGTTTTGGGGGGCTCGGGAGGGTGGGGGAAGCTAAGGGGTCGTTTTTAAAGGGTCGGGTGGGGTTTTTTTTTTTATCGGGCCATCGGCGCCATTTTTGAGTGGCAGCCAAAATAGCGCCGATGGCCCGAGAGCGGGAGATTGGTCCCCGCGCCCCCACTGGACCACCAGGTACTCGTAAAATGTTTTGGGGGGGTTCGGGAGAGTGGGGGAAGGTAAGGGATTCATTTTATAGGGTCGGGGTGGGTTTAGGGGGTTTTTTTGGTGGGCCGGTTTTCCCCGCCCTCCCCCGATTTACGATTTTTCACGATAAATTGGGGGAATTTCTATTGTATCGCGACTCTTAACGATTTTTGACGATTTATAATATATCTGCCGATTGTTTTAAATTGTCAAAAAACAATTCACATCCCTAATGTATTCCGTAGAGAAGAGGCCATGACCCTTGACAGCCTGGCAAAGGCCCCCGCACTTTCATAGCAAAATTTGAGGGGGGTCTAGCACAGCAAGTGAAGAAGCAATTGAAGGCTGAAGTACAGCGGATTCTCACACTGGCTGATTGGTTTGGAAATCTTCTTTTGCAGCTCAGGACTGTTTTGTTACTGTCTACAATTTACAGTGCGCAGGGAAGCCCAGACGGACAGTAAGGGTCGGTCTGGCAATTGCACACACTATAGACTTTCTCTGGCACTTTCAGCGATCTTTCTATAACCTGGCGGAGAGAGTGACATTCCTAGCACTCTGCTATATTTGGGGGTGTAAAGATTTGCGGTCTGAGAATCAATCAACACAGCAGGGGAGGTTTCGTGTCTCCAGAGAAGACTAATATGTGTTCTAGCTGTGCTTTCTGGGAATCGACAGGACGCGTGGACAGCATTAATTTTTCCTTTTCTTTTTTTTTTTTTTTAACCTCTCTAAACAATGTGATGCACTCTCAGGCGTTTCTCTCCTTATCGTATGTGGGGTGTTGTTTAGTTCTTGGTTTGTAGTGTGGTCAGCAGTGATTGACGATGAAACTTTTTCACTCTCACTGCACGAAGAGCCAAAACGCTGACCCACTTCTTACAGTATTAAGAAGGCTGGGGGAGGTTTCGGGGTTGGGGGGGGGGGGGAATCTGTTGTGCTTTGTTGATAAAACCTGGAGTCTGTTGCTAAATTTGTGGTTAAGTAGTTTTCTACAGTAGTTGCATGCCACAATGATTACCTACATGTTCAGCTCCAGCTGGATATATCTGCCATTTTGAAATTTAGAAAAGTGCAATTAAGGTTTTTGATGATTATCTTTTTGTTATAGATTTATGTTTTGTTTTATTTGTAGGGATGGCCATTTTAGAATTTTATTGTATGATAAATTATTATTGGTATTGGGGGTTTTTAAATTTAATCTTTATTGTGCTTTTACAAAATATACAAAGCTCAAACTTGAGATACAGAAACTGACGATATTGCTGTTTTATATTATGTAATGATTTTATATATTTTTTATGACTATTATACACTGCTTTATTTTTAATCAGAAAATTGATCTGTTAAATACAATTGCCATTGCCATTATTATAGGGTATAGAGTTTAAAGACTATGGGGTAGATTTTCAAAGAAGAGCGCGCATGTCCATGTGTGTGCGCTACCCTGCGCGCACACATGGACGCCCGATTTTATAACATGCACGCACAGGTGCGCGCATGTTATAAAATCGGGGGTTGGCACATGCAAGGGGGTGCACACTTGTGCAACCTGTGCGCGCCGACGCCTGCGGCCTTCCTCAGTTCCCTCCCAGTCCTCTCCAATTTCGGAGCAGACTGGGAGGGAACTTTCCTACCCCCTGTTCTAACCTTCCTACCCCTTCCCCTAACCTTCCCGCCCCCTAACCTTATCCTAACCCCCCCCCCCAAATCGGTGTCTTACCATTTGCGCCTGCCTTGGCAAATGGTCGCTGGGCCGGGGGCCTCTAGCCACGCCCGCCTACCAGACCGCCCTGCCCCACCCCCTCCCAGCCCCTTTCCCAACGCTCCGGGGCTTTGAAAATAGGTCCGGCATGCGTAAGGCCACCTACACGCGTAAATCCCTGGGATTTATGTGCATAGGCCTTGTAAAATCTACCCAATATCTTTAAACAGTGGGGTATTACTGATTTCAGCTAAATGTTTTATTGAACTCCTTTCTGTTTGGGGTGGAGAAGGTGGGAGGGAGAGGCACTTGGGGACTCAATTCCTGGCAATCTTCTGAATATAAATTAGCATTAATGCATTTTTACATGACAATGGGTAAAGGGCAATAGCAATGAAAAGGGCGAGGGGGAGGGGGTTAGTCCTAGATGACAGCACATGACCTCCCTCTTAGAAACATTTTATGGAGATAGGGGGGAGAAGGGAATTGCTCAGGGAAGGGGAAGTGGGTGGGACTATTCTTTGGTACAAGGGGATAACATTATGTAAGTCATTTTAGAGTTTGCGGGATCATATGGTGTAAAATGCTCTCGGGTAGCTGGGGGAACGCCCGTGTGCTTACATCAGAACGCGTGTGCGGAGAAGTGAGTTTTCTTGTTTTTTTTCCAAATCGCTTTTATTAGAAGGTGAGTTAGGGTACCACCGGCAGCAAACATAAAGTAAGCAAATATAAATCAAATCAAACAAGGTCAACAATTTTACCAATGAGGAAAACTGCAATAAAGGAATATTAAAACCTCGTCTCCATGTCATTTTACAGGATTTATCTCTTCCTCCGTCTTTAAAGAACTCCTCCCCTTATACCCAACCCTTCCCCCCACCACACGTACACCCGTTCATCCAACATTCACCCTGACATCATTAAAGTGCCACACAGAAGATTATCCCACTGCTCGGCGACAGGCAGCAGGTCCTAGAAGCATTTCCAAGCTGCTACACGATCTGCAGGTACCTTCCCAGCCAACAGGCATGCATCAGACGTCTCCATTTGCACGAGTGTGACCAATATATCCCCGCCGCACATTAAATGAAGTCCGATGTTTGCTGATCCATTCCTTCAGTGTAGATTTTCGTGCCAAAAATAAGGCTAGTGCAATGAACAGACCTTTGGACGGATCATATCCTAGCTCCCTCAAATCTTTAATCTTTCCTAATAATAAGTCATCACCTCGAAAGGGCAAAGTTATCTTCGTGCACTTAAGCCAAACACGATGTTACGTAATTAGTATGGCATGTAGGAAAAAGATGTGCCTGGCTGCATTTTGCACTCTTACACTTATGACAAGTCTGCCTGCGTCAAACTCATCTTAAGCAAATGCGCTCTGTCTGCCTGACAGCGGTACGATGTTTTACGCTGCATTTCTTTATGATTCACTGCTACAGGCAGCTTAAACAGAGCTGGCAACGCGGCTCCCATTGCTGCAGGTGAATAAGGTACATCTGTTTCTCTGGTCCAATACCCTGCCAAATTATCTAAGGCGACCTAGTTCATAAGTCCTCTGCAAAACCCCTGCCACTGAGATACAGGATTTATCCCCTTTGCTGTTCACACCATCTCCACAACAAATTCCAGTTCTTTATTTGTTCAGCAGAGAATTGCAGGCTAAGAAAGTAATGCCGCACCTGTAAGTATCCATAAAAATGCTTGCGCGGGAGCTGAAACTTTCTTTGTAATTGTTCAAAACTTCACCCATCTCTTCGTCTAATAATTGTCTAAGACTGAAAAATCCCAGATCTCCCCAAACTTTAAATATCGGATTTTCCATCCCTGGGATATATTATAGGGAAATCCTATTTTTTGCCTTAAAAGTCTCCATGCAGACAACAGGGATTTCCACAATATGTTTTCTCTGATAAAAGAAGTATCCGACAAGTGAACCAGTCCCAGGGGCGTAGAGGTTGTGCTCGCCTCTCCCAGTAATTGCATGAAATCATATTGGAAAATCCCACTTATCAATTAACCTAGATAGTGCTTGTCAATTGCGCTATTATATAGTTGAAAATTAGGAGCACGGATACCTTCCCCATCCCTACTATGAACTAATATTTCATATCCAATTTTTAGTTGTTTCCCTCTCCATATAAAACATACAAACACCGATTTAAGAGTTGCCAAATCAGCGAGCGTTAGCCAGCAAGGGAGCATCTGTAATCTATACAACAACTTTGTTAATCAGACCATTTTAAAGAGAGCATTATTGTGCATTGTTTACATCTTTGAAAAACTGAATAAACATTTCATTGAAAAAAAAAAAAGAGAGAGCATTTCTTCCCATCAAAGAAACAGGAAGCGCCTTCCACATATCAAGCTGTTGCATAAATCCTTCTAGCACACCTTGTATGTTTATTTCGGAAACTAAAGCCAAATCACTGGGATCCCAAACTCTCAAATATTTGATCTTTAAAGGGGCTCACTTAAAAGGAAAATGGCCCATCCAGGCATCTCCTAAGGGCAGAGCCTGCGATTTGTCAAAATTAATCTGCAACCCAGTGAAAGATTTGGACGCTGCAAAAAGAGAGATAATGGGCTCTATAGCCTTTGAAGCATCATCCGAAAACATCAGGATATAATCAGCAAAGAGACATACGGCCAAACTTTCAAAGGCCCACGCGCGTAAAACCCAGGGTTTACGTGCGTAGCTGGGCCTTGTGCTCGCCACGCGCATTTTCAAACAGGCCCAGCCACGTGCGTAAACCTCGGTACGTGCACAAGTGCCAGGGCTCTTCGAAGGGGTGGGAGTGGGTCCGGGACAGCGCCATTGTGCACTGTCACAGGGAAGAGCTCGCCAGCAGCCGGCCGGCATGCGTAAGCTGCTTCTGCTCCCGAGGAGCAGTAAGTAAAAAAATTCAGGGTAGCTAGGTAGGCATTAGGGGTTGGAGGGGTAGGGAACTCCAATGAATGTCGGTATATAAAAACAACTAAATAAATAAATACATTTCACAGTACCAGGCCTCAAAGCAAAATTAGCCCAGACTGGTCCATGTTCTAGATATAATATGGGGGTACTTTAGGACACAAGTTCTGGTCGTGTATAAAGATTCAGAAATACTGGGATAAAAATCAGAAGTAAATAAATATTTAGATTGGATATTAGATTGGATAGTAGCCCAAGGGATTACATTTTCAGCTGAGGGGATGCTTTTTGATGAGTCTCATACGCTTGCGATCAAGAGGAAGAAGGCTAGACTGTGGGCTGGATTTTAAAAGCCCTGCACGCCGGCACGCCTATTTTGCATAGGCCACCAGCGCGCGCAAAGCCCCGGGATGCGCGTAAGTCCCGGGGCTTCGTAAAAGGGGCGGGAGGGGGCGTGTCCGGGGGCGTGGCGACGGTTCGGGGGCGGGCCAGGAGGGCGGTCCCGAGTCCCCCCGGCACTGCGGCCTGTGCCGGGGGATGCCGAGGCGCCGTGCGCAAGTTACGCCTGCTTCAAGCAGGCGTAACTTGCCCAGCAAAGGTGGGGGGGGGAGGGATTTAGGTAGGGCTGGGGGGTGGGGTAGATAGGGGAAGTGAGGGGAAGGTGGGGGGACGCGGAAGGAAAGTTCCCTCCGAGGCCGCTCCGATTTCGGAGCGGCCTCAGAGGGAACGGAGGCAGGCTGCGCGGCTCGGTGTGCGCAGGCTGCCGATTTTGCGCAGCCTTGTGCGCGCCGACCCCGGATTTTATAAGAAAAGCGTGGCTACGCGCGTATCTTATAAAATCCGATGTACTTTTGTTCGCCTGTGCGTATGTTTTTAAGATCTACCTCAGCATGTCTAAAAAGCCTGTTTGGTAGGTTAAAAAAAGGTGCTTTTTAGAGGCTTGGGGATAGGTTCTGTGGCAATAAATGAAAAACTTCTGATGCAAACATTTCCATCTTTTATATTACATTATGAAGCCAAAGTAGTTTTACACTGTATTTATTAGTATAATTTACTTTATTGGGTGAAGAAAAGTGATCTCAAGTATCAGACAGGGAGAAGACGTCTGGGATGGGGAGAGGAAGGGAAGAGCTCAGCAATGGGGGGAGGAGTGTGAGAAGGAAAGAGGAGTAGGGTTGGGGAGGATGGGAGATGGGTAGGATTAGGAAACTGGGATGAGGGAGAGAGGGGAGGTTCTTGGATTAAGGAAGGGGAGGAGTTGGAATGGTTGGGGAGTGGGTCTGGGCTGGAATAAGAGGGAGGTAGGAGGGAGGGAAAGAAGGTTCTAGGATTTGGGGAATAGAATCCAAGATGAAGGGAGGGAGGATTTAAATTGTGATGAGTGAGGAGGAGAGGAGGTAGGTGTCCCTACCATGCTCCAGTCCTGCTGCTCCTTACATTCCCCTGTCTGACATCCTACCCAAGACAACACACACTCACGTGGCACCAATGCCTTCTCTCTCTCTCACACACATGAACATTGCCTGCTAGCCTTGTTCCCCTTTCTCTCACGCACAGACATATGGGCGCCCAGCTAGTCTTCCCATCCTCCAATGATCTCTAGTCGGCTCCAAAATGTTCCCCCTTTGCTCTTTGTACTGCAGGCTCTCCTGTTCCCTGCAGGCTGCCTGGAGGGGAAGGGCTGGATCAGGAAACAGAGGACTCTTCTCTGCTGCCTCTCGGATTTCCGCTGCCTGTGCAATGTTCGCGTGTGTGAGAGAGAAGGCATTGGTGCCACGTGTGTGTGTGTGTGTGTGTGTGTGTTGTATTGGGTCGGGTGTCAGACAGGGGATGTGAGGAGGAGCAGGACTGGAGCAATGGTAGGGACACCTCCCTCCTCCCCTCCCCACCCAGGCTTGCTTGGGATTTTAGGCCGTAGATAAGGAAGGTTTTTTTTTCAAGTTACAGATTGTGAGGTAGTAGAGGTTTGTGTTATGCTCAGCTGGTTTTAAGGAAGTGGTTCAAGGATTGCTCTTGTCGACAGTTTGTTTATTTATTTATTTATTTATTGGGCGTTTTGTTTTTTTTATAGACCAACAACCGTTTGCACATCGTATCGGTTTACAATTAACTTGGAAATTATAGGCTAGGCCTTTACATGGAACAGATAACTGTAGGTAAGAGCAGAGGAACAAGAAAAACCAAAATTACAGAAATTACAGAAAAATATAGAACTTATTTACATAATTACAAAGATAATCAATAGCAAAAAGGGGGATTCCAGTTGATAATTGCAAAGGATTCACGTGTTCTACAGATAGTGCAAAATAATGCCAGAAGGCTAATAGCACAGATACCATCAGGGCACATATTACTCCCTCTTTAATAGAACTGCACTGGTTATCCATTGCTACTAGAGTTAAATTTAAATGTTTAATGATGGTATATATATAAGGCATGTCAAGATGCTGCCCCCAGGTATGTACAAGAATTAGTTGTTCCGTATAGAACTAGCAGGACTTTATTTATTTGTTTGTTTTTATATACCGATGTTCAATCTGGCATATCACAACGGTTTACATTACAACAGAGTTCAATAAGAGTAAGGCTTCTTATTTTTACATTGAAACTTTGTATCAACTGTAACAATATAATTTAGGTTAAAAGAAGCCGGAGCGACATGGGTTAGAATCAGGCAGGAGAAACAGGTAACACGTAGCAGATAACAATTGATTGTAACAAGTAATAGTGGTAACAAAGTGGCTAGGTTCATAACAGAGTAACAAGAATTTACACAGATTGGTTTAGGAGAATATATACACATTTTATAAATAAACAGATTCCATGGATGGAGTAAACTTAGAGAGTAACATAGGTGGGACATTGAAACTTTGTATCGTCTGTAACATTGGAGGGACGTTGAGACTTTGTGTCATTAGTAAGGATATGAGTTAGGTTAAAAACAGTAGGAACGACATGGATTAGAATCAGGCAGGAGTATTAGGTGACAAGTGGCAGGTAACATGATAGTAATACGTAATTGTGGCAATATCATGGCTTACATTGAAGGAAGAAGAACAAGAATTTATACAGGATGGTTTAGGGTATTATATACAGAGTTTACAAATAGCTTCCGTGGATGTCATAGGCTCAGTGAGAATCAATGGTGGGATATGAATGGTTATTGCGAGGATTGATGGTCGTATTAATAGTGGGTAGGGTAGGAGAAGTGGAAGCCTTGTCCATGTAGATATAGTGGAGTGCATTGTCTATGTAGATATAGTGGAGTGCATTGTCTATGTGGATATAGTGGAGTGCATTGTCTATGTAGATATAGTGGAAGCATTGTCTATGTGGATATAGTGGAGTGCATTGTCTATGTAGATATAGTGGAAGCATTGTCTAAGTGGATATAGTGGAGTGCATTGTCTATGTAGATATAGTGGAGTGCATTGTCTATGTGGATATAGTGGAGTGCATTGTGTATGTAGATATAGTGGAGTGCATTGTCTATGTAGATATAGTGGAGTGCATTGTCTATGTGGATATAGTGGAGTGCATTGTCTATGTAGATATAGTGGAAGCATTGTCTATGTAGATATAGTGGAGTGCATTGTCTATGTAGATATAGTGGAGTGCATTGTCTATGTGGATATAGTGGAGTGCATTGTCTATGTGGATATAGTGGAGTGCATTGTCTATGTAGATATAGTGGAAGCATTGTCTATGTGGATATAGTGGAGTGCATTGTCTATGTAGATATAGTGGAGTGCATTGTCTATGTGGATATAGTGGAGTGCATTGTCTATGTGGATATAGTGGAAGCATTGTCTATGTAGATATAGTGGAGTGCATTGTCTATGTGGATATAGTGGAAGCATTGTCTATGTAGATATAGTGGAGTGCATTGTCTATGTGGATATAGTGGAGTGCATTGTGTATGTAGATATAGTGGAGTGCATTGTCTATGTGGATATAGTGGAGTGCATTGTGTATGTAGATATAGTGGAGTGCATTGTCTATATAGATATAGTGGAGTGCATTGTCTATGTAGATATAGTGGAAGCATTGTCTATGTGGATATAGTGGAGTGCATTGTCTATGTAGATATAGTGGAGTGCATTGTCTATGTAGATATAGTGGAGTGCATTGTCTATGTGGATATAGTGGAGTGCATTGTCTATGTAGATATAGTGGAGTGCATTGTCTATGTGGATATAGTAGAGTGCATTGTCTATGTAGATATAGTGGAGTGCATTGTCTATGTGGATATAGTGGAGTGCATTGTCTATGTAGATATAGTGGAAGCATTGTCTATGTAGATATAGTGGAGTGCATTGTCTATGTGGATATAGTGGAAGCATTGTCTATGTAGATATAGTGGAGTGCATTGTCTATGTGGATATAGTGGAAGCATTGTCTATGTAGATATAGTGGAGTGCATTGTCTATGTGGATATAGTGGAGTGCATTGTGTATGTAGATATAGTGGAGTGCATTGTCTATGTGGATATAGTGGAGTGCATTGTGTATGTAGATATAGTGGAGTGCATTGTCTATGTAGATATAGTGGAAGCATTGTCTATGTGGATATAGTGGAGTGCATTGTCTATGTAGATATAGTGGAGTGCATTGTCTATGTAGATATAGTGGAGTGCATTGTCTATGTGGATATAGTGGAGTGCATTGTCTATGTAGATATAGTGGAGTGCATTGTCTATGTGGATATAGTAGAGTGCATTGTCTATGTAGATATAGTGGAGTGCATTGTCTATGTGGATATAGTGGAGTGCATTGTCTATGTAGATATAGTGGAAGCATTGTCTATGTAGATATAGTGGAGTGCATTGTCTATGTGGATATAGTGGAGTGCATTGTCTATGTAGATATAGTGGAGTGCATTGTCTATGTGGATATAGTAGAGTGCATTGTCTATGTAGATATAGTGGAGTGCATTGTCTATGTGGATATAGTGGAGTGCATTGTCTATGTAGATATAGTGGAAGCATTGTCTATGTAGATATAGTAGAGTGCATCTGGAAGCGAATGGGAAGAAAAAAAGGGGAGGGGAGGGAGGTGAGGGAAGGGGGGAGGGTGTGGGGGGGAGAAGGAGCAGGGTGATAGGTGGTGGGGGCTTAGGTAACTGACGGGAATGCTTTCTTGAAAAGCCATGTTTTGAGGGGTTTTTTTTTGAAGGGATGAGTTGTGGGGGTCCAGTCTTAATTCTGGAGGTAGGCTGTTCCAAAGCTTGCAAGCTCAAACAATCAATGGTAGTGGTACCCGCCGTCAAAAAAATGCTGTCTACAAAGCACCAGAGTCAGGGTCCCGAACTTTGCAATAAATTGCCAAATCAGCTCAGATTGGAGACAGATATAGTAAAGTTTTGCAAGGGCATGAAGACCTTGCTGGGTAGGGAGACGTATCCTGAGACAGGTAGTGTTGGGATGCTGGAAACTCCTCTAGAAGGGTTAACTCTATAAAGTGGAGAAGTGTGGAGCCAAGCTGTTATTGAGGTGGGTTTTAACTGTTTATAACTGTGATGATATGTGCTGTTGATGTGCCGTGTGATCCGCTTTGGACAACAGTAGTTGAAAAGTGGCAGAATAGAAACTTTTTAAGTAAATAAATATATAATGTTGGCGCCAGCCCCTGATGAGCACTGTTTCCTGACGCATTCATTTGTAATTTGCTGGAGGTTTTGGCCCGGTCACCTTTCTTCTGCACGAAGCCAAGTCAGCATCTGCCCTTCCCCCCTCTCATCCATTTATGATTTGGGGGTGAGGAGGGAGGCCAGAACCGAAAGCTTCCTTCATGGCTGTCTCAGGGGATTTTCCCCTGACTGGGCCTGGGCCTCCTCCCTCTGTAATCCAGCCATCCCAGGGGGGGGGCGCCACAGACCACCTCTTGAATCCCGCCCGTCCAAGGCCTCCTTTTCCAGTGGCTGCGATTCCATCTCGTCAGGCACTGCCTTCACACAGGTGCGCAGTTTATTTATTTATTTAGACATTTATATACCGTCAGGGGTTTCAGAGGTAGTATTCATTAACGGGCATTAACATCTATCAAATGAAATGTCCCAGTGTATGTTAACTAAAGATCTAGGACGTATAGTGTGAAGCGAAACGATACATTAAAAAATAACATATTTCACATACTAGTCAGTACGTTGAGTTTTTTACAGTCTCTGGTTAAATGTGTTCATCGTGCGTCAGTATCTCTTGTCCTTCTTGTTACTGTGGATCTCAGCTGTCTGATGTTGTATGCATTTCTGAATAGCCATGTTTTCGGCTCACCTTTACATCTCTTTCTGTCTGGTATCAAACGTTACTTCTCAGGTAGAGAGTTCCAACGTTCTTAGGCATTTACAGTTATGATTTATTTCTGAAAGGAATTAAAAGAGTAAAGCAGAGAAGCAACGGCCCAAGGTAACACTAGACCCACTTCTTCTGGAGATCTCGGCTTTCTTTTTGCATATGTTCACATTCGTGGAAAACTAAGGTTTTAATATATATATATAGGCAGGTCTGATTGTTTGAGAGAAGCCTCCTTGAAATGTTCTTTCATGTTACTTTCAAAATCAAATTTAAAAAATGTACATTCATAATATGCGAATTTAGCTAAGTTTTGTTCCTTAGATCTACAATAAGCCAAATGTTAAAATGAGGAACAAAATGTAAGCTAAGCCTTAAAAGTCATCTTTTTATGTATGCACACCTGTAACCCGAGCTGGGGACACATAAATTAAAAACAGTCCTCATGCTGAGTTTCTGTGTTCCCGGCACCAGCTCTGTTCGTCCAAAAAAACACCAAAGGTTGGGTAGATGAGCTCAGAGAATAATTGTCTGTTGCTGGATAGGGAAATTAAAATCAATTTTCCCTTCTACAACCAGACTATCCCATCCGCAAAATCTTCTGACTTCTTTTTTTTTATTCATTGATAGACCAACAGGTCTCAAACCCATAACCCTGATATTAATTAATCAGAGTCTCTCACAATGAACTGTACTTCAAAATTATCACAACTTTTTATTCTTCTGGGGCAGCAGCAGTCAGCTAAAAATAAAATCGCAAACGTATAAGTCACAGGATTCCGCAGCAGCAAAATAAGCACAGACTTTATTCCGCCTCTTTCTTTAGCAGTGCATTAAGTTTAGTATTTCTTCTCCCAACAACCCATGTGCTTTCGTTATTCTTCAAATGTAATCTCTCATAAGTACTTACACAAATTAAAAGAGTAAAGCAGAGAATTGCCCAAAAGTTAACCTGTTTTTTCAATGTTATATGTAAGGGTTCTGCCCATTTGTTCCTTTTTAACTGTAAACCGATGCGATGTGTAAACGGTCATCGGTATAAAAGAAACTTTAAATAAATAAATAAATAAATAAATAAATTCACTGAATTCTTCAGAGGAGGGAAAAGGATCTACCGTAGGTCCATGCCTCCTCCCAAGGGCCACTAGGAAAATGCATAGGACGGAGTAGTCCTTGGGCACACCTGCATCCGTTGCAAAGGATGACCCTGCGGGGCTGAAATGAGCCGCAGACTTATAGGAATCCCCAAGACTCCTCACTCAGAATCACACAAGAATGTCTTCAAGTCACTCCACGCCTACTCAGAGCTCCCCCTGTAGGTCACCTGGCCACACACTTACTTAAAGGAACAGGTGAAACAGTGCCACCATACTCTTACCATAACCAAAAGGAGAGGTTAGGTGAGATTGAAAGTTTAAGGAATGCTTCTTTACTAGTGACATAGGGACCAGAATTTAGGTTCTGGGCCATATACAATTATTCAAACCCTTTAACGCAATAAACTCTTTCTTTCTATGAGAGACGGCAGATGATCTGTCAGAGTCTCCATAAATTAGCATAACGGTGGAACTAAGGCTATAGTGACCACACTTTCCTGTCTTCCTTCCACCCCCATAAGCTTGCTGGCAAAAAGTTCCGAGTGGTGCGCAAGAAGGAGCATTGGAAAGGAGAAGAGCGCGTACTTTAGAAAATCAAGCACTGCACTAAAAAACAAAGCTGATGATCATAAATGGTTTTGCTATCTAATTTCTAATGAATGTGAAAAAAAATTAGATGAGGACTGTACTGTACAAGTTAACGAGGCCATATGGTTGGATAATTGTCTCCCTATTCCTCCTTTGCTCCATCCCGCCCAGCATAAGCAATGCCACTAATTCCAATTAAAATCCTTTAATTCCCTCTTCTGTTTCTCTTGTAGGTTTTGGCATGACTACACCAGCAACTGTCGGAGGCAAAATTTTCCTGATCTTCTATGGCCTGATAGGATGTGCTGGGACCATCTTGTTCTTCAACTTGTTCCTAGAACGGCTGATTACAGTCATAGCCTACATCATGAAGTCCTTTCATGAGAGGCAGCTGAGACGAAAAGGCACTGCCCCTCACGACAGTCGGCGGGGATCCGGTCCCTCGGAGGTGGACAGCTTGGCAGGATGGAAGCCTTCAGTGTATTATGTAATGCTCATTTTGTGCATTGCCTCTATCATCATTTCCTGTTGTGCCTCAGCCATGTACACGCCAATTGAAGAATGGAGTTACTTTGACTCGCTTTACTTTTGTTTTGTGGCCTTTAGTACCATTGGTTTTGGTGATCTTGTCAGTAGCCAAAATGCCAAATATGAAAATCAGGGATTCTACAGATTTGGCAACTTTGTCTTCATTCTTATGGGGGTTTGCTGTATCTATTCGTTATTTAATGTCATCTCCATCATCATAAAACAATGTGTAAACTGGATATTAAAGAAAATGGATTGCCGGTGCTGCCAGAAATGCCAAAGAAAACTTTTTAGATCTAGGCGGAATGTTGTCATGCCAGGGAACATTCGAACTCGACGGAATATCTCCATCGAAACAGATGGTGTGAACGAAAGTGAGACGGACGGCCGCCGGATGTCTGGGGAGATGATCTCCATGAAAGATTTCTTGGCCTCCAACAAGGTCTCACTGGCAATCATGCAGAAACAGCTGTCAGAAACGGCAAATGGCTACCCCAGACAAATGAGTACAAGTTCCAGGCACAACGGATTCTCAGGAGGCGTAGGCGCACTAGCCATTATGAATAACAGACTAGCAGAGACAAGTGTTGATAGATAACTGAGATAAAAAAAAAATATGAAGTAGAGAGAGAAATAATAAGTGAGTGTTACCCAAATAGTGAGACTCCCTCGGTGGAAGATCTCTATCAAAATTTGTTTGGCTGACAAGCAGCCTCTGTTATTGCTCTCAGACTCCCTCTCCCTTGCCCTCCCTCAACCAATCACTCATGGGAGACATCTCAAAGAAGTCATGACTAGCCGATATACCCTACAGTAATTTCAGAGCTCCAGTGCCTGGTGGTTTCCTGTGTTTTGTCATTTTATTCTTAGATTCTCATTAATGTCAGATTTAGAAATAATAATCCAAGTACATCACAAACAAATTATTTTCTCATTTTTCTATCTAACTTGCACAATTGCTTTTTTTTTTTTTATTCAGTAGCATTTAAATTTGTTTTGTTTTTGTCATATCTTGCAAAGATCTGCCTTCCTGTGTTTGAAAATCAGGAGAGGAATCAGATCCTTGGTCTACACCTTTGGTGCTCTGAGATTTGTGCTGTCTGATTGTCGTCCACAGTTGGAACAAACTGTCTCCTACCTAAGTGACATCAGGGGTTGTTTCAAACCGCCAGGGCCTGATGTCATCGAGTATGCAACAGTTCTATTAGGAGGAGAATGGGGGCTTTCTGTGCCACATTTTCAGAATTAAAATGTTATTTAAAAAATTGCGTTGTGGTTTGTAAACCATCAGAAATATATCTGGGGGGAAAATGATGTCTCTAAGTCAACAGAGAGTTTATTTTCTAAGTTCCTTCCTCTCTACATAAATACTTTTTGTTGAACGTTTCCTTCTTTACTTAATATTCGTGACACCTTTTCGGACTCCACCAATGTTTGTTTTCTGGCTTAACGTAATGATAATTACAGGGGCTTGATTGAAAAAAAGGTAGAAAATGCCTAACTCGTTATTTAATCAAATATAATTATTTGAGTGCTCATTATGGAAAGAAGGGAACGCAGGAAAAAATTATAGGGTCAGCTTCCGGCACATCATAAAACACATAAGGGCAAAAAATTAGTTATGCTAATCCTGTGTAAGAACAATGCAGAGTTACAGTAAAAATGCACTGTAGATATTCATTTATTATTAATAAAAATAGTAATTTTGAATCATATGCACACATTTCATAGAAACGTAAATGATACCTGGAATTTCAGTTAGCTCTACAAATCTAGCGCTATAGAAAGGTGAAAGCCTCTTTCTCTAGGATGCCTGTGGTAGAGAAAAAGGAACAGATATTAAAATAAGAATATAAGAAGCCCCCGTCCTGTGTCAGACCAAGAGTCCATCAAGCCCAGTGTCCTGTTTCCAACAGTGGCCAATCCAGGCCACAAGTACCTGGCAGGATCCCAAATAGCAGAAAGATTCCATGCTACTTACACCCGGGGATAAGCAGTGGCTTTCCGCACGTCTGCCTGGCAAATAATGGTGTATGGACTTTTCCTCCAGGAACTTGTCCAAACCTTTTCTAAAACCAGCTACGCTACCTGCCTTTACCACATCCAATTAGAGTCAGGAAAACTGATGCCTGTTGCTGCGTTATGTGTGCAGCTCTTAACACATGATAGAGCCAAAAATATATCTACCTCTTAATTACTGAAGAGGAATGCTGGCACAGTGCATCCTGGGAAATGGTTCAGGGTGGGCGAGATGGAAGCCCCCGAGATGCTGACTAACCCAGCCCTCTGCTGCTGCACCGCGGCGGCTGTGGAACTGAAGCTCTCTCAGCACAGCCCCCCCCCCCCCCCTAGTAAAATCTGTCGTCGCTGGGGCGCGTGGGAACCCTGCTAAAGGGGGAGTTCTTTCTTTCTTTAGCAGAACTCGGTTAACAGTGAACCTTGATAGAGTGAAAAAAAAATAAAATTCAAGCACGTCATTGCTTTCCCAACTGGCTTTACAGTTCTCTTCAGGGTTTCCACCTTCATGAGCCTTAGGGTAGTGTCCCAAGATATTGCTATAAATGCCCACTAATGCAGAAGTCCCAAGTACCATACACATAAAAGAAGGCACGAGTTATAGGGTAAACTATGATTAAGCCTTAGAAGTATGTTATAACACTGAAAAGAAAATGTTTGTTTGAAAAGTAGACTTTTTTCCTGTTCAACCTCTGTATACTGACGCAGCTGGCCGCATGAATTCTCTCACCCAGCCAAGGGGCCGGGATACCAACAAATGTCATAGTATTTCCGAGGCCCGGTGTCCCGTCCCCCCCCTCAGACATCGAGCCAGTTACCTTTAGTTAAGAGCTGGCTAGCCGGCTAAAGTTGTTTCTCCTTGTATTCACCCTGTTAACAGTGTTACTGAACCCTAGTTTTTGGCTTCCTTGTTTAATGTAATGCCTTGTTTGCGCAGGTTTTGTGGTTTAATGTAAACCGAATTGATTTGTAACTTGTTACAAGAATATCGGTATATAAGAGCCCTAAATAAATAAAATAAATACAAGGAGCCACAGGCTTAAATAAACGCAAAGTCCGTGTAAAAACTGCTCAGAGCTTCACTTAGGATCCTACATTTACACTTGCCATTCATTCGCCTAGATTTTGGTGCCCAAGATGGCTGCTAGTGCTGGAAACCTTTGTCCCTGCAGCTGCCCACCTTTCTTGGCATCTAAAATTTAGATTCCCAGTGAAATACAGCTTGCTAAAATTAGGTGCTCAGTCCTAGTCCATTTTCAAAGAGGCCACTTTAAGCATCTGACTCCTTCAGGGCCCCCAATGTAATAAAGGGGGTTTTTTTTTCTCATTCTCTGCCTATAGGGGAAAAGCTTAGTCAATCAAACCCTAAGTTAGGTACCTAAACCCATTGACGTTTGACCCTCGTGAAACGTTCATACCTGCGATTTGCTGCTAGAATGAGATGCAAATCCCTGCACTTTGTTATTGGGTGTGATCGCAGTATCCAGGCTCCCTCTAAAAACATGGCTGCTTTACCTTTCCCATGTGAAAGTATGCCCCCTTCTACACCCATAAAGAGTTCAAGTCGGTGATTTCCGTAAATTGTAATCTGGGAGTATTCCTGCCCTTTTCAGACCTCCACACTCTGATCAGTTATCAGCCTTCCCTGTCCGTATTCCCGCAGCACCTGGCTCTGCCTGAACCTCGGTACAGCAGCACTGCCTTTGCTTGGTAATGGTTTTGAGGGTGAATTCCAAAAGCAGTGCAGAAGTGAAAAGCCCGCCTGTTACTTTTTAGCTGCAGACCTTCCCTTGGAAAACTGGGTGGGAAAATGTATACGCACAGACCTGCATCCGCTACCCTTGCGGCTGCTTTTTTTGTTTCCAGTGAAAGGATGCGTAAGTGCCGACAGGAAGGCCTCCTCTCTCTTTGCAGGCATTAAGCATGTTTGTTTTTTTTTTTTTTAATGCGCAGAGAGGGCGGGGCAATTTGCCATGATCCCGTTTTCGTGGCTGAAGCATTGTTTTACCTGCGGAAATGCCTTTAGACAATCGCCCTCTGAAATAACAATTATGCGTTCGGCTAATAAACGCGCGGGGCCTGGAATTTCATGGGCTCCAGATCCGGTCTTGACGGTAGGTGTGCAAACGGCAAACGAGGTGTCTTAGCCCCCCTAGTCTTGTGGTCACTTGTTCCCCCCCCCCGCTAACGAAATGACCTTCCTGCCATCGTTGTAACGTTTGACATTCACGCACTTCTGTTCACTGGCGGTGACAAAGCGCATCTTTCATGGGTGGATTTGCGGAAGTGAACTTTTATCAATAGCAGCCTAAACATTCCCAGTAAGTAACAGAAACCCTGTAGAGCTCCGTTACCCAGCCTGAAGAAGAAAAAAAAAGTTCTCAACTCTAATTCACACATCCTTCCATTTTCTCAGGACGCTAAATGGATGGAGGGTTGAACTGTATTCTAGTCATTTCATTTCAGCTAGACTGGAAAACTGGTGCAAATCACCCTGAAATCCCTTGTAAGAACAGCGGGGACAAGAAATACCAGCACACACCAGAGCGGAGGACAAAGAAAAATATGGACCAGTTGCGAGGCCGCTGTAAGGTGCTTCTGATTCAGGGGGACCAGAGTTTGCATTAATGAGGGGGAATTCGCAGCCTAGGCGACGGATTACAAGCTTTGAGTATCAAACTGCGAGTGGTATGGAATGAGCTTTGACAGCTGAATAATAAGCTGCCTCTTTCCGGGCTGCTGACAGAACCAATAGCAACAGCGTTCCTGGGCTGAAACAAAGGACCCTCTTCTGTGTTTTTTTAATATTGTACATTCCTGTCTGTTTAAATTGCAGAGTCTTTCCTAAATTGGGACTTGCATAATGTTATAGGTCCTGTTTTGCTTTTTTTTTGCCAGTTCACTTTACCTTGAACTTCTTATCTGTTGAGTTGTCTGATGACTTCCCAGAAGTTAACAAGCAGGGCGGCAGGCCAGCTCTAATTTTGAACCTTACCTTTTATTACACTTTAGATGTGATTTCAGCCTTCACGGGGTTGCTACCAACAAAAGAAGGCGATGCACTTTTATTCCTGTTCTGAATCGCAGATGGCACCACTTCAGCATTCATTGCTACATTTTCACTTTACCTTGAACTTCTTATCTGTTGAGTTGTCTGATGACTTCCCAGAAGTTAACAAGCAGGGCGGCAGGCCAGCTCTAATTTTGAACCTTACCTTTTATTACACTTTAGATGTGATTTCAGCCTTCACGGGGTTGCTACCAACAAAAGAAGGCGATGCACTTTTATTCCTGTTCTGAATCGCAGATGGCACCACTTCAGCATTCATTGCTACATTTCAGTTAATACTATCAAAAAAAAAAATTCTCCCAATTTATCATGATCTTTTCTCCTCTAAAATGAAATAGCTACATCAATCAATAGGTTTCATATTTGCATGTGAAGTATGTTATTAGTATCAGCTAAAAACAATGCAGTACTTTGATCTCTGCATTATTCAACTTGTTTACAAATAGAGAACCGAATAATAGTATGAAAGTAAGGCAGGATTTTTCCTCCCAACCACAGTAAATTAAGCACATGCAGAGAAACTCGAGAAAGTCAAGAGGAAAGCAAACATGATCCAAGGCAGCCTGGATAGCATGTCCTGTTGGGACGAGTTGCAAGAAGATGGAAATTTAGCCTGGAAATGAGAAGATAACTTGAAAGAGGTCTTCAAACATATAAAGCAGACTCAAAACGGGGAGGGTGGCGCTTCAGTCACAGCAGGGTAGACATTCGGATGTAGGAAGACCCTCAGCGCTGTAAGGGTGTCAAGCAATTGCAACAAATTACTTGGGGGATTGATGGAATCTCCATCACTGAAGGCTTTCCAGAACAGATTACATAAACTTTGCACTGGGATGATAAGGCAGGGAGATGGACGAGATTGCCAGGTTTTTCTGGGATTCTAACATACATAAACTTTGATCATTTCTGCCCAAATTCGAAGTGGTATTGTAGCATTTTCTTATCTGCAGATTTAAATTCCACCTCCACTAATCACATATGAACCAATGCGATGGCAAATCAGTCCATATCATTAGGAGCTTGGAATCAATCGACCCCTTGGGATCCTGCCGGGTACTTGTGGCCTGGATTGGCCTCTGTTGGAAACAGGAGGCTGGGCTTGATGGACCCTTGGTCTGACCCAGTATGGCATGTTCTTATGTTCAGTTCATGATCTTCTATCTGTTGCATTATAGGCACTTAAAAATGCATGTACTGGACCTTAAATTATTAACATAATCTTCCCCCTTCAACTCTTATCCCCATGTTCAAAGTTAGATACAAAGCTCTTTAACAAAGGGAATTTGTAATCATGAGACCTTTCCTAGTAGGGTTAATATCACATATCCAATTCACACAACTTACATCATCCCTAGTCAAGAACATAGGACTAGCTGTGTGAGGATATAGGACTTTCTGACTTCTTCTCTTTATAAAAGTAGTTTATTCATGAATTTGCCTTCTGTAACCAAGGCCAGCTCTTTCACAGTTCAGCTTCATTGAATCATCAGGCCTGGAGGGCATTAAGATTCTTGTCATAGCCCCCACCAGTGTTACATATGTAGGTCACTATAACAGTGAGTTGCAACTGTTCTGTATGCTCAAAGAAGCATAAAACCAAGTTTGGGACTCTGTGCTGAGAATTCCCAGATATGTCCTGCTGATATCACAGCCAACTGAGTTTTCAAGGTATCGACAATGAATATACATGAGAAAGATTTTCATACATTGTTAGCTCAGTATATATGCAAATTTATGTCTGCCATCTCATTCACTATCTGTTGCAAATATGGCCAACTCTGGTCCTCAAGAGCCACTAACAGGTTTGGTTTTCAGGCTATCCACAATGAATGTGCATGAGATATATTTGCATATAATGGAGACTTAGTATATGCAGAGATATCTCATGCATATTCGGTGTGGATGTCCTGAAAACCCGACTGGCTGTGGGGTTCCCCAGGACTGGTGTGGGAAAATCCTGCTTTAGAACCTGCATGTTCTGAGCTGCTCCCATTAATTGCAAGAGATTGTATTTTGCTTGTCTGGAAAAAAAAAATCACACCCAGTGATTTGAGGAACTTCTGTCCTTACCGTTAAAGAGAACTAGATGTCCATCATGTTCAACCTTCTTTTAATTTCCTAACAAATATGTCTACATAATGATCCCTGGGAAGCAGTAAAAATTACAAAACACTGTGAGTTTGTAGTCAATTTGGCAACATAATGAAAAATAATTCTGTTGCAAAATATGGAGATCAGCTTAAGTCCTTGGATCAGCACCTTTATTTTATTAATAAGCATTCGGTGTAAAGTAGGCCCAAGGCAGATGACATAAACTATCCTTGAATGTTTGTCTAAGCCTTATGTCCAGCAATTTATTTGTCTACTCAGACTTGTTTAATTTTCTTTTGAAGTTAAGTTCAAATGCACTAAGCAATTGTCCGGCAGACACAGACAGACGGAGTGTTTGAACATAAGTACATGTGCAAGCGGAGGCTGAAAAGCAGGTGGCAACCCCCGTTTCATCAGGGCCACCTCGTCAGCTGTGGGGGGGCATGGGGTGAACCCACCCAAAATGAGAAAAATCAGTCTCTCTTGGGCGGTGGGCCAGGGACAGGATAACCTGTAGGGCCAAACTGGGCCAAGGGCAGACGCACACACACACACACACACGCGCCTTTACCACCAAATAAATCCATTGTCCGCCCTGAGACGTCATGCTCCAAACTAGAAAACTAGTTTATTGCAAAGAGTTCTTCAATCATCCAAAAATACAAAACAATATGGTAAAACACAGTCCAGTAATTCTCTAAGGCCTGTTTCATCAAATTAAAAAACAACCAAAAAAACCCTTCATATTCCTTTACAATCCCATCTTCAGCCTTCCCTGGCCCTTTTGTGTCCAAACCCTGTGACTGAATTATTCACAATGCTCTGATCAGCTCAAGGAAGAAATCCCTGTTTCTGCAGACAAGAATAAAAAAAAAAAGCAGCCCCGTAGCAAGGTCCTGCTTGCACAGATGGCCTCTGGTCCAAACGAGTTCCCCCCACGGTTAACGTGCTCCTTTTTTTTTCCTTCACTCTTCAAACACACAACCCTGGATCTTCTGTTTCCCTCAGGCCTCCTGAGACACTGGGTGAGTAGGTCTGCTTGACTCCTGCTTCTCCCTCCCTGTAACCCAGGGCTTGTAGGCAAATGTATCTCCTGCATACTCATGGTGGAGATCCTGAAAAACCCAACTGGCTGCGGTGTCCCCAGGACAGGTTTGGGAAGCCCCTGCTATAACCCTTGGAGAGGGTCATAGCTGCATCCTCCTGTTGGCCTGGTCACTCTGGAGAAGAAGCTACAGGCCACATGAGGTCATGGCTTTTATCACCGTCTCCTAAACTCAAGCCCATAGGTGTCTGTAACACCCTCTGACCAAAAGATGACTCTTTAGTCACTGGAACTTTCCCAGCTCCATTAACTCAACCCTAGAGGATTTCCCATGGGATGAAAATCACACCTTACCGCAACCCATTCTCATTATGTTAACTTTGCACACTTTCTGTAGCACACAGGTGGCACGAACACGGGTAACTTTAGCCATTGCAAAACAGGGTGTGAGGTTTATGCGTGTAAAGAGTGTGCTGTTTGCATGCAGAACTCTTGGAAAATTCAGATTACGTGTGGAAATCTTTAAAATGCCGCTGGAATTGCCCTTTTTGTAGGTTAGGTAAGTTAATACGTATTTTTGGGCGACTGAAAATTGACATCAAGCACCTAGGTCCCCACTAAACTTTTGAAACTCTACCCCAACATGGAGACACGTCCTCGTTACATTTGGCCCTCCTGCTGGCACCCGCGGCGCCCTGCTGATGGACGCCAAGGAGAAGCGCCGCGGTGTGGCACCATTCGCTGGTATCCCTACTGCCGAAAGCAATCCAGAGGGGTGGGCGGGAAGGTCAGGGAGACTGGGGGGGGGCCCTGTCTGCACTGGGGGGGGGGGGGGGTGTAGTGGAGGATCTGGATTGCCATCATAGGATTTAGGAGGATTCAGGCCACCACAAGGGGTTTGGGGGGGGGCTAGGGCTGGCATCAGGGATTTGGGAGGGGAGGGCGTGATCCGAACTTCCTTAAGGATTCAGGGGCCTGAGAAGATGATGCGGCTGCCCCAGGAGCTCAGAGGGTCTCTTCACTTTGGGCAGGTTAAGGTGGTGGATTTCGCCATACAGTTTGTGCACACACTAAAGGTCTCCGTCTCTGCGTCACACCTAAGTTACTCTTTAGTGCGCATGTTTAATTTACAAACACGTGTTAGTGCATGGGCCCCTATAATTTGTATCCTCTTTCTGTAAGGGTATTTCCCCCCCCCCCCCCCCCCCCCCCCCCCGATGAATGCCAGTTAAAGGTGGAACCCTACTGTGATGTACAAAGAAGAAACAGTTCAACAAAGGTGCTCTAAAGCAGATGGAAGGAGAGGGAGGGAGGGAATCTCTGTGTGGCTATGAATGAAGGGTCATGCTGCCCAATTCCAACTCAGCTGGGAGCCCAGAGGAGCAGTAAGAATCTGATCAAAAAAAAAAGCAACCATTTCAGCAGTCGGTAAAATGCAATGTGATGCTGATCTGCTAAAAGTGGACTTCTTGTGGCTGAAACTGCATCCCTTCCCTTTAGGGAAAAGCCCACTAGTGGCACAGACAGGGGCCACGTGCAGTGCACGCCAGCCTGATTCCCATCCGAGATGGGCCAGGTTTACCAAGACCTTCTCCTGGGAATGTGGGTGGGTTTGTTTGGTTTTTTTTATACCTTTGCAGTGTCCCTTTCTCAGATTTGTACTGCCTGTGTGATGGTAAATACCAGAAATGTAGGGACTCGCTTTTACTTCAGTGGTAAAGTCTTGCATAGTTTCTAATTTTGCAAAATTGTAATAGAAAAGAAGGCACATGCCGCCCTGTATTGTATAAATGCATATTTATTGAATATCTTTAAAAAGTCATTTGTATGGTCACAGCATCTCTAGTCTCTGCTAACGCCGGTCCCAGAGGAAGTAGAAGGGGCATCCTCCCCTGCCTCAAACGGCTGGATTTGACTTAGCAGGAGTCAGACTCTTCTGAGCTCACCGTGAAAGCTGAATTAGTGTTAGCTGCTTTGAGCAATTTTAGGAATGGGGGGAATATAAGTAAAGCTGATGGCACTGCATGTTAGGGAGCTCCATGTCTGTGCCAGCTCTGCCCAAGGCATCTGTGGATTTGCAGTCCTGGGCTAGCTCAGCACATTTACCCCAGGGAGCTGTCGGGCCCACCTCGATCTTGGCAAATGTGGCCTTAACTCCCCCCTTCCCACCCAGGGGGAGCTTCAGAGGCCGACGAAAAGGGAATTGACGCCAAAACAAGGGCAGCTGCCGACTCTGGGGTTATTGTGTTGTGACATTTTAGAAGTTTTGTTTTTAATTCATATTCTACCTTTCAGCCATTTGAAAATGGATTACATTCAGGCACTGTGCACCACACATTTCACCCTGCTGCTAGCAAGGCTGTTTGAAAGTCCCACAGAAAATAGTATGCAAGTGAAAGCTTATATCTGGCCCTTTGAGTTCAACATTACAGCGGTAATTTTCAATAGGATTTACGTGCGGGAAACAGTTTAAGCTGCGGAAATGGGGCTTTTGAAAATTGCTCAGATATATGCTACCTGTAGGCGTCTAACTCCTTTGAAAATTCTCTCCTTAGAGAGATATCGTAAACGTACCCAGTTTTTCAGTGAATAGTGAAAAGCAAAACATAAACAAACAAACCTGGTTTAAAAAAAAAAAAAAAAAAAAAAAGGCCATTAACAGTATTTACCAAGTGAAAATCTGAGAACAGGCTGGAGTTAGGCTGCGTAGAAAGCGCACTTTTCATTTTGCGAATAACTTCATGAGAGCTCCATGTTTTCACCTTTTTGCAAAACATTTGTTGTGGGAGTTAACAAACAATTCATCCTGGGTTTTTGCAAGAAAAGGCAAAAAAAAAGCAGGCAGAATTTTATCCAAAAAAAATAATAGAGAATCAACAGTAAATAATCTGTGAAACGACTGAGGTAGTCATAATAAGCTCCTAGGAGTCTGGGAAGCGAAAAAGCAGCATTCTTTGTAAAGCTAAAGATCGTTTCTGCCTGTGTCAAACCCGCAAGTTCTCTTGATTTGTTATAGGGAAGTCCACCAACTGGGCTTTTAGCTATCGATAAATGTGTTTTCCCCTCTTAATGATTTGTGAACAGGGTCACTGTGGCTTTAAGTAATTTACCCAGAACCTCAGAGGTTGCAGGAGGTAACAGCTTAAAGCTGCACTGACAAAGAGCTAGGCCGACACAAACTCCTGTTCTCACCGATGTCATTATAGTTTGATGACATCATAGTAAGATGATCCAAACCCCCCCCCCCCCCACCCCCTAACAAACAATGAGGTCACGTTAGGAAATCATATGACAGTGGGATAGTGCTCAGAAACATATTTCAAGAAAAAGTTTGTGCAATCTCCTTCAAACTAAAATGCTGCGATATGAAGCAGCCCTGGTGGCTTTTCTTAGCACCACAGAGTTCATTCTGTGTAAGTGATCCGCATTCATGCTCAGGAGCCTCATTCAGCCAGAGGGGCTCCATACTGAAATGAGTCTTGGCGTGTAATTAATTAATTGCTTCAGCACTGTGGGCTGTGGGAGTCAGTCAGATCGTATGGGCTCTCGGAGAAATGGAAATGATTTGCTGCTGTTAAAATCCGCCTTACAAAACCGGCAATGATGTTCAGGCCTCTCTCATGTCTGCAGCTCAGATTGTTGGGAATTAAAAGTAAAAGTGTTTTATTATAGGCTCCCTCTAATTAAATTATAGATCTGCTTTCTTTTCACCATTCTACTCGTGGGGGGCGGGGGGAAGGGGGTGATGTGGGACAAGGTTAGTTTAATATTTCCTGGACCCAAAGAAGGGTTCCCGAATACTTTGAATTCACGTGTGCCCATTTAACTGTTTCTCGAGCACTTTCCTGGCGAAAATCCTGGAACTGCGGCAAGAGGAGAATTTTTTTTTTCTAGATTGCACCAAAAAGCAATAAGATGAAAATCCTGTCTACAGGAAAAAGTTTGGATCATACAGTTTCAGTGTAAGGTTTTCTGAACATTACAGGCAATTGAAAAGTATCTCGTGGCATAGTATGGTTTGTATATACTATAGATATATAGATAGATATATATATTTGTGCAGCTATACATATGTATAAAATATTGATGCTATTTTTCTATTCATTAAAAATACAGTGATAATATCACAGGTGCGTCGCCTTGCTTCTTAATAGAGTTTCAGTGATAGAACCAGGCTGAGATCCTTAATGAACTATTCTGCATCAGCGCCAGAAAGAGGAAGGGAAGTGAAACACAGTCATGGTTGTTAAATACATTTATTACAGTGACTATTAACTTATAATGTGATTACTTGTTTGACTAATGAATTTCAGGAAAGAAGTACTATTGGTGTAGGAAAGATCAACATCTCTGAAATGGATGCTCGACATCTCTGCCTCTGCTGCTGCTGCTGCTGCCTGCCACCAAGAAAACAATGTAAAAAGGCTGATGAATAATGTGATATCTTCCTCAATGCTGCTGCTAGTGATAGGACTGACTGCTTCTGCCTGCCCTGAAACAATACAACGTCATCCTAGGGCAAAGTGACGTAATCAAAAACAGTCACCAGTGCCTTGGTCGGGAAGAGGACAGGCGCTCTATCTGAAAGAAACAGTAAATTAAATAGAAAATATTGTTTTGTTCATGTTTTTCCCTCAGTGACTGTTCCTGTTTTGAATAGATGAGGATGGTTAATAAGTATGCTACTACTTATTGTTTATAAAGCGCGTACAAAACATATGTAGCACTGTAGAGGTACAGCTCCATGGAGCTTACAATATATCATGACAAGCATACACGACAAACAAGAGTCTGTGGGATGTGCATTTATTGTAGAGAAGTGTGTAGGGTTTAAAAGCAGCCTCCAAATGGTGAGTTTTTAGACTGGATTTGAACATAGA
The DNA here is from genome assembly GCF_901001135.1 of Rhinatrema bivittatum. Taxonomy (NCBI): domain Eukaryota; kingdom Metazoa; phylum Chordata; class Amphibia; order Gymnophiona; family Rhinatrematidae; genus Rhinatrema; species Rhinatrema bivittatum. The sequence goes on from NC_042618.1 coordinate 17,961,461, forward strand.
AACATAGAATTGACGGCAGAAGAAGACCAATGGCCCATCTAGTCTGCCCAGCAAGCTTCATACTTATTTTTCTCATACTTATCTGTTACTCTGACCACTGAGGTCAGGGCCCTTATTGGTAACTTTTAGGTTCTAATTTCCTTCCACCCCCACCATTGATGTAGAGAGCAGTGCTGGAGCTGCATCAATGTGAAGTATCAAGCCTAATTGGTTAGGGGGAGTAGTAGTAGTAGTAACTGCCGCAATAAGCAAGCTACTCCCTCGCTATTTGTTTACCCAGACTTTGAAATTCAGTCCTTGAGGGTTGTTGTCTGAATATAAATCCTCTTTTCTTCATTCCCTCCTGCTGTTGAAGCAGTGAGCTGCACTGTATATGTATTCAAAGTGAAGTATCAGGCATGATTGGTTCAGGGTAGTAGCCGCCACAACAAGCAAGCTACTCCCATGCTTATTTGTTTTTCCAGGCTGTGTAGTTTAGCCCTTGTTGGTTGTTTGAATATAAATCCTTTTTTTCTTTATTCCCCCCTGCCATTGAAGCAGAGAGCTGCTTGGATATGCATTAAAAGTGAAATATCAGGCTAATTTGGATTGGGGTAGTAATGCATATCCTTTTCCCCACATTTCCTCTTGCCGTTGAAGCATAGAGCAATGTTGGTGTCACATTAACCATGTGTATATTTATTGAGTAAGGGTAGTAGCCATGGGCAGAAAGGGAGCATGATACACCAAATCAGGACGTCCTTTTCAGGCATTGGTAAGAGCCAACTTGCCCAGTGAATGGCGTTCCTGAGAAAGGATGTAGGGGGAATGAAGAATAGATGGATAATGAGGGGCTGCAGAGTAAATGCATTAATAGTCAGGTAAGAGAAGCTTGCACTGTATGTAGAAGCGGACAGGGAGTCAATGTACTTATGACGTTCTCACTACTTATTACCAATGAAGAGCTGTGGGAAAGCCCGTAAGTGCCAGGAAACACATCAGCACAATCAGCGGTAAAATTCGTTGATGTATCTGTTTAGAAACTCACCAATTTCAAGGCATAAAACCCGTTCATATCACCAAGCCACTGCATCATCGCCGAGTCAAACATCCAACAAAACTATAGGGCTGTGCATGGGAACAGTTTTTTTTAATTTGAACGCCCCATATTAATTCAAAAATACCAGTTTGTATCCATTTTTGGAAGTTTATGCAAATAAATGCCATTTTACATACATCAAATAAAATGTTATTCACATAAAAAATGTACCTGTACAAATCTCAAAAAATGAACGGAATTAATGCAGTTCCCTATGAAAACAGAACATTCTCCCTGCTAGAATTAAAAATCTGGAGGATTTATGTTATTTCTGGGTTCTTACCCCCAAAACTACTTGCATACAAAATTCATACTACCCAGATGTGGTGTGTGATATGTATGCTATATGCATGTAATTCTATAGAGGATATCTGAGCCAGCAGGCAGCCTTTCACTCTAATTACTAGGAGAGAAAAATCCTTGCAGTGTAGCAAATGAACAAGGGTTGCTGGCATCAGCCATAATTCTGATCAAGCTGGAAACCCTAAGGAGCAGAAGGAAATTGTTGGGCCAAAAACAAAAAAAATGTGTGCCAGAATATTATATAAGCCCACTGATAAATTACAAAGTTAACTGTGCTGTGATTCTCCCGGGCTCTGCTCCATTGCTGTATTGACAGATACATAGTCATAATAAGGTCTTTGCCTCAGGTTTTACAACTCACCAGGAGCCTAGGGTATGGGTGACCTCACAATCTGTAACCTGCCATGAACTCTCTAAAATCTTTCCAAAAGGCTCTCTAGCTTGCATAAGTTCTGAAATAAAAAATAAAGATTTGTATAGGCCAGGGAAACTTATAGAGGAGGGATCCCTGCTGTAAGGAACAGCTCTGCTGCTGCAACATAGCAGTAATATCAGCAAACCCGGTCCTCACTGCGGCAGTATAGCAGTGATATTAACATGCCCTGTCCTTGCTGCTGCTACCTAGCAGTGATATCACAAACCCTGTCCTTGCTGCTGCTGCTACATAGCAGTGATATCACAAGCCCTGTCCTCGCTGCTGCTGCTGCTGCATAGCAGTGATATCACAAGCCCTGTCCTCGCTGCTGCTGCTGCTGCATAGCAGTGATATCACAAACCCTGTCCTTGCTGCTACTGCTGCTACATAGCAGTGATATCGGCAAGCCCTGTCCTCGCTGCTGCTGCATAGCAGTGATATCAGCAAGAACTGCCTTGTTGCTACTGCTGCTACATAGCAGTAATCAGCAAGCAAGCCTGTCCTCGCTACTACTGCTGCTACATAGCAGTGATATCAGCAAGCCTGTCCTCACTACTGCATAGCTGCTGCATAGCACTGATATCAGCAGACCCTGTCCTTGCTGCTGCTACCTAGCAGTGATATCACAAACCCTGTCCTTGCTGCTGCTGCTGCTGCTACATAGCAGTGATATCACAAGCCCTGTCTTTGTTGCTACTGCTGCTGCATAGAAGTGATATCAGCAAGCCCTGTCCTTGCTGCTGCTGCTGCTGCTGCTACATAGCAGTGATATCAGCAAGCCCTGTCCTCGCTGCTGCTGCTGCTGCTGCATAGCAGTGATATCAGCAAGCCCTGTCCCTGCTGCTACTGCTGCTACATAGCAGTGATATCGGCAAGCCCTGTCCTCGCTGCTGCTGCTGCATAGCAGTGATATCAGCAAGACCTGCCTTGTTGCTACTGCTGCTACATAGCAGTAATATCAGCAAGTCCTGTCCTCGCTACTGCTGCTACATAGCAGTGATATCAGCAAGCCCTGTCCTCACTACTGCTGCATAGCAGTGATATCAGCAAGCCCTGTCCTTGCTACTGCTCCTGCATAGCAGTGATATCAGCAAGCCCTGTCCTTGATGCTACTGCTGCTGCATAGCAGTGATATCAGCAAGCCCTGTCCTCGTTGCTGCTGCTGCATAGCAGTGATATCAGCATGCCCTGTCTTTGTTGCTACTGCTGCTACATAGCAGTGATATCAGCAAGCCCTGTCCTTGTTGCTACTGCTGCTACATGGCAGTGATATCAGCAAGCCCTGTCCTCGCTGCTGCTGCTGCTGCATAGCAGTGATATCAGCAAGCCCTGTCCCTGCTGCTACTGCTGCTACATAGCAGTGATATCGGCAAGCCCTGTCCTCGCTGCTGCTGCTGCATAGCAGTGATATCAGCAAGACCTGCCTTGTTGCTACTGCTGCTACATAGCAGTAATATCAGCAAGTCCTGTCCTCGCTACTGCTGCTACATAGCAGTGATATCAGCAAGCCCTGTCCTCACTACTGCTGCATAGCAGTGATATCAGCAAGCCCTGTCCTTGCTACTGCTACTGCATAGCAGTGATATCAGCAAGCCCGTCCTTGATGCTACTGCTGCTGCATAGCAGTGATATCAGCAAGCCTGTCCTGTTGCTGCTGCTGCATAGCAGTGATCAGCATGCCCTGTCTTGTTGCTACTGCTGCTACATAGCAGTGATATCAGCAAGCCCTGTCCTTGTTGCTACTGCTGCTACATGGCAGTGATATCAGCAAGCCCTGTCCTCGCTACTGCTGTTACTACATAGCAGTGATATCACAAGCCCTGTCCTTGCTGCTGCTGCTACATAGCAGTGATATCAGCAAGCCCTGTCCTCGCTACTGCTCCTGCATAGCAGTGATATCAGCAAGCCCTGTCCTTGATGCTACTGCTGCTGCATAGCAGTGATATCAGCAAGCCCTGTCCTCGTTGCTGCTGCTGCATAGCAGTGATATCAGCATGCCCTGTCCTTGTTGCTACTGCTGCTACATAGCAGTGATATCAGCAAGCACTGTCCTTGTTGCTACTGCTGCTACATGGCAGTGATATCAGCAAGCCCTGTCCTCGCTACTGCTGTTACTACATAGCAGTGATATCACAAGCCCTGTCCTTGCTGCTGCTGCTACATAGCAGTGATATCAGCAAGCCCTGTCTTCGCTGCTGCTTCTGCATAGCAGTGATATCAGCAAGCCCTGTCCTTGTTGCTACTGCTGCTACATAGCAGTGATATCAGCAAGTCCTGTCCTCGCTACTGCTGCTACATAGCAGTGATATCAGCAAGCCCTGTCCTCGCTACTGCTGCTGCATAGCCTGATATCACAAGCCCTGTCCTCACAGCTGCTGCTACATAGCAGTGATATCAGAAAGTCCTGACCTCGCTACTGCTGCTACATAGCAGTGATATACAAGCACAAGCCCTGTCAATCCTGCTGCTGCATAGCAGTGATTTCACAAGTCCTTTTCTGGTTGCTGCTTCTGCGGCATAGTAGGATATTACAATCCCTGTCCGCGCTACTGCTGCTGCTAGCAGTGATATCAGCAAGCCCTGTCCTTGTTGCTGTTGCTGCTGCATAGCAGTGATATCAGCAAGCCCTGTCCTCGCTGCTGCTGCTGCTACATAGCAGTGATATCAGCAAGCCCTGTCCTTGTGCTGCTGCTGCTACATAGCAGTGATATCACAAGCCCTGTCCTCGCTGCTGCTACATAGCAGTGATATCAAAGTCCTGTCCGCTGCTGCTGCTGCTACATAGCAGTGATATCACAGCCCTGTCCTCACTGCTGCTGCTGCTGCAACATAGCAGTGATATTAGCAAGCCCTGTCCTCGCTGCTGCTGCTGCTACATAGCAGTGATATCACAAGCCCTGTCCTTGCTGCTGCTGCTGCTACATAGCAGTGATTTCTCAAGCCCTGTCCTCACTGCTGCTGCTGCTGCTGCTACATAGCAGTGATATCACAAGCCCTGTCCTTGCTGCTGCTGCTGCTGCTACATCGCAGTGATATCACAAGCCCTGTCCTCACTGCTGCTGCTGCTACATAGCAGTGATATCACAAGCCCTGTCCTCACTGCTGCTGCTGCTGCTACATAGCAGTGATATCACAAGCCCTGTCCTCACTGCTGCTGCTGCTGCTGCTGCTACATAGCAGTGATATCACAAGCCCTGTCCTCACTGCTGCTGCTGCTGCTACATAGCAGTGATATCACAAGCCCTGTCCTCACTGCTGCTGCTGCTGCTCAACATAGCAGGATATCACAAGCCCTGTCCTCACTGCTGCTGCTGCTGCTACTTAGCAGTGTATTAGCAAGCCCGTCCTTTCTGCTGCTGCTGCTGCTTCTACATAGCAGTGATATCAAAGCCCTGTCCTCACTGCTGCTGCTGCTGCTGCTACATAGCAGTGATATCACAAGCCCTGTCCTTGCTGCTACTGCTCCTACATAGCAAGACCTGCCTTGGTTGCTACTGCTGCTACATAGCAGTAATATCAGCAGTCCTGTCCCTCGCTATTGCTGCTACATAGCAGTGATATCAGCAAGCCCTGTCCTCACTACGCTGCATAGCAGTGATATCAGCAAGCCCTGTCCTCACTACTGCTGCTACATAGCAGTGATATCAGCAAGCCCTGTCCTCGCTACTGCTCCTGCATAGCAGTGATATCAGCAAGCCCTGTCCTTGATGCTACTGCTGCTGCTGCTGCTGCTACACAGCAGCGATATCACAAGCCCTGTCCTCGCTGCTGCTGCTGCTGCTACATAGCAGTGATATCACAAGCCCGTCCTCGCTGCTGCTGCTGCTGCTGCTGCTATAGCAGTGATATCACAAGCCCTGTCCGCTGCTGCTGCTGCTGCTACATAGCAGTGATATCACAAGCCCTGTCCTCACAGCGCTGCTGCTGCTACATAGCAGTGATATCACAAGCCCTGTCCTCCTGCTGCTGCTGCTGCTACATAGCAGTGGTATCACAAGCCCTGTCCTGCTGCTGCTGCTGCTGCTGCTGCTGCTGCTGCTACATAGCAGTGATATCACAAGCCCTGTCCTCACTGCTGCTGGTGCTGCACATAGCAGTGATATCACAAGCCCTGTCCTTGCTGCTGCTGCTACATAGCAGTGTATCACAAGCCCTGTCCTCGCTGCTGCTGCTGCTGCTGCTACTGCTGCTACATAGCATGATATCACAAGCCCTGTCCTCGCTGCTGTGCGCTGCTGCTACATAGCAGTGATATCACAAGCCCTGTCCTTGCTGCTGCTGCTGCTGCTGCTGCTGCTACTGCTGCTACATAGCGTGATATCACAAGCCCTGTCCTTGCTGCTGCTGCTGCTGCTGCTGTTACATAGCAGTGATATGACAAGCCCTGTCCTCACTGCTGCTGCTGCTGCTGCTACATAGCAGTGATATTAGCAAGCCCTGTCCTCGCTGCTGCTGCTACATAGCAGTGATATCACAAGCCCTGTCCTCGCTGCTGCTGATGCTGCTGCTGCTGCTACATAGCAGTGATATCACAAGCCCTGTCCTTGTTGCTGCTGCTGCTACATAGCAGTGATATCACAAGCACTGTCCTCACTGCTGCTGCTGCTGCTACATAGCAGTGATATCACAAGCCCTGTCCTCACTGCTGCTGCTGCTGCTGCTGCTACATAGCAGTGATATGACAAGCCCTGTCCTCACTGCTGCTGCTGCTGCTGCTACATAGCAGTGATATCACAAGCCCTGTCCTCGCTGCTGCTGCTGCTGCTGCCACATAGCAGTGATATCACAAGCCCTCCTCGCTGCTGCTGCTGCTCTGCTGCTACATAGCAGTGATATCACAAGCCCTGTCCTCGCTGCTGCTGCTGCTGTACATAGCAGTGATATCACAAGCCCTGTCCTCGCTGCTGCTGCTGGCATAAGGTAGATGCTCCAGCTAGGGGTGTGCATCCGTTTTCCACGTATTTTTAATCCGCAACTTATTTTTTGCAATCTGAAAATACGTGGGGAGGCGAAACGCATCGCGACGACCCCACGTATTCAACAGATATCGGCCTCCTAAATAAACATTTAAAAAACCCCCACCCTCCTGACCCCCCCAAGACTTACCAAAACTCCCTGGTGGTCCAGCGGGGAGTCAGGAAGCCATCCCTGCACTCGTTTGTGGTTTCCTCACGGCGCTGATAGCCTGTGTCACAGGGGCTGCCGGTGCCATTGGTCAGCCCCTGTCACATGGTCACTGGCGCCATCTTGTGCTCCTACCACATGACAGGTCATGTGGCAGGAGGTTGCTCCGGGACCCTCGTTGGACCCAACTGGAACTTTTGACCAGCTTGGGGGGGCCTCCTGACCCCCACAAGACTTGCCAAAAGTCCAGCGGGGGTCCGGGAGCGACCTCCTTTCACGCCGTCCGGTCCGATCCCAATACTCAAAATGGCGCCGATCGCTGCATTTTGAGACTCTAAATCGCCGTCCCGCCAGTACTCAAAATGGCGCCGATCGCCGTCATAGTGAGGGCAAAGGCGATCGGCGCCATTTGAGTACTGGCGGGACGGCGATTTAGAGTCTCCCCATCGCCCTGCACCCTTTCCCTGTTTTCTTTTCAACATTTTCAATCTCGAGCCACCGGACTTTGAAACACCCCCCCCCCCACACACACACACCTCGCAGTCACCAACTAACCGTGGGCACCCCCGCAATCCCCTCGATGGCAAAGAGACATCGCTACCGGGAGCCAGAGTCGCACTCACCCACTCCTGGCGGCTCCAGATAGGAAGCATAAACCGAGCCTGGTCTGCCTATCAGATGCAGCGCCGGAGCCGCCAGGAGTGGATGAGTGAGACCCTGGCTCCCAGTAGGGCAGGGTGGGAAGGATGGGGCCAGGATAACCCCTTATCCACCCATAATTTAGACAGAGAAGTGCAGAATATGACTATTTTGCCATTTAGACCAGTAACTTTGGGGTTTTTGGTCGAAAGTCAGGGACGGAGAATTCCGGTCCTCGAGGGCCGCAAGCCGGTCGGGTTCTCAGGATATTATCCCTAATGAATATGCATGGCAACGATTTGCATACAGCTGAGGCAGTCTGCAGGCAAATCTCTCCCATGCATATTCATTAGGGGTTTCCCGAAAACCCGACCGGTTTGTGGCCCTCGAGGACCGGAATTGCCCACCCCTGGCCTAAATGGCTTTTGGATATCTACCCCACGGCTGTTTGGTAGGGGGTCTTATGGGTCCTTTGCCCTAGTTTCCAGCCGTCCACGCTCGCTCCCCCAACATCTGCCAGAAAAGCTTTCAACAAAGAGCCTGTGTCACGTCAGCTTACAAAGATCCTAGTTATTTTAATACGGGGTCTGGAGCCAGGGGGTCACCTAGGCGTCATTACGTAGTAAATGGTGGCCGAAAAAGACCAAAACGGTCCCTCCAGTCTGCCCAGCAGGTTACCCTGCCTGCCATGCAGAAATGACCACAGGCTCCTTTCCATCCTCTAGGGTGGCAGCCACCTCAGCATCCAACACTGCTCTTATAATTTTGAAATGTCCTCCCTTCTCACGAGGAAGTCAGCACTGCCTATGCTCTCCCTCTTCTTTTCTCCTCCCAAGCCACCCCCCCCTCCCTGTCTCAACTCTTCCTCTTTCCAGTATCCCAGGCCCCCCCCAGCCCACCTCGCTGACCCCCCCCTAAGTCAGTCGGAGTTTGCGGGCTATTTACAATGAATATGCATGAAATAAATCTGCATAGCCCGAGTCTCCAGAGTATGCAAATTTATCTCATGAATTTTCATTATGGGTAACCTGCAACCCCCGACTGACTTGAGGGGTCATTTTGTTTTTAATTTATATTCCGCCTTTGTGACACTTAAAGCAGATTACATTCAGGTCCTGTTAGGTATCTCCCTGTCCTCATGGGGTTCACAGTCTAAGGGAGTCACTTTCCCTCATACAAGGACTATCAGTGGAATCTGAACCCTGGCGTCCTTAGTTCACAGTCTGCTGCTCTAACCTCCACCACGTTGGCAGAATAGTTCTCTCATTCCATTTTTTCTGTATTTCTGTGCTGTGTCCTGTGTAACCTCCTCTGCTTGCTATCTTCAAAGGCAAAGCATTTTGCTTCGATCTTCTAGCCCTTTTTTCTGGAAGTCCCGTTATGATCTATTCTCTCTGCCGACAGGGTCGTATGTTCGCAAGATGCTTCCAGCCCTCACAAGTCCCGAGGTGAAATCTAGGTCGCAGTCGAAGCAGGGTGACATCTCTTTCATGTGGTATTCAGGTCAGCCAGACGTCATAAGAACATAGTGAGACTATGGGACGGATTTTCAAAGGGTTACGGGCGTAACTAGTCATACGTGCGTCACCGGGCCTATTTTCAAAAGGCCCGGTGACGCACGTAAAGCCAGAGGACGCGTGTAAGTCCCAGGGCTTGCAAAAGACGGCGGGGAGGGGGGGCAGGGAGGGGCATGGCCAGAGGCCTCCGCACAGCTGCTGTGCCGGGGATCGCGCGCCGGCAGTCAGCCGCCATGCGCAACTCACTTCAGCCCCAGGGTAGCACGCGCACATGGACACGCACGCGCATATCTTAAAATCTACCCCTAAGGGTCCATCAAGCCCAGTATCCTGTTTCCAACAGTGGCCAATCCAAGTCACAAGTCACAAATACCTGGCAAGTACCCAAACATTAAATAAATTTCAAGCTTGCTTATTAATTAATAGGTCAAATCAATATAACATCACATGGGTAACCCACAGGTATAATTCTTACGAATGAACAATACTAAAAATATACCTGTATGTATTTCAAACTCTTCTTTATTAATCTTTTAATTTAATACAATTTTATGAATTTAAGAACATAAACTTTTTTTAAAATTACATCAACACTCATCACTCATACCACATTCACACACACTAGAAAATATTGCACCGATAATATTACACCTATTTCTAATACAACAAAGTGCCTATTGCTAACATGTTAAAATACATTCATATGTCACTTGTTATTGAAATCATTATACAGGTTTTTATAACAACAGATAGCACAAATACTCTATGTCAGTCAGTCCTTCTGACTGACTTTTTAACTTCACGATAAAAATTAAAAAAAATTTCAAAAATTCAAAAAAATTATTTTTTCAGCTAATAAAATTAAGTTTTTTAGTGATGGTGAATGATTAGAGGACCGGTTGGGTTTTGGGTTAAAATCACAACGTCTGGCTTGATGACACCATCACTTAGGCTATAATTTAAATTTAATTCGGTTGCCCTTGTTACTGACAGTTTTACCTATTGGGTTACTGTACTGACTCCTTTTGTTATAAAATTGGTAATTGAAGTCTCCCGTTATTACCACACTACCAATTTGGTTAGCTTCCCGAATTTCTTTTAGCATTTCACTGTCCGTCTTACCATCTTGACCAGGTATACTCCTATCACTATTTTCTTCTCCAACTCACAAGGAATTTCTACCCATAAAGATTCAATTGTGCATTTAGTCTCATGCAGGATCTTTATTCAGTTGGACTCTATGCCATCCTGGACATAAAGCGCCACACTGCCTCCCGAGTGCTCCTCTCTGTCATTGCGATATAATTTGTACCCTGGTATAGCACTGTCCCATTGGTTATCCTCTTTCCACCATGTCTCTGAGATGCCAATTAAGTCTATGTCATCATTCACTGTTATACACTCTAATTTTCCTATCTTACTTCTTAGACTTCTGGCATTACGATACTGTTGCATCTGTCGGTCTCAGACGGCTTCGACCTTTATGCCTCACCTTTCTTCCTTCTCTCTCCTCAAGCCTTGGGAAGTTGGCTGCTACCGTGTCTTCATGCCACTCTCCCCGGCGTCCCCGGATCGGCAATGGCGACGGCGTTCGCCATGTTTCTCCTAAGGGCCTCCTAGGGCGCGCGTGCGCACGCCACCCACGTCTTTATTCACGTCATGGCGGGAACCTCGGGGGCGGTCCCTCCGAGCGACGTCAGCACATCCTGGTATTTAGCCTGCCCTTCGTTTGCTAACAATCTGAGTTAGCAAGGACTGGATTTGCTCTGGTCTAAGCTGCTGTGCCGCTTCCCAGCAGCCGCTGGAAGCTCTCTCTCTGCCCTTCGGGGTAATTAATCGCTAACCTGGGTACCCACTCCTCGGGGGCCCATCTTCTCTCTTTCAGGTACCTCTCTGGGAAACCGGGTACTCGCTCCTCGAGGGCCTGCGCTTCCTACTCTGGTGCCTGCATCTGATCTGCTGCTGCTTGCCAGGATCTTCATCAATAAAGCTAACTACTCAGTGAGTACTAACTCTCTCAGTCTGTCCCACCTTCAGCTTCAGCACTTGGAGTCTACATCCAGGTCCTGCTTCTGCTACCCTGCGCTGCCTTTCATCTACTCAAGAGTGGGACTGGTCTCCTCTGCCGAGGACCCCTGGACTGCTTCTACTGGGTTGCCTTACTACTGTCTACCCCGGGCAGTACCATCAAGCTGTATAATAAATACAAATTCTCTGTGTCTGCGTGTATAGAGTTTAGCCTAGTACTGTGGTTCCTCACGGGGCTCCTCCCCAGGGGAGTGGCCATCACCACAGTACCCAAGAATCCACTTCAACACCTCAAAACGCTAACACATACAAACATTTCAATGTGTGTTTTTTGTTTGTATTAACATTCTGCTTTTTAGTTGACAGAGATAATCTGGAATATTTTACTCAGGTGTGTCTTTAATTATAGGCACTTGGGCTACTTTTCTTATTATTGGAACCTCTCTGTTGGGATGCCCTGACTCTAGGTCTTCATTAGTATCCTTTGAAGATACCTCCCTCTGAGTCATGTGCTGCTGAGCGACAGTCAGTTTCCCCTTTGATTTAGTTTAAAAGCTGCTCTATCTCCTTTTTAAAGTTTAACGCCAGCAGTCTGGTTCCACCCTGGTTAAGATGGAGCCCATCCCTTCGGAAGAGACTTCCCCTTCCCCTAAAGATTCCCCATTTCCTTACAAAACTGAATCCCTCTTCCTTGCACCATCGTCTCATCCACGCATTGAGACTCCGGAGCTCTGCCTGCCTCTGGGGAGCTGCGCGTGGAACAGGGAGCATTTCAGAGAATGCTACCCTGGAGGTTCTGGATTTCAAATTTCTACCTAAGAGCCTAAATTTGGCTCCTCCCACATTTTCCTATGTTGTTGGTGCCCACATGTACCTTGACAGCCGGCTCCTCCCCAGCACTGTCTAAAATCCTATCTAGGTGACGCGTGAGGTCCGCCACCTTCGCACCAGGTAGGCATGTTACCAGGCGATCCTCACGCCCACCAGCCACCCAGCTGTCTACATTCCTAATAATCAAATCACCAACTATGACGGCCGATCTAGCCCTTCCCTCCTGGGCAGTAGACCTGGGGGACACATCCTTGGTGCGAGAGGACAATGCATCACCTGGAGAGCAGGTCCTTGCTACAGAATCATTTCCTGCTGCACCAGGTTGATGCTGTCTGATCAGGAGACCTTCCTCCTCCAAGGCAGCACCAGGGTTGCCAGTCTGAAGTTGGGACTTGGCTACTATGTCCCTGAAGGTCTCATCTATATACCTCTCTGTCTGCTTCAGCTCCTCCAGAGCTGCCACTCTAGCCTCCAGAGATCAGACTCGTTCTCTGAGAGACAGGAGCTCTTTGTATCCGATGCACACATACATCTTCTCACCGGCAGATAAAAAATCATAAATGTGACACTTGATGCAAAAGACTGGGAGGCCCCCCCTCATGCTGCTGGACTGCTGCCTTCATCTTAAATTTGTTCAGTTCCTAGTTAAGTTTAGGTTGCTATGGGAGTAGGAATGTATACAATTAGGGTCCTTTAAATGTATTAGTGTATTCACTATTTATCTGGTAGTGACCTACAAGGGAATGATTAAACTTTTGATAAGGCATGGGGAATTTCTGAATTTAAGTTAAAAGGCTGATTTTTTTTTTTTAATGAGAAAGTGTCACCTGCCTATAAATTAAAGGATGAACTAGGGGTGGGTGGGTAGGAGGAAGGGAAAAACACAACACACAAACTCTTGGTTTTTGCCTGCTCTCTGACTAGCTATTTAATACAAATACACAAAACCCCTGGTTATTTTGTCTCCTGATCAGGGAGCATCAAGCTGGTGCAGCAGGAAATGATTCTGTAGCAAGGACCTGCTCTCCAGGTGTGGCTATTTAATATAGACACACAAATACACTAAAGAATATACCCAGTAGTTTACTTCTCCCCAAAATGTTTAAGTTCTAAAATATCCCCAAGCAGTACTTACTGATTTTTTTTTAGCCACTAGCAAGATGATCCTCTCCTCTTAGTGCTCCCAGTTTTAATTATTGCAATTTAGAAATATGACACTTGGAGACCTAGGCAATAAAACACACACATTATTTTTTTTTTTAATGTGCAAGCTGACAAAAAATGTAATGTGCACAGAAAAAACACCAACATGCAGTAAGTTTTACTATGTGCATTTGACCTTTTTACCACTGTACTGTGGCCACAGTACTAGCATGAATGTTAACCTAAAAAGCTACCTTGCACACTAGCTAGTGGCCGAAAGAATTTCCCGGTGCTAACCTGCCCAAAATGAAAAGGCCAATTTACAGAGAGAATTCGCTCTCCCCCTGAACCCTGGCAAAAAGAAAAGTTGCCCTCTTCCAAACCCTTCCCTTCATTCAGCGCCATCCCCAAACCTAGGACATAGCAGACACTCTCCACTGAGGCATCATCGCACCTGGCAGTGAGTTATCCCTCCGGCAAGAAGCACATCCCCGTTGGCAGTGACGCATGGCACTCCAGGATCCCCTTGATGATCTCCCTTGTGCCCCCCCATCCTCCAGAGCTAATACCCACCTGCCTGGAGGGGTAGGGTCTCTCCGACAGAAGGGACATCAGAAACCTCAAGCACGCACACTGCAGCCAAAGATGAATGGCACCGCCAGGAGGTGCTTCACCTACAGAGTAGAAATATTGAAAATGCATTTTAAAAACGGCGAAGCATATTATTCTGAATTACCCTGATGACGAGTCCAATATGGCGAATGCAGTAATCTGATTCTTCCAATCACAGCATTCCCAATCTATTCAAAGTATTTATAACCACACAGGAAATGTTACAGGAATTTCATTAAACATCTTGATTATTGAACATTTTTTATCCTATGTAAAGACCTTCATTTAATCATTGGTCCTACTAATTCATTTAATTTTTAATTTTTTTTAGGTGCAAGTAAAATGCCAGTATAAATGCCAGCGATACTTCTAATTGCAGGGAAACTCCAAGGTTCCCCTTGTGTCGCCCAGTGCTACACCTGATGTGATATCACGTTTCGCTGGTTTGCGGCTTCATGGGCGCGTGGCTCAAACTGCACAAAATATTTTCAACTTACTACAAATAAGAGAAGGGAGAAACAACATTAGTTCTGAGATGTTTCATGAGCGAGGTGGCCTCCGATGTTCCGGGTTCATGCAGATAACATTCCTGCTTATCCTCTCGTTCAAGCAGCCATTTTTAAATCTCCCATGGCCTTTCAGGTTATATATATATATATATTCTTCTCTACCCATGTAAACCCCACTCTGCAGACTGGTAAGTACCGAGCTCTAGAGGGTTGGGAGAAGGGGGTGAAGATGGGGATACTGCTATGAGGGGTTTCTGGAGGAAAGACCTCTTTTTGGGGAGTTCCTCGCTGTCAAGAGTGGTGATGAATTTGGGGGAATGCCTGCTATGTTCCAGGGCTGGGGATATGGGAGGAAAGGGGACAACTTTTTTATTTTATTTTTTTATTTTAGCAAGGATTTAGTGGATGGGAGGAAATCCCTTATGCTAAATGAGCTTTTAATTTCAGGCTGGTTAGCCTGAGGGATTTATGGGGCTGCTTTGTACATAGTAAAAACTATGTACAAACTGGTCCACGGCGCTTGTTACATTTCTACCCTTTTCTGGGCCTGCTGAACACAGCAGGCGCTGACAGCATACTGTGCTATTTCCCATGGGCCTGTTAAAATCTAATTTGCATATGAAACTCCCTCATTTACCAACAGGTGAGAAATGACTTGCTTGTGTGTTAATATACTGAGGGACCATCATAGCGAGCATGTTAATGCCTTTTTACACAGCCTGCTCTGCATGCATGTTAAAGTTCATTGCACATGCCCACTGATGCATCAATGAGCAAGAGTTTTCTCCCATTGGTAACAACAAGTGTTTTCATCAGATCCTTGTGGTCTTTTAGGATAATTTTATGCGTCATCACACAACTGTTGGAAATATTACATTTGCTAAGTGAATAAAATGAATCTGTAACAGTATTTTACGTTGGAGAGTTTAGGTTTTGGGGCTGGAGTTTTTAGAGGGCTTTGATTTTGCATTTCAGTAGCCATGATCTCCATGCCGTCCCTCTCACCCTCTTCCAAGCAAACCCTGTTCCATTTCGCACTCTTTCCTCTGCGGTGGAATTGTACACGAAGGGTAATATTATCCTGAAAACAAATATTCACGAAACAGAAAAAATATACAATATGACTGCAGAGCTATATAAGCTGCAGATCAATCACAAGAGAAATACTCTGCCTGCAATTAGAGCCTGTGGCTACTGGATGACAGCCCTGAAAATGTCTAGTAGCTCTTTAAAAATAATAAGTAGTAGACGCTATCTTACACGTGTGATCATCAGGGGTAAATTTATGATGTGTTGAAGAAACCTGCTTCACAGTTCTAACAGGGAAGAAAATTCATACGTCTCATGGATTAATGGTCTCCTCTAAGCTGGGCTTCAGCCTATGTTATTCTGTCTGTAACAGCCCATCAGGCTGTTAACACGGAGCATCCGCATGCTCTCATGGTTTAAAGGGTTCCAAGAATGGCACATGGTGGGTTGCTCTATGGAATATAACTTGTTCCTCCTAAAGAAACCCCTCTGATCTGATCACATGGAGCTCACAATCATACATGGATTGGAAGGGGGGGAGAAACAGATATTCTCTGCAGCAGCAATCACAGATACCGAATTTAAATAAAAATTAGCTTTATGTCTTAATTTTTTATTTTTCTCTTGAAGTCTGCTGATTCCATTGAGAATAAACCAATCCATGTTTTTATACATAAAAACACCCTGCCGCTACATAGACATCTACAGGCACGTGGGTATTTTATGAAAGGGGACTCCAAAATCTGCCCCTTACTAGCAGTGTTTGCCCTTTAGTGGAATGGCAACTGTGGCGTCAACGGCTCATCCTGCCGGTGGTGTGAGTCAGAGGTCTCCCTGCAGACCCTGCCCCCGTAGGTGATATCAGGGCACTCTAGTTGTGCTAGCATAGTGTGCCACTCCCCGCTGGGAGGAGTCTGTGTGTTAACAAAACTCCTGTGCCCATGTTGTATGAGATGGGGGGGGGGGGGTGAGCCTTAGTGCCGCAGTGCAGTTGACGCAGCCTCCATGGCAAGCCTAGGCCAGCAGCTGGCGAATGCGTCCTGTAGCAGGGCAGTCTGGAGCTTCACCTTTACCAGCCACCTCCTCCTCCGCAGGTTGAGCCCTTAGATCCTGACGGCCGGCAGGACCTGGGCAGGTCCCTAGGGCAGAGATGGTAGTTAGAGTCCAGAGACGCATCACAGACCCAGTTTCGGAAGTCAGAGGAGGGCCAAGGTCAGGGCAGGCAGCGAGCAAGAATAGTCGGGTTCAGGCTAGGAGGTCAAGATGCAGAGCAGCAAGCCGAGGGTGGATGTGGGCACACAGAAGACACTGAAGGAGAGAATAAGGAAGCAACGGCTGGATGAGGCTGGACTGAAGGGCAAGGCGAGGCTGGACAAGAGGACAAAGCAGAAAATGCGGGAGAAGCAACAAGCGCCGTCCAGGATGGAGGAGACCCATTGCTGAGGCAAAGTAGGGATGTCCCAGGAGCCTTTTCACAGGGCCATCGTCTTTTCCTGCTGCGGGGCCCTTTAAATGAGCCAACGTTGGGCGCACATGCGCCTAAGAGGAAGGGCAGAGGCAGCAGTCCCGGCGGTCTCGTCGTAGAGAGGAGGCCTGGCATTTTGCGGCACCGGGGGTAAGTGCGGAGGCCTGCAGGGATGTCCCACAGACTGAAAAACATAACACGTGCGAGACAGCAGGAGTCGAGAATCATCCTTAGCACAGGGCAGAGGGAGCAGGTGTTTCTCCTTGAAAAACAGGCCTCTGGTCTATAAGGGCTGTAAGGTGTTTTGCTGTTTTTGTTTAAGAAATGGAGACCTAGGAGAACTCAGCAAGGACAACTTTCATACAGAAAAAAAATATATTTTCATTACTTTTATTCTTTTCTTACTGCATAATTATTATTAAGCTTCATATAGCACCGCATGACAGAATCAGTCAGCGATAGAAGAAGAAAAGTAATTGTTCACAAAACATGACAGATTTCCTCACGCTAATCAACACTTTCAGTTAATTCCAACCTGTACCCATTTCCCCTAAAATCCTTCCGATCAATTCGTGAATCAGGGAGAGAGGCGAGGAAAGAATAATTCAAACCGCATCGTAAGCTGTGGACAGTCAGCCACACGAGAAATGAGAAACTAAAAGTCCGCATTCTTACAATTATCAAACGCACATTCGAAATGCACACAGGGCCAGCGTCAGTCAGCGCCAAGCTTATAGCGAGGGGAAATCAAAGTCTAATCCAGAATAAACGCTTTTGGGCTTCACAACTCTCAGGGATGCCAATTGCAGACAAGAAGTGCCCTGTAGAACTAATGGATGCTGCTTTCCGGGAGACTCAGAGACACCCGCACACACATGCGAGTCCTCTCGAAAATACCCCAGTTAGATTGCGGGGCCCATTCAGTAGGTTCAGTCTTCCTTTCTGGTGTAATGCCACGGTCTCTGCTTGAACCCCGGCATCACCTTCACGATGGAGAAGTGGGGATCTAAGGGAATGGTTCCCAAATTCGTCCTGGGAGACCCCCCCCAGCCAGTCGGGTTTTCAGGATACTGCAATGAATAAGCTTGTGTGGGAGAAGCGTCATGGCTGCCTCAGGGGCCTGTGGGTACGAGAGGGCTCGCAGGCCCTATGCCAACTTCATTTCTAGTTTCTGCAGGCGGTGCCACTGCCGTTGCGCAAACAAATCTATAGCGTTGCAGCCCGAGGAGGGGAAGGAGAAGGAGAGAGAACCAATGAGACCGAAGGGAGGGGGGCCTCTTCAGGGCGGGGGTGGAGATGGGAGCTAAAGAAGAAAATGTCGTTGGGCAGAAGATTGAAGGACAGAGAAAGAGGGGGGGGGGGGGGAGGCGGCTGCTGCTGTGCTAGGCAGAGGGTTGGGGAGAGGGGACTGATGTTGCTGGTCATGGGGTTGTGAGTGAAATGGGGCTTCTGTTGTTGAGCAGGTAGGTGGGAGAGAGTGGGGGGCTGCTGGGTAGGGGGATAGGGAAGAGGGAAGAGGGGGCTGCTGATGGGCAGTGGGGGAGTGAGAGAAAGAGGGGGCCCAGGGCAAAGCAGGTGGTGAGGGGGGGGGAGGGAGAGAAAGGAGGAATGCAAGGCAAAGTATGGGAAGGGAGGAGGATGCAGGGGAAGAAGTGGAAGGGAAGAGAGAGAGGGATGCTAGTCAGGAGAGGAGGAGAGCGAGGGGTGATTGCTGGAGCCGCAGTCACCAGAAGACAGCGGTGCCATGAAAGGAGAGAGTGCTGCACTGGTAAGTGGGGGGAGGGGGGGGCAGGGTAATAATTCTCAAATTCTGCCCCAGGAACGGAAAAAGATGGTTCTGGCACCGGGGCCATGGATGCTGCGGAGGCAGCACTCACAGCCCCTGGGGGAGGGAGTCTCAGCCTTTGCTCAACAGGAACACCTAATGGTCAGACTCAGGGTCCATGTCCAGGAGGTTTGTGGCCCTTGGCAGAGGATTCTCGATGCGACGGCTTGGCTGAGCTGGGAGAGGGTATGAGGTGGTGGCCTTCAGATGAATTCCTGGTATCATATCCAAACAAGCAGCTCGATCCAGTAAAGTGTGCTCCGTCGGAGCGCACTGTCACCCTGCTCTGGACGCGTGTTTTCCCTTACCCCTTATTCAGTAAGGGGAGGAAAACACGCGGCCCACCCGCGGCACCTAATAGCGCCCTCAACATGCAAATGCATGTTGATGGCCCTATTAGGTATTCCTGATCAATCCAGTAAGTAAAATGTGCAGCCAAGCCGCACATTTTACTCTAAGAAATTAGCGCCGCCCAAAGGTCGGCGCTAATTTCTTCCGGCGCCAGGGAAGTGCACAGAAAAGCAGTAAAAACTGCTTTTCTGTGCACCCTCCGACTTAATATCATAGCGATATTAAGTTGGAGGTCCCCAAAAGTAAAAAAAAAGTAAAAAAAAAAATAAAAAAATTTTGAATTCGGCCCGCGGCTGTCGGGCCGAAAACCGGACGCTCAATTTTGCCGGCGTCCGGTTTCCGAGCCCGTGGCTGTCAGCGGGCTCGAGAACCGACGCCGGCAAAATTGAGCGTCGGCTGTCAAACCCGCTGACAGCC
The DNA here is from genome assembly GCF_901001135.1 of Rhinatrema bivittatum. NCBI lineage: Eukaryota > Metazoa > Chordata > Amphibia > Gymnophiona > Rhinatrematidae > Rhinatrema > Rhinatrema bivittatum. The sequence goes on from NC_042618.1 coordinate 17,980,747, forward strand.
GCCGCTCCAGGCCAAAAGGAGGCGCTAGGGACGCGCTAGTGTCCCTAGCGCCTCTTTTTCCTCGTTTGCACCGCGTCGCCTAATTTAAATACTGGATCGCACGCACCGGCGAGGGGCCGGTGCGCGCGCCGGGAGAGCGGGCGTTAGTCCGCTCTCCCACGGACTTTACTGGATCGAGCTGAATACAGCTCGATCCAGTAAAGTGTGCTCCGTCGGAGCGCACTGTCACCCTGCTCTGGACGCGTGTTTTCCCTTACCCCTTATTCAGTAAGGGGAGGAAAACACGCGGCCCACCCGCGGCACCTAATAGCGCCCTCAACATGCAAATGCATGTTGATGGCCCTATTAGGTATTCCTGAGCGATCCAGTAAGTAAAATGTGCAGCCAAGCCGCACATTTTACTCTAAGAAATTAGCGCCGCCCAAAGGTCGGCGCTAATTTCTTCCGGCGCCAGGGAAGTGCACAGAAAAGCAGTAAAAACTGCTTTTCTGTGCACCCTCCGACTTAATATCATAGCGATATTAAGTTGGAGGTCCCCAAAAGTAAAAAAAAAGTAAAAAAAAAAAATAAAAAAATTTTGAATTCGGCCCGCGGCTGTCGGGCCGAAAACCGGACGCTCAATTTTGCCGGCGTCGGTTTCCGAGCCCGTGGCTGTCAGCGGGCTCGAGAACCGACGCCGGCAAAATTGAGCGTCGGCTGTCAAACCCGCTGACAGCCGCCGCTCCAGGCCAAAAGGAGGCGCTAGGGACGCGCTAGTGTCCCTAGCGCCTCTTTTTCCTCGTTTGCACCGCGTCGCCTAATTTAAATACTGGATCGCGCGCACCGGCGAGGGGCCGGTGCGCGCGCCGGGAGAGCGGGCGTTAGTCCGCTCTCCCACGGACTTTACTGGATCGAGCTGATTGTTAGCTAGATAAACGTCTCCGGCTAACTAGCGCTGGTGTATTCAGCAGACCAGCTGTGCCACTGAATACACCTGGCTATTTTAAAGTTAGCCGGATAAATTAAACCAGCTAACTTTAGGACAACCCTATGGCCCAGCCAGTTAATTCATCCAGCTAACTCCAAATATTAAGTTAGCCGGTTAACTTATCTGGCAATTCGACTCCTCTCCAATCTGCCCATTCCCTGCCCCTGAATTATTCAGCTAAAAGCTAAGTGACTTATCCGGCTAAGCGGCTTCCGCTGACTGTAGCCAGATATTCAGCGGCACCACTTAGGATAAATATGAGGTAGTTCTCCAGCTAAGTTCAGCCTCACTCTCTTCGTTTAAGATGCTCAGCTATCTGCCTGCAGACGCCATCATCGACTTGACCCTCCACTTGGGTTTCAACCCTTGATATCTTGGCTTGTGTTATGAAGTATCAGTCTATCAGCCCAGATACTGATCCATCAGCCATTATAGCTGAATGAGGACAAAAAAGGTCACACATGCAACACAACATTTAGACACTGCTTGGAAGCACTGTGGCAATCGCTGACTTAATAATACAACTAGTCACCTGTATTTTGATGTTTTCAGGATTAATGTGGCAAATTAACTGCAGCTGGGGGGGGGGGAGGGGTGGAAGGAACTTGTATTTTCCTTCTGGCATTATTAATTATGTACTAAGTTTTCATCATCACAGACTTGCTCCCATAAAACATCTCATGCAAAAAAAAAAATGGATTCCAAAGGTAGATGTAAGCCCCCATTTTATTAACTCCAGCCCAGAGAGCTTCTCACCAGCTCCTCCTCCACCTGCTGCCGTCTTGTTTCCAATGAAAACCATTTTCTTAAATGTTTGAGGGTTTTTTTTAAAGTCCTTCACCGTTCCCCCCTCTCTAGGCAGGAGGTTATATCGTATCAGAAAGAAAGCGACTTGTGGATGATGACTTTATTTGTTTGTCCTGTTGCTGTTGAATTGCATGTGAAGACAAAACATCTGCACCAACAGGGAAAGAGGACATTTTTAAGTCTTGTTAAAACAGATGGATCCTCTCGATGGCGTTTGGATGGGGTGGGGGGGGGGGCTTCACTTGTCAGCTCTTAATATCTTAGCATGCTTTAAAGGGTTAAATTCTGTGTCTTCTAATAGTTACTTACCCAAAATGCAATTTAAGTTTCACCATAGAGCTTTTGTTTCTCAGTCATTAGCGTTTCGGGTTAATCTTACCTCCAAAGCTGATTGCCTTAAACATACTTTTTGCAAAGGAATCTCGCCCCCATAGTTTTTAGAGTCGCCCTACTACTTTGAGTTTTTGGAAGAGGTTATTGAGTTACTCTAATTCTTTGTTGAATAGCAATATTCCCTTATTACTGGAGATTTTATTGTATTTAATGCGGACTTAACCAAATATATTTGAAAACGTAGCCAGAGGCTGCTTTTAAAGAAATTGCTTGCACAAGGTAAACGATCTATCCTATTAGTATGGAGGGAGACGTCTTCTCCTTCGTACTGGCAATGGCAGAACGCCAACCACAACATGAGGTTCATAGAATCCCTTGCAGCTCACGCATCGATAAATTTAAAATCTAGATTTCTGAAGGTGTGGGAGTCATATTTGCACAGTATCTCTTCCAGGGCGAGGAGCCTTATATTGAATACTTTCTAACAACTCTTTTTTTGTAGGGTGGGTTTGCCTGTTTTTCTAGGGATGGTCTGGGGGGAGGGTTAGGATGGGTAGTGGGTGGAAACAGGATTACACCCATGATTTTCTTTTGGGGCTAGGCGTTCCGGAGCCAGACGTCGGTCCTGATGTGTTGGTATGATACCTGTTTAAGTCTATTATGGATGTGGGGAGGGGGAATACTAGGGGGAAAAACATTTGCTTTAGCATTTTTATGTATGTTATTTGATGGTCTTTCCATTAATAAAGATATTTTTCACAAAAAAACGGATCCTTTTTCCTTCTTGTTCTGGTCTGGGTGTGAGAAAAAAAATCAATATTAGGTCTGATTTTTATTTTTGGGGAGTGGGAGAAGATTTTTGTTGTTTTACAGTTTAGGTAACATTTCCAAAGAGGTCAATCAATGCTTTATATGATTATTTTTTGTTCCTGACTGACACGCAAGCGATGAGTGGAGGACTCTCTGAGGATAAGAGATGAGGTGCTTAGAGACCGAAGCTTTCAGCTTATTCATCGCATGAAGGACTTGCAATGTTTGTGTGGTCTTAGCTTCAACAAGGCAGAAAAATGTGAAGCTGTTTTTGTGCCTTCCTGTTTGCTTTTCCCCGAGTATACATCAAATTAGTCTTGAAGATGCCAATGAAATCTGAGGTCTCCCAAGCTCACTTCTACAGTTATTGTCACATTTATACACACACGCACACAGCTACATCAGATAAACAACATACCCTCCTGTTACTGGCCTCAGAATATCAACCTGCCAATTTCTTCCCTTGCTTGGTTCCTCTTGTAGGGAGCAATTTTCAGGAACTCCCACCGTTGCAAACTTCAAGGCTGCTTTCAACACATATTCTTTGTATTTCTTTATTTAGATTTTTATATTCCGCTTTTTGGCTCTTCAAAGTGTACGTCAAAGTTACGTGCACTATGTTCTCTCACCCTAGCTTGATGGTACCCTGTTATAGAGTCCATCAAGTTAGGGTGAGAGAACAACTTTGTGAGACTTTTCTCACTCCAAATGAAATCAAATCTTCACCGAGGTGGACTGTGCTGTTTGTATGTCTAACTCTACATGTGAAAATGGCCCCTAAACCCTAAAACACCACTAACACCTCACCTCGACCTATCAGGTGGCTCTCCTATAGAGATATAAATAGGTGCACACAGGGAGGCCCTCCCCTGTGCACCTATTTATATCTCTATAGGAGATGCACGAGAGAGAGTCTCTTTCCTGCAGGATGCCCTAAATTTACCGCACCATGTGATAATACCTATGCAAAGCAGTAAGTTACTGCATGATGTGGTAACTTGCAAATTTCCATAAACACACCCCTTCTTTGACAGCACATGCATTATCAATGAATCTAGGCCTAATTTTGTACCTGAGGCAATGGAGGGTAAAGTGACTTGCCCAAGGTCACAAGGAGCAGCAGTGGGTTTTGAAGGCTGGTTTTCCTGGGTTGGAGCCCACTGCTCTAACCACTAGGCTACTTCTTCACTCAATCGCATCCCTTTACAAACTGCCAGCCAAATGTCTGTGCCCTAAAAGAGTCCGGCTACTTTGCAACTGCTCCTTGTACAGGGATGGCAGAGGGAGTGGTGGCAAATAGCGCATGTACATTTGGAAATTGAATGCACGCACATTGTTTTCTTTACCTGAACTGAACACGCCCACAGGAAACGCCCCTTTTCCCTGCGGCTAAACGTCTGCGTAAAGGGGAAGCCACGTGTGCCTTGAGCGGCATTTCAGGAGGGCAATTAGCACTCAGTCTATTATACCCTTGTAAATATTATCAGCAGGGCTTAATTTGTAGACGAGTATCCTTGATCTATGAATTTATGTATATTGTGAACCGTTGTGCTCTTTCCTGGAATGATAGTATATAAAATGCTTAAATAAATAAATAAATAAATAAATAAACGAAAAGGAAGTGGTTTTGTGGAGGAGGGGGGAGTCAGGAGGAGGGGGCCAGGGCCAGCTGTGAGCACTCTCACACACACATGTGTGTAATATCTGCTGGAAATGCATCGGATATTGAGAGGGCAAGAGGTTATCCTCATTCCAGGAGCTCTGCACGGCCGGCGCTGACCCGCCGGTCAAGAGCCAGCACCGTCTCCAGTGGCCCTCCGATTCGCACCCCGTGTTGCCCTCCCCTCGATAGAGAGGCCCACCTCTGGTGACGACAACCAAGGTGCCGGGGGCTTCCAAAGCGCAGGCACCGCGCGCCGGATGTCGTGCGCCTAAGGAGTGCAATCAAAGGGCCTGCCCCTTGGTGTGCCCCTTTGTGCTGCCCCCTTTGTAATGCCGCCATCAGCTATTGCCAGAAAGACCACACAAGGAGACCCAGCACAATTGCAACCTGCTTTCGTTACGTCCGCCCCCTCACTCAATACTCAGGATCTCAAGGGTCAACATTATTTGTAAGTACACTATTCTCTGACAACTGTATTCAGACTGATATCCTTGTTAATTTCGAAACCCCAACATGGAACAGATCAACAAAATTCCAACCTTAATCCAGGACAGAAATAGTATAAGAAGAAAAACAAAGAGCCCAAACAGACCACGAACCCTCACCTCAATCCAAATCAATCCCAATGCCCATATTACTACCCTTACCGTCCTAACCCTGACCTTACTTGATGCGCAATCTGTTACAAAAAAGATACCCATACTTCACAACCTCCTTTTAGATAATCCTCCAGATTTATTTTGTATCATTGAATCATGGCTGAAAAGCTCTGACGTCGCTCTAATCAACCAATTACCCAAAAAAATCTACAACGTTTTTTCACTACCCAGGCCAAAAAGAAAAGGAGGCGGTTTATTATTCTTGCCTTAAAGAAATTCAAATTTAAAATCCACCTCACTAGTCTTCCTCCTCCTTTTGAAATAAGTCTTTTCAAATCAAAGAACCTACAAATCCTTTTACTCTACACCCCACCAGGACTTCTTGAACACAATATGTCCCCACTAATCGAAACCATTACAAATAACATCAACATGGATATCCCTTCTGTTACAGAAAGGGCGGCCTTGAGCGTGGGAAAGCTCAGAGGTCTTCGCAATATGTTGTGCTCCGCTGGCTGGGAATGCTAGGAGTGAGATGTGTGCCCCTTGCTGTAAGACGGACCTCGTCTAGGGTTGGAAGTGACCAGGCCCCTGCCGACCTGCATGCCTGGATGAGGCCAACCACGCAAGGATGGTCTCTGAGTGGTCCTCTGACTACTCCCAGCCCTTTTGGACCTGCTGTAGGGAACAGCACAGGCGGCAGGCCGGACAAGAGACGAGAGCGGACAAGGGCTGAAGCTTGAAAGCTGAGACGAAGGCTTCAGGACTCAGGAGAAGAACACAAGGCATCAACATCCAGAAAGGCGAGCAGATGGAAGCTCTGGTCATAGAAGGCATCTGAGACTAGAGTAGATGGAGTCTCAAGGCAACAGAAATGTCCGAGGCAAGGATGTCTCTTATGGATCTTGGGAAATCCAGATTAGATGAAAAAGACTTGAAAGACTTAGACGAAGACAAGTGGACACTGTTCCTCAGGGCGCCCTACATAGCCCACTACTCAGGGCGGACCCAATGGGCTGGTCACGGACCACCTTGTCCTCTACACGCCCTGTACAACCTAAGAAGGCTGGTCACGGGCCATGCGGGAGCGGGGAAGACTCAGGAAAATAATCCAACTGACAGGGGCTCCAGTGACCGGAAACAGGAACCGAAAGGAATGGATTTACCCTCAGGGTGGCCACCTGGAGAACTCGGAGAGCTGGAACATTGCAGGAACAGACATCAGGAAGATCAGGTACATAAGGACCTCTAGCCATCAAGGACGTCAGGCCTTCTGGAACATCAGGAGGGCAGAGACGGAGGACATCAGGAACATCAGAAGGGCAAAGACGGAAGACGTCAAGGAACATCAGGAGGGCAAAGACGGAGGGCATCAGGAACATCAGGACATCAGAGACCGGGATCAGGAACAGCAGAGACAAAACAAAGCGGGATCCCTTGGAATACTGGAACACCAAGCAAGAGCAGGAAGATGGAGTCAAAAAGGAAGGAGAAGCTCCTCAGACAACTGGCTCATTGCAAAGGCAAAGCTAACTGGAAGTTGAAATCCTTTTATAGGGCTGAAGACAGGCAACTCCCTGGGAGGAGTTTGGATGGGCCACACCTAGCTGGCCCTATAACTGAGGAGAAGTGCTGCAGGCCCGTCCCTAGGGAGAAGGGCGTGGCCCAAACCAGGAAGTCCATGCAGACCCAAGCAAGCCTCAGGCAGGCCCCAAGGACCTCGAGGCCTCCCAGGCCCTGGAGCAAATCCTGGATAGTTCGTAGGCGAGACCCCGGCTTCAGAACGGCCTCCAGGAAAGAGGTTAGAAGCCTCCAGTAGCACAGCTACAGGAGGATTCATAACACTGCAATTATCCTGGGCAATTTCAACCTACACATGGATAAAATACCTCTCTCAACCACCTGTGAACTCCTATTGGACACCATGACAGCAATTGGCTTCAAACAAATAATAAAAACCTCCATCCAGAGGTCAGGACACACCCTCGACCTAATATTTATTAATAAAAAAATATCAAATAATGACCCACCCACAGCATCCGCAATTCCCTGGTCAGACCACAAATTAATACAAACCAAGCTACACCTGGAAAACCTCCACATGGAGTCAAATAGTCTCAATAAATACATTGGATTCAATAGACTGTGTACCAGCAAAGATTTAATTGAAATTTTACCGGATACCCTGAAAACCTTAAATAAAAATGACAAAACTCCGCCATAAACTCCTGGATCACCATCAACTCAGAAGTCGCAAGGATCAAATGCCCACTAATCAGGAAAGAAATTAAACCATCCACCAAATATAAAGCCCCATGGTATACCCCAGCACTGAAAAATATCAAACGCATATTAAGACAGGCTGAAAATAAAATGGAGGAGAAACCCAACCCCTTATCTAAAAGACAAATTCAGAACCATTCTATATATATAGAACAGACATCGAGAAAGCCAAGCGAGAATTCTACGCAAAGAAAATCCATGACTATCATTTTTATTTTTTTTTTATTTATTCTTTATTCAGTTTTACAAATTTAATTCAAGCATTACTTGAGTTGAAATATATATACTTCACTCATTAAAGTTCAAACATAGTTAATCGATTCCTAAATTACAATAATCAAAGAATATATATCTATTTAACAATAAAGTAATACACATTGTAACCTATTTATTTTGAAAAACAGTGAAGTATAAATCTTTTAGCCCACAAAATTGGATCCAAGATTTCACAACCTTAAGGAAATATATTTAAACAAAAAATCAACTATAGGGGAGTCACATTTTATTTTATAGACCTTTTTAAATTGCCTTTAGAAGTATACATCAACTCATAGGGGAGGAGGACACCAAGAGGTCCCTTCTACTAGAAATAAAAGATGTTAGTTGCGAGGGGAGAAAAAACAGAAACGAATTCCCTTGAAATTTAACCAAGCACTTGCATGGAAACTTAAGCATAAACATCCCTCCCAATTCTAACACTTGTGATTTTAACAAAAGAAATTGTTGACGACGCTTCTGCGTCGTTCTCGCGAGGTCAGGGAATATCTGAACTTTAATGCCCAAGAAATTTTCATGACGATGAGAAAAGTACTTTTTGAACACCCATTCTCTGTCTGATTGTAATAAGAAGACCTCTATAAGTGTAGATGGAATCACTGTGTTTTCTTCCGACTGCTCCAGCAGCTCTGAAATATTCATAGTTGGTGTTGTTTCCCTTGGGGCTAATATCTGGAAATTGTCCAAATTACTTTCAATAATTCTTTTTGAAGGTATATAAAAAGCCTTAGATATTATTGGCAAAGTCTCCTCAGTAATCTTTAAATTTTCTAACATATATTTCCTCCAAAGATCTTTAGCATTCATATATGGTAATTTAGGAAAATTAATACATCTCAAATGTCTAGCACGTATCTGGTTATCCAAATTTTCCACTTTTTGTTGTAGAATCTGATTTTCTTTAATTAAGTTGCTTTGAAGATTATTTAAACTATCCGTTTTTACTTCCATTAATTGCACCTTTTTCATATTTTCCCCAAGGTCTTTTTCAACAGTTAGCATTCTGGTTTCTAAATTTTCAACTGCTTTAACTGTTGAAAGAATCTGTCTCTGAATGTTATTATTAGTGTCTTTTAACGCTTCCCATATCATTTGTAGCGTAAAATTTTGTGGTCTTACCAGCTGACATACTTGGGCCGCGTTTTCAGCACTTTCCCCTTCGTTCAATGATGATATTCCTCCTCTTAATTCTCGTGATGGTCGCTCTGGCGTCTCTCCACTCCCTGCTTGCTGCGGCTCAGCTTCTGGCATTCCTCCCGTCCCAGGACCCGGATGTATTAACGTAGAAAGACTGACCTCCGTCAGCGTGGGCTCCAGAGAGGATTCCCCTGAGGCACCTATACCCTGTACCTCTGGTTCCTCTCGACGCAGACCGGCGTGTCTTTCAGCAGGGTTCCCGGGTGGGCGTCTATCCTCCGGCGAAGATGGATAAAATTGCTCTGGGCTGCCCTCGGACACTTCTTCCCTCCGAGACTCAGCCAGCGAGCTCATGCCGGGGGTTTCAGCTCCCCGACGAATGTGGGCATCCATAGGTCCTAGGACCGCATGAGTCGAGGGGGGCTCTAGAGCTAGCCGCTCCCTCGCTCTCTTCTTGCGGCCCGAATGCGGCATCAAACAACGGTAAGGAAATTTTGGAAAGAGACGCTCACACACGTCTTACCTCTCCGCCATCTTGGATCTCCCCATGACTATCATTTTAACCCCAGAACCCTATTTGCATATGTTAAAGATCTTACACAACCAATTCAAGACTCACCCATAAATGCTAATCCTACAAAAACCTGCGAAGAATTAATCCCAATTTTTCAGTGACAAAATCTCAAATCTAATCGCAAAGAACCCTTACGTGAATGACGAAACTACAAAATTATCAAGCATACCAGACGCCAGATGGACACAATTTGAGAATGTTGCATCAACTGAGATTGAGGCAATCATCCGAAAAATAAATCCTGCTGCACATCTCCTCGATCCCATTCCAATAAAATTCCTAAAACAAGTCTCAAACATCATTGCCAACTTATCTCTTGAACAAGGTATTTTCTCAGATAACCTAAAATGTGCCATCATTAAGCCAATCCTTAAAAAACCACAACTTGATGAATCCAATCTAGCAAACTTCAGGCCCATTTCTAATCTTTCCTTCATAGCCAAGATCCTTGAAAAAATTGTTAATCAACAACTCTCTGAGCATCTGAAAAACCATAACATTTTATTTCCGGCTCAACACGGCTTCAGGAAGTTCCTTAGCATAGAAAAGCTACTACTCTCCCTCTCTGATACAGTACTCAGAGGACTTGACAATGGTTACTCCTACCTATTGATTTTACTTGATATCTCTGCCACCTTCGACACCATTAACTATGAAATACTATTAGACTAAGAGAAATTGGCCTACGCGACATCACGATCAACTGGTTCAACTCATACCTATCAGACATATCGTACAAAGTAAGACTAAACTCAACAGAATCCAAACAGATACCCCACCCTCACAGCGTCCCGCAAGGCTCATCCCTTTCATCTATTCTTTTCAACGTATACATGCTGCCCCTATGTAAACTTCTAAACGGATTAGGTTTATCCTACTATGTCTACACAGATGACATTCAAATTCTGCTCCCCCTTAAAGAAACCCTCGAGAAGACACTAAAACTATGGGATATTTATCTATCAGCAATAAGGCACCTACTATCACAAATGTCTCTCTTACTCAATGACAACAAAATGGAAATCTTATATATATCCAACAAACTCACTTCAGTACTTAGCTTCAACTTCAAATCATGCCAATTAAAAAATCAAATAGTCTCTACAGTAAAAGATCTAGGCTTTGTCTTAGATAGCAAACTAAACCTTAAAAAACACATTAACACCATGATAAAAGATGGATACTACAAGCTCCAGGTCTTAAAAAAACTCAAACTGCTTCTATACACCCAAGATTATCAAACAGTACTTCAAGCAGTACTTTTTTCAAAACTTGATTACTGCAACGCCCTTCTATTGGGCCTCCTGGTAGCCACTCTAAGACCAATGCAGCTATTACAGAATGCAGCAGATAGAACACTTATAAACAATAAAAGATCGGATCATATTACACCAATCCTTAAAGAGCTACACTGGCTGCCCATTCCATATAGAATTCAATACAAAGCCTTAAGCCTCATACACAAAACTCTTCACAATGATAAGATTGACTGGCTGAATGCTGCATTACACTTTCACATCCCTCAAAGGAACCTTCGCTCCACAAATACTGGACTCCGTCCAATCCCCTCTCCGAAATTGGTGCACCTGATTACAGTAAGGGAGCGCACTCTATCTTTGGCTGGTCCTGCCCTATGGAAGAAGCTACCAACAGAGTTAAGAACAGAACCGACGGCCCAAACATTCAAGAAAAGTCTAAAGACATGGCTCTTTCAAAAAGCGTTTGCATCAATGTCGTGACGCCGATCAAAAGTGCCCATCAATCATTGACACTGAGACACATTATCCTGTTTACCAGCAGAAAGTCTATGAATGCACCCTATTGACTGAATCTCTTTGATGATTTCCATAACAGCAAGTGATCTTAGCTTATGTTAATAGCAGTTATTACCTCATTAATACCAACTAATTTCTTGTTAACATGTTAAGTTTAGTTAAAGTTGATTCTAAGTTTTACTGTAAGAAACAATGGGAAAACACTGATGTTTCAAGCACCATTTATTCCTTGTAAACCGATGTGATATGTCAGATCGAATGTCGGTATATAAAAATAAATAAATAAATAGATCCTGGAGCCATTGTAAGAATATTCCAGAGTCTGGGTCATTGTATGTCAGAAGGTGTTATCCGCCTTTCCTGACAGACAAGGGGGTACAGAGCAGAAAGGATAAAAACCCTGGCTCTACTGAGCTTGGGACTGCTCCAGACTGCAAGGGAAAGAGACTGGTTGGAGCTGTGATCCTCCCCCAGGGCAGGGATTCTCCTCTAAAAAGATACAAGAAAAAACCTGTGCCGAACTAAGGCAAGAACTCAGAGGATCCTGATGCCGCCCCAGAGCTGAGCAGGACATTCTTGTGAGTAACTATTTTACTAACCGGGGAGATTAAAGAGAAGATACTGCTGGGGGAGTTCTGCGCCAAAAAAATGAAATTTCTGCACATTTATTTATCAAAATAACACAGCATTTTTGCAAATTATCATCCAACATTTCGGTGCAATCCAGTATTTACATTTAAATAACAGTGCAGAAACAAAGAGCCTTCACATTTTTCTCACTTAGTGATTTCCTTCTGGCAGAAAGTATCAAACTGTACAGAGAGTGTTTACCTTCTTCATTTGAGAATCAATTAGTCTTCTCAGTGGTGCATGGCTCATCTGCCAGCAGTTGCTCTCACCCTCCACCTGAGTGTCCCTGGCAACTTGGCTTGCCTGCCAGCAGCGGCAGCAACCACTAGCACTGCTGGCGGATGAGCCAGGTTGCCAGGGACTACTGCAGTTGCTGCCACTTCTCCATCTTCTTCCTCCCCTCCCTCTCCCTCTCCCCCTCTCTCTTCTTCTTCTCCCTCTCCCTGCTTCGCCTCCCTCCTTCCCTCCCTCTTCCCCTCCCTAGTTCCCTCCCTCCTTCTTCCCCTCTTTTCCTCCCCCGCCCTCTTCTTACCTCCCTCTTCCCCCTCCTCCATTCCCTCACCTTTTTCCCCTTCCCCTCCTCATCTCCCCTCCCCCTCCTTCCCCTTTCTCCCTCCCTCTTCTTCCCTCTTTCCCCCTTCCCACTCCCTCCCCTCTTCCCTCCTCTTCCTCTCCTTCATCTATCCCCTCCCCCTATCTTTCCCCCCTCCTGCTCCCTGTCTCCTCCTTCCCTCCCTCTCTTTCCCCTCCCCCTTCCCTCTCTCCCCCCTATCACCATCACCTTTTATTCCCCTTCTTCCTCTGACCATCTCATACATTTACAGCTGTTTATTTATTTACCTCTTTCTCACAGTGCTGGAATAATATGCACTGATTGCACTCCACTGTTTGTTTCCCAGTCTTCAAGCTGCCTGGTTGTGCTGCAATCGCTTAAGGCCCTGACCCAACTCTTCAGGCAGCCTTGGCGAGTGCGGCTGTCATCAGTGCTGCGCTGCCTCCCGCGAGCCTGCCCCATGCTTCCGGGGATCGCGGAGTCCTATAGTAAAGGCCCCTTCTCTTCCAGCAGGCTCACGGAGCCTTATTGCTGCGGTCCTGCCCGCGTTTGAGATCAGAACGACAGTGGGGCCTGGAAGTGGTGGATTCTGCAAGGTAAATGTGAAAATCTGCGCAAAGGGGGGGGGGGGGGGGGGAATCTGTGGAAATCCTGCGTTCAGCAGAAACGAAGAATTTCCCCCAGGAGTAAAAGAGGACCAGACTAGGTTGTGCAAAAGAATGAGGAGAGAAAAGAAACAAAGTAACCAGAGACCCTGTGTTATTGTAAGAATAAACTGTTATTAAGGAGAGGAGCTATAAGGAGAATAGGTAAAGGTTTTCTGGAACTGTAATTCTCTTTAATCTTTGCCTCTCACTCAAATGGAATTTGGACCCTTCTTTCACATTTACCTGAGCTGTCACTATGTTTGATTCAGAAGATTCTTCGGTATTTATATTTTATTTATTTATTTATTTATTTATTTTTAACTTTTATATACCGACATTCTTGCATTAAATGCAAATCATGCCGGTTTACAGAGAAACAGAAAAAGCAGGAAAAAATCCCTTAGTCGAATACAATGAAACAGCTTAGTTAACAAAGGAAACATAAAAATAAATGTTTACATAGACACAAAGGTTTGCAGGAAGGGAGCACATAGCGCGAGTCTGGAGAGTGGTGTGTGTGTGTGTGTGTGTGTGTGTGTGTGTGTGTGTGTGTGTGTGTGTGGCGTGTTCTCAGCCTGGCACTGGCCCTGCAGGTTATCCTGCCCCCAGCTCACGGCCCCGGAGACTTATTTCCCCATCTGGGGATAGTAACTACCCTGGCCCCCAGGGCTTAGAAGGTGACAGCAGGTGTACAGGGGGCTACGCACACATCCCCCGAATCAAAGCCACGTGGCCGCCCTTGTCTCAGGCTGAGCAGCTCCAGCGCTCTCTGTTTTTCTCTGCTTCCTCCAAGGGCTGGGAGGCCATAGATAATCCCTGCAACTACTGGGTCTGGTCCATCTCCTCGGGGGAGCCAGAACTGATGTACACTGCCGGCTCTGCTCCACTTTCTCACGTCCCAGAAAAAAAAAAGGTGACAGAAAGCCATTCTGGGTTGTTCTGCCAGAAATTAAGCCCTCGGCAACGGACACAAAAAGTGGTGGAATGAGCATAAGTTTGAGAGTCGTGAGCGGTAGAGCCATTCATCAAGACCAGGGCTGGAGCCTTGACAATTGGCACCACTGCTCACAACTTTCAAACTTGTGCTCATTCAACCCCTTGTTTTGTGACTGTTCTGATGTGCAGTGTCTGATCCGGTATCGCCCCCTTCTCTTCTCTGCAATACAAGAGGGTGGGGGAGGGGGGGGGGGAGATCGAACAAGAGGGCAAGGGCTGGATTAGGAAGCAGAGGGTCTGTGTGCTCCGGGCTTACCCTCTCCTCATCTTTTTCCTGCAGGCTGGAGGGGAGAGGTTGAAGCAAAATCCCCCTAAGCCTGAAAAGAAGTGGTGGAACTGCCTTCCTGGCCGCCCCCCCCCCAAATTGAGCCCTGACTATCAGCAGTGGTCTGGCTCCTGACACCTCCAGGCGAAGCAGGAAATGACTCGGCCGTCTTCAGCATCATCCATGCAATAAACACTTGGGAACCTACAGTGACATAGAGACCGTGTGGTTAGAAGAGACGGAGAGGTAAGGAGGATGCGCAGCAGACTCAGAGTGACTAATACAGGTTGCTGGCTTTCGGGGTAACCTTCCAGCCTTTGCCCTTCCTGAGCAGGAGCAGCTGACGCCCCCAGGGAACGTGGACACCCCCCCCCCCCCCCCTCTTGGACTTATTCTTAAACGTTTCGTTTCCTGGTAGATTTTATTCCTCGTATTTTTTTACACTATTTGTGTCTGCCTTTTATCCCATTTTTGCCTGTGTGCGGTAATCCTGCTTTTCATGCAGCAATGAGATACCTACAGCTGGGAGGGGACTCAACCAAGGAGCAGCAGAGCAGCACTTCCGTTTAAACAGGCTCATAACGGAGGACCAAGAACGTAACATATCTGAGGGTGAAAAAGGAAGATTTAGAATTATTATACTTTACCTGGCAGCTCAGGTGTCTAAACACAAGATGCTGGCTCTGATCACATGAAGGGCACCCAACCCATTGTATTAAACTTCTTCTAACGTTTGGTAAAAGTTTCATAGCAGATACAAATCAGAGAATAAGGTATCAGACTCGCGCACAAGCATTCCCAAATGAATTGTTTGGAAAATAATTTACCCCGGAATTTTGGAAATGTATTTCTTTTTTTGTTTTCAAGATTTGTATTCAGTCATTGACATTTAAGATTCACGATAGTTAAAAAAAAAAAAAAAATCAAGATAACGTCAATTCGTTTTTTCCATCCCTTTTTACCTTGAAAGAGGCATCCACGTAACGTCAACAAGAGTTGAAGTCATCAATTTTCCCAACATAAACTCAACAACTCATTCCTAAGAGAGAGGGGAAGGTAAGACCATATTCGAGGGGAACACCCCCCTCCCCCCCCCAAAAAAAATCCCTTCTTCAACTGGTGCTAATCCTCAGGCAAGATTTTAATGAGAGGGCTCCAAATTTGACCAAAAATTGCAGAATCCTTGGAGGACTTAAAAAGAGCAGGTCGAAATTCCAGATAAGCTAAATCAGCCATCGGAGCAAATCATTGCCAAAAATATGGGTGCAAATTCTTTCAGACAATTATAAAGAATACACTTCTTCATAACCAAAACAGCTTTAGCCAATGAAAGCAGGCAAGTCTAGGTAATTTAAAATACAAAATTCTGGGGAAATACCAATCGCTTTCCCAGTAATCACTCCCAAATAATGCATTGCATTTTTCCAGAAAAAACTGTATTCTTGGACATTCCCATTTACAGTGGAATAGGGTACTTTTAGCTCAACATTTTAAACATGCATCAGAATTAGTAGCTCCCCATTTGTCTGGCTCTCAATGGATTAATTATTATCCAATGAAATATATGAAATTGTAATTCCTAAAAACCAGCATAATTGGACATCATCTTTAAACTGGAAACCCTACAATGAGACATAACCTTACTATTAAAGTGAACATTGCAGTTTCTCTCCCAGACTTCTGTCGACACAAATAGTATACAGTGAGATTTTATGTTTATTAAAAAGTTATAGGGGGCACTTGGAAGAACTGCTGCTGCCATCTGAATACCTGCAAGCAATGGTGATTGGAGGAGAGAGTCTGCCGTGGCGTCATCAAGAGGCTTCGGGCCTTTAAGTCCCAGCATGCTGCAGCGTACAGCCAAAGCTACGTACCAAAGGTTTTTTGAACTCTTGACTATGGCTAAGGAATGGAAAGGGAAGTCCACGGGTCCTTCGTGTGCCTTGATACCTGTAAGAGTTTCCCTTGGACTTGATGTTATAGCCTCTGATGTTGGTGATTCTAATCCAGAACGCATTGGAAGTTTCTCTTAGCTTTGACTCTAGATCTCCCCCCTCTTCAACCGCAGCTTGATTTAAATGGCTTAGGACTCCCTAGTGCTGAGGAATTACCCACTACAAGAACTGATATGGAGGAGGTTAGATGTGCTTCCATCTGTCGTCCCCCCCCCCTCCCGCTCCAGCTCCCGTGTCACATGTTGTGGAATCTCCTACTTTTCACTCAGCTGGAGGGGTAGCCACCAGGTTTTCTTTAGTTGTGCCTATGCAACAAGATCCTGTTAGGAACGTTAATAGGATTTCGGTACCTGTCACAGTATCTCCATCTAATCTGAGAAGAGCTGAAATTGATGAGTTAATGGAACCAGATAATATTACACTCAGAGATCACGGAGAATTGCGATGAGTGCTGAAACATCTTTAGCCCAAACGTCAACCAGTTGTGTGTATGTTTTCTGCGGGTTCCTCATCCAAGCTACCTGACTTGGAATCTAGACTGGAGGATGCTAGGACTCAGGTTGCATCTATAACACTGTGGCTTCATTACAACTGAACTGCTGGGTCTAATACTAAAGATAATGCGTCTTTACGTGACAAAGTGTGAAGCATCAGAAAATACGATAAGAGCTGGGAATTTGTGTTTGGTAAATTTTACCTAAGACAAGTTTGCTTTCACCTAAAGTATTATTTAAAAAATATGTGATTGAAGTGTCACAGTTCTGACAGGAAAAGGAGTTTAATTTAAATGAATACTGCTACGTGCCATCTATGAAAAAGAATGTAACTGAAAGCGAGGGTGCCCTAGATGTCCTTCTGCCCTTTGATAGCTCCGATCTCGCAGGATTTCTTCCGAATTCTAATGATAACATTTAAGACCAGAGCTGCCCTCATTGCCTTTCAGTCAGGTAAGGATTTGGTACTCGCTCAGTTTTTCCAGCAGATGAATGAGCGGTTCTGTGATCAAAAGATCCAAATTCTGTTTCTAGAGGAAGGAAATTGTTCCGGCAATGTAAAGAGCAGGCTGGCTTTGGGGGCCTCCTTCTTCTGAAAATGTCCCTGTTAAGTGCGTTATAGTGCAACGAGGGAATACATTGGCTTTTCTTGACCCTGCCCATTTAGAGACTTTTCTACAGAACAAATCATCCGTAACTTAACAGGCTGGGTGCCCAGGGCCCTGGCATTATTGATTTGCTCGCCAGCTAGGTCTTTGATTTATTTTGCTCTTTTACCTGGTACATTTTTTCCTTTTCTTTTTTTTAATGCTCCCAATACAGGGGACTTGGAAATGAATCATAGTCTATAATGTTTTCTCTTCTTTTTCCTTTTTCTTTAGAAGGCATCATTTTGATTCATTGCATTTATTTATTTTATTTCACGTCCAATGATTTAAAATATTAATAGATTATGAATACAAAAATAATCACAGATACTAACATTGCTTAGTTCAAAGAGGTCCACAAAGGAAGTGACAACCTTTTCTTATCAGCAATTAGAAAACTAGTAAAATAATTTCTCCTCTAAGCACAGCTATGGCTGCCTCCCAGTATAAAACTGGAGCATCTCAATGCTGAGATTATGCTTAGCATAGTTTTTTCTTGGATAAACTTTTTTAAAATCTTCATTGTTCTGAAGCCATAAAGGCATTCTCTAAAGCCAGTCCCTCGCCAGAGAAAGCCCCATTTCTATGCAACACACAGCTGAAGCATGATCCGAAATAACAAAGGCTTCAGTGATCGTTTGGCATCAATACATTCTCAGAAACCAACACATAGTCTATTCTGGATTGGGTCCCATGCACTTTAGAAAGGGGAGTAAAATCTCAATTCGTGGGATTCATAAGTCTCCACACATCTAACACATCCAACTGCCCGCACAAAGAGGAGATCCCTTTATCTGGACCTAGAGGCTTCTGTCTAGACTCAGATCCAGGTTTGCCAGATGCCAACAATTTTTAGAGCCCAAACAATTGCCAAATCTAGCCCAAAACTCAAATCTTGCAAAAACAATTTTTATTTATTATTCAAGATTGTACACAAATTCCTGCATTGCATGCAAATTTACGGGGGAGGGGGCAGAGAATAGTCCGGGTTGGGGGGCAGGGAGGGGTCAGACAGCGAGTAGATTGCATCGTGGGGAAGAGGGGGTGTCATGGTGGTCCGAATTTTGGGAAGTGGGAAGATTGTGGCAAAGTGGTCTGGCAGTGAGTGGTCCGGTTTGTGGCGGGAGTGGTAGTGATGTGGTTGGGCAGAGAGTGGCCTTGATTGCGGGGGAGGGAGGGTGGCAAAGCGGTAGAGCAGTGAGTGATCTGGTTGAAGTGGGGGGCAGGGGGAGTGCGCTAGGCAGTCGGGAAGCGAGTGGTCCATTTCTTGGATAGGAGTAGCATGAGGTGGTTGGGCAGTGAGTGATCTGTTGGAGGATGGGGGCAAGGTGATCCAAAAGCCAGTGATCATTTTGTGAGGGGTGCGCTAGGTGGTCGGACAGCGAGGAGTGGTCCATTTCTTGAGTCTGGGGGCAGCGCAAGGTGGTTGGGAAGCGAATGGTTCGGTTCCTGGCGGGAGACGTGGGGGATTGGCGAGGCGATCGGGCAGTGAGTGGTCCAGACACGTCGAATAAGTGCCCCAGTTCAAGGGGAGGGAGGCGCTCGGGGGTGTGAGTCTGGATCATAGGGATGGAGGCAGCTGGGCAGTGGGTAGTCTGGATCACGGGGAGGGAGGCGCTCGGGGTGTGAGTCTGGATCACGGGGAGGGAGGCGCTCGGGGTGTGAGTCTGGATCACAGGGATGGAGGCAGCTGGGCAGTGGGTAGTCTGGATCACGGGGAGGGAGGCGCTCGGGGTGTGAGTGCACCGTTTCATAGGGATGGAGGCAGCTGGGCAGTGGGTAGTCTGGATCACGGGGAGGGAGGCGCTCGGGGAGTGAGTCTGGATCACAGGGATGGAGGCAGCTGGGCAGTGGGTAGTCTGGATCACGGGGAGGGAGGCACTCGGGGAGTGAGTCTGGATCACAGGGATGGAGGCAGCTGGGCAGTGGGTAGTCTGGATCACGGGGAGGGAGGCACTCGGGGAGTGAGTCTGGATCACAGGGATGGAGGCAGCTGGGCAGTGGGTAGTCTGGATCACGGGGAGGGAGGCACTCGGGGAGTGAGTCTGGATCACAGGGATGGAGGCAGCTGGGCAGTGGGTAGTCTGGATCACGGGGAGGGAGGCACTCGGGGTGTGAGTCTGGATCACAGGGATGGAGGCAGCTGGGCAGGGGGTGGTCTGGATCATGGGGAGGGAGATGCTCGGGGAGTGAGTCTGGATCACAGGGATGGAGGCAGCTGGGCAGTGGGTGGTCTGGATCACGGGGAGGGAGGCGCTCGGGGTGTGAGTCTGGATCACAGGGATGGAGGCAACTGGGCAGGGGGTAGTCTGGATCACGGGGAGGGAGGCACTCGGGGTGTGAGTGCTCAGTATCTGGAGGAGGGAGCCGGGCAGCAGCTCTGTGACCATGCGCGCCTGTGACGTCGTGCCCCCATGTCTGAGCCCCAAGGATTGGCAGTGGTGGAGACTGGAGAGGGGTATTATTGCAAGAAGAGTGCCAGAGGTGGGGGAGTCAGCCCCCACTCTTCTTATACTTTCTGCTCCCACACCCGTGTAAAAAATACAAACAAGAGGGCAGAAGGCACCAGCACTCAAGCTTGTTCTCACCCCGTTTTGCACCCTGCTGTCGCCGCCTGTCCCCTCCCCCCCCCCCCCCCTGCAGTAGCTTGTTATACATTAGTGAAAAGCAAGCTCTTCTGGCTTTAAAGCCGTATGCCCTGCCCACTCTGCTCCCCTTCCGGCAGGAAGCCCAAAATCCCACACCCAAAAAAAGCAAAAGATTTCCCTCACAGGCTTACTTAAAGTAGCCCAATTGGGTGTGAAAGCCGCCCATCTGGCAACACTGCTCAGATCACTACATAATTAAAATCCCCTCCTGCAATGATGGAAGATGGACCAAACGAGGGGATAACTGTAATCAACTCCACAAAAACTCACCTGAGTAATTATTAAGGGCATAGACTAAAGCCAAAATGAACTGCTTCCCTTATGATGTCCCTTTGTCCCAGTAAGCACAATTAATCGACTCTCTAAGCCTCATGCTGATTTTTCTAAATTAAACGCCACGCCTCTTTGATTCTGAATTGCTGCCCCACTGCTTCTAGTGTTCCCAAAGGCAAAGAACACTTCAGAGACCCATTTCTACTTCAGCGTAATACGTTCCAAATCACTAAGATGAGTTTCTTGAAGAAATGCAATCTACACTTTCAGCCTTACCAAATGAGAGAATTATTTCCCTCTTAATGGGAGTATGTAAACCTGCTAAACTGCAGATAACACATGTAAGGCAGGATGCCACATTTAATTAACCAGTCCTGATATAAAAATCTCATTACTTGCACAGTGCCTGTTATGGTTAAGCGGTGTTTGGGTGGATTCTCGGGTACTGTGGCAGATGACCACCTCCGCCCATGGGGAGGAGCCCCGTGAGGCGCCACAGTACTGGGCTAAACGCAGGACGCAGAGTTAGTTCTTTATTTGTACAGCCTGAAGTGTACCACCAGAGGTGGCAGTAGTGAAGTAGTCTAGATGTAGCAGTCTCAGGACCCTCGGCAGAAGGGACCCTTCTCACCCCGTTGGTATAGGGCAGTGGTTCTCAACCTTTCTAATGCCGTGACCCCGAAATACAGTTCCTCATGTTGCGGTGACCCCTTGCCCTGCCCTTGCCCCGCCCTCGCAGGGCGAGGGCGGGGTGAGGGTGGGGCTTTGGTCATATGGGGGCGGGGTTATGGATGGGGTTGGATTTTAGTGCATACTTATTTATTATGACATTTATAAACAGAACCACCATTCCTCATAAAACAATAAAATTAAGAAACATAAAGCATCAGTTATAATAGTAAAACCATACTAATAAAAGAATATTTTAAAATTACTGATAAATAGAATTTCTATTAATTAAAATTATACATTTTTATAATTTCCCACACACCAATAATATTTCAAAACAGCACATATATCAAATAACACACAATAATTAAAACTAATAAGGATTTTAAAAAGCCCCTGCTGTCCATACATGGGAGCTCTTGATTTCCAGTCACCCTGATATTGTCGAGGATTAGGAGGTTATCCTCTCTCTCTCACACATACACTCACATGTCCATTCTCTCTCACACATACACTGTCACATACTTACACATTCATGCTCTTATACCCACCATAACCTCTCACTCTCACAGACACTGATACACTCTCAGGGTGTAAGACACTCTCCCCCCCCCCCCCCCCCCCCCACCACTCACACACACTCTTACTCCCCTGGATTTTCTCATACACACTCATGCTCTCACTCTTACTGGCTCCCTCACAACCTCAGAGCCTCTCAGATAAAACTCTATGCAGCAGAAATAATGCTGAATGTTGAGAATTGTGTTATGCAAACTAATCTGGAAAATGCACTAATTTCTACATGAGTCATAATGAATCAGTCCTCAGCTGCAGGCTTCAATTGATTATCCTGGCTCCCTTTATGTTTGCCAAATACAGTTCATGTGTAACAGCAATCCTAATTCTCCACCAGATTAAGCTGATTTCACATCCCACTTCATACTTTGTCACCTCCAGCTGAGTCAAACAATTAATCTAATTACTGCCACTGCTGCCACGTGGCTATTGGGGAGGCGCTGATTGCTGCTATTGGCACTGAAGCCCATTCTGCTGCCTCCTCTGTGCAGGACCCGTGGGTTTCCACTTCCTCCATGTTGATCTCGTACATTGTGAGATCCGCCATAGAGAAAGTGCTACTCTTGCACATTCCCAAAGATTACAGGTGCCAATCAGTAAAAAGTATTTTTTTTTTACATCTGCTTCCCTTTCTAATTTTTTGCCATTTCCTTTTATATTGCCTTTTTTTCTATTTCTTTTCTCTCCACCTGTCTTCTTCCCTCAAACACACAGTCAGGTTCTCATTCTCACATGCATTTCTCTCTCACTGGCACAGGCTATCTGAGTCTCACACACAGGCTCTCTCACACCCCCACATGCTGCCTTGCTCAAGCACAGGTTCTCACTCTTACATGCTGTCTCTTTCACAGACACAGAGGCTCTCACATGCTGTCTCTGCAAACACACACAGTCTCTCAACTCATCTCATACTCGCACACACCTCTCTCTCACCTCTGGGCCTCTTCTTTACGGGTTGCCACAGGATGGGCTCTGCAGTGGCCCTAGTCTTCCCGGCCCCGCTGCTCCTCTTCTGCACGTGGCTGAAGCGCCTCTTCTACCCACGCGGCTGACGCGCCTCCTCCTTCCTCCCCATGCGGCTCCGGCAACATTTGTCTTCCGGGGCAGGGCAGGCAGGAAGGCAGTAGGAGGAGCACCTGCAGTGGCTGATACACCTCCTTCCTGCCTGTGCGGCTCCAGCAACATACGTCACTGCGACACGCTACCTTTTTGGGCCATGTCTCTTCTCTTTTGGGGTTGGAGGAGGCAGGTCGCCAGCTTTGCCCCGCCTCTCCGCAGCAGCCATGGCGCCACGGACCGGCAAAAAACCCCAACGGCCCGGTACTGGTCCGCGGACTGGTGGTTGGGGACCTGCTTTAGGCGCAGGGCCGGTGCAAGGGTATTAGGCGCCCTAGGCGAAACGTCAGCTATGCCGCCCCCCCCCCCCGCCTCCACACACAATTAACTTACATTGTGCATTAATGAAAATAACGAAGTCTGTATTTATAACAGAACACTTATTTGACATTTTTATGCCATGTAAACCATTGAGATGATTTGTCTTATCGACGGTATAGAAACTCTTTTATAAATAAATAAATAAAAATATATAAAATAAACATAAACCAAAGCTATACTTGTTGCTCAAACAAAAAAAGCAGACACATCACATAATATTAAATAATTAAAATGGCAGTCAATCAAGAAAAATGAACTTAAAAAGCCATCTTTACTTACCCCCTCCAGCAGCTCTCTTACTCTTCTTCCATGCAGGCTGTAGTACACACCAGAAGCAGCAGTAGTGGCTAAGCTCTATACCAGGGGTCAGGAACCTTTTTGGCTGAGAGAGCCATAAACGCCACATATTTTAAAATGTAATTCCATGAGAGCCATACAATATGTTTAAAACTAAATACAAGTAAATGTGTGCATTTTATGTAAGATCACACTTTTAAAGTACAATAAGTCTCTGAAAATATTACACCAGGCCTTAAGACACCAATACATCTCCTATTAGGAAAACGGACCAAGCCAGGCTGCTATAGAGTCCTACACAGAAACTACACGCCAGCAGAAAACCTCACCTGAATCACGTGCTGTCCCTCACCTAACATAGAATAAAGAGACCAAAAAAATGAATTGGAAACTGCAACAAGCCAGAGTCTCTGTATGCAGTGTAACAAAGGAAAAAAGAAACATCACCCATCCTTATAAAACAAATCAAGAAATATAAAATCATCAGCAGTAAAACTGTACTAACAAAAAGAACATATTTCGAAACAGCTAATGAGTGGAATATCCAATAATTAAAAACACATATAAAACATTTCCAGATACAAACAAAATATTTCAAAATAGCAGACACAAAGACCCAGTAATGAAAAATAATAAGGATACAAACATTTTTTTGCTCTGCATACCTGGGAACGTTTGATATCCAGGTGTCCTGAGATTGTTCTGAATTAGCAGGAGGTGGGGTGGTTTGCTTGGAACTTTCTCCTCTCTCAGTCACATACCAGCGCTCTCTCTCACACTGGCTGTCAATGACACACCTATACACACATGCTCTCAGTACTCACATATACATGTTTTTTCTCACTCACTTATATAGGCTCTTAATTACACATTTACACACATGCTGTCTATCTTTTCACGCTTACACACACACACAGGCTTTCAATCACATAAATACATGCTGTCTTTTTCTCTCACACACAGACTCATTCACATGCTTACAAACATGTCCTCTCTTTCTCTCATTTACACACAGGCTCTCAATCACATACTCACATGCTCCCTCACCTAAATCAGCTCTCAATCACACACAGACACACATGGTCTCTCTCTCTCATTTAAACACAGGCTCTCAATCACATACTCACATGCTCCATCACCTAAACCAGCTCTCAATCACACACAGACACACATGATCTCTCTCTTACTTATACACACAGGCTCTTAATCATACATACACATGATTTCTCTCACACACAAAGGATCTCAATCATACACACATACTCTTTCACACAAACAGGTTTTCAATCACAAACTTACACATACAGGTTCCCATTGGTAAACTTACATTCATGCTCTCTCTCTCTCTCACAGGCAGGCTCTCAATCACAGACATACTCTCTTTCACATGTACAGGCTCTCAATCATTCACATACATGCAATCTCTCACTCTCACACACACACTCACACAGGCCCCCCCCTCGCGGCCCGGAAGAGGAAGTGAAGAGTATCGGGTGCCTGCGCGGCAAGAAGAGGCCACGCTAGTGCGCTCGGCATCGGCCCGAAGAAAAGAAGACTGCAGCGCGGCTCGGAGGAAAATGAAGAGCTTCAACCGCGGCCGATGGGACTCCGCCTCCGCGAGGGCTGAAAATGAAGAGGTTAGCGTTGGGAGGAGGCTGCTGCTGCCGCGAGTTCCCGGGGTGGGAGAGAGAGTGAATGAGTGAGCAAGCATTGTGTGCTTGCTCGCTCATTCACTCTCTCTCCCACCCCGGGAACTCGCGGCAGCAGCAGCCTCCTCCCAACGCTAACCTCTTCATTTTCAGCCCTCGCGGAGGCGGAGTCCCATCGGCCGCGGTTGAAGCTCTTCATTTTCCTCCGAGCCGCGCTGCAGTCTTCTTTTCTTCGGGCCGATGCCGAGCGCACTAGCGTGGCCTCTTCTTGCCGCGCAGGCAGCCGATACTCTTCACTTCCTCTTCCGGGCCGCGAGGGGGGGGGGGGCGAAGAAAGCACGCCGGTGCCGCTGACTCCAGCTGTCCTGCCGCGTTCCGCCCGGGCTGACAGCATTTTAAGCCCGGGCGGAGGAGGACCGGGGAGCAGCTGGGTCAGCGGGAAAGTGTGGCGACTGTCTGCGAGCCAGATGCAGCCCTCAAAAGAGCCATATCTGGCTCGCGAGCCATGGGTTCCCGACCCCTGCTGTATGCAGTGTAACAAAGGAAAAAAGAAACATCACCCATCCTTATAAAACAAATCAAGAAATATAAAATCATCAGCAGTAAAACTGTACTAACAAAAAGAACATATTTCGAAACAGCTGATGAGTGGAATATCCAATAATTAAAAACTCATATAAAACATTTCCAGATACCAACAAAATATTTAAAAATAGCAGACACAAAGACCCAGTAATGAAAAATAATAAGGATACAAAAATTTTTTTGCTCTGCATACCTGGGAACATTTGATATCCAGGTGTCCTGAGATTGTTCTGAATTAGCAGGAGGTGGGGTGGTTTGCTTGGAACTTTCTCCCCTCTCAGTCACATACCAGCGCTCTCTCTCACACTGGCTCTCAATGACACACCTATACACACATGCTCTCAGTACTCACATATACACATGTTTTTTCTCTCTCATATAGGCTCTTAATTACACATTTACACACATGCTGTCTATCTTTTCACGCTTACACACACACACAGGCTTTCAATCACATAAATACATGCTGTCTTTTTCTCTCACACACAGACTCTCATTCACATGCTTACAAACATGTCCTCTCTTTCTCTCATTTACACACAGGCTCTCAATCACATACTCACGTGCTCCGTCACTTAAATCAGCTCTCAATCACACACAGACACACATGATCTCTCTCTCTCATTTAAACACATGCTCTCAATCACATACTCACATGCTCCATCACCTAAACCAGCTGTCAATCAGACACAGACACACATGATCTCTCTCTTACTTATACACACAGGCTCTTAATCATACATACACATGATTTCTCTCACACACAAAGGATCTCAATCATACACACATACTCTTTCACACAAACTTACACATACAGGTTCCCAATGGTAAACTTACATTCATGCTCTCTCTCTCACAGGCAGGCTCTCAATCACAGACATACCCTAACCCTAACCCTAACCCTCTCTCACAGGCGGAAAAAGAGACCACACTAGCGTGGTCTCTTCTTCCCGCGCAGGCACCCGATGCTCTCCACTTCCCCTTCCGGACCGCGGGGGGGGGGGGGCGGGAAGAAGAGAGCAGGCCCGGTGCCGCTGACTCCAGCTGTCCTGCCGCGTTCCGCCCGGGCTGACAGCAAAGGACTCACATGCTTGAAAGCGCGGCTCTCTTAATTTTACCGGGGCAGTGCCGCCCCCGGGAAGCTGGCGCCCTAGGCGACCGCCTAGTTCGCCTAGTGCTTCCGCCGGCCCTGTTTAGGCGACCCCTGCGTTTTGGTCGTTCGACCCCCGCCGGGGTCGCGACCCACAGGTTGAGAACCCCTGGTATAGGGGGATTCCGGTGTAGGTTTCCCAGCAAGGCAGTACTGTGGATGAGATAGAGTTAGATTACTCACTAGATGGTTGCTGTAGGTATGCGATTCCACCAGGTTGAAGAAGAAGGTACAGGCATCGAGGTAGGGAGAGCAGGCCCTTGAGGAGCGAGTACCTGATCCCTGTAAGGCACCTGAAATAAAGCAGAGGGCCCCTGAGGAGCAGGTACCCAGGTTAGCAATCACCCCGAAGGGCAGAGAGAGAGCTTCCAGCAGCAGCACGGAAGCGGCAGAGTAGCTTAGACCGGCTGAGACCAAGCCCTTGCTAACTCAATGAGCTAGCTACATAGTACAAGCTATATACCCGGATGGTGTGACGTCAGTAGAGGGGAACGCCCCCGAGGTTCGCGCCATTGCTGGAATAAAGACGTGGCTGGCAGGCGTGCGCGCATCCTAGTAGGCCCTTGGGAGAAGCATGGCGGGAGGCAGCACCATAGCTGTTCCGGGGACGCTGGAGAGGTCGGCTTGTAGACGTGGTGGCAGCCATTTTCCCTAGGGATGCGGGAGGAGCCGTGAACAAGGTGAGGCAAACGGGGCGAAGCCATCTAGCACCGACGGATGCAACAGTGCCAACTGCTTCCAGCCAGAGAGGTCATCTTACTGTAAGAATGACCAAAAATATAAGATAATAAGTGATCGGCATGGCTTAAAGGCGCGGTGAAAGAGGCTAGTTTAGCCAAAAGAACTTCTTTTAAAAATTGGAAGCAGGATCCATCTGAAGGAAACAGGAAAAAGCATAAGCATTGTCAAGTTAAATGTAAAACATTGATAAGACAGGCGGAGAGAGAATTTGAAAAGAAGCTGGCCATACAAGCAAAAACTCATAATAAGAACTTTAAAAAATATATCTGAAGCAGGAAGCCTGTGAGGGAGTCGGTTGGACCGTTAGATGATAGAGGGGTTAAAGGGGCACTTAGGGAAGATAAGGCCATTGTGGAGAGACTAAATTAATTCTTTGCTTCGGTGTTTACTGAAGAGGATGTTGGGGAGATACCGGTTTCAGAGATGGTTTTCAAGGATGATAAGTCAGATGAACTGAACCAAACCACTGTGAACCTGGAAGATGTAGTAGGCCAGATTGACAAACTAAAGAGTAGCAAATCACCTGGACTGGATGGTATGCACCCCAGGGTTTTGAAAGAACCCAAAAATGAAATTTCAGATCTATAACTAGTAATTTGCAACCTGCCATTAAAATCGTCCATTGTACCCGGAGAGCAGTCAGTGTATCCCAATACTTAAAAAGGGTTCCAGAGGTGATCAGGGAAATTATAGACCTGTTAACGCCACTTCAGTGCTGGGAAAAATCGTGGAAGTTATTCTAAAGAATAAAATCACAGAACATATAGATAGACATGGTTTAATGGGACATAACCAGCATGGGAAGTCTTGCTTCACAAATCTGTTACATTTTTTTGAAGGAGTTAATAAACATGTGGATAATGGGGAGCTGGTAGATGCAGTGTATTTGGATTTTCAGAAGGCATTTGACCCTCATAAGAGACTCCTAAGAAAATTAAAAAGTCATGGGATAGGAGGCAATGTCCTTTTGTGGACTGCAAATTGGTTAAAAGACAGGAAACAGAACAGGATTAAATGGCCAATTTTCTTAGTGGAGAAAAGTAAACAGTGTAGTACATCAGAGATCTATAAATGATTTATAAATGATCTGGAAAAGGGAACAATGGGTGACATGATCAAATTTACAGATGTCACAAAATTATTCAGAGTTGTTAAATTGCAAGTGGATTATGATAAATTGCAGGAGGACCTTGCAAGACCGCAATTATGGGCATCCAAATGGCAGATGAAATTTGATGTGGACAAGTGCAAGATGATGCATATAGGGAAAAGTAACCCACACTGTATTTACACAGTGATATATGCTAAATTAGGAGTTGCCACACAGGAAAAAGATCTAGGCGTCTTAATGAACAATTGAAATCATTGACTCAGTGTGTGGTGGTGGTCAAAAAAGCAAATAGGATGTTGGGAATTATTACGAAAGGAATGAATAAAACGGAGAATGTCATAATACTTTGATATCACTCCATGGTGAGACCATACCTTAAATATTGTGTGCAATTTTGGTTGTCACATCTCAAAAAAGATATAGTTGCACTGGAAAAGGTACAGAGAAGGATGACCAAAATGATAAAGGGGAAGTAACGGCTCCCTTGTGAGGTTAAGGTTGTTTAACTTGGAGAAGAGACGGCTGAGGGGGGATATGATAGAGGTCTATAAAATCTTGAGAGAACTAGAATGGGTAAATATGGATTGGTTATTTACTCTTTAAGATAATACAAGGACTAGGGGGCATCCATGAAGTTAGCAAATAGCATATTTAAAACAAATTGTAGAAAATTCTTTTTCACTAAAAATGCAATTAAGCTTTGGATTTCATCGCCAGAGGATGTGGTTAAGACAGTTAGCATATCTGGGTTTAATAAAGGTTTGGATAAGTTCCTAGAGAAGTCCGTAAACTGCTATTAATCAAATTGACTTAGGGAATAGCCATTGCTTATTACCAGCATTAGTAGCATGGGATTTATTTAATGTTTGGGTACTTGCAGGTTCTTATGGCCTGGATTGGCTACTGTTGGAAACAGGATGCTGGGCTTAATGGACCCTCAGTCTGATCCCATATGGCAACTTGTTGTGTTCTTATGACTTGAAATGATGAACAGTTCTCTCCCAGAAATTGCCAAATATTTCCCACATTCCCTCCCTCCATAAACTTCCAAACCCAACTTGAACCCATGAAAACACTGTCCAAAATCATTCAAACCATTTAGAAATGAACTGCTCTGCAATTTTCCAGTAGGATCAGGGATCCACTTAGTGAGCATTTGGGTACCACCCCCTAATTAAAACATACAAATGAAGTGAACTCCATCAGATGAAATATGCAAACCAATATCTGTAAAGTTAGCGTAACGCTAGATTTCCACGCAGAGAAAAGAAAAATATATCCATGATACTCATCACTCATTATGTCCCTGAAGGGATCTAAAAAATTGCTGAGCTGTGGAAACCATGTCAAAAAATGTCACTTGACCATCATACCATATCTTCAGACACGCAGGGTATTGGAGAATGAACTGGATGGTTTTGAACAGATCACAACAAAGTGGTGAAAATTCTTAACACTTCAAAGAAACTTTGTTAGAGAAGTCTTGCATGAGCAATACTTTTCTGTTGCATAAGCCCATGCAAATGTATGATTAAGTATAAAAATGATTATTCTATTTTTTTTTTCTCTCCAGAACAACTGAAAATGTTTTTGGACTCAAAAAATGTATTAACATTTCCTCCAGTCAAGAATTAGGTTTGGTGTGGCGATTCATTATATTGTGGAAGTAAGTTCTTCATGTTAAGCTAGGTTTTCCTTTCATTTATTTCCTTAGGTCTCCTTTTTATTTCTGTCCCTCCTTCACTATTATTTATTTATAAAATATTTGCCCACTGCTATTCCAAAGGTCACAGCGACTTACAGATAAAATATTCATAGTTCATAATGCAAACAGAATATGAAACGTAATCGTTAATACAATATGATAGAGTATAAAATAATAGCAGTAACAACTCCCATAAACAACATAAAATACTATAAAGTGTCTTCGAATTCATAATATAAATGAATTACCTAACAAATAAAAACTAAAATACAAATATGATAACTAAATATAACATAAAATAATAAAATAGAATAAAATAAGATAAACCAACATTATTACAATGACCACTAAAATCACTAAACAAAATAAATAATCAGATTGCTTCCAGTAAGACGTGACTGCTCATGGGGTTCCTTATGCCATGGTCTCCTCAAATGCCAGTTTAAATAGCCATGTCTTTTTAATATATTTTTTTAGCAATTTTGAATCAGCTATTGAACATAATTGCTCTGGTATCTTGTTCCAGAGTATTGGGCCTGCAACAGATATTGATTGATCTCTCACCTCCCCTAAATGTGCCTGAGGAATACTCAGACAAGCAGTGGCCCTTTGTTTGATAATCTTAAGGAACGCTGAGGAGTATACACATGTAGTGTGGCACCTAAGCAAAGAGTATCTTCCCTGTGAAGGCCCTTGTGAAGAAGAAGTGACAATATCTTACAGTCAATCCTGCATGTCATAGGGAGCCAATGATAATATCGGTGTTATATCTCCATGAACCTGTCAATATTCTTGCTGCAAAGTTTTGTAGAAGCTTCAGTGCTCTGAAAGTAATAACTGGGACATCCAGGAGGAAAGAGTTACAATAACCAAGACCTGTGAAGACAAGCAAGATTATACATAAAGAATATATAAATGAATGAGTAATATTGAATGTTTTATAGTTCTTTTCACTTTTTTTGTGATTTTCTTTTCTTGTTTTCTTGATTTTGTTTTCATGTGTTGCTTTGTAAACTGAAAAATTTGATTTAAAAAAAAAAAAAAGATTGAAACCTTTTTGCCAGGAGTTATTTGCAAATTTCCAGAGGTAGCACCCGGAGCTGAAGAGCCACGTGACTTCCATAGCTCAGTGCATCAACTGACCCCTGAAAATTGATATATTTTTTTTCCAAACCTGTTTTTTCTGTATTTACGAAAAGGTTTCCAGGTTTCCCAGGCAAGACTGAGACAGTTCAGGGCATTTAACCTCTATTTCGAGACTTGCTAGAAGTGGAACAGAACTACGACTCCCAGAATAACATAAGCTGGAACTAAAAATTGGAAACAGATACACGACTTGTCAGCCTGCTCCTGACCATCTGAAGCCATATTTGGGGGGGGGGGGATAAGAGAGCGATTTTAAAAGCATGGATTTAATTTCTGGTTTGCCCCAACATTTGAAAATTTCCCTCAATCTGAGTGGCTAAATTTAGCTGCTGAAAAAAAAAAAAGAGTGGTCCAGAGGCATTCCCAGGGCAGGGGAAAGATGTATCCAATGGTGCTGCTTTCCAGTGCTAGGCAGCTAAATTTAGCCTCTTAACTCCAGCTGGCCAAAGGGCAGTCTTAAACGCCATGGATGTATCAATTTTCAGTTTGGTTTGTTGCAACCAGCCCAAAACCGACTCATCCGAAAATATCAAAGGATTTTCCACTCATTTGTTTCAACAAACAGTGCCTGCTATTTGCTGGAATGGATAATCGGAAAACAACAATAAAATCCCAAACTCTGGCAACCCCGCCTCCCAACAAAATTCATCCAGAAATGGCCCCAAAACCTCCTCTTTTTTTTTTCACGTCACACTCGTACAGTTACAGGGCAGATAGGCAGTCATACATCCATGTGAATCTTCACTAGAATGATTGAAAGTGGTATTAAAGGGTGGTTCTCGGGCTCCCAGGATGAGCCGATAGCATCACAGTTCACTGACCTGGAAGAGGAAAGTCTGAATGAAAGGCAGAAATGTCTGCAGCAGTCTTGGTAGTGGATGAAGAAAGTGCCCAGTGAGAGAGAGGACAGGGCCTGTAGGGTGGAGAAATCCAGACACAGGTACATTCCCCCCGGCTACAGGTCCTGTGTTCTCTCCCCACCAGATTCCCTTATTTTGCTGCCGGTGCCAGAGGAATGTCTGCTTCTCCCTCTCCTGAAGCAGCCCAGATCTCTGCGAGTGATTTTAAACCTCCTTCTTTTCATGGCACTGAAACTATTGGCTCTTCTAAAAATATTCTTTGACAAATCGTTTTGAGATCTGACTCAGGTGCGGGGGGTTTCTCAAACATATAGGCAGCTTTCTCCTCAAAACTTCACGACTGCTTCCCTACTTTTTCTTTGACATTTGACAGTATTTACCGTGACTGGTCCCAGGTGTCTTCCCCGAATTTGCCATGAGAGAAACGACAGCAGTTAGCCCTGCTGAGCATGCAGATTTTTCTAGGGGTAACTGTGCCTAAGATAGCAGCAGAGATGAAAGGGAAAAAGTGGCTTTTCTGAGTGACTTTTGTAATTCAGCTGAGGCAGATTTGAAAAGCTCTACTTATTTGCTCTTGCTGAAAGAGTTGGCAGCTAACTTTCAGCTCCTGGTACTAACTTCTCCTTCAAGAGGGTTGCTCGTATCTAAACTAACGGGGGTCCCGGTTTTGTTTTTTCTCTCCATTCGTTCTGCATGTCTTTCATCGCCCTTCCTCTGTACTTCTCAAGACGTTGCTCATCACAGGGTGACTCATGTTTTCAGGCACCTCTGTTAGTTATCAGTGACAGCCGTGCCCATTCAGGGCCACTTATTCCATAATGAGAAGGATAATTGGAATGGCTCTTTCCTTCTGCTCGTTTGGTCCTGAATGATGAAAAAAAAAAAAAGTCTCTTTTCAAAGAGCATGGGGGACAGTGGCGGACATTTATGGACTGAATGCTCATGAAATTTGCTACTTAGGATGCACAGGAAGCTTCTCCATGCGTTCCTCTGAACTTTGGCGGTCCTTCCCCATGTGTTGGAGACATGACCCTTGCAGGTTAATTATCAGATGCCCGCCAGAAAAAAAATGAGTTTTCAAAGCTGCCTTGTACCCAGTGCATGGCTTCAAGACGGAATGTCTGATTGAAATTGAGATGATTGCGGCTTCTGTTTTCTCCTGATTGCTGTACATGGGAGAGTTCTGAGAGGCCATTTAAATAAAATCTCCAAGACATGTGAAGCACTTGCCGAAAATAAAAACCATAAGGCTCGCATATAAGTAAACTATTTATACCACTGTAAGAGG
Source organism: Rhinatrema bivittatum (assembly GCF_901001135.1). NCBI lineage: Eukaryota > Metazoa > Chordata > Amphibia > Gymnophiona > Rhinatrematidae > Rhinatrema > Rhinatrema bivittatum. Next base: position 18,014,293 of record NC_042618.1, read on the forward strand.
GGCAACTAGTAACTCGGGGTGAGGATTTTTTAAATAGTGGCCTAGGTTTTGGGGGACAGTTTTACATGCACAGTCAAAGGTACAAACAGCACAGTAGACATCAGTGAAGATTTTATGTGATTTGGAGTGAGGAAAGGCATGGAAAGATGAGATTTGTACAATGTACTCTTTACCTAGCTTGATGCACTCTCTACCTAGCTGCTATCAAACTATGTTGCACATATGCACATATAGCCCGATTTTATACTCACAAGCTCCATGTTACTCTTTGAAAACTGATCTCTAAACATATATTTTAGTGTTTAACCAATTATCTTGGGAACATCTTATACTCCAACTAGGGTGCTCAGACATTGGAATAAGTGCCAACGATATTCAAAAGTTGGCATTTATAATTCAAATTTTATCCAGATAAACACCTTTGAATATTGACCCGTGTATGGTTTGATCCTGAATATTTGCAGTTGCTTATACTCCAACCCCTGAGTTATGCTTCACTCAAGATGAGTTGTTATATATCCCGGCAGTGAAGGAAGCCCATTTACAGAGAACAAAGCTGAGGGCTTTTTCAGTGATAGCTCCTATCCTGTGAAATAGTCTTCCTAGAGAATGCCAGTGATTACTTCCACTTCCAAAAGGCAATCAAAACTTGATTATTTTGTATGGCATATCAGGCAGCCTAACCCAGAGCTCTGTATCTGTAGTTTTAATGCTGGGGCACGGTAAAAGTGGAGAGCTGGATCAGAGTTTTTATTTTTATTAGCTTCATATAGTTTCAGATGTATTTTAATATCTTTGACGTTTATAATTTTGGGTATTTGTTTTATTTTATTATATGTGTTATTTTTAACTTATGTTGTTTGCATACTTATTGTTATTGTAAATAATTCTGAGTGCTTCATCGAAGTGATTAAGTGATTAAGTGTAAATAAATTATATATATATATATATATATATTAAATTAAATATATATTAAATATACTAAAAATTGATTTGCACCCATCTATGTTTAACCCTTTATATGCAGCTCTCTTATGGAATTATTAGGAAGGGAATGGTTAATAGAACGGATAATGTCATAATGCCTCTGTATCGCTCCATGATGAGACCCCACCTTGAATACTGTGTACAATTCTGGTCGCCGCATCTCAAAAAAGATATAGTTGCGATGGAGAAGGTACAGAGAAGGGCGACCAAAATGATAAAGGGGAATGGAACGGCTCCACTATGAGGAAAGACTAAAGAGGTTAGGACTTTTCAGCTTGGAGAAGAGACAGCTGAGGGGGGATATGATAGAGGTGTTTAAAATCATGAGAGGTCTAGAATGGGTAGATGTGAATCGGTTATTTACTCTTTCAGATAATGAGGTAGTAGGGGGCACTCCATGACGTTTGCAAATAGCACATATAAAACTAATTGGAAAAAAATTCTTTTTCACTCAACGCACAATTAAGCTCTGGAATTTGTTGCCAGAGGATATGGTTAGTGCATGTGGAAAGTTGGTGGTGCGCTGCTGATCCCTGGGGCTTCCCTGTTGGTCCCTGTGGCTTCCTGGCTGGCCCCTGAGGCTTCCTGGCTAGTCCATGGACTATAAACTTACTTGGATAAATCTGCAGCTGTTGGCACAGTGGGAAATTTTGTGTGTGTGTGTGTGTGTGTGCACGTGTGCTTGTGAGAAAGAGTGTGTGTGTGTGTGTGTGTGTGTGTGTGTGCGTGTGCACGTGTGCTTGTGAGAAAGAGAGTGTGTGTGTGTGTGTGTGTGCACGTGTGCACGTGTGCTTGTGAGAAAGAGAGTGTGTGTGTGTGTGTGTGTGCGTGCGAGCGCATGCACACGTGCACAAATATATTAGATTTATCATTTGATATCCCTTTGTTACATTTGGCAGCTGCAGGACGTACCCACAAGCCACCGCACTCACTCCTGGCACCACCAGCACTTGGGCCTCACTCCTACAGTGAGATGCCGCTGAGCCTTGCACATGTGGCAGTATGCTGCCATGACCACCGCCTCCGGCCATCCCCCACAGGCATGTGCACGTCTGACATTGTCTCCTTTAAACGCCGCAGCACCCATGGATGACATCAGAGGCCTTAAGCCCTATTTAAGACTCCCTCACTTCATCTCAGCAACAGGTCTCCTGCATTCCTGGTGCAATGCATGTTACTTCTCTTGCATTCCTGGTTCCTGTGTCCTGCTTCCTGCCTCGCCTCGTCTCTCCAGGCCAGCTTTAACCCCAGTTCTCCAACCTGCCCTTTCCTGTCTTATCCAACTCCACTTGCCTTCCTGACCGTCCTGCGGTGTCAGTTCTTCCTTGTCTTCCCCGTGGACTGACTCTTGGATTTGACCTTTGCCCGGACACTGACTACTCTTGATTGCTGCCCGCCCCTGACCCCTTGCCTGGTCTCTGACCCTCCTTGCTTATCCCCCTGCCCCTGCCCCTTGCCTGGCCCTGGATCTCCGCCTACACTATTCACATAGAGACTATCCCCTCAGTCCTGCCGGCCTCCGGAACTCAAGGGCTCAACCTGCAGGAAAAGGGGCTGCTAAAGATGAACGGATTGCTTTCAAAATAGGGATGATTGTCTATAAACTCCGTATGTCCAATTCTTCTTATTGGTTTAATGCACTCTTGAGGATTCATAAACCAGCTAGATGCTTGAGATCGTCCCAACTGAATTTGCTCGAGGTTCCTTCGGTTCGTCAGGCCCACTTATTCAATACTAGGGAAACTTCTTTCTCGATCGCGGCACCCGGTCAATGGAATCTTATTCCTTTAGACTTAAGATCTTTGGAAGATGTCAAGAAATTTAAAACATCTTATAAAGAATTTCTGCTTTCCCGTGCATTTAATGTGTAAAACGCGATGTGAAGATGCGTGATATATAATAGCAGATGTATCAGCAATTTGGATTTATTTATTTATTTTTCTTGAGTTTCATTATGATGTTTACTTTTACCGTTATGATTTATCATCATGGAATTTTTTATTTGTTTTTTGGTATTTTGATATTTAGTTTCTGTGAAACTATGTGTTTGTAATGATTTAATTTTATGTATGTATTTATGTACATCGCCTAGGCCTTTTTAGTGTTAGGCGATTAATAAATTTTATTAAATGAAATGAAATGAAAATGAAAGGATTTTCTCAGGAAAACCACCTGCAGAGATCAGGAGGTGCAAACACTATGTGCAGATAGTTTAGCCGGGATTGTTTCGTTCTTTCACTTTCAAAATCAATGCAACGCCCCGGGAAGGGGGGGGGGGGTACTACTAGTGGGCTTGCATCCCCCCCCTTACTGTCCAGTCGTAGGACAATTCACGAGTCTTGGTGATTTTTTTTCCAGGAATGCCGGGCCCACCTCTGGCTCTTACTAATTCTAAACCTTGGGGTTTATCGGCCTTGCTTCTCTCACCCGCACAGGGAAGCTTTTGCAACTCAGGCTGCAACGGCTGGGGTTTTCCTTTTCTCTAGGTTCACGAGGCCACATGGCAGAAGAGGTTTAGGTGACCGCAGAGCCCCCATCCTGGGGGGGGGGGCCTCACTGGAGGGGATGCAACAGCAGAGGAGCCAAAAGGGTTGGAAGGGAGGGAGAAATGGGAGAAGAGGAAAAGCGAGGGATGGGGAAGCGGGAATAGGTGCTTTAAAGACATTTCAGTAGCAAAAAAATAAATAAAGAAAGAAAGACAGGGGGGGGGGGGCCTCTGAATCTGACCCACCTGCCCAGCATCAGATCAGACTGGAACCGCAAGGCAATGTATTAGGTTGAAACTCCCGGCTCATCAGTCCTGTTCAGACCTGGATCTCGGACTGGGAGGTGACCGAGCGCAGATACGATTGGATCCTATGTATTTTTTTTAAATGAATTGCAAGCTTGCTACCGATAGACTAACAAGTCAACCTTCAATTTCAGTTCACCGAGTGTAACAGCTGCACCTCTTGATAATAAGTCCCCCCGAACCTCATCAGGCTGAAGTGGCTGTGCTGACTATTTCCTCAGCACAAGGAGCACTAGAGACTGAGGAAAGGAAATAATACAATGCTTTTCCCCAGTTATCAGCCAGCAGCCCGACTCCAGCAATTACAAAAGATGAGTCTAGAAAGTACCATCATTTCATATCTCATTAAATCGGCCATTTGTATTCTTTCCACGGGCAAACACTTCAGGATGAAATTGTGGGCCATCGCGCACAGATTTCCCTTGCCCGATGGCTCGGTCCTGCAGCGTTGCCTGCGTTAAATCCCACATTTCCTAGGGCCCTGAACTGGCTGCCCCGGGGGGGGGGGGGGGGGTGTCACACCACACCGTACAGTCTGGAGCCGCATCCCAGCCTGTGCAGATTCCTCCGCAGGGTTACCTGGTGTGGGTGGAAGGACGCTTGGCCCGGGTGGGGTAGAGGGCAGGGTTGCAGGGATTTTAATCTGCTCCTGGAGTGCATAACGAGTTATTCTGAAGGGTCGTCAACGCCGCCGACACGCTGGCATTTGCTCTGTCGATGAATCTCATGCTTTCAGCGTGCAGTCAACAGGATTAGTATCTCCCCTGGAGATCCCATAGGCTAAGGGACGAAAGGTTTGGACAGAGATAATGGAAGATTCATTGTTCTGAAAGAGATTTTCTCATCCACTCCAGCATATTGAATTTTTAATATCAGGACCGCTTTCTAACTCTTAAGTGCGATAGATTCAGCTGGCAAGGCGAATGAAAGCAGAGGCAGTCAGGGCGCATCTGCGGGAGCGGGCTCCAGCCCGAGACTGAAGAGCCAGTGGCCCTCTGGAAGCTGCAGAGAGGGTGGGCCGTCTGCCACTGTGCCTGAAGACTCGGTAGCCGCCGCTCCTGGCCCAGTGATGCTCAGGAGCAGGACATGATGTCGGGGGGGGGGGGGGGGGTTTTACCATGGCAGTGCAGGGACCTCCAGGACATGGGTCCCAGGGCGGTCACCCCAATTCGCCCTCCTCTCCCTCATCCCAAAGGGTGGCACTGGAGACAGGGGGTGAGAGTGCCTCTGCTCCGTTTGAGAAAAGAAGAGTAACCAATGCTGACTTTAACACAAGCTTTAAAATGGTTGCACTGGATTTTTATCCACAAAGAAAACTTCAGGCCAATACCGCAGTAAGATAGTAATGAGGGCAGATGGAGACCCTCCCTGCTCCTTAAACAGTGCAGCACCCTGCTGCACACGTTTTGATGGGTGCGTGCCTGCGAGAGCACATAACCCCCCCCCGTACCCTGCTCCTTCCATTGGCTGCTGGTCCATTGGAGGATTAAATAGAGAAAAGCGGTGTTAATTCATAGATTGTTAACGAACAACTCCTCTGCCTGGGTCAGTGCTACGCTACGTATCTACAAACCTATGCACCGACTCAGATCCACACAGCATGGCCCTTTGGAGCTGCCGCCTATTCAGCCTTTTCGTTTATTTGAAACTCGCAAAAGGGCTTTCTCCATTGCTGCCCCTTACTGTGGAATACAGAGCTGGATTCCTTTAAAAAAAATTATTAAAGACAGCCTTCAGTTTAAATAGTCACCAAAGTCAGAGTCCCTTGATATAACATCTTCTGTTTATGCATTCCCTGTCAGTAAGTTCCTTTTATCATCTCTTTTAAAGAACGCAGGAGTTTGTTGTTCTTTTATTTTTTCCAGTTTATGTCTACATTTTTGTACTATCAGGGTTTATTTGGCTCCGTGAGTCAGGGATTTTATATGTCACACTGGTTTGTTAGCCACTTTGTATGTCACTATTGTTGCTTTTTGCATTGTACATATTCTTTTACTGTTCCTGACCTTAAACTTTGGATAAATAAATAAAAGGCCTTACTGAAATCTGAGTACAATGCATGTAGCATTCTCCCCCGAACCAACTCTCTGATCACCCAGCCCAAGAAATTGATCAGACTCATCTGACAAGATCTCCTTCTGGTAAATCCATGCTTACAATCCATTGGATTTTAAAATTGCACTCTCCTCTCTTTTAGCAGTGATTCTATTAATTTTCTCACCTCAGACTGGCCTCTCGTTCCCCGCTGCCTCCTTACTTCCGCTTTTGTGAAGCGGGACCATATCTGCCATCTCCAGTCCTCCAGACCTGCTCCCAGCTCTGAAGAAACATTGAATAGGTCACCAGCGGAGCTGCCAGAACTTTAAGTTCTTTTAATACCCTCGGATGTATCTCGTCCAGCTCCATCACTTTATCTTCTTTTAGTATAGCTAACTGCTCATGAACACAGTCTTCTGAAAGTTGTTTGTTGTTTACTTCACTTCCATTCCTTTTTGTGTCCATTTTCTGTGGTCCTGCTTCTGGCCTTTTCTCAGTAAACACTGAACAGAAGTATTTATCAATTGGTAACCTTTTTTTCATAGTAACGCCTTTCCTTTTCAGCTATTTCTTTTAGAAAACTATAGCGGCTCTTTTTCCTTTTACCTTTATTTATTTTCCTAACAAAAAGGTTTGTTTCCTGTACAATATCTTCTTTTAGTTTTGTCCACTGCTCTTCTACTTCCTTTTGATTTTCCCATCCAGCTAATGGCTCCGTTTCAACAGAGTCAGTGTTCCTGAAGTCTAGGACCCTTGTCTTTGAATGAACCATCACCACCTAATGCTCAACCACGCTGAATCCCAGATGATCCACTCTCCCCATTTGTAAGCACCGGGTCCAAGGGAACCAACCCTCCCAGGTTGGTTCCCTTACCAGTTGACGGAACGGTTCTCTTTGCAGAGAATTCAAGATCTCCCGGCTTCTAGAACATACCGGAGCTGGGATTGTCCCAATCAACATCCAGAAGATTGGAAGCTAGCAATAGCACTTCCCCTTTCAAAGTAATTTTATGAATATCCTCCATTAAATCTCTTTCCATTTCTTCTGCCTGCTGTGGAGGTCTATATATTACAGTAATATAAATAGATGTGCCATTCCTTTTTTCCAGATTAATCTACAGTACCTCCTTATCTTATAAGCCCAGCAGTTCTGTTGCTTTAATATTATTTGTTATATACTGTATAGTGCCACTCCTCCTTTCTTTCTTCCTACACTATCCTTCCTGAATGTACTATAGCCCAGTATAACTAGATCCCTATCATGGTTTCTCTGTGACAGCTTCTACATCCAAAAGTCAACGTCTTCCATGACTGCCTCTAGGTCTGGGAATTTATTTCCCATAATGTGCGCATTGCTTTTCAGATGTTGCCCTTTTTTTTTCCCATTTCTGTACAAATGTTTAATGTTTTACTTACTTGAGGATTTATACTTACCCAACGTTTTTTTTTTCACCCACCTCTAACACTCCTACTTTAGAGCCGTCCTCAGTAGGTTTGTCAGTCTGTCCTGGAAGACACTTCACCTCTTCATCTACAGGTGGATTCCATCTCTGCTCAACAGTAATTGAACTGCCCCATCCAATAGTCTAGGAATCCAAAACATTTTTGTCAACACCACCTACACAACCATTCCCTCGTCTCCAGAACATAAGCTTCTCCACCTTGGCATTTATCCTTGACTGGTTGAATCGAGGAGAAACAAAACTTGTGTACTGATCTGCTTCACCCTCTCTGCCAGAGCAGCGAAGTCACTTTTGATATGTTCCAGGGGATAACTGGCAGCATAATTTATCCCAGCATGGCTGAGCAGCTGTTATGTTTTGCAGCTCGCGGGTAGGCCCCGCGAGCCGCGGTACTCACCCCAACGCAGCCAGACACCCCAAACTCTCCTCTGCGGTGAACACTGCCAACGTTCTTGAGCTCAGCAAGATGCTGCTAGAACCACTACTGCCAGCGCATCCCCCTAGGCACATGCTCGCCTGCACCCTTCACACCTTTATAGGGCCTGCGGCGGGAATCAGGCCTCAGCGCCCCTTGATGATGTCACTATTGTAGCCCTATAAAAGAACCCTTCCAACACCTCTACCTCACCTCAGCAACAGGTCACCTACATTCCCGTGTAGTGTGAGTTGCTGCTTCTTCCTGCCTTCCTGATCCCAGCTTGCCTCGTCTTTCTAGTCCAGCCTGCCTTGTCTCTCCAGCCCAGCCTGCCTCATCTCCCCAGCCTAATCTTATCCTGCCACTGCCTTCCTTCCTGCCCTGTGGTATTAGTCCTTCTTCTTGCTCTCTATACCTGCTCTCGGACTGCCTTCTGTATTTGACCCTAGCCTGGACACTGAACATTCTTGCCTGCCGCCTGCCACTGACCCTAGCCCGAATATTGATTTTCCTTGCCTGCTGTCTGCCATTAACCTTAGCCTGAACACTGACCGTTCTTGCCTGCTGCCTGCCTCTGGACTTATGCTTTCACAGCTTCCTTAGAGACTCTTGCTTAAGACCTGCTGTCCCCCTGAACTTAAGGGCTCAACCCAAGGTGAAATGGGTTGGTATAAGTGAAGCTCCAGACTTGTCTCTCCCCTGCAGAGCTCCATCAGCTATCGGTAAAGACCTATGGGGATTTCTCCATTGGTTGAGCCAACCTTACCACAGTAACAAGGTTCCATGAATTTTACAGCAGCATCAGATAATAGTCAGTAGGCTTGATGATCCTTGCCAATCTTTCTGTAGTGTCCCGGATTTTGGCATCTGGCAGACAACACACCTCTTGGGACAGCATGTCTAGTCAACAGATGGATGTCTCCATGCCCCTCAGAAGAGAATCACCAACCACCCCTTCCCTTCACTTGCTAGACACACTTGTTGCTGATCCTGCAGCTTCGAGTTTCACGAGTTTCAGTTCATCCTCATTCTAGGATGTTTCTTCACTTCCATTTCCAGGGCTCTATATCAGTTCTTCAGATCAAGTGAAGGTAGAATCAGGATGAGGATTTTACTGGATTTAGTAATCTGTGTCCAGCTGTCATTTTGCAGTCTAGAATCTACTTCCCCTCCACTGTAGTTTTCCATGTTAGGTACCTCAAGAAACATTTCATCAGATGCTTCTCAGTCTCTCCACCTCCTCTCTCAGGTCTGCTACCTGTTTCCTGAATGAGTGAACCCGCAGACATCTTTCACACAAAACTGGTTTCTCATTATGGATCAGGATATCCACCTGGACAGAGACAGAGATAATAAATGTGTCAAGAACTTTGTTCACACAATGTTTTTCAGCCATTCTTCTGCTCTTCTTAGGAGCAGAAGAGACGTACCAAAATCCCTATTTTTTTCTCAGCTGACCTACAAATATAATCAGCTGGCCTCTTTTTAGTGAAATCTAGCACCTCCACACTCTGTTTCCCAAGGTGTAACCCTGTTGCTTGTGCATGTATAATTATAAAGTATGGTGTGATATATTGCATCTTTATATGTATCATAAGATTCTTACATGTATTTTGTATCTTTCTCGTGTGTTGTCTTTAAAGAATCTTGTAGCCTTGGATGCAAAAAGTTCCATATAGTAATCCCCGCAGCAAATACAGTGATAATTGAGGAGTAGTTCACTTTAACAAATAAGATTGGTTGATTAAACAAATATTCTCCAGAAAAACAGCGAATCACGATCCCTCTGAAGAAACCATACAGGCAAAACAATAGGGCCCATTGTTGGGGCAACATCAACAGTCTTCATATGTGTGGGGTTTTATATGTATATATAGATAGATAGATAGATAGATAGATAGACAGACAGACATAGATATAGATATATCTGATAGTGGAACTTTGGGGGAGTTGTTCTTCACTTTTGTAGTTAAGAACATAAGAAATTGCCATACTGGGTCAGACCAAGGGTCCATCAAGCCCAGCATCCTGTTTCCAACAGTGGCCAATCCCAGGGATGTGGGATACAATAGTATATGTATGTGATATAACAGCTTGTTATTTTTATCGGCATGTGTGTGAATGGTATGTATAAATGAGGGGATACCTGGGGTTTATATGAATTTTTAAATTGTTAATATATATGTAAAGTATATGTGAATTTAAGATGTGTGAATAGGTGATTTAAGATATGGTAATATGTAATGTATACATTGTACAGATTCTTTATATATTGTTCAGAATATGCTTATGTGTTTTGTTACGTTTGCTGGCCGTGGAGCCCGACGGTCGCCTTCACTCACCCGCTGCCGTGCCACCACAGCAGGATCAAGCCTGAGCTCTCTTGTTGCAATGGAGAGCTGAAGCCGATGCTGCTCCTCATCTTCACGGCCCTGAGCCGCTGACACGCTTCCTCCCAGTGTCCACCTTAGGTGCACATGCGCCTCTCTTCAAGATTTAAAGGAGCAATGTTGAGAAAAAGCCTGCAGCCCTCCTTGATGATGTCACCACTAAGGGGTATTTAAGGCTGGTTCCTGACTTCAGCCCTTGCCTTGGCAACAGGTCTGCTTCTTCGGAGCCTGAGTTCCTGTCGCCCATGCTCCTTGCCTTCCTTCTTCCTTCCCTTCAGACTGATGTTGGCTTGACACCGGACTGGACATTGACCTTTGTTTCTCACCGCCTGCCTCGACCTCGTGCCTGGACCTTGACCTTGAGTTTTGCTGCTGGCCCTGATCTCTGCCCGGACACCGACTTCGAGTTTTGCTGCCTCCCCCTGAATTTGGCCGAATACATGCTTCGCTTCTTCCTCCTGGACTTCTATCTCTGCAGAGGCCCCGCCTAAATACAGCTGGCCCCAGCACCCGAGGGCGTAACCTAAGGGGAACATGGGCTGGTAGTGGTGAAGATCCAGCTGGGCCTCTACTTTCATCCAGCTTCGCCTACCCACAGTGGGGATCTATGGGGCTCCTCCCCACAGGTAGCGTCAATTCCCCCTCAGTCCAAGGGTCTACTAGCACAACAGTATTTAACTTTATATATTGACTTAAAATAAAATATTTTGTTGTTTAGTAGAATTTGTCTTAAATTCAAATTCCTTTCTCTTTTCACTTATATTGCGGATGTTAGGAATTGTTTTATACATCGACATCTAATATATTATTATTAAATTTCCCCTGAACTTTACTTAAGTGTTCAGTTTTCACAAATGACTAATAATTGGATCTAAATTACTTCCTATGGAACCAAGTTGGAGGAGCTTCTCCTGACAGCCAAAGGTGTTCTGGGATCTCAGAATGTGCCAAAAATACCCCAGAGGGCCTAAGGTGGCCCTGACGATCCATATTGGCCAGGACAGAGAGGCCTAACTAAATACATCCTGTGTTTTTGGAGGGGTTTTATGAGGTCTCAGAGGCTATGCTCTGGAGATGAGCAGAAATGGAGAAAGGGGACCCAAAGCAGTGTTAAAGGGTGAAAAGTCTGGGGCTAAAATGCCAGCAAAGTCTGAGTGGGAATTTTTAAATATATTATGGTGTTATAGGAAGTAGGTTTTTCTGTAAAGAGGGAATCTGAAACACTGAAAAATAATGTGAATCACTTCAAAATCCTTTCCAAATTATTTGGAAGAGAAAAAATGTGAATTCCCAAACACATTTTCTCAGTGAAAGAGAAAAAAAAATCAAACTCCGTTTTGTCACTGGAATCCTCAGATATTAACGCCCGCCTGTCTATGCAAATGAGCTGGCGATACCATTTTGTGAGCCCGTGCTGGAAGGAAATGCTGTGACGGGGCTAGTGTTTCTCACTTTTAAAGAAATTCAGATTCCATCTCAGCCTCAAACTATGTCTCAAAATTCCCCATTTTTCTTTTCTATAACTTCATACAGAGGTGGGGGTTGTCCATAGCTCAGAAGTATATTAAAACTGGTCCTCAATGCCTCTTAGAACTGTTTTTTGCTGAGGTCAGCACAGGAGCACTGATCTTCTTGGGTGGGTCAGTTGGGTCTGGGTTTGACTAAGTGAGAGAGCAGAAGGCACCTGGCCAGTTCTCTTCAGAGACTGCTCTGAAATCCCAGAAATATACAACAGTGGAGCACAGAGAGGAAGGCACACATCTCTTGTTTGAAGTATGTGTGACTGTGTTAGTGTGATATTTGTTTAAAAATAAGGTAAATTCCAGGTAAGGCAGTTCAATCGTTAATATTAAATTAACCTGGCTGTATTGCAGTGAAGTTTCATCAGCCATTGATAGCATTATAAGACTTGACTGGAAATTTGGCAGATGTAATGTGGATAAAGTGAGTGATTTTCCAATCACTATACATGCATATGACTGTATAGGCCACTGTTCTGGCTTGCTTTTAAGACATATATAATAAGTGATCTTGGCTTTCTCTAACAAGGAGAGGGCTACAGCTCTCATAGGGGCCGATGCAATACAGTGCGCACAGCCGAGCGCACTGTTTAACCTGCTGTTGGAATCAGGTTAAATAGGCGCTAATCCACCCCCTAATGCAATAGGGGGTGGATTAGCGCCTATTTAATGCACGTCTGACGCGGAGTGAATGAGTTAGCGCTAATCACATGCAAATGCATGTGAATGAGGCTATTACTCATTCACTCCAAATGCAAAAAAAATAAATGTGCGTCTCAGACGCACATTTATCGCTGAGATAGTAACGCCTGCCTGGAGCAGGCGTTAATAGCTGAGTGCACTGGAAAAAAATACAGAAAAGCAGAAAAAAAATGCTTTTCTGTACTTTTTTTAAAGTTAAAAAAAAAGAAAAAAAAAACCTCTGCCGGCCGCTTTGAAGACCGATGCCGATATGCTCGGCGTCAGTTTTCATAACCGGCCGGCTGCAGTAAGGAAAACCAACGCCGATAACGCTTTTTATGAAAACTGACGCTGAGTTTATCAGCAGTGGTGTTCACAACCGGCAGAGCGCCGGTAACCGCGGGGTTGCGTTAGCAAGGAGGCACTAAGGTCGCGCTAGTGACCCTAGCGCCTCCTTGCTAGCGCAACCCCCTAATTTGTTTATTGCATGGCGCCATACGTGCGCTAAGAAAGCGGGTGCTGAAAAGTCAGCGCCCGCGTTCTGCTAATTTTATTGCATCGGCCCCATTTGTAGGAGAAAGCAAAGTTGTTTACCTGTAACGTTTGTTCTCCTGGGACAGCAGGATGTTAGGCCTCACATGTGGTGACATCATCAGAAGGAGCCCAGCACAGAAGACCTTTTTCAAAGTTTCTAGAACTCTGACTGGGTACACTGAGCATGGCCAGCACGCCACTATCCATGCGTCCACATGGGCTCCCTCTTCAGTCTCGTAACATAGAATTATGAAAAAATAAAACAACAAACGAAGGAGAAACCCAGCTCCGCAGGGTGGCAGGCAGGTTTTGTGAGGACTAACATCCTGCTGTCCCAGGAGAACACCTGTTACAGGTAAGCAACTCTGCGTTCTCCTGGGACAAGCAGGATGGTAGTCCTCGGATGGACCCGGCGCCTTCCCGAGCCTGGTCTCACGTGATGACGGAGACCGATGACGGTGCTTCTTTGATCTGGCGCTCAAGCCGCGCCCCCTTAGCAGCAGCAGAGGGTACCAAGATTCATGCTGAAGAAAGTCAGCTGAGTGTATACTTGCCACAAAGTCTAGCTAGACTGAAACCTTTCCAACGCCACAAGGAAAAAGAGAACAGAAACACTGCAGCAGCTGTCCTAAGTAATTGCGCCAGAGACTTAAGTGAAGGACACGCAGTACAAAAGCCTAAAAATTCACAGGAACTGGAGAGATCACTGGAAAAAGACAGAGAAAGAAAAGAAGGGTTAAATAAAGATACAGAGTCAAACACAGAAAGGAAACAACACAAAATGCTTGTCATCTACTTGCCTGCAATTCGAGGGTTGATTTTGTCCTGCACCTGCAAGACAGAATTGGGACACAAAGTTTCACTTTCTTCATAGTAGCACTGATTACTAAATCCTTGATATAGAAAGTAGAGATGAGCTTTGTTTTTTTCTACCGGGTCGTTTTTTGAGTCGCACGCTTCGGGGTAAAGTTCGTTTTCCCTCGGTTAGTTTTTTGGAAAAACAAACAAAAAATTAAACGGGGAAAAACGAAACGGGTCCAAAAAACGACGCGGGAAAATGAAGCTCAAAAAAACCCACCCCAAGCATTACAATTTACTATAATACATTAAACACAACCCCCCCCCCCCCCCACCATCCTGATCCCTCCCCAAGACTTACTAACATCCCTGGTGGTCCAGCAGGGTCCCACTAGCGATTTCTCCCTCTGTGCCGTTGGGCTCTCTGGCCTGCCTCGCATCAAAATGGTGCCGATAGCCTTTGCCCTTACTATGTCACAGGGGCTACTGGTGCCATTGGTCAGCCCCTGTCACATGGTAGGAGCAATGGATGGCCGGCACCATCTTGTGCTCCTACTATGTGACAGGGGCTGACCAATGGCACCAGTAGCCCCTGTGACATAGTAAGGGCAAAGGCTATCGGCACCATTTTGATTACTGTCAGCCGACGGCCCGAGTGCAGGAGGTCACTCCTGGACCCCCGCTGGACTTTTGGCAAGCCTTCTGGGGGGTCAGGAGGTTCCCCCAAGACTTGCCAAAAGGCCCAGGTGGTCCAGCGGGGGTCCAGGAGCGATCTCCTGCACTCGGGCCGTCGGCTGCCAGTAATCAAAATGGTGCCGATAGCCTTTGCCCTTACTATGTCACAGGGGCTACCGGTGCCATTGGTCAGCCCCTTTCACATGGTAGGAGCAATGGATGGCCAGTGCCATCCTGTGCCAGCGCCATCCTGTGCTCCTACCATGTGACAGTGGCTGACCAATGGCACCGGTAGCCCCTGTGACATAGTAGGTCAAAGGCTATTGGCGCCATTTTGATGTGAGGCAGGCCTGAAAGCCTGATGGCACGGAGGGAGAAATCCCTCGTGGGACCCTGCTGGACCACCAGGGATGTTAGTAAGTCTTGGGGAGGGATCAGGGGGTTGTATTACAGTAAATTTTAATGCTTGGGGTGGTTTTTTATTTAAAAAAATAAAATGTGCCCCTCCCCCCGTACAAACACGAAAAACTAATTTTCCTCGTAGTTCGAGGAAAATCAGTTTCAGGGTTTGGAGCCCCAGACCCACAACGAATTAGGCAATTTCGTGGAAATTGCCTAATTCGTGATAAACGAATGCACATCTCTAATAGAAAGTACAGCAGTCAATACTCAAACCATACTTATCTGATTGTTTAATGGTAAAGTTAGGAGAACAGGGTCTCTTCTATTAAAATACTTCTTAACTGGGAAATAAAAGAAAACCAAGTTGTGTTAACTGTGGAAAGCTTATGGTGCCGTTATAATATTTTCATTACTCGTTTCTCGCTGTTTAAACTTGGGTTAATAAATCTGAGTCATAGCTCAGAATCTGTAAAGTTATCTGCTTGTTTGTTTTTTTCTGTTTGGGTTCTGCCGTCTCTCTCTTCCCCTGGGTGGGTGGGTTCTGGACCCCCTAGTCCTAATATTGGGAGACCCAGTAAGAAGGAGAATTCCTTTTCTATCCTTTCCCCCCTCTGATTACAATTTGTGACTCCTCTGAAACCCCCTGAAGCCCCATTGCTGTTCCAGCGCTGCCCCTGCCACCGCAGCGGGAGGCTCACTAGGAATACACCCGGAGGGGCGGGGGCTAAGAAGAATTCAAA
The DNA here is from genome assembly GCF_901001135.1 of Rhinatrema bivittatum. NCBI lineage: Eukaryota > Metazoa > Chordata > Amphibia > Gymnophiona > Rhinatrematidae > Rhinatrema > Rhinatrema bivittatum. Next base: position 18,029,726 of record NC_042618.1, read on the forward strand.
GGCCTGCGTTTTCACTACCTAGGGAGCACAGAGGTCCTGAATGATGCCAGGAAGGGACCGAAATATCATCGCTGGCTGTAAACACTTACAGGCAATATTCAAAAGATGTGGGTGCCTAAGTGAAAGAGTTAGGCACCTAGAACTCCCTAAGTGAAAATGCCCCCTCTCCTGAGCACCTAAACCTTGAATTAGAGCCCTAAAGATAGGTGGGAGGAGTTAGGTCGGGGGCGAGAATTTAGACACTTAGCGCTGGCGTTCAGCACCAGGGCCCCTAATTCAGGAGGTGAAAGCCAGGTACAGGAATAGCTGCCCTAGATGTAGGCGCTATCTCTGTGCCTGGTGATGAGCCCCCTCCGCTGCCTTCAGCCTCCGTGTCCTGCCTCCTCCCCAATCACCATCACCTCCACCCCGGAACCGCCTGATCTGCCTCAGTGACCTTTTGCCACCCTCACCCCTGCACCATGAAGATCCCAGAGGCGCCCCCCCCCCCCCCCCCCGTCTCCATCCTCACCAACCCCTCCGGTTCTGGGGGGTCGTCTTTGGCAAGAGAAGGGGGCGCAATGTCCCTCCTGCCAGCACTTCTGTCACTCTGCTGAATCTGCTAGGAGACGCAGGCAGGAGGGAGATCGCAGCCCTGCCCTCCTGCCCTCCCCCCTAAGTGCAGATTCTGGCGGGGGCGCGGGCCCCGGTATCTTGTGGTACCACCTGACCTTCAAAAGCAAGGGGCAGGGTAACTCCTGCCTCTGAGTGCTGCAAAGCGCTCGGGGTTTCCAGGATACGCAGAATGAACGCGGGTGACTTATGGATATCCTGAAAACCCCCGCCTGCTTGCGCTGTGCTAACGTACACGGGATGGCTCAGGGAAGGGTCGCCACTAGGGGGCATGGAGTTTAAGTGTCAGGAGTAGGGCAGGTTATGGGAGGGCACTGCGGCTTGGGGGAAAGGGAACGGGAGGGTTCGGTGCCCATTTCCAGCCCAGGCTGCGCATCCTGATTCTGGGTGGGCAAACTCTGGCTGCCTAGATTCAGGGAATTTTTCAGCCGAACCTCGGTGCCTATATTTTCATCTGAAAATGTGCCTGCATTTAGGGAAAAACAAAATTTGCTTGCCTAGATTAGAGCTCAGCCTTAACCGAAGATGGGCCTGTTGACTTTTTGGCTGTCTTTAGAGAGGTGGTTATAATGAATTAACACTCAATTTTGTAAAAAAAAAAAAAAAAAAAGAAATCGCTGTTCTAGAAATGCAGTTGGCCTCTGGTCTTGATGTTTCTTAATGGCCACCCGGCTAGTAGCAAGGAGGCTTTGGGTTCTCAGCAAACAACGCGTTCCCAGGCGCAAGGCGGGTTCTGAGGCTAAGAGCAGGCGTTCTCTGCGAAGAAGCAACGAGAGTTTTCACAGCTGAGGTCAGCGGCGGCCCAATCTCATGTGGCGACCCTCTGGGATCACCCGGGCCCTAAAACCTCTGAGGCAGAAGTAGGAGACGGGCAGTAGAGGGAGGGGCGCGCATGTTCAGAACAGCCCCTTCCACAGAGGCTGCGGGAATAGCTCCCCCCCCCCCGCTGGTATAAAGGCGGCCCGCGGCACAGCCAGGTGCGGCATTTTGGGTTAGCAATCAGAGGAGCCGTTTCTCCCGAGTTCATTTGCGTTCCTGATTTTCGCCCGCTAGGCCCCGCAGCACGGATTCTGCACGGATGAGGAAGGGGGAGGGGGCACTTGCCTTGCTGCTACCTCACCTGTCCAGAAAGGATGTCCCGGGGTTGTTTTGAGAGGTTTTTCTGTGAGATCCCTGGAACCTGACTGGGTTAGGGGACTTTCGAGATCCCCTGTCCGCCTTGCCTTTCCATGTCCTGGAGGGTGAGTTTTGTCCTGCCCCTAACTACTGAGAGACACTTGAACAGATAAATGAAGTTGGAGAACTGAGATAACAAACTGTCATGCCGGGACGTGGTGGTGTGCAGCAAGTCACAATTTCTGCAGTAAAGCTTTGTGTGGCACTAAAAGTGAAGAGAGACCTCCCCAGGAAAGAGAAAGAGAGAGAAACCTCCACGCTTCGGGCCATAGAGGAGTCAGAAAACCCCCGACCCCCCCGAGGCTGAGGGACAGACAGAGAGAGAGGCAGAGGAGTTTGTCCCGGGACCCTGTGTGACCCCCCCCTCCCCCCTCCTTCCATTCCCAATCTCTGGAAGAGGAGCTGCAATTATAAGGAAAGATTAGCATGAAATTGGTATAATATGTGGGGCGCGCTTTAAGTCACTTTGGATGGTTATCTGGCAAGCCCTCATTTCAGCAGGCTCTTTATCAGTATTTCTGCCGGTCCGCAGAGCGGTGGTGATCACAGGAGGACGAGGAGGACGCTAGACTTACGTGGCATGGGTGGAAGAGCAGCTTGAATTTGTTTGCTGATGGGTGGGTTTTTTTTGTGTTGGAGACACAGATGCTGCCCTTGTTTGTGTGGCACTGATTGTAGGTGTGGGTGAGAAATAAGAAGATGGGGTGCGAATGTGAGAGAAGGAGAGAAAGGAGGAGGAGGAGGCAGGCTATGTTTGAGAAATGGAGCAGGTCTGTGTATTTCCTTACCAATATCAGTCTCCGCTTTTGCAGCTTACACACATAAGTATCTGTCGCCGGTTACTTTACATGCATGAGTTGAAAAAGACCACGGAAGGATCTTAGCGTTGACATGAGGGTGTTCCACATCCCTTACTGTAAAGAAAGCCTAAAAATCATTTCACATCTTTCAGTGCGACATCAGTGGAGATGCCCTGGCCTCTTCAGAGCTCTCGAATCCCATATCACTTCCTGTCACAGAAAGCAGCTCTGTTTTGCCTACCACCAGTTCGCAGAATAGGCCTTTCCACTGCTTTGTTCAGGGAGACTTCAAAGAGACTTGCTGAGGGATGAGCACGCAGGGATCAGAGAGCAGAGAAGGAGAGCAGTGCACAGAGGGAGTGCAGACACTGAGCAGACCGCAAGGCCTGCACGTAAGAATGTAAATCCAAGCCTTTATTCAGATCCATGGCATCTTGTCTCAGTTGGATCCATGGAGCACCAACAGCAGTGCAGGAAGGAACAGGAAATTGCAGCTGTACCATGCTTATCGGCATCTCGCTGTCACTCTCCTGCACGTCGGTCATGTCTGTAACATGGAGTGGGCTGTACTCATCGTCCTATTTATCGCAGTAGGCGAAGCAGGACTACGACTACCAGAATGCACTTGGAGGGAAGATTTAAGGAGACGGCGTGGGCTGCACTGTGCTGTGATGTCACACGGTTGTCGCTGGCACAGTTTTAGGGGCCTGCGCTTCTGGACAGGAGGCTGAGAAAAGCCCAGGACCACTCGTGATTGTGGATTCTGAGGCACTGGTTTAATAAAGTGCGTCTCTCGTCCTGGTGAGAGGGGTTTCCCTTACTTTCATAAGAAAGATGAGAGGCCTCCAGGACCATTTTAACAACTTAAAAAGACAGGATCTTTATGCGACTCTCTCCCTGGTTTGATTCTCTGTACCGTGCCTGGAGTTGGCGTCATTGTATGAAGAGTGACTCTGACTCTCCCCTGATGCTTATGAATCTCTCCTCCCATACACACCCAAGAGGCTGAGGTTTGAGTGAGCTACAGGAGAGAAAAGAAGAGAGCAACACAACTGCAACCTGAGCCACAAGCGCAGGAGACTGAAAAGGCTGCCAGGCCTCACAGGTAATGCTGTGAGGATACTTAACTGACCAGGGAATGGATTAGTCAGACATTCAGGGAGGGGATTTGCATGCCACAGTCCCCTGGACCTCTGGGTAATTTTGTAGGAAATATCACTAACAAAATATCCAGAGGATTTAAACTTCTAAATTACAGAACTATGACTGGGGAAGGGATGTGTGAGAGAAATGTGCTGGAAGACAGTATTGGGAGGCAGATGGATTTTTCACCCCGATTAGAAGATGTATTCAGACACATTGGGTAGGAAGTTCCCAAAGTAGGGGTATTTTTTTAGGCAGGCTAGAGAGTTGAGAAGGGCACCTGATAGCATATTAGGTGCTAGGTGTGATTTGGGTCAGAAACATGCTGTCACTGTTCCCAGAAGCTGCTGCGTTTCCTGAGTCTTGTGAGCTACTTGGGTTATTTGAGCTTGAAAAGAACAAAACACTAGGTGGGGCGTTTAATGCATGGATTCTGAGGCAGGTGCTGAGGTAGAGTTTGAGCCACGATTTGGATGGCTGGGCAGGGAGGGCCTGTTTTGTGTGTCCTCTGTACTTCAGGCCCTGCCTTCTCTGCGTCAGCTGGGGAGAATGAGGATGCAGCCGCGGGGGCCCGGGGTGGAAGTTCCCAATCCTGGGCCAGTGTTTACGGGGAGGGATGAGACTGATTTCGAAGGCCTGGTTTTGGGGTTGGAAAGGAACATGGGTGCATGCAGGTGGGGCAGTGGGGCAGAGGGAGACTAATCCTGCACCCCGTGGGATGAGGGGGTGCGGCGCTATTGAGAGGCGAGTGCCGAATAGGGAGGAGGCAGGGGATCTGGTCTGCACTAATGCAGGTTTTGGAGGTGTCGAGGGGGCGCGGGGGGGGGGGGGGGGGGGGCAGGCCTATTCTGCCTGGCTCGGGCTATCCAGGAGAGTGGGGATTTGGGGGTTCGGGTCTTGGGCGTCAGTTTAATGACTGGGCAGTTGGACTGGGGGGTGAGGGTGCACAGGGGCCATGGAGACCAACAGCTCCCTGGGCTTCTGGCGGACGTTCAGCCCTTATAGCTTCTCCGATGGGTCCTAATTGGGGGGTTCCAGCCAGATATTGGCCATTTGGGGGGTGAGATGGAATTCCCGTTTGGATCTTTGGCGCCAGCTGCTTGGAGATCCCCGGGTGTAGTCCAGAATTGGGGTTTAGTGGGAGACCGAGCACGGTATGAAATGGGTAGCGTAAACAGGTCTGCTGTGCTGGGTACCGGTGCTGCTGCTGCTGTGCTTTTACCTTCGCAGAGCCCTGGAGGACAACCGATGCCGGAAGGTCCAGGCACGTCGCGGGAGGAGGAGGTAGCGTAGGAGTCCTCGGTCGTCAGCAGCAGCAGCAGGTGTCACCGGCACAATGGGCCACACCGAGGCTGAAGGAGACGGAAGGACGAGTCACGGGGGTGAGTGTAGAGGTGATGCAGCGGCAAGTACGGTTAGGGAAACTGCGCGGGAAAGGGAGGGCAGGAAGAGAGAGAGGAGAGTAAGGGCATCGGGAACGGAGGTAACTGCGGCTGATGAGGAGGGGCAGAGGGCGACAAGGGCGGCGGGGAAGAATAGACGCAAGCGAAAGCGTAGTAGCTCTAGTTCGTCCGATTCCTCCTCGTCGTCTTCTTCCTCTTCTTCGTCTGTATCCTATTCTACTTCGGGCGGTGAGAAGGAGAAGGGTGAAAAAGGGCCAGATAGAGGAGCGCCTGCGCTTGTATCGTGTACTGAGCTGTGGGAGGAGGTGCCGAGGGCGTTAAGAAAGAAATGATATATAGATATATTTAAGCTATTGGAGGGAAGGAGAGGGCAGAGAAAGGAATCTAAGAAGAAGAAGGTTGAGTGTTTTCCAGGCAGACATAAGAAAGTGGCTAGGAACGTGCTAAATTGGATCAGATGTTTCCTTGGATTAGCTAGCATGATCGGACATAGAGATAGTACTCAATATGGCCCGCTGCTTACGTATGCGGATGCCATTTTAGCTGCGAGCAAAGAGTATGATGGATGGTCGTGGTTAAACTACGACGAGCGTTTCCGTGATCGCATGGAAGAAAATAGGTTTATGTCCTGGGGGACGCGTGATATGGGGGCTATGGCTCACGCAGATGTCAGCCAAAATCTCTTCTGCAGGACATAGCATGGCTGGGGCGGGTGCGAGTTCCAGGGGACGTTCATTTCGCGGGTCAGGCGCAGGGGGAACAGCTCGGAGTGGGGCAGGGACAGCCGACGTCTGTTGGCGGTGTAACAGATCGTCATGTAACTTTACAGACTGTAAGATCCGTCACGCCTGCTCCGGTTGCGGAGCGACTCATCCGCCGTCCAAGTGTAGCGAGCGGTCGGGCGATGGGGCTGCAAGTGGGGGAGCGGTTACAGGGGGGACTGCACAAAAATGTTACAAAATAAGGATTTAAATGTGGCCCCTTCTCCTGTTAGAGTGGAGGCACTCCGGGCTTGGTTACCCAAGTATGCGGATTCAGAACGGGCGTTGCTGCTATGGCAGGGTTTTACAGAAGGTTTCGTTATTCCGTCTGAAGGGCCCACAGGGGTTGGGGGCAGGGGCAATTCCTCTTCAGTTTCGGGAAAGGCTGAGGTAGTTCTTAAGAAATTAGTATCAGAAATAAGTTTGGGACGCATTGCGGGGCCGTTTCAGGAACCTCCTTTTGAGGATCTGGTATTGTCCCCATTGGTGGTTATCCCGAAGAAGGAGCCGGGAAAATTCCGACTAATACATAACCTGTCCTTCCCGGCAGGTCGGTCTGTTAATGATTTTATTCCTCGCGACCAGTGTACGGTCCGATATGCCTCGTTTGGTTCTGCGGCGCGCTTGGTGCAGACATGCGGCGTGGGAGTACTGATGGCCAAGGTAGATATAGAATCTGCATTCAGGATATTACCTGTACATCCGGGGAGCCTGCCCTTGTTGGGATTTAAGTTTCAGGGTAGTTATTTTGTAGATAAATGCCTTCCAATGGGATGCTCGATTGCTTGTGCTTACTTTGAGGCTTTTAGTTCCTTTATTCACTGGGTTTTGCAATAGGAATCGGGCTGTAATAATGTGGTGCACTATGTGGATGACTTTTTATTTGTCGGGGAGGCTGATTCTAGTATTTGTGCAGATCTCTTGGCCGGTTTTTATACGCTGGCAAAGGAATTCGGAATCCCGATCGCGGTAGATAAAACAGTGGGACCAGCGGCATGTCTTGTTTTTCTGGGCATAGAATTGGATTCTGTGGCTAGGATGTCGAGATTACCGGAAGCTAAGGTGGGTGAGTTAAAAAGTTTAGTATTGCAAGCACTTAGGGCAAAGAAGCTGGCGTTGCAGCAAATACAATCTTTGGTCGGGAGTTTAAATTTCATCTGTAGAGTGATCCCCATGGGCAGGGCTTTCTTGCGCCGATTGTCTGCTGCTATGTCGGGAGATAAGAAACAGTTTCACCCTATTAGAATAACTTACAGGCAGGCCGATTCAGTAAGGAGCGGTAGAAAGAGCTGCGTTACGGCCGGGCGCACCCGCGTTTGCCACACGCACAGTTCGGATCACCTACCGCTCGATCCTGTATGTAAATAGCTTGCAAATGCAAGCCGCGTCCGAGAAGCATCCGTGAAGCGTTAGGCCCGCGCAATCCATTTTACTGTATAGAGCGCTATACAGTATCCTGGGTGCGCTGGTACCTGTCATTTCAAACGTCATTTCAAATGACGTTTGAAATGACAGGTACCAGGGGGGATTGCGAGTCCTCTCTCCCCTCCCGAAGCAAGGCAGGGTGAAAATTAAAACAAAAGTGAATAAAGTGTAATAAAAGTAAACTTACTGCATGTGAATTTTCTTTGAACAGTCTCTCTCTCCTCCTCCCGAGGCGCGCACTGCGGCTCCCCTGCCTCCTGGGGGGAGCCGGCGCGAAAGCGGCTTCCAGCAGCCCCCTGCCGGTGAAGGAATGTGCAATTTGGTTGCTCAAGGCGTGATGGCGGCGTTTGCTAATGCACTGCCTTGAGCACCCAAATTGCATTCATTCACCTCGCCGGCGGGGGCTGCTGGAAGCCGCTTTGGCTCCCCTGCCGGGGAAGGTATGCACGCCTGTGTGTGCAATTTGGGTGCTCAAGGCAGTGCATTAGCGAACGCTGACGTCACGCCTTGAGCTCCCAAATTGCACGCACAGGTGTACATTCAGCCTGGATGAATGCACGCCCACTGGTGAAGGTGAGTGAGTGAATGAATGCACGCCTGCCGGCTCCTGCCGTGCATTCATTCACTCACCTTTGCCAGCGGGGGCTGCTGGAAGTTGCTTTTGCCACTGGGAGGCAGGGGAGCTGCAGTGCGTGCCTTGGGAGGAGGGGAGAGAGGACTGTTCAAAGAAAATTCACATGCAGTAAGTTTACTTTTATTACACTTTATTTACTTTTGTTTTAATGACATGTCTAGCCAATTTTTGCCCTGAGAGACACTGGCCATAATATCATGGCCCATAGGCAGGTATTTGTATCCCTATGGTAGGCCCACCTAGTAACTCGAGGTGGGGATTAGGTAAGAGTGTAGGGGGTTAGGGGCCACTTTCACATTCTACGTGACTCCTACGAACAGAACAGTGGTCTCTTGTGAAGATTTGCTGGCCTTCGGAGTGAGGAAACTCCCTCCAAGATGAGATTTGGGCAATGTTCTCTCAACCTAGCTTGATGTTACCCAGGTAGAGAGTCCATCAAGCTAGGTTGAGAGAACTTTTTTTTTCTTTTCGCATGACGCCTTACCGCATTTTGATAAATGACCCCCTTAGTTTGTTAGTTAAACTTGATTTCTCGCCCTGTCCTTTCAGCCCCAAGCCAGCTACAATAGTATAAATCAGCCAAGTGCACAAAATATATCCACAAATACAAATAAAATCATTAATACAGCCCTGTTCAAAGGTAAACAGAGTGCTCCCCGTTGTGCACTGTAACTTTTTGTTGCTGTTGTTGTTGTCTTTATTTTCTGTCTCCGGGTTATAAACATAAGTCGATCGCATCTCAAAGAGCGGACAGCGCTTCACAGAGATTCACTTCCTATAAAGTCAGCAGGCCCTGGATGCGTTTCATCTCGGGCACAAAGCAAAGCAAAGAGCCCTGGTTAATACGAGAAGCAGGAGGCGGCGAGCCAGCAGCATGCAGAGTGCGGAAAGCCAAAATAACAACCCCCGGTTTGCCGACAGCCTCGGAAGTTTTCTTCTCGCCCCCCCCGAGGCCTGATTAGGCGCTGTGCACACACCGGGGCCTGCTGAGTTTCTTCTTCCTGGCAGGTTGGATAGCGCAGAAAACCTCCTGGCACTGCCTGGGGGGGATGGTACAGTCACACGAGGGCATTTTTTTTTCTTTATGGGCCAGGCAGCTTCCTCCTACTCCTTTGGGCCTCCAGCACCCTGAATCTTTGTTTGTAATCCCCCAGGGAATTATTTTATGCCCCTCTCACCCCAGCGCATTTAGTCCAATCATTGCAGCCATAGTCCTTGGCCCCGGACAATGCCCCAGTGTTCCTTCAGGAGCCCTGCAGTCATGGCCACTAGGTGTCGCTGTTTGCAGCGTTGGTGGGATTTCTCTCCTCCCCCAGGAGTTGTGAGGGCTGCCTCTGCAGCATACCCTGGGGGGGAGGGGAAGACCTGACCTGGCAATGTGCAGGGCTCCCCTCATGCATGTCCATAGGGGATGCAACAAATGCCAGAGCAGCAGGAGAAATCACTGTCTCTAGTCTCCGGTGGCGTCTGAAATTGTTCGGTACATGATAGCCACATTGTAATATGTCGATTCATTCATATATGAACTGGTAAAGCTAAGGGCCAGCGTCCTTCACATGCTTTTAATAAAGTCTTCCAGGCTCCAGTTGCAGATATGGTGTACAGCAGTGTTTCCATGCATGGACCGGCTGTGGTGCTGATGAGCAGGGTGTGCATGTGGGTGGGAGGGAGGTTCCCCTGAAGAGCAAGGGGATTCACCCTCTCTTTAATCTCATGGGTCAGCCCCCCCCCCTCCCCCGTCTCTCTCTTCCTTTCCCCTCCCAGCCGGTCACTAGATGGTCATTAAAAAAAATAGCCCTTCCTCCTTTCTCTGTCGCTCCCGCCCTCCTGCCAGCCAGCAGGCAGTATTGTCTTAAAGGGTGGTGGATGCCTGGAATGCCCTTCCGGAGGAAGTGGTGAAGACCAAAACTGTGAAGGATTTCAAAGGGGCATGGGATAAACACTGTGGATCCATAAAGTCTAGAGGATGTGTATGAAGAAGAGTGGGTGGCTCGCAGGAATGACGGCTACTGCCTGGAGTCAATACCCTTATTCAATAAACATACACAGGGTTACTGCGACTCCAACATTGCTCTAAGCTTCAACAGCAAGAGGAAATGTGGAAAAAAGGATTTGCATCCACATAAAAGCAGGGAAGTAGCTTGCTTGTTGCAGTGGTTACTACCCCAAAACCAAAAATGCCTGATTCTTCACTTTCAATGCATATCCAGCATAGCTCTCTGCTTCAATGGCAGGGAGAATGAAGAAAAGAGGATTTATATTCAGACATCTCCCAAGGACTGAATTACAAACAGGCCGATACAGTACAGTGCGCTACAACGGAGCGCACTGTTAGCCTGCTCTTGGACGCGCGTTTTCCCTTACCCCTTATTCAGTAAGGGGCGGAAAACGCGCGTCCAACCCGCGGCACCTAATAGCGCCCTCAACATGCAAATGCATGTTGAGGGCGCTATTAGGTATTCACGCGCGATTCAGAAAGTAAAATGTGCAGCCAAGCCGCACATTTTACTTTCAGAAATTAGCGCCTACCCACGCGCCGGCTGCCGGCACACCATGTTCCGATCCGGGGGCTGGTCCAGAGGCCGAGGCCAAGCCCCCGCCACGCCCCTGGGCCGGAACCACGCCTGCAGCCCCCACCCCCGGAACACCCCCCGATGACGCACAGGCCGTGACACGTTCCCGACACGCCCCCCCCCCCCCCCCATGAAAACCCCGGGATTTACGTGTGTCCCGGGGCTTGTACGCACCGCCGAGCCTATGCAAGATAGGCTCGGCGGTGCGTACAGGGGGTGGAAGGGGCAGCTTTTCGGAGGTTACGCGCGTATCCCTTTGAAAATCTGCCCCTTAATGTCCAGCTTCCTGATGGGAGGCGGGGCCTGAGAGCAGAATGGAGGCTGATATTTATTTTATTTATTATATATATATATGTACACACACACACACACACATATATATATTTCTATATGTCAAATCCTGTTCAAGATCTGCCCATGGCGCCGTAAAGCAGTATACAAAAGCAGTTAAAGCAAATAACCACACAATTTAAAACCAATCAAGAACTCAACATCCCTCGCACAAAGCTGCCTCCCCAACCATCTTTCCAACCGCCCTGACCCCCACAGGCAAAACTGAAAGCATGTTTGTTTCTGCAGAAAGATCTTCCTTCTCGCAGCACTGCCTGGCTCCCAGCCTTCCTTCTCATCAGCTGGGAGGAACCAGGTTTTCACTCCCCCCCCCCCCCCCGGAACGCGCAGAATAGCGCAAGCTCCGGGCCCGCCAGTGAGAGCGCTCTGCCGCCACTGGCGATCTTCCGCGCTGCTCTCATGCAGGGAACCTCGCTCCCGTACCCGGAATGGCCCCGGGCATTCAGAGCATCCGTTTCCGCTTCACACGCCTTCCCTAGCAGGGAGCCGGTGGGGGTGGGCACGGCGGGGGCCACGTGCGGCACTAGCTCTGCCCTGGCAGCCGCATCATCCTCCTGGCCAGGCCGCCATATCCCGCAAGCGACTCCGGTCATCTAATAAAAGGACCTCTAAGGAATTGCGAGCCGGACTCCCAGCTCTCTGCAGCTGGCTCTCACGCCGCGGGCGTTCTTTCCCTCTCTCAGGAGCGAAAACCTGTGCGGGAAATCAGCCTGGGGTCTCCCGCACAGCGGGCCCCCACCCCCCTCTCCCTGTCTTTCTTTCAATTTCAAATGACCGTGAGCAGCTTAGACCGAATCAGGCTTTCGTGTATGAATCAAACACAAGAAGACAGATTTGTTTTCCTGCCCTTACAGCGTTAGTCGCCAGACAAAATCCTTCTCTGTTATGTACTAAATTTCCTAGGCGTTCTTGGATTCAGAGGCATCAGGGGAGAGTCAGAGTCACCCTTCATGCAATGACGCCAACTCCAGGCACGGTACAGAGAAACATACCAGGGAGAGAGTCGTGTAAAAATCCTGTCTTTTCAAGTTGTTAAAATGGTCCTGGAGGCCTCTCATCTCTCTTATGAAAGTAAGGGAACCCCTCTCACCAGGACGAGAGACGCACTTTATTAAACCAGTGCCTCAGAATCCACAATCACGAGTGGTCCTGGGCTTTTCCCAGCCTCCTGTCCAGAAGCGCAGGCCCCTAAAACTGTGCCAGCGACCGTGTGACAGCACAGCACAGTGCAGCCCGCGCCGTCTCCTTAAATCTTCCCTCCAGGTGCATTCTGGTAGTCGTAGTCCTGCTTCGCCTACTGCAATAAATAGGACGAAGAGTGCAGCCCACTCCATGTCACAGACATGACCGACGTGCAGGAGAGTGACAGTGAGATGCTGGCAGGCATGGAACAGCTGCATGTTCCTGTTCCTTCCTGCACTGCTGTTGGTGCTCCGTGGATCCAGCTGAGACAAGATGCCATGGATCTGAATAAAGACTTGGATTTGCATTCTTACGTGCAGGCCTTGCAGTTGTAGGAATCTTTCTGCAGAGGCCTTCAAGGGTTAATTGCAATTGTAGCTGGAAAATGAGTGAAATGGGTAGCCCAGAATCGGCACTGTGGCGTTATTAAAGGCTTTAGAAGTATGTTACTAAAGCTGTGCAGAAGATCTGCAGTTTATTGTTCCACCTGAAGTGGATGGAGATTTGCCAACTAAATTTCTTGATCACCACATAAAAAAAAAACAATAAACAGCTGGATGCATGACATCTGGCTGGTGCTCAACTTGCAAAAAAAACAAAGACATTCTGGATAGGTAGGGAGTCTCCTAAGGATTGGAAATGCTAATCTCTCCAGCGAGATGGAAGGGTGGGATTTAGGAGTACGGCTTGATTTCAGGCTTACATTTAAAGATCACCTTAGAATGGTAGCAAAAGCTGCAGTTTTTAATTGAGGAGGATTAGACCATTAAGACATTACATTACGGAAATGGACTTAAGGATGGTAGTGTTGCAGTTGGGGTCAAATTGCAGCAGCCAGGGTCATAACAGGTTCCAGCTCTAAAGAGAGCATTACTGCAAAACTGAAGGAGCGCCACTGGCTCCCTATCCAGCAAAGAATCCAGCTTGAAAATACGAACACTGATACATAAACATATAGTAACATATAGTAACATAGAAATGACGGCAGAAATAGACCAAAATGGTTCATCTAGTCTGCCCAGCAAGCTTCCCAAGATAGTAACTGCCGCTCCGTGCAGGTTACCCCCATGTTTCTGTTAAAGGTAGTAACTGCTGCTCCATGCAGGTTACCCCCATGTTTCTGTTAAAGATAGTAACTGCCGCTCCATGCAGGTTACTCCCATGTTTCTGTTAAAGGTAGTAACTGCTGCTCTGTGCAGGTTACCCCCCACGTTTCTGTTAAAGGTAGTAACTGCCGCTCCGTGCAGGTTACCCCCATGTTTCTCTTAAGGGTAGTAACTGCCGCTCCATGCAGGTTACCTCCATGTTTCTCTTAAGGGTAGTAACTGCCGCTCCATGCAGGTTACCTCCATGTTTCTCTTAAGGGTAGTAACTGCCACTCTGTGCAGGTTACCCCCATGTTTCTCTTAAGGGTAGTAACTGCCGCTCCATGCAGGTTACCTCCATGTTTCTGTTAAGGGTAGTAACTGCCGCTCCATGCAGGTTACCTCCATGTTTCTGTTAAAGGTAGTAACTGCTGCTCCATGCAGGTTACCCCACATTTCGGTTAAGGGTAGTAACTGCCGCTCCGTGCAGGTTACCCCCATGTTTCTGTTAAAGGTAGTAACTGCTGCTCCATGCAGGTTACCCACCACATTTCTGTTAAAGGTAGTAACTGCTGCGCTGTGCAAGTTACCCCCATGTTTCTCTTAAGGGTAGTAACTGCCGCTCCATGCAGGTTACCTCCATGTTTCTGTTAAAGGTAGTAACTGCTGCTCCATGCAGGTTACCCCCACATTTCTGTTAAGGGCAGTTACTGCTGCTCCATGCAGGTTACCCCCATGTTTTGATGTGGTGAGGATGAATGTTTGCGGTGGAACTCATTACTGGATGAATTACGATCTGAAGTACAGTGTGCAGAAAAACATTTAGGAAAAAGGTAAAGAGTTTCTAATTGAAACAGGCTGTTGGTGGTAGTTGGGCTGTGATTTGACGTAAACATGGATGATGATGATTTGCACTGAAACAGAGATTTGATAGCATTTTCATTGTTGACATCTTTAAGGTCAGTTTTATTTATGTGCGTTTTCCATGTCCCTCACCTAGGATTATAGCCCAGGTGGGTAAGAAATGTTTTTGGTTTTTTCAATTAATTTATTATTGAGGAAATACCAACAATGACATCAATTCTATCTTGCACATATTATGAAAATATTGAACAACTACAGTATGAGATATGGAGTTTAAATAATGCTTTCCTCATTTTCCTCCAACTCTTTCCCATTCCCAGCCCCACCCCCCTCATTCTTAAGATCTCCAGTCTATGTAGGACTTCCTTAGTCTCTCTTTCCTGACGGCCGTCAGATGTTCCATTCTCTGTATCTCCTCCAGTCTTTTGTAAACCCGCCACCTTGTAGGGGCTGCCGCCTTCTTCCAGTCAGCCGCAATTGTGCATCTCGCAGTGGTGAGGATCTGAGAAATTGGCTTGTTTACCTCTCGAGGGGGCCTCCTCCACAGCCATGTTAAAAAGAATGAATTTAGGGTCCCATGTCAAGCTATGATTTGTCAAGGTTTTTATGTACTGCTGAACCTCTCTCCAATACAAAGCAATCTTTGCCACCAAATGTGTCCCACAGTAACCTCCTCCCAGCGCTCCCTCCAACACTTATCCGACATCATATCATACATTTTATACAATCTGGATGGAGTAGGTGTTATGCCTTTGGCCTAGTCTAAGTCTGGTTGAATTGTGCTTGTAGGTTCCTTCTTTACATTTCCTACCTTGAACAATCTTCTCTACCTATTGGTATCCTTCAAGGCTCTTTCCCTTCTGAAATTACCATTGTTCCACTGCCTATCTTGCTGATAGGGGATGTTCCTGTCGCACGTTCACCTGCCGTGCAGCTTCACCGTGCCCTGTCCCAGTCCGCTGTGACATCTCTCCACCAGCAGAGGTCTCCAGTGAGCTCTGACCCAACTGCCCAAGCCGTCTCCTTGCTGGCTTACCTGACTCTACCTGTGATGTACTCTACCTGTGATGTACTCTACCTGTGATGACTCTACCTCGCTGAGACCCCCATCGGGGGTCTCAGCGAGCTTCAACTCCAGCATCACCAAACCTCCTCAACTGCTCGCACCACACCCAGGTTCCGGATCCATTTAGCCCAACCTTGCCAGAACCACTTTGCCATTTCATGCAGTCATTCTTTGGCTCCTTGACCTGGCGTCTGTCTCTGTTTCTAAGCTTTTTGGCCTCCGGGCCTTCTGTTCTCTGGTTCCTAGCTCTGTGGCCTATTCAGGCCTTCCCATGTCTAATGGCTTTAGGGCCTTCTCCTGCCCTGCTTCCAGGCCTCAGTGTTCCTTGTTCAGTTGCCTTGTCCAGTCCTGTCTGTCTTGCCTAGTCCTGTCCTTGTCTAGTCTTGTTGTCCTGTGACTGTCCCAGTCCCTGTCTTGCCATTGTCTTTTCTGGACCCAATCTGCATCTGTACCTTTTCTTAGTCTTTGTCCTGGGCTTGTCCCAAGAACCAGATTTGTTCCAGTCCAGCTCTGCCTTGCTCCTGCTTACTCAGCCCGGTTCCAGACCTGCCCAGCCTGTTTCCAGCCCTCATCCTCGTGCGGTTCAGCCCAGCCCTGCTCCTGCTTCCCCATTCATGTTCCAGACCTGCCCAGCCTGATTCCAGCCCTCATCCTCGTGCAGCTCAGCCCAGCCCTGCTCCTGCTTCCCCAGCCATGTTCCAGACCTGCCCAGCCTGATTCCAGCCTCCAGCCTTGTACATCTCAGCCCAACCTGTTCCAAGTTTCCAGCCTTGTCCCACTCTAATCCAGCCTGGTCCAGCTTCCAGTATGCACAGCAGCCAAAGCCAAGTCCTGCTGGCCTCCAGAATCCAAGGGCACAACCTGCGGGGGAGGGGGCTGGCTAGGCAGAAGATAATCCCAGCTCCAACCATGTGGTCCTGCACTGCTCCTGGAGGGGTAGTCCCTGTTCTCAGCTCCCCATGACAGCTCCTCCCTCTGGGACTGGTATTGTACCAATGCCCATCTAACTTACAGGCCGATACAGTACAGTGCACTGTTACCCCGCATTTGGACGCGTTAGCTTTACCCCTTATTGAGTAAGGGTTAATAGCGCGTCCAAAATGTGCATCCAACCCCCCCCCCCCCCGAAACTAATAGCGCCCGCAACATGCAAATGCATGTTGCAGGCGCTATTAGTTATTCCCGCGCGATTCACTAAGTAAAATGTGCAGCCAAGCCGCACATTTTGCTTTCAGAAATTAGCGCCTACCCAAAGGTAGGCGCTAATTTCTGCTGGTGCCGGGGAAGTGCACAGAAAAGCAGTAAAAATGATTTTCTGTGCACCCTCAGACTTAATATGGCGAGGTCCCAAAAGTTTAAAATAATTAAAAAAAAAAGAAAAGAAAAAAATTTAAAATCTGCCCACGGCTCGCGTGTTGAAAACTGGACGCTCAATTTTGCCGGCGTCCGGTTTCCGAACCCGTCTTTGTCAGCGGGTTTGAGAACCGACGCCGCCAAAATTGAGCATCGGCTGTCAAACTCGCTGACAGCCGCCGCTTCCGTCAAAAAAGAGGCCTCTTTTTACCGCGGGCCCTAATTTGCATGTTTGTCCCCCCTGAATCGCGCGCACAGGAGAGTGGCCTGTGCTCGCCCGCTCTCCCGCGACCTTTACTGTATTGGCCTGTTAGTAAGGAGAGGTCTGCTGCTGCCAGTGCAGCCTTGTAGAAGAGACATTAAACCAGGGTCCAGTATACAGTGTGATACTTTTTTCAGACATTATTAGTAATAACAACGTAAGCAAAATGAAATAAGCTGCTTAAAGAAACCCAATAAAGCAGTTTGCTGGAGATGATATTTTTAATTAGGTCAATGAAGGATTTAAGGTATACGTTTTTGGTAAATGCTACAATCCTTTTTGCAAGGAACGGCATTTCTAAAGAGTATTTTTATATTTAAAGTCCTAGGATGTCTGCAGATAAAAAAAAAGTTTCCCTTCAATTATTGCAAATTGTTGTACAGCAATTCATTATCTGTGCCATCATACTCTTCCTTTCATCTCATGGCTCGTATTATAGCTCAGCACTTCGGGTTCTGATTGGCCAGGCTAATTCAGCCCGGAATGGAAAACTGAAGTCAATGGTAACACAGCTTTATCTTCAGAATAGCTCTAATGCTCTGTAGGTCATTAATAGCAGATTAGAGAACTGCACTGTGCTTTCGAAAATTATGGTTTTAATGTCTCTTGTGCCTTTTGAAGCCCAACTTTCAAAACTGTCTGCAGTACACAATTTGTGCATGTTCATTGGATGCACAGAGGTTTCATGCAAGCATTTTATAAACCGTGTGACAGGTGCCATGAGTTTCTGCCCTGAAAGCACACGCATGTTGAGGTAAATGCATATATTTCCAATGCCAGAAAACGCCTACTTTCCCAGCCCATTTTGTAAACGTACGCGTGTGTACAGTGCATAAATATATATATAACATAAATACATAATAACCCTGATTTATATGCGGAGGCAGGTATTTTGTAAAGATTGTGCGTACAGCATTCTGAAAATGCTTGCGTGCATGGTTGGACTCGCCAGTTTCCCGATTCCTCCACCAGTTCACTCAGTCCTTCCCCTGTTCACCTAGACCCTCTGGAACTTTTCACCCTGAACCCCCCCACCAGTTCACCCAAACGTCCCACCCAAAAAAACGCAGTCAAAGGACGCACCCAATTTCAATTTCTAAAGTCCGTTAGCAGGGTGTAAAAATGATTGGTCGAGTTCAGGAACGTATGCGAGCGTGTTCCTCTTACAAAATAACAGCTTGCGCGCACGCGATAAGATCCCCGCCCCAGAATGCCCCTAGCCCGCCTGTTTCTTTTCCTCCCGGCGTGCACGCGTGCACGCGGCACGCAGGCACACGCTCTCCAGGTTTATAGGATGGCGTGCGTGTGCATGTACGCCACTTACAGACATGCATGCCACTTGTATCCACGAAACCCCTTTGAAAATTCGAGCACAATTTTCAAAGGATGGAGGTGTCCAACTGCAGAGTCCGCTGCCTGCATCCCTGGGTTTGCACTTTGCCCCCAGCAGACCAAGCCATGCAGACTCGCAATGCAGCCACACATAGCCACTGTTATAGCAAGTGCTCCCAGGGGGGGTGTTTCAGTCAGGGGGGGGGGAGGGGGAATGTACCCGCGCATAGTTTCGCCATCCGGAACCCTGGCCATGCAAATAACCAATTTTCAAAAAGGCTTATTGATATTTGCTCCCCCTTTCTTTAATATTTGTTCCAGCCAGGCCTGATGGGTTTTATTATAACAGCAGCCAGTGAGGGCGGACAGAAGAAACAGCCATGATAATTAGCAGCATTAACCCATCTGGTCATTTTTTTTTTTAATTTTATGTTTATTAGATTATACAATTATTTCGTGAAATAAAGTAAAAAAAAAAGGTGAAAAGAAGACAAAGAATAAACTTAGTAATATGAAATGAAATAATCACAAGTTCCCATCAAGCAAGAAAGTTATAACTGGGGAGAAAGGAAATGAACGGGGAATTCAATACAAAAAAAAAATAAATACCGTGTCAGGCTATCCAAGTGTACCAGCAAACCCAGGTGCATTTCTATCCACCAGGAAGGCTTCTAAACGTAAGCTCATTTGGCCACGCACTGGCAGATATCAGCTATGACGGCCACCACGCCTCTGAAGGTTGATAGTCATATTCTTAGGTTCCTTGCTAGCCACAAGAACCGGGCCCTGCTGCCTGTATCAACGTTTTCCCTGCGACCTTTCCCATTCACCAAGAAAAGCAGCCGCTCTTGAGACACTGAATTGTCTTTCATTTCATTTCAGTCTATTTTTTTTGTCAGGAGCCTGAGGCTTAAGTTACCTATCTTTTTTTTCAGCCTGCGGAGGGCAAATATCAGAAGCAAATATCAGAAGAAGAGAGTTATGGGACGAGGGTGAAAGTGGGTAGACAAAGGAGTAATCTGAGGAAATATTTCTTTACAGAGAGGGTGGTGGATGCATGGAGCAGCCTCCCAGTGGAGATGGGGGAGACAAGGGCAGCATCTGAATTCACGAAAGCATGGGACAAGCACGGGGGATCTCCAAGGGAGTGATAGGGATTGTGGAACTGAGCAGATGCTGTGGATGGGCAGACTAAATAGGCCGTTTGGTCTTTTCCTGCCATCACATTTCTACGTTAGGTCATCAGTTTAAAAACATTCCAGCCTAATCAGGACTGACAAACAAGAAATAGAAAGCAAGTCTGTAAAGGATGTCTTTAAATCTGAAGCCATGAAATACTTTTAGCCCCCTTGCAAGATGTGAGGTTTCCTTATAACCTGTACGTTAAAGCATGGTTGATTTTAATTGTGTGCACTCTGGCTAATAAATTAATCATCTTTCCTTCCAGTGCAAAATGTTGGAATTAAATCATCTAGCATCTCTGACTGTAAAAGGGACAAACTTTTCTGCTCCAAACAGAAAATATTTTAATATATTCCCCTGCCATCATTTCCATCTAGCAGTGTTCCCAATCTCAACTCAAGTGCCAAAGCATTCAAAACTCCAGGCAAAATACTGCATTCACCAGCCTTTGAATATCAAGGACTGAAGGAGCATGGTATTCTATTCTTTTCATCTTTCTCCATTTTGGCCTTTTTGAAATTTTTTCCTCCAAGATCTTGCATCTAGATTCTTGTTACTTAGTTACTGTCAGAGAACTGTCACCCAGAAATGGACATTTTCTACTACACACCTTTTTGTAGAAAGGACAAATAATTCAGTGACTTCCATTACATCAGAACAGAGAGATGCTGTTCTCCATAAAACTACCTTCAGTGCTGCTCTTTAAATGACCACTAGGTGTCACTATGAGAGTGATGTACCTGCTGTAATCTGGTAGGCCCCACAGGCCACTCTTTGGTATCTCCAGTGAGAATAGCTTCAAGAGACAGCTGCCATGCTCGTTTTGTCACAGAGGAGCCTACTCTTTCAGGGCTGATTCAAACAATTGGGAAGCCAATGTGCAGTCATGCATTTCTGCCATAATTATTGGGAAAGGTTTGACCAATATGTCCATATCCGGCAAAAAAAAAAAAAAAAGCTGCCAAAGAGTCTGACCCTGCTTCACGTGCTTGTTCCTCAGTACATTTGATTTGAGGAGGAGGAATAGCCTAGTGGTTAGAGCAGTGCACTACAAACCAGGAGACCAGGATTCAAGTCCTGCTGTCATTCCTTGTGACCTTGGGCAAGTCACTTTACCCTCCATTGCCTCAGGTACAAAAACTTAGATTGTAAGCCCTCTGGGGATAGGGAAATACCTCCAGTACCTGAATGTAAACTGATGTGATATCTTGATTGAATGTCAGTAAATGAAATAAATGTAGAAAAGGATCCCAACATGGGAACTGCAACCTGAAGAAATGTCTCTGCTTGAGATCTCAGCTCAAGTATTTTTGTTGCTTTTTACCAATTTTCTATGCAAATGAAAATAAAACTATTAAAAAATATTTTGATTATGGCTTGCATAACTTGCATAAGTGTCAGAAGTTAAATTGGCTCCCTATTTTTTATCTCTTTGAAGTTAGAAACAATTAAAATGGCTTTTCTCTCCCATTTTTATGCGTTCTTTGGGATTTTTTTTGATGGAACTTGTTTGTGCTCTAGGCATCATCTGTGTTTTAAAAATATCTGATCCTTCAAATCGGGCCTTTGTTCTGAATGGGCTAAGACCCTTTAAGGAATGGTTATTGTGCTTTGTAAAGGGTTTCATCCTATTTTGTGTTTTTGAAGTCATGGCTGTTGTTGTACCTCAAAGCATTTGGGGGTAAACAGTTGAAGCCTTTACACAGTGGTTTGTGATGTTTGAGCCACAATGCAGACGATATTTTGAATAGCTTGTAAAGGTTGAATTCCATCCGAAGAAGAGACCCAGGTGGTCTGCAGAGCTCATTCAGCACAACATCTTTGGAGAGCTTTGATGTCTGCCCAAGATAAGGTCTCTCCAACTGGAAAGAAAGAAAGAAAGAAAGAAAGAATGCAGTTCACTTCACCAATGTTTGAAACAAAAAGCCGGATGAATTTACCAATTGTTTGTAGGTGGCATGTGAGTAATGTGATAAATTGGTTAGGCTGAGGAAACTGGGATTTTAACAAATCTGGACTAGAAAGTGTCATAACCCAGATCAGTGCAAAAGGAAAATCAGGGTGGTTTCTGTACTTCTAATGCATGTTTCACGATTCTGCGCCTTTGGGATTACGAAGATTCCCTACCGCAGGCAAACTCTGTTTATTAGTGCCCGAGAAAAGGGGCTTCAGCACCCCCCCCCCCCCTAAAGGCTTTGCACTTGGAAACATCCATTGGCCTGGTGCCCAACTTCTGTGTGCTGTGTGGACGATTTCCAAACTCTTCCCCAGGTGCTCTGTGCCCGCGGGCTGTGCGACGATTCTGAAAGCCGAAGTGCGCGCCTGCCTTCCTGCGGGCACACAGTCCGCGTCTGGTCGCTTGCACCTGCTTCTTTTTGGCGGGTAGATTTTTTTTTTTTTTTTTTTTTTGCCGTAAAAGCCCGCACGAAGATTCGGACACGGCGCCTACGCCCGTATTTCTGCTTCCCCAGGGGAATGTCTCCTCCGAATGAGGATGAAAGCGCTTGTGCTGTAGAACGGTGGTCATTCAAACTTTCAGCCCACCTCGTGGCCGATTAACCTGGGTAAGATACTTCTCACCCGTGGAATTGCTCAGAAGGTTGCCCGTCCCGTGTATATTTCGCTCGGTTTGGTTCTGGTAAGGAGGATATGCCAGCTGATGTTAGTATGTGAAATGTTCTCTGGATAATATTCTTCCTCTATTTTCCTTTCATTAGTTGGATTAACAGCAACCATACATCCCTAAATTTCTAACGGGAGTATGGTGAAGAATCAGGATACGGAGCTGGGGAGGGGGAACCCAAAAATGGAAATGTTACTATGTGTCATGTTACGTGATCAAGTCTAAATGCAGCACAAATGTCTGCAAAGACAGTACTAAGGGAGTGAAATAAATCATATTAGATTCTTACCCCTTTCCCAGTTAGTAAAAAAAAACCCTCAGTTCGAAGTTTACACTTCCAGTGCCGATGCTGACGGAAGCACCGGGAGTGGGGTAAACGCACACCTCGCTCCCGGCAGAGGTTTATAGGTGTCGGGGGGGGGGGGGGGGGAGGATTAGGGAGCAGTCCAGAATGGGTGAGGGGAGGCTGGCCGGGACCTGAACTTCAGGTGAGTGGGGGGGTCCAGCAGGAGGCCACAATTTTATTCTTTTGTTACTGAACCAGGAAAAGTGTTGCAGACCTCGGGATGATTGCGCCACTTTCAAGGAGTTTGGGGGATGGGTGGATGCACGGCCCGGCAGGGCTTTCTCTGAAATTTTGGAGGGGAAGCAGAGACTCAGGTTGCAGGCCATTTACTTCTTTTTTTTTACATTTTTGACAGCACTACTTAACCGGATATCTTGGAAGTTATCTGGCCACAGAAGGCCGGAGAGATAGCTTATCTGGATATAGTAAAAATCAGCTAAGTTAGCTGGATAACTTAACTCTCCCCGGAACGCCGCTTTTATATCTGGCTAGATAATCTAGCCGGATAAGTGGCTCGGTATTCACAACTTTGCCATTTAGATAGATAACGTGCAAGTTATTGTTGTGGTTTTGAGATGTTTGAGTGGATTCTTGGGTACTGTAGATATGACCACGCCCTCGGGGAGGAGCCCCGTGAGGAACCACAGTACTGGGCTAGACTCGAGACATGCAAACACAGAGGTTTGTCTTTTATTATACAGCTGAGGTGATCCAGAGGTAGCAGGAGGAGCGAGTACCCGATCCCAGATAAGCACCTGAAAGAAAGCAAAGGGCCCCCAAGGAGCGGATACCCAGGTTAGAGAAATACCCCGAAGGGCAGAGAGAGCTTCCAGCGGCAGCAAGGAAGCAGCAGAGTAGCTCAGACCGGAGGCCTATCCAATCCTTGCTAACTGAGTTTGTTAGCAAACGAAGGGCAGGCTAAATACCAGGATGGCGTGACGTCACTCGAGGGGGACGCCCCCGAGGTTCCCGCCATGACGTGGATAAAGACATGGGTGCCGTGCACGCGTGCACCCTAGAAGGCCATTAGGAGAAACATGGAGTGAGGCTTTGCCATTGCCGTTCCGGGGACGCCGGAGAGAGCGGCAAGCAGACGCGGCGGTCGCCATCTTCCCGAGGCTAGCGGGGAGAGCAGAGAGAAAGGTGAGGCACAAAGGTCGAAGCCGTCTGAGACCGACGGACGCAACAGTTATCTGTCTAATGGCTTTGAATATTGACCTTGGAATGCCTAAAATATTTAATTAAAGATGATTTAACCTTCTTTGACGTAATTTGGTCCCTATTCTTACATTATGCTGAACAGAACGCATTGTAATTTGCTTCCTCTGATATTGCATAATGCATATTGGGGCGGATTTTAAGAGCCCTGCGCGCCGGCGCGCCTATGTTCAATAGGCCTACCGGCGCGCGCAGAGCCCCGGGACTCGCGTAAGTCCCGGGGTTTTCCGAGGGGGGCGCGTCGGGGGCGGGGCCGATCGGCGCTGCGTTTTCGGGGCGGGCCCGGGGGCGTGGTATCGGCCAGGGGCGGTCCGGGGGTGTGGCCGCGCCCTCCGGAACCGCCCCCGGGTTGCGTCTAGGCACGCCAGCGGCCCGCTGGCGTGCGGGGATTTACTTCTCCGGGAGGCGTAAATCCCCCAACAAAGGTAGGGGGGGGTTTAGACAGGGCCGGGGGGGTAGGTTAGGTAGAGGAAGGGAGGGGAAGGTGAGGGGAGGGCGATAGCGAATTCCCTCCGAGGCCGCTCCAATTTCGGAGCCTCCTTGGAGGGAACCGCGGCAGGCTGCGCGGCTCGGCGCGCGCCGGCTACACGGAATAGGCAGCCTTGTGCGCGCCGATCCAGGATTTTAGCGGCTACGCGCGTATCTACTAAAATCCCGCGTACTTTTGTTGGCGCCTGGAGCGCCAACAAAAGTACACGAACGCGCCGTTTTTGAAAATCTACCCCTCTATGTTTTTTTACTGGAGTGGCAGCGCACGGGTGGTTAATATGATGGAACTTTGTCTCTCTGGGTTTTTTAATTCTACCATTTTTATTCTCTTAATTTTGACATTGTGATTTTTGTTTATTGGATTTGATGCTTGTCAACTGTGCAGTTTTGTTTGAAGTTTTGGATTATTTGTTTTGTTATTTGAATTCTGATGATATAAATAAAAACAAAGGGGTTTATTCACAAAGCCATGTTAGGCCATTTACGATGTGGTAAACGCTGTTTACTGTGCAATAAATGCCCTAACACAGGGATAACACAAGATATTTCAAATATCTTACATTATTCTGCTTCTGGCACCACCCATATTATAATGAGCCGATTAGTATGCAAATACATGTGAATCCGCTCATTAATAAGCTAAACAATGCAAATCGAATGACACAGCTTGCCTCAAAAATCACAGGCTACATTATTTGATCTGAGGTTAGCTCCATCTCGAGGATCAGGATGCTAATGCAGATCCCGCTACTCCCATGGCCCAGGCTTAAAGGGGCTGCTTGGACGCAAGTAACCTTCCCCCCAAAAGTAAAGAAAAAAAAACCTTGGGGGTCTCCATTGACCTCCATCTCCCACTTCCGTTCCCCACCCCCCCCCCCCCCCGCCTCACCTAAGGCGCTGCTGTCTCAGCCCCTCCCCCAACAAGTACAAATTCTGGCCCCTAGAGGCAGGGATTCACTAGCCCCCCCTCAGGACCCCTCCCCCCCCCCCCCCAGAACATGCAGTTTTAGCCCTCGTGATATAGTGGGGGCCCGGAGTGCCCTCTAGGCTCCAGGCGTGATGGTGTCCATTTCTCAAAAAAGGCGCTGGCTGCCCCCATCACATTATAGGGGCAAAGGCCGGCCCAGCCAGCTAGCACCGTTCTGAAAAATGGGCCCCGCCGGGCTCAGAGCCTAGGGAGCACTCCAGGCCCCCACTATACAATGGGTGGGCAAGGGCGAGGGGTTCCAGCTTCCAGGGGTCAAAATTTGTATTTGCTGGGGAAGGATTGGGGGTTGAGTGTGGGGCCTGATCTGAATCTTTAAACATTTTGTACATTTTTTTATTACTACAGCAGCCTCCAGGGGGCAGCTGGGAGTGGCAGGAGGCAGGGGATTACAGGGGATCTGCGGAGACCACCAGGGTTTTTTCTTTACTTTCGGGGGGGGGGGGGGGGTAATACTTGGGGTTGTGACCCCTTTAAGACATGGTGGCCCCAAGGTCCGCGCCACCCTCATGCATTTTTTGGGGGGGAGGGGGGCTTTACTGCTGCGGTATTTTTACCCGCTGGGGGAAATACCACAAGATTCACAAAGCAGCAGTGCCAAACACAACTGCTTTGTGACTCCTGCAGTGTTTTTCCCAATGGGAAAGATACCATGGCTTACAGGTCGATCCAGTAAGGCCGCGGTAGAAACAGTGCGGCAGTGTCAGGCGCACCCTTCCTCCCCGCACGCACAGTTCTCTTCACTAACTCCCCGATACTCTCCTCTAATCGCATGCAAATGCATGCCGCGGCTTTAAAGCGTTAGGGAAGGGTTATGCCCGCGTAACCCATTTTACTGTATAGGCGCTTAATACAGCGCCTATACAGTAACCTGGGTGCGCTGCTGCCTGTCATTTCATTCACTGCCGGTGGGGGTTGCCGGAGGCCGCTTTCACCGCCGGCTCCCTCCGCCTGAATTAATGCGCGCCTGTGCGACCCGGCCGGGTCGCACAGGCGCGCATTAATTCAGGCGGAGGGAGCCGGGTGGCCGTGCATTCATCCAGGCAGAGGGAACCGTGGGCCGTTTTCGCCACCGGTTCCCTCTGCCTGGATGAATGCACGGCCACCGGCAGTGAAGGAATGGCCGTGCGATTTCAGCGCTGAAGGCAGTCACATGCCGTGACCACGGCATGTGACTGCCTTCAGCGCTGAAATCGCACGGCCATTCATCCAGGTAGAGGGAACCGGTGGCCGTTTTCGCCACCGGTTCCCTCTGCCTGGATGAATGGCCGTGCGAAATCGGGAGGAAGGGAGAAGGGTCTGCCGTAGCAGGCCCGAGCCTTGCTACTTTTTCGTTTTTTCTTTTTTTTTGCTTCGGGAGGAGGGGACCGGACGGGCTGCAGGAGACCGGACTGGGGCTACAACGGAGACCGGACGGCTGGCCCGGAGACCGGACGGGACCAGGGTGGGTAAGCAATGTTTTTTACCCTACACTACACTACACTAACTCCTACTAGGGGGAGGCGGTAAACTAACACGTTAAGGCCGCGGCAAAACAGCGGGTTACTGAGGAGATAATATCAGCGCCCGTTACAGTATCGGAGGGGAATAGCTAATTCCTTCATTATACAGCTTTTTCGTTCATTTACATGCTGGGTGCGGAAAGGGTTATGAGTCTATTTTAGGAAGCGCTAAGGACGCGTGAAACTGGAGACTGTATGGCTGGATCGCCTTACTCGTCTGTATTGTGCGCTCCCAGCACGTTACAGACGGGGAATCTTTAACTGAACGTTACTGTATCGACCTGTTAGTAAATGAACTCAAAAGTTTGAATGAAACAGCCTTTGACTGTGCCTGGGGGAAAACATACACCATCATTTGTTAATTAGCCATGCCAGCCTTGCCAAATGCGGAGATCATTGCGCTGCCGAAGGCCCATTCTCACCTACTTTGTCCATCGTAGTGCAAAGGTTTCAGTTCCAGAAACTGAATTAAGGTTGTAATGAGAGCATTGCCACCTATATGGCTGAGCAGCGCAGAATCGCAGAGATTGGAAATTCAGAAAAACCATAAACGACATGCTTCATGACCTTCTAGTCTGCAGGGTACAGAATGAAGCAATTCAATGCCCAGGGTACAGAATGAAGCAATTCAATGCCGTCTCCTTGCTTAGCCAAATCTGACCCATGCAACAGCACTGAAAAGACTTCAGCAGCTGAAATGGTGCTGCAGCAGACAAAAGAAATCCAGGTCACAGCAACCGATGTGGATATTGTCAGCCAACCCAAGGAACAACTAAAAATGCTCATATGCGAATTTAAAGGGGCAGTGTGACATTTTTGCAAAATGAAGGGCCCAGTTGAATGAGTGTGTACATCAAAACTCAGTGGTGAGAGACATAGGGGTAACAACAACACCCTAATTCACAAACAACCATGCTCAACACAGCAATGAGTGATGAGAGTGTACAGAATATGGAGTTACAATAATTTTGGAAGTTCTAACAGTCCATATGAATGGTCATGACTGTGAAATGTAGGTTGCCTCTAGGTTTAGGGTGTCAGTTATTAGCAAAGACCCTCGTAAGGAGTTGTTTCCCACTCACAGTCTCTAAAGAATTACTTAGCCTGAGAAACTTAGCTAAGGATATATTCAGACGCTAGACCTTTAGTGGACTCAGGGTTCTCACACTGACACATATCACGTGACTATAACAAGTGTAAGAACAGAAGGAGTAAACTACAGATGTGCTGGCTCCATAGGGAGGGAAATTCTCACCATGGACTGTGTTTTGGGAAAACTGCTTATGTTTCTCTAAACATGGTTGCAGACGCACAGACAAAAACGGGTATAACTAACAGAGGCAGTGGAAGGAGATGGCAGAGGGAGAGACAGAGAGAGAGAGAGAATCCTTATGAAAAGAAGCAACTCAGCTGCCCTAAATCATAAAGAAAATGTTTGTACTACATGATTATCATTGTAACTGTTGCTTTTGCTATGTCTGTGTATTCTGCCTTGCTTTCTGGAATGTAACTTAGCACTAATAATAAACACTGCTTATCCCAGTATCTATTGTGTGCTGACTCAGGGGCTCCATGGGTCTTCAAAATACCACAAATGTTAAGAAGGAAACATTTTTGGGAAGGGATTTTTTTTGCAAGCAAAATCAGTATCAACAATTTCTGAATTTATAACAGAGCAGGACTTATCTCACTATGGCTGAACTGAATGCCATCATATTTTTGGAATTATATTATCAGTGCATGGATGCGCCACACTAGTGTTCAGTTCAGCCATAGTGAGATAAGTCCTGCTCTGTTATACGCTCAGAAATTGTTGATATTGTTTGGGACTTTATATTTTACTTGCAAAACAACCCAAAAATCAAATTTTTTTTCTTTTCAA
This sequence comes from Rhinatrema bivittatum, assembly GCF_901001135.1. Taxonomy (NCBI): domain Eukaryota; kingdom Metazoa; phylum Chordata; class Amphibia; order Gymnophiona; family Rhinatrematidae; genus Rhinatrema; species Rhinatrema bivittatum. Next base: position 18,057,975 of record NC_042618.1, read on the forward strand.
CATCTGTGGTACTTCGAAGACCTACGATTAGATATAAGACGGAGAAACAATCTACGTGAAAACGTTCATCGAGGATGCCTATTATCAAGGTTACATACCTTATTACATTAATTTTACTCACTCTCTCTATATATATTTTTGGGTTAAATATCAAAGGAAGATACAAATTCTTTTCTCTTTCACTCCTTTACCACAAACATCTCCACTCTATTTAAACAAAAATGAAACGAGCTCTTAGGCAGTGGCTTCCTTAAACGCTTTAAAGCCTATGCCCGTGGATGTAGGCAGTATTTGCTCTGCAGGACATCAAGAGAATAAAATCTAGGATAATAACTTGATCAGGCTGCAATGATTTCTGACGTCTTTACAAATATTTGAGCTTGTTTGTTAGTGGTTATTGGATATAGGAAGCTGTCAATGCCGTTTTTAGTCCTCATCAGCTATGAAAGCAAAAGTTAAATACAATAAACATCTATTGATTGTTTCCATTGTAGGAGGGACTCTTATCACAATGACAGACCAAATCGGTCATCCACTCAAGCTTCTTAATTAAGAGCACCCAGCCGGCTGAAGACCCAGGTTTTCAGTCACTCTTTCTGAAAACTGCAGCCTACCCTAGCCCCGATGCAATAAGACATGAGTGAAAAATATATATATGCTGAACTTCAACGAGCATTGTTCTCTACTCGCGCACTAAAATAAGTCAATGCCCGATGCATCAAGCTAATGACATGCTAATGCATCAAACGTTTAAAGCAAAATGTTTCTGAGGGAGTCAGTTGGGCTGCTAGATGACGAGGGGCAAAAGGGATATTCAGGGAGGACAAAGAAATGGCAGAAAAACTGAATGAATAATTTGCCTCAGTCTTTACTGAGGAGCATAAATTGTTTTAAAGTTTGTCTTTGTTTGATGTTTTTTTTTTACCTAGCCTGAACCAGGTCTATGAGCAGTTCTTCAGCCTGTTCTGAGCCATTGAGCCTCAAATATTATGTGCTGCAGGATGCAATGTTTTGCCTCACCGTGAATAAGGTTTGCCTCACCTTATTCACGGCTCCTCCGGCATACCTGGGTAAGATGGCTACTGCAGCGTCTACAAGCTGACCTCTCCGGCGTCCCCGGAACAGCTATGGTGCAGCCTCCCGCCATTGCTCCTCCCAGGTAACTACTAGGGTGTGCACGCGCACGCACCCCACGTCTTTATGCCACCATTGGCGCAAACCTCGAGGGCGTTCCCTCGTGCTGATGTCACGCCATCCAGGTATATTACCTTCACTAGTTTGCTAGCTCGAGTTAGCAAGGACTCGAATTTGTTCTTGTCTACGCTACTCTGCCACTTCCGTGCTGCTGCTGGAAGCTCTCTTCCCTTTGGGGTAACTGCTAACCTGGGTAACTGCTCCTTGGCGGCCCTCTGCTTTATTTCAGGTGCCTTACAGGGAATAGGCATTTGCTCCTCGAGGACCTGCTCTCCCTGCCTCGGTGCCTGTACCTTTTTCAACATATCTGGTGGAATTGCATACCAACAGCAAACACCTAGGGGTAGATTTTACAAAATTATTCACACACGTACTTTTGTTCGCGCAGCAGGCGCAAACAAGAATACGCAGGATTTTAATAGATATGCACGTAGCTGTGCGTATCTGTTAAAATCCGGGATCGGCCCGCGCAAGGCTGAGCAAAATCGGCAGCCTGCACACGCCGAGCCGCACAGCCGGCCTCCGTTCCGCCTCCCCCCACCTTCCCCTCCATTCCCCTACCTAACCCACCTCCCCAGCCCTATCTAAACCCTCCTCTACCTTTATTCCAGAAGTTACGCCTGCTCGAGGCAGGCGTAACTTGCACACGCGCAGGCTGGCTGGCGGCGTGCCATGTTCCGGTCCGGGGGCTGGTCCAGAGGCTGCGGCCATGCTCCCCGGAACGCCCCCAGGCCGGAACCATGCCCACGGCCCACCCCCGGAATGCCCCGGGACTTAACGCGCATCCTGGGGCTTGCGCGCGCCGCCGGCCTATGCAAGATAGGCTTGGCGTACGCAGAGGGGATTTGGGGTAGGTTTTCGCGGGTTACGCATGTCACCTATGCGCGTAACCCTTTGAAAATCTACCCCTTAGTGAGTACTCTACTCTCAGTCTATCTTATCCACAGTATCTCCTCGCTGGGAAACCTGCTGCGGAACCTCCTATCATCATCAAGGAGAAAAGGGCTCCCTCTGCCGAGGTCCCTGAGACTGCAACTACGAGACTGCCTCATTACTGCCACCTCTGGTGGCTCTCTTCAAGCTGTTTAATAAAGAACTAACTGTGTTTTGTGCATTACAAGTTTAGCCCAGTGCTGTGGCTCCTCACGGGCTCCTCCCCGTGGGCGTGGTCATCTCCCACAGTACCCAAGGATCCACCAAAACACACTCAACCATAACAGATTGCTAACTCCATGGATCTGGCTCAGCTCACTGTGCTGCAGGCCATTCCAGGTCTGGCCCAGCGGATCTCCGAACAGCAGACTGCGCTGGAGGGACTGACCGCTGCATTCAACCTACTGCACACACAGATGAACTCGCCTTCCACCACAGGTAAAGAAGCTAAACCATCTGAGGTGACGGTCAAGACTACTGTGCCTCTATCAGCTCCTACCCGCTTCTCGGGAGAAGTCTGGAGCTGAAGAGGCTTCCTTAACCAGTAGGGATGTGAATCGTTTTTTGACGATTTAAAATATCGTCCGATATATTTTAAATTGTCAAAAATCATTAGAGGTGATATTTAATAGGAATTCCCCTGATTTATCGTCAAAAATCGTAAATCGGGGGAAGAGGGAGGGGAGGGGGAGGGCGGGAAAACCGGCACACTAAAACATCCCTAAAACCCACCCCGACCCTTTAAAATAAATCCCCCACCCTCCTGAACCCCCCCAAAATGTCTTAAATTACCTGGGATCCAGTGGGGGGGGTCCCGTTGTGATCTTCCACTATCGGACCACGAGTGCGTTGATAGAAAATGGCGCCGGCCATATGGCCATATTGCCATACGGCAAAATGGCGCCGGCCGTACGGCAACACGATTCAAGTGCAGGAGGTCATTCCCGGACCCCCGCTGGACTTTTGGCAAGTCTTGTGGGGGTCAGGAGGCCCGCCCAAGCTGGCCAAAAGTCCCTGGGGGTCCAGCGGGGGTCCGGGAGCGATCTTCTACGCTCGTGACGTCGGGGACAGGAACCAAAATGGCGCCGGTGCTACCTTTGCCCTGTCATATGACAGGGCAAAGGTAGCGCCGGCGCCATTTTCTATCAACGCACTTGTGGCCCGAGAGTGGAAGATCACAACGGGACCCCCCCCCCCCACTGGACCCCAGGTAATTTAAGACATTTTGGTGGGGTTCGGGAGGGTGGGGGATTTATTTTAAAGGGTCGGGGTGGGTTTTAGGGATGTTTTAGTGTGCCGGTTTTCCCGCCCTCCCCCGATTTACGATTTACACGATATTTTAAAAAACAAAACCGCGACGATCCGATTCCCTCCCCCCCCAGCCGAAATCGATCGTTAAGACGATCGATCACACAATACACATCTCTATTAACCAGTGCTGCATGCACTTTTCATTGCAACCTAGCCACTTTCTCACAGCATATGCCAAGACCACTTATATCCTGTCGTATCTGAACGGATGAGCATTGTCTTGGGCCTCTTCGCTGTGGGAGCGCGAGGATCTGATTCTTCACGACCTTGAAGGATTTCTCGAACTGTTTAAGTCAGTTTTCGATGACCCTGCCCGGTATACCATTGCAGGATCTTCCTTGGTTCACCTGAAGCAAGGTAATAAACCATTAGCTGACTTCGCTATCAAATTCAAGACACTGGCGTCTGAATTACTGGGACCCGAGATGCCTGAAGACCCTCTTTTTTGAAGGACTGAACTCTCGTCTGAAAGACGAGCTCGCCGCTCATGAGAGGCCTGAGACCTTGGCTGAACTAGTGAAATTGGCAACAAGGACTGATCGCCGACTTCTCGACAAGGTTCAAGAGACCAAGACTCCCAGAAAACCCTTTCAGGGTGAAGTTCGAGTTAAGTCCATACCCAGGCCTGCTCCTTCGGTCCCAGTAGCCGGCGAAGAAGAACCTATGCAATTAGGCCGCAGCCATCTGACATTAAAAGAGAGAAGAACACAGACGAAACTGGGGCTGTGTATGTACTGTGGGCAAGCTGGTCATGCTGTCCAAACTTACCCTATATGTTCGGGAAACTGGCAGACCTAAGTCCTCTGGGAGGACTCTTCTTAGGTCTCACCACTCCTTCTCCTCCACTTTCTCTTCCTGTATCCTTGATCTGCGGACCCTTAGAGTATCAGACTCTTGCCCTAGTGGACTCTGGGGTAGGAGACAACTTCATTTTACAATGATTAGTGGAGCACCTATGGAGCCCCACTTCCCATATGAAGTCTCCACTACTACTGTCGTCCATTCATGGAGAGCCCTTACCGGGTGAAGTAACCTTTTCACCGAACCAGTTTGTCTACAAACCGGTGCCCTCCATTCTGAGACTATCTCCTTCTTTGTTTTAGAGAAGGCCATGCATCTGGGATTACCATGGCTGCAGCAGCATATGCTTCAATTCAATTGGGCTACACTGGAACTGTCAAGATGGGGTCCAGACTGCCATGATAAATGCCTGATGGAGGTAGCTCCGTTACTCTGTATGCCTACCATCCCAGTAATGCTGGGTTGCCGCCTCAATATGCATCTTTCCAAGATGTCTTTTCAAAAGAAGCTTCAGATGTACTACCGCTTCACAAACTTTATGACTGTGCTATTAATCTGAAGCCTTATACGGAGCCACCCAAGGGTAGGGTGTACCCCCTGTCCATGGCAGAGAATAAAGCCATGTCCGAATATATTCAGGAAAACCTCCAAAAGGGATTCATAAGACCATCCAAGTCCCCTGCTGGCGCAGGCTTTTTCTTTCTGGGAAAAAAGGATGGAACATTACGTCCATGTATAGATTACAGGGGTCTCAACAAAATAACATTAAAGGATCGTTATCCCCTGCCTCTGATTTCAGAGCTATTCACAGACTACAAGGAGCTAAAATTTTCTCCAAGTTGGATCTGAAAGGAGCCTACAACTTACTTCGCATTCGAGCTGGCGATGAGTGGAAGACTGCCTTCAACACGCGGGACAGTCACTTTGAATATCTAGTGATGCCTTTCGGCCTATGCAACGCCCCAGCTGTCTTTCAAAATTTAATGAACAACATTTTCCGGGATCTCCTCTATAAGTGTGTTGTTATTTACTTGGATGACATCTTGATATTCTCTCAAGACATGACCACTCATCTGGAGGATGTTAAGAGAGTACTGCAGAGGCTCTGTGAGAACCATCTCTACGCCAAGCTATCCAAATGTGAATTTCACAAGGAATCAGTGCCTTTCTTAGGCTACATCGTTTCCAATCAAGGCTTTCAAATTGATCCACAGAAGCTGGAGAGTATTAAGAAATGGGCACAACCCAGCGGGTTAAAAGCTCTCAGACACTTCTTAGGTTTCTCCAACTATTACAGGACCTTCATCAAGAATTACTCTTCACTTACATTGCCGCTTACCGCTATGACGAAGAAAGGTGCCAGTGTTGCTAATTGGTCTCCAGAGGCTATTGATGCATTCCAGAAACTAAAAGATGCCTTTTCAAGCAAGCCGTGTCTTCGACACCCAGACACCACCAAGCCTTTCATTGTGGAGGTTGATGCCTCAGACGTTGGTGTAGGGGCCGTATTAAGCCAGGCTGGTGATTCAAAGGTTCCACAACCATGCTTATTCTTCTCCTGTCACTTCTCTCCTGCAGAGAAAATTTCGGAATAGGAGATAAAGAGCTTCTGGCTATAAAGATGGCATTCGAAGAATGGCGCCCTTGGCTCGAAGGAGCGCAACATCAAGTAACGGTCTTCACAGACCATAAGAATCTGGAGTACCTCTGCCACGCACAGCACCTGAATCATAGACAAGCGAGATGGTCACTGTTTTTCAACAGATTCAACTTTGTGCTCAAGAACCGCCCTGGAGATAAGAATATCAGAGCTGATGCTCTCTCTCGCTCATTCCTCTCCAAGGACATTCCAGAAGAATTGCAACACATCATTGACCCAGAGAGGGTTATTTTGGCAGCTACTCACTCAGTACCTGCAGGAAAAACCATCGTACCCAAGAACCTCAGAAAGAAGTTGTTGGCTTGGGCACACGACTATAAACTTTCAGGACACCCTGGTCAACGTAGAACCTTGTCTAAGCTTCAAACCTTTTATTGGTGGCCCACCATGAAGGAAGACACATTCTCCTATGTCTCTTACTATGCAAATTGCGCTAAACAGAAGACACCGCCGGGTCATCCATGGGGGTCTACTCCAACCCTTGCCAGTGCCAGAAGAACCATGGACACATATTGCCGTAGACTTCGTGGTAGACTTACCATCTTCAGAAGGAAACAACACTATTTGGGTAACTATAGATTGGTTCTCGAAGATGGCTCATTTTGTGGCTCTCCCAGGCTTACCCACTGCCATGGAGCTCATTATGCACATCTTCCACCTGCATGGCATGCCTAAGCACATAGTTTCCGATCGAGGAGCCCAATTCACAGCTAACTTCTGGAAGGCACTATGTAAGAAGTTCGATATTTCTCTTGACTTCACCTCAGCATACCATCCACAATCCAACGGGCAAACAGAGAGGATGAACAGGACACTCAAGCAGTTCCTTCGTGCCTATGTGAACACTCGCCAGAATGATTGGAGTGAACTGTTGCCCTGGGCAGAATTTGCCATTAATTCTCATCCAGCAACATACACTGGATCAACACCATTCAAAGTGGTCTACGGACGACTACCACTACCACCACTGCCATTTCCGTTATCAGTGTCATCCCCGGCAGCTCAATCTACTGCAAAAGATATCCAACAACTTTGGGCTCAGACAAAAGAGATGCTTATTAAAGCAGGACTTTGAGCAAAGAAAGGATACGATGCTCATCACTGCAAGGCTCCAGAATTCAAGCCTGGTGATAAAGTCTGACTTTCCACGAAACACTTAAGACTTAAACTTCCTTCAGCTCGCTTCGCTCCTCACTTCGTTGGACCATTTCCCATTCTCCGACGACTGGGCAATCTCACCTACAGTCTGAAGCTACCATCTACATTAAAGATCCACAAGGCATTCCACGTCTCACTATTGAAGCCTTTGATCCTTAGTGAGTTCTCCAACAAGATACCTGAAGTTACATCTTTGGATGCAGAAGAAGACATTGAATACAATGTAGACGCAGTTCTTGATGTGAGAAGATGAGGCAGAGTATGGGAATACCTCCTGTCATGGGAAGGGTATGGCCCTGAAGAAAACTCTTGGACACCAATGTCTAATATCCTGGATAAAGAGAAGCTACAGGACTTCCATAAATTGCATCCTCAAAAACCAAGCCCTGGTAGGAAACAGCGTGGACGCCCTTTGAAGAGGGGTACTGTTGTGTCCGTCGGTGCTAGACAGCTTCACCCCGTTTGCCTCACCTTATTCATGGCTCTTCCTGCTTACCTGGGTAAGATGGCTACTGCAGCGTCTACAAGCCGACCTCTCCAGCGTCCCCGGAATGGATATGGTGCAGTCTCCCGCCATTGCTCCTCTCAGGTATCTACTAGGGTATGAGCACGCGCGCCCCGTCTTTATGCCACCCTTGGCGCGAAACTCGAGAGCGTTCCCTCATGCTGATGTCACGCCATCCGGGTATATTACCTTCACTAGTTTGCTAGCTCATCGAGTTAGCAAGGACTCAAATTCGTTCTTGTCTACGCTACTTTGCCGCTTCCGTGCTGCTGCTGGAAGCTCTCTCTGCCCTTCGGGGTAACTGCTAACCTGGGTAACTGATCCTCGGAGGCCTCTGCTTTATTTCAGGTGCTTTACAGGGAACAGGCACTCGCTCCTCAAGGGCCTGCTCTCCCTGCCTCGGTGCCTGTACCTTTTTCAACATATCTGGTGGAATCGCATACCAACAGCAAACACCTACTGAGTACTCTACTCTCAGTCTATCTCATCCCCCATAGAAAACGTGCATGCAATAAAATATCACAATTGTAAGCATTCAAAGTGCTAGCAGCGAGCAGCAGAGACCTGAGAAAAATGTGCAAGCTACTGTCAAAATAAGCAATTTCCCGAGACCCACAAGCACTTGTTGTTACTTAGGGACCTTCGTTTTCTATTTTTATTTCGTTTTGCCTGGGAATTGCAATATTAGAACAAAAAAAGAAATCAGTGGAAAATGAGACTTTTCCACTGACTTTTCTCCTGTGTGTTATATCAAAATCATTTTTCCACTGACTTTTCTTGTTATAACTCTGAAAATCCCAGGCAAAATAAAATCAAAACTGAAAATGGAGGTCCCTATGTTACTACAAAATATAAGAACGCAGTGCACTGCAAACTCTGGGAAATGAAGAGGTGTGTTCTGCAGAGAAGGGAATTAATCAAGCAGTGCAATCTCATCCGTTTCCTGCCTGTACATTCCCTCTAGGTGGAAGACACATCCTGGTTCTGATGCCGAGAACTGGGTCTCTGAATGTCTTTTATTGATTACTTCGCTTACAATTCTCTTTCATGCAATACAATAGTTTCCGACTTTTGTTGTCTGTGGCTTGATTTTCCGGCTCTGTGGGTCTCTCTTTCTCTGCCCACGTTTCCAGTTCTTTTTCATTTTCTATCTTTGGTGTCCGCCTTCCTTTTCTTTTCTGTCTCTCCCTTTATCTTTCTCCCCCTTTCCTTCAGCACTGCATTTTTCTTCAGTTACTTTTCTCCCTTCTTTCTACCCTTCTTTCCTGTCTCTGTTCTGCCTCCAATTTCTCCAGTGGTCTCTTCTCTTCCTCTTTCATCTATCTCCATCTTCTTCCTATATCCTCTCTCATCTCTCCCATCTTTCTTTTCCATCTTCCTTCAGTGATTTCTCTGCTCTCTTCTCTCCTCTATCTCCCTGTGTGCCTTCCCCTCCACTGCACTCTCTCCTCTACCTGCCTCCTGTTCCCTCCTTTATGCCTACCTCAAACATTATCACACCCCTGCATTATCTCTCCTCTCCTCCTTCCTGAGATCTTTCTTTTTTCTTCTCCTCCTTGCACTCTCTCCTTGTACTCTCTCCTCACCCCTTCCCCCTGCATTATCTTCTCTCCTTTTTACTGTAGCCCTCTTTCCTTCCTCCTGTATGCCCTCCATTGCTCCTTCAAGTGCAGTCTCTCCCTTTCTCCATTCCTTATGCAGGTGCTCCCCTCCCTTCATCCTTCTCTAAGTGCCCTTTCTGTCCCTTTCTATCCCCCCTGCCAGCTTGAACCTGTGTTTTCACTTCTCCAGTTATCCAGCTTATTTCCTGGTCTTTTCTCTCTCCTCCCCCAAGTAAGACCTTGGTCCTCTCTTTTACTCACCAATTCAACTTGGGAAAATAAGACCCAAAGTGGGTCTCATGGTTCTCCCCGCCTCTTGTGGGCCTCACAGCTCCTTCCCCTGGAAATCTCAAGGGAACTTTTCTTTATCAACCCCCCATGGACCTCAGAGCTCCCCCTCACTGCTTCATGAACCACATGGGTCACAAGGAGCCAGCACAACACAGGAAGATGAGTTTTGGAAGCTCTGGACCTGGATACGGAGGGGGGGGGAGAGAAATAGCATACAAAACACCGGGAGGGGAAAGCCAACAGTCAAGGGCATTGAGAAGGAGATCTGGGGCTTGGGCCCCATGTGCTCACCGTGCAGCACCACCCCCAAATTTCAGCACCCTAGGCAGCCGCCTAGTTTTCCTTCCATAAGCCCTGGCTGTATAAGAGAGTTTCTCCTCTGACTGGTCCTAATTGTAAAGGTTGGCATGAGCTCTTGATGCTGAGACATAGTTGATGCAGTCTTGTAGGCGAACCTATAAGGCCTACCCTGGTAGCTGGCAAATGCACCCTATAGCGGAACAGGTTGGAGTTTTACCTACACCAGCTGCCTCCCCCTTGGGTTCTGGAGGCCGGCAGATCTTAGGCAGGTCCCTAGGGTAAGGGAAGAACAATAGCACACCAAGGTCAGGACAGGCAGCGAATAGATGGGGGTCAAAGGCAGGCCAAGGTCGGGGCAGGCTGGGAATAGACATGGTCAGGTCCAGGCAGAAGGTCAGATCCAGGTGGCAGGCAAAACGTGGTTAACTCCAGGTAGAAAGTCAAGATCCAGAGAGTCAGGCCAAGGGAGGATGAAGACACACTGATGACATTGGAAGAGACGAACAAGACAAAACTGGACAAGGTGGGCTGGACGAAGGAAGCTGGAGAAGACAAGGAAGGCAGGACAAGGCAAGGACGAGGCTTGAAGACGCAAAGCAAGTTTGGATGAGACAAGGCAAGGCTGAAGAACACAAGGCAAGACAGGAGACGACAAGCTGAAGATGCAGGAACCTGGGAACGCTGACAACACCACTGCATAGCAGGAGACCCATTGAGGCAATGGTGAGCTGTCCCTGGAGCCCTTATATAGGAAGGCTGTATGATGTCATAGTGGGTGCTGCAGGGACCTTTGCGCCACCGGCCCTTTAAGGCTGGGAATGGCATGCACGCGCACCTAAGGAGAAGCCAGGTTGCAACATCACAATGGTGAGGGATGCTGGGTCTAGCAGTGCTCCTGGCATGCTAAGGCTGGACCGCGTCGGGGCCGACAGGAAAGACAAGGTGGCATGGGAGGCTAACTCCAGTGGCTTCCAGTCACGCTGAAACTGATCGGCATTCAGGGTGAATGCCACGGCTCACAGGGGCTACCTGCAGACCACGAATCTTAACACTTATATATGTAAAACAAAATAATTCAGTAGAGCAGTCAATGGAGGTTGCAGAAAACAAAAAACACACATACATATAAATACTGATGCTTTCCTGAATACTGACTGATGGAACACAATAAAACAAAAAAAATCTTCCCAATCTGTCTTCCCAGAAAGTAGTGAAAAAAAGGGTATATAATTATCTGAAAAAAAATACAAGCAACATTAATATACAGAAATGTGAGGAATGAAAACTTCCACATAAAAGCTCATCTCTCTCCCATATACTGTATGCTATAAAAGGAAGAATACATATCCTACACAGTCTGCCCGAAAAGTGATCAAGCTGGCAGTCTGATAAATCCGTTGCTATCTGCAGCTATTTTTTTTTGTGAGAATGAAGGTTTCATAATTGACATAAGCATGCAATTTTAAATAATCTTTTTAGGACCAATAATTAAATTCCAGCTAGGGCTATGTGTTTAAATGAACACTATGCCTTATGCGGTCCCTTTTCATCCCTTGCAGGACTCTGTATTTGGTGCCATTTTTTGACTGCTCTTCTAAGAGGTTTATTGATGTCATGCTGCAAAAATTCTATTAGACTCTACTCAAGAAAATTTTCCGATCTCTCCACCTGGAGATTCTTTTATTTTATTTTTTGGCATGCCAGTCTCCACCTGGCCTTTTGAGCTTCCAGATCCATTATAACTAGGCCTCTGCTGGGCTATGTGCCATGAATTTTCATTTGCAACTTCCTGGGGACCGTTTTTCCCTATTCTATATCCTCTCCAAACTCACTCATTCTGGCCACTAGATGTCGCTGTTGTATGATGACTGAGAATCCCTCCCCAGCAGGGGCTGTGAACCCTGCCTCTGCTGCATCCCCAGCCCTGGCTGACCTGGGAATCAAAGGTGTGGCAGCGTCACTGGTCCCGATGGGAACGCTCCTCCTATGTGTGATTTGGTGGACATACCTCCAAACTTCCCAGAATCAAGGCTTGTGCAGATGAATATTGCTCAGATGACACAGTTGAAATGTATTCTGAAGTTAAACAGTTAAATTTCAGTTTACGCTAATTGCACAAAGGAAAGTACTAAGAATAAGCTTTATTCCAATGAAATTGCATCCCAGTAGGAATTTAATTACACAACCACAGAGGGAGAAATTGCAAATATATTTTGCAAACAGAGATTTATTTTTTTGGCATGGGTAAGATGAAGCCAAAGTATGTTAAAATGATTTATCTTTTCATCATCCTTTTTTTTTTTTTTTTACAATTGGGCGATTTCTTTCTATTCTGCAGGGACTACAGACCCTGGTAATCCCTGGTCTATGAACCAGATAAGCATGTAATTCATGTAATTTTCCTGAATTCACTGTGATTGCCACTACAGGCACATAAAGAATACGTTAGCTAGTGCTGCTAGGAATATTAATAAATCTATGGGGGCAACAGCGGCCGCAGGAAGCAGTAGGAATGCATCCTGGGTAAAATTTACCAATGATGCCCGAGTAAAAATGGCCTTTCTGAACATTGCCTTCTGCCTGGGTTAAAAAGAGGAGTTCCTAGGTAGGGCCTAGACTGGGGCAGGAAAACAGCGCGAGTACTTGACATTTTAAAAAGTCAGTGGAGTCTTCTGACCCCTCCCCTGCCCCCCACCTCCGAACCTCTGCTTCGCCCTTCCCCACAAATAGCGGGTGCAGGGTACGTGGGCGCCTCGAGCACATGGGCTTTCCGCTAGCTGACCTACAGGTCGATCCAGTAAAGTGTGCTCCGTCGGAGCGCACTGTCACCCTGCTCTGGACGCGTGTTTTCCCTTACCCCTTATTCAGTAAGGGGAGGAAAACACGCGGCCCACCCGCGGCACCTAATAGCGCCCTCAACATGCAAATGCATGTTGATGGCCCTATTAGGTATTCCTGAGCGATCCAGTAAGTAAAATGTGCAGCCAAGCCGCACATTTTACTCTAAGAAATTAGCGCCGCCCAAAGGTCGGCGCTAATTTCTTCCGGCGCCAGGGAAGTGCACAGAAAAGCAGTAAAAACTGCTTTTCTGTGCACCCTCCGACTTAATATCATAGCGATATTAAGTTGGAGGTCCCCAAAAGTAAAAAAAAAGTAAAAAAAAAAAATAAAAAAATTTTGAATTCGGCCCGCGGCTGTCGGGCCGAAAACCGGACGCTCAATTTTGCCGGCGTCCGGTTTCCGAGCCCGTGGCTGTCAGCGGGCTCGAGAACCGACGCCGGCAAAATTGAGCGTCGGCTGTCAAACCCGCTGACAGCCGCCGCTCCAGGCCAAAAGGAGGCGCTAGGGACGCGCTAGTGTCCCTAGCGCCTCTTTTTCCTCGTTTGCACCGCGTCGCCTAATTTAAATACTGGATCGCGCGCACCGGCGAGGGGCCGGTGCGCGCGCCGGGAGAGCGGGCGTTAGTCCGCTCTCCCACGGACTTTACTGGATCGAGCTGCTAGGTAGTTCAGCTTAGAAATTTAGCTGCGAGGACACGTGCTACACGTCCCCCGCGTACCCCGCAATCGGGCGGACAGTTGAAAACCGATCCCCTTGGCGTCATTCCTTTCAGTGATATTGCTCTGTGCCATTTTGAATTAGCTTTATTGATTACAGAACGAAGTAACATTTTATTTCAGATGTGATCGGGGGGGGGGGGGCATCTTTTTTTTTTCTTGGAACAATTTCTTCCCGGCGGCCGGCAGAGAATAGGCGCGTTTGCTCACCGTGTGATACCCAGTCTTACCGATGCCGTGTATCAAGCGCGGTCAGCCCCAGCCCTCGAGAGCCGCAAGCAGGTCGGGTTCCCAGGATCTCCACAATGATGAAGATGCACGAGAGGGATTTGCACGCACTGCCTCCATGGAGTACTGTGTTCAGTTCTGGAGACCGTATCTCCAAAGAGACAAAGACAAGATGGAAGCGGCACAGAGAAGGGCGACCAGGAAGGTGGAGGATCTTCATCGGATGACGTATGAGGAGAGATTGAAGAATCTAAATATGTACTCCCTGGAGGAAAGGAGGAGCAGGGGTGATATGATACAGACTTTCAGATACTTGAAAAACTTTAATGATCCAAAGACAACGACAAACCTTTTCCGTAGGAAAAAAATCAGCAGAACCAGAGGTCACGAGCTGAGGCTCCGGGGAGGAAGACTAAGAACCAATGTCAGGAAGTATTTCTTCACGGAAAGGGTGGTGGATGCCTGGAATGCCCTTCCGGAGGAAGTGGTGAAGTCTAAAACTGTGAAGGACTTCAAAGGGGCGTGGGATAAACACTGTGGATCCATCAAGTCTAGTGGGCATAAATAGAGAGGAGGCAGCAAACACTGCACGGAGCGGCAGTAGCCACTGAGGCATTCACGGAGCGGGATGCCAGTGGCCAGTAGTTGGTGTTCCACCTTCAGGCAGCAAAACACTGCACGGAGCGGCAGTAGCCACTGAGGCATTCACGGAGCGGGATGCCAGTGGCCAGTGGTTGGTGTTCCACTTTCAAGCAACAAAACACTGCACGGAGCGGCAGTAGCCACAGAGGCATTCACGGTGCGGGATGCCAGTGGCCAGTGGTTGGTGTTCCACCTTCACGGAGCGGAAGGATGGAGGGCTGCCATCTCAAACAAATAAAAAAAACCCAAACAAGCAAACAAAACAGGGGTGGGTAAGGGGCAGGGGTGTGGCCTGCTGGTTGCAGCGGTTGCTACCCCTGATTGAGCTGGAAGTTCACTAGGATGGCGCTGCTCTCTGCATTGGTGGAGGGGTGGAAGGGAATTGGGGCCGGAGGGTGCTGGAAGCCAATAGAGACAGGTGGGAGGGAGAAAAGGGGGTGGGAAATGGATAAACTGCGTAGCTTGCTGGGCAGACTGGATGGGCCGTTGGTCTTCTTCTGCCGTCACTTCTATGTTTCTATGTTTCTATGTTTCTATGTTATCTCAAGGCAGTGCCAGTTTCAATTCGGCCGACTGCTATCACGGTAGTCGCTCTGATGCTGCTTCATAAGTCTCATTTTTGACAGAGGCAATCACCTTGACTCTTTCTGTAAAACAAGAATATACAGTAGAGTCCTCAAATCATCAGATTACTTATCGTTAGATTCTGTGATCCAGTTTTAATTCTAAAAGGCCTAGGTGCTACAGCTTAGTGTGCATGCTAAGGCTGTTTGGCATGAATATTAAATAGCGTGCTATGCATGAAGGCCTTAGCATCGATGTGCTAAAATTAGCATGTAAGCGCATGGAAATGAAGGAATGTCGGATGCAAATGAGGCTTTAGTGGACATGTCCTGAACAGTATGATGTGCTCTTCTCCCTGCGCTATTCAGCACTTTCTCACTAAGACCTAAAATTTAACACTTGCTTTGGACCAAGTGTTAACATTTTAATGTACACACTCTTTCAAGGGCTCTGCTAGCAGGATGCATTGGGGGTTAACAGATAATGGGGCTGATACAGTAGGAGATGTTATGGAAGGTGTGAAGCAGGAGGACACAAAATAGACAGAAGAAAGAAGAAGTGGCAAAAGAAGAGACCTCAACACCCTATCGAGCACTTCCAAAACAATTCCACATTTATTTAGACAAGAAAACATATTTTCTAACGAGAAGTTCACCGACAACTGTTTCTCAAACATTTCTGTACACCTGAAAAGGCAAACTGTGATAACTGTTGGAAATAAAGCCCCATCCAACGTGTTCCAATCCAACGCCTTAAATGTGCTGAAATGTTGCATGGTCACTCTAGATGGTGTAGTCTTCAAGATAGGTGCTGCAGGGGAGAAAAGGCTGCAGCAGCTGAGCCTAAGTCCCCAACAGAAGGCATCAAGTGATAAACCGTTGTGATCTTCTGTTGGAACGACGGTATATAAAATGCCTAAATAAATAAAATAAACTCAAATGAATGCTCATGAGCCAGCCTCTTCTGTCCCAAGTTGGACGCCCCTTTCCAGCCTTTCCACCATGAGCTTCTGAGACAACCGCTGCTGTGCTGTGTGACGTGGATGGAGTAGTGAAAGCGGACGATGGAGGGTAGCTTCAGGGGGTGGAGCAAACAGCAAAGTTGTGTCACCTGAATTAAATTTGCTGGTCTAAGGCGATAGCCATTGTTGTCATTCCTAAGGTTACTATCCAGAAACAATACGGGCATTCTGAAGCTTCAATAGGGACAACTGTTAACTTGCCATTACTGCCCCAACTTTAGGGGGTGCTCAGAGAGAGAGGATGGCTGAATGGTGATATCTCTTTGATTCAAAGCTGTCAGATTTCCCTCCCTGGTGTTAATGGCATAGATGCAATGGGGCTGGCCAAAGCACCTTCAGATGCTAGTCCTTCTGCTTGGCAGGCCTCAACGGTACACACTTTTGGTCTGGTTTTTCCTCTCGTCTTCTCTTTTTATGTCTTTCTCCTAGGACCCAGATGCTTCTGCCCTGAGCAATGATGATCAGCTCCATGTGTCAGCTTACTTTTATTAATGTTTGCAGGAAAGGGGCTGAGCCATGAGTAAGAGAGGACTGCACATGCTCAACTTGTCATGGCTTCACACTATATTTATTTATTATTTATTTCGGGTGTTGTGTATACCGTCATTCGGTTTCGCCATCATAATGGTTTACATAAACATGCAAGATATTACAACATCATCATCACAGAGATTTAACATGTATAGAAGGTTACTTAATTCTACTAGTTCTTAATTGAGTTTGAGTATGCTCCTCTGAACAGCCAGATTTTTAATTCCTTTTATATAGCAGCCAGACACTATTAACACATCAAAGCTACAGTTTAATGGATCAGCGTGTGTGCTAATAGTATTCACACACTATTAAGATTATTTGGTGTTTTAGCAGACCTTTGCGAAGCCCAGGAGTAAAGACTGAAGGGCCTTTTTATAGGGCTGCCAGGAGATGACATCACTGGGAGGCGCCGTGGCATTTCCTGCTGCGGGCTCTTTAAATGTTCAACAGAGACACGCGCGCACCTAGGAGAATGCTGGGGCAGGAGCGACGGCGAGGCCGCGAAGAAGGCAGAGGTGGCATTACTTAACCCCCAGTGACAGGGGATAAGTTGGATTCTTCACTATCACTGGAAAAGCATGCAGCATCAGTGGTAAGGGCGGCATTTCAAAGGGTTAAATGGATTAGACTAATATGACCTTTTGCAGATTCTGGGGCATTGAAGAAGGTGACCTGTACTCTCATGCTGTCATATGTGGATTACTGCAATGCTTAGTTTGCCAGAAATAGTACCAGGAGGTTGCAGGTGATCCATAATGTGGCAGCATGGGTGGGTATGGGATGTCCGCGGAGTATTTCAGCAGCGCCATTGCTTTTGAGTTTGCACTGCCTGTTGTGCAGCAGTGCAAACTTAAATGTTTATTACTGGCCTTTAAAATCTTACATGGAATTAGCCCTTCACAGTTAAAAGGCCAAGGTCGGTAGTATAAGAGAAATTGGGAGTTGAGAATCAATTTGAAATCGCTTCAGTTGCTCTCAGTTAAAACGTTTAAACAAGTTTGATTACAGAATGGGGCTTACGCTAGGGGCACTTCCAAAATTATGGCAGGAACTTCCGAGTGCCTAGAGAGAAAATAAATATATGTTAAAATTCCGGAAGGAGCTGAAAACGTGGCTCATGGGTACCGGGGGTTAGAGCATGTGTGCAGCAGAGTTATGGAGGAAGGTATCAGCAGGTATATGTGAGATTGGTTGAATGTTTTATGATTATTTTATTTTATGTTATTTTATTTTGTTTTATTTATTTATTTTTTAAAAATATTTATTTATCAAGAGTTTCAATTTTACATAACGTAAATCTGTTTACATTCAATATATTGCATTTAAATTACAAACATGTACTTCAATTTCAATAATTGAGATACTTCTCTTATTTCAACATAATTATCTTGTCACAAAGCAATAATACAGAAATAAGAAAACTTTATGCACCGGGCTTGTGAGTTTAAAGAAATCAGGAGAATACAAAGAAATGCCAAAGCAAAAACTTAATATATAACATGCACATTGACGCAGCATTTTCTATAAGTTGCCCTGCCTTTACCCATTTTGAGGTATTGGTGATGAAGTCGCAGGTTCGTGTGCTTCTATGAACTGATGTAATTGTTCTATTATTGAAAAACTAAAAGAATCATTTCCTTTTTTTAGAATACACTGACAAGGATATTTCAAATAAAAGGAATATCCTAATAAAATTACCCTTTGCCTTACTGCCAAAAATTCTCACCTTTTATTACGAGTTACAGGAGCTAGATCGGGAAAAAGTTTCACGTTTTGACCATAATATAATATAGGATATTTCTGGAAATAGGTCTTCATAAGTTTACTGATATCTAATGTTGAAAGAAAGGAAACAATTAACGTGTTTCTTTCCATTACTTCCAAAGTGGAATTTTCAAGAAAACTAGTAAGGTTAACCGGTACTGATTCAGCAGCTCTAGGGGTACTCTTAACAAAGAAACAAGTGTTTATTGATAATACACCTTCAGGAAAACCAAGTACCTCTGCTAAAAATTTCTTTAAGATTATAAATGGGATTTCTCCCACAACTTTAGGAAAGTTAAGAAACCTAACATTTAGATGTCGTGCTTTGTTTTCTAATTGTTCTAACCTTTTTGAAACTGTTAATTGATCTTTAATCATGGTCATATTCAAAGTTTGGATTAATTTAATCTTTTCCTCAGACTCTTGAACTCTGTTTACAATTTCAGTCGTTTGTTGCTGTAAGGATTGACACTGTCCTTGAAAATTTGAGGATACTGAATCTATTTTCATTTCTAATCGATTCACAGTCACATTTAAACTATTGACTAATTCCCAAATATCTCTCAATGTAGCTGTCTCCGATCTCAAAGGCGTGGGCTGTTGTTCCTCTAGAGAACTATGCAGAGGAAGATGGGGTGAGGTTTGATGGAAACTTGAGGAGGATATTATTCCTCCTTCCTCTATAAGAGGAGCCTCTTGTGTTCCCCCATCTCCTCCTGCATTTTCTACTAGCGAGATGGGAGTAACTCCCTCTTTTGCTGGGTCACATCCTACATCTTCAGTAGGTGGCTCAGCTGTTGCTCCCTCTATTCCATGGCGCATTGGAGGTGAGCGTAGGTCAGGGCTTAGGGAAGCCTCTTCTAAGGGAGCTGCCTGTTCTCCTCCCAGGGGGCTCCCAACAGAGTCACTGGCACCCTGACTTTTTAGCTGCGTCATGAAACGCTCAATTTCTAATTGCATTAACGGGGGGAGAGTCTCAGAGGGAAAGACCCTAACCTTACCCTTTCTTTTAGCGGGCATTGATAACGACAACTTAATTAATTAGGAACAGTCAGAAAAAAGAGGTTCCACTTTGTGCAACTATACTCACAAGTCCCGGTGAGATGATCGGACAAGAAATCCCCGCCAGTCCGTCTAGTCTGGACTAAGCCGGACAAAGCCGCGCGCGCCTAAGGGGCGCGCGCGGCTTTGGCGGTGCGCCGTTCTAAGCAGATTTTAAAGCTGGCGGGCTCCTCCTCCTGAGCAAGCGTTGTTCCGGGGCTGGGCTGGGGAAAACAGTCCGTTCCTCCCTGCTGCACCGCCGAAGCAGATTTTAAAGCTGGCGGGCTCCTCCTCCTGAGCAAGCGTTGTTCCGGGGCTGGGCTGGGGAAAACAGTCCGTTCCTCTTAATATTGTTTTAATATGATGTTTCATGCATATTGTTCTTTGCTTATTGATTGTACTTCACTTTAAGCGATTTTTAATCTGGAAGAACATTTAAGAAATGTTTTAAAATAAATAAATAAGAACATTTGAAGGGAGATCCATCGCCCAATGAACTGTTTCAGTTTTTAACAAAAGATAAACTAGACAGTGAGTTAACAGTACAACTTAACAACACAAATTATTCGGTTTGAAATAATTTCAGCTGGGAAGCAGCTCATCTGGAAATGAACACCTCATCACATGGTATAAATTTGGGAGAGTGGGAGGCTCAGAAAAACTATGAAGGAATATTTCTTTTCTGAGAGGGTGGTGGATGTCTGGAATAGACCAGCAGCAGAGGTGGCAGGAACCGGAAGGATGACAGGTTTACGTTTGCTGGGGGCAGAGACAAAGGGCAGTGTCAAGAGCAAATACGCGGGAGCAGTAATTAAAAAGAAATGGTCAGTGGCAGTGGGTGTTTGATTAATTACTGAACCCTGTATGCTCAGTCACATGGAGCAGCAGAGGGCCAACAAGGGGAGTTAAGAAAGCCCAATTTGCCCAGCATGGTGGGTGTGGCTACATCCGGCTACCAAGAAGAGGAGGCGGCGATGTCACTGCAGGTAGTGGTGGCACAGCTTTAGTACGTTTTTGGATATTGAGGCCTACACATACAAATGTGGGATGCAATATGTTTTTGCATGGGTGTGCTACAAATGTTGCTAACATGCCACTTAATGGGCAGTGCACGAAATATTTCACTTCTCTGCAAATTATCTGTTCCCATAGCACACACACACACACACACAGACACACACACACACACACAGACACACACACACTACTGGTTTAACACACATGCCGCATTCCATAATCCTCTATGCTAACCGGTTCAATGTGAAAAGCCTTAGAATAGTACATTATGTGATATATAAATGTTTTAATAAGTAAATGGGGGATTTAATTCTGATCCCCCCCAAGACAAGAAATAAGGGGCAGAGCAGCCCCTACTGACCCCAACCCATCCCTCTCTCCTCTCTCTGTGCACCACACACACACAAAATAACAATGCCAGGGGCTCAGGCTCCCCAGCACAACATTTCCCCCCCCCCCCAAAACAAAATATTAGGGCTTCCATGCTTTGACTCAAATCTCCCCATCCCCCATTATCCTGGACCCAAGCTGAAGGGGCCTTTGGCTCGATCACCCCTCCCCCTCTTCCCACCCCTTCTGAAGATGCCCACAGGCAGGTCATGGCAGGGGGGGGGGAGCAGGGCTTTGAAACGTCTCCTCCCTATGCAAGACGGCTATCTCCAAAAATGTAGATATGTCGCTCCAAGGCTAACTTGCATATTTTGGTTATGGTAAAATAAACAAACAGACAAAGCAGGCCCATTCGTAGTGCACATGGACTAGAGTCTGCACACTTGTCCCAAATACATTACAATCTCAGAATGGTTTCCTGCTGCAAATAGCAAGACAAAATCTGAAATCTGCTCATTTCTTCCTTTCCTTTTGCAAATCAGCAGTATGATTAGGAGCACATTTTGTTCATCTTCCTATGGCAGCTAGAGATCTCGCATTCAATTCATTTTAATGTAGCTGTTCATAGTGGCATTAAACATCTATTTCTTTTAATTAAATGTAATCTTTATATAATACTTTGGACATCTGCCTCCTTTAAGTTAGCTAAAAGAACAAAACCCGGGCAATGAATCTGCCTGCTGCTGACTTTGGCTCGGCATCAATGGTGGGGCCATGCTTAAATCCCTTTAGTAAGCTTCAAACCTGTCAATTAATTGAGACGTTTAAGTGGTTCCTGCATCAGCATCATGGGCTACAGTCGATTAAGAACTGTTTTCCTCAAGTCTTTGCATCAAACTGATAATGGCGGTTTCGTTTCCGGGCGCCTCGGAACAATGCATTCACTTTTATTTAAAAGCGGAGACTGCAGAAGCTGCAACTTAAGCCCTAGACCCGGAGGCCAAACGCAACCCAAGAAGTGGCTAACGTGAGGTAGAGGATGGACGCCGATTACCTCTGCTTACCCAAGCCGTGTTTTCATCTGTGTAACAAAAGCTGGACGACTGATACTTACTAAGGGGTCAATTTTGAGAAGCCGGCCTAGGAGCTAAGCACGTGGTTACTTTTCCTGTATGTGTGCTCTGAAAGCATCCAGGTGCATTGCTCCACTCGCTTTTATTTTTTGCGGGTGCTGTGGGTGCAATGTGAACCCTGCGTCTGCTTCCTAGCAGCTCTGAGAGCAATTTTCTGAAAGGGCTTTCGGAAAATTGCCATCTGTGATATGCTTATTAATGACAAACCTCCCCCCAAAACATGTCCAGCCTCATGAAAATATAAACGATAACTAGGTGTTCCTAATTATCACATCATCTCACCTGAAAGATGAAAGAACTTTAAAACCACCCAAGAAAATGGGGAATGGATAAACTGACATGATGTATGACATCGTGACAAAAGTACAGCAAAGGAAAAGGAATAATTCAAAACAATTGCCAGTTCATGTAAAAAGAACCATAATTAATGGCAAAAGAAAATATGAAAACTATTGCTCAGGAGACAACCCTCTCCCCCGCAGGTCGAGCTCTTGGGTTCTGGTGAACATTCATGGCTGATTTCGGCTGGAAGGTGGGCTAGTGCTGGGGCTTGGCGGGAGCTGGATACAGACAAGGCTGGAGGCTGAGCTGATCAGGGAAAAGGGCAGGGACAGGGAAACAGACAAATAACAGGACAGGGCGGCACAAGACAGCACATGGACTGGACAAGAACAAGACTGGACTAGAGAAGGGCAGGACAGGACTAGAGAGAACAGGCAACAATGAACAGGGAAGCCCAACATGGCATAAGGCTGGGTATGAGAATCTAGCAGGCCTGGAGAATCTAGCAGGTCTGGAGGCCATAAGTTAAAGCAGAGAGGCCCAGGGGGCCAGAGAGCAAGGCAAGGAGGCCTGGGAGGCCACAGAGTGAGATAGGCCACTGGACAAGGCGGAAAGCCTGGGTAGGCCGCAAGATAAGACAGGAGGCCTGGGTAGGCCACACAAGGCAAGACAGAGCAGCAAAAAGGTGGCCAAGTCAAGGAGCAAAGGTGACTCAATGAGGAGACATCAATGGGCTGAACAGGCTGGCTTAAGTAGTGCAGGAACTGCTGAGTCAGGTGGTCAGTGAGGAGGTGGCACGGATAGCTGGGAGCAGAGCTCGCTGGGGGCCTCTGCTGGTGGGGAGGCATCACAGCAGGTAGATCCAGTGCACACTGAGGCTGTACAGCAGGCGAAACTGTGACAAGAAGAAATGCCATGCTGGGCCAGATCAGTGGTCCATCAAGCTCAGTATCCTGTCTCAGACAGGGGTCATCCTGGGCCACTTGGAAGTAGCCAGCAGATTCTAATGGAGAGATCCCTTTCCTGCTCCTCACACCCAGAATTAAGAGGTGCAATCCCCAAGTCTGCCTGGCTATCAGTTGTTCCTGGATCTGTCCTCCAGAAACTTGTGCGACCCTTTCTAGAATCCAGCTATTCTACTTCCTTGACCACATTCTCCAGCAACAAATTCCACATCTTCATTGCGCATTAACTGAAAAAAAAACAACTTTCTATAATTAGTTTTAAATCTGCTACCAGTTACTTTCGTGGACTGTCCTAACACTATTTGAAAAGGTAAATAACTGTTCCCTTTTTAACTTATTCCAACCCGTGATTTTTTTTTTAAAGCTCTTTCATATCCCCCTGAGTCTTCTCCAAGCTGCAAGCAGAAATGGATCGCTGGATCCACCCACCTGCCCACCGTGTTGCCACAAGGCTGACTTGTTCTGGCCTTCTCCCTCTGCGGTCCCTGTGTGTCTATCCCATGCCTGCTTGAATTTTCCTACCATTTTGACTCCTGTGAGCTCAGCTGGGATCTGTTCCAAGTGTTCCCCCTGCAAACAGATTTTCTCACATTCCTTTTCAGTCTCCCTTGACCTCTTGTTATTATTATTTTTATTTTTTTTTATATATACTGACATATCACATCGGTTTACATTCAGGTACCATAGGTATTTCCCTATCCCCAGAGAGCTTACAATCTAAGACCTAGATTTATCAAAATGCGGTAACTATCGCATGCGATAGCAACAGGGGCGTGGTTTATGCAAATATTCATTTTATTACAATTTGCGCTAATTACCTATACGAAGAGCTAAGTTAGTGCAAATTGCGATAAACAGTATCAGACTTTGTGATAGGAGCCAGACCTGTTGTATTTCCCACATATAACCACTGAGAGAGAGAGAGAGAGAGAGAGAGAGAGAGCGAGAGAGTGGAGTGCCTCAGGGATCTGTATTGGGACCCTTACTTTTCAATATATTTATAAATGATCTGGAAAGAAAAACAACAACGAGTGAGATAATCAAATTTGCAGATGATACAAAATTGTTCAGAGTAGTTAAATCACAAGCAGATTGTGAGAAATTGCAGGAAAACCTTGTGAGACTGGAAAATTGGGCATCGAAATGGCAGATGAAATTTATTGTGGATAAGTGCAAGGTGATGCATATAGGGAAAAATAACCCATGCTACAATTACACAATGTTAGCTTCCATATTAGGTGCTACTACCCAAGAAAGAGATCTAGGTGTCACAGTGGATAACACATTGAAATTGTCGGTTCAGTGTGCTGCGGCAGTCAAAAAAGCAAACAGAATGTTGGGAATTATTAGAAAGGGAATGGTGAATAAAACGGAAAATATCATAATGCCTCTGTATCGTTCCATGGTGAGACCGCACCTTGAATACTGTGTACAATTCTGGTCGCCAAATCTCAAAAAAGATATAGTTGCGATGGAGAAGGTACAGAGAAGGGCTACCAAAATGATAAAGGGGATGGAACAGCTCCCCTATGAGGAAAGACTAAAGAGGTTAGGACTTTTCAGCTTGGAGAAGAGACGGCTGAGGGGGGATATGATAGAGGTATTTAAGATCATGAGAGGTCTAGAACAGGTAGATGTGAATCGATTATTTAAGCTTTCGGATAATAGAAAGACTAGGGGGCACTCCATGAAGTTAGCATGTGGGACATTTAAAACTAATTAGAGAAAGTTCTTTTTTACTCAACGCACAATTAAACTCTGGAATTTGTTGCCAGAGGATGTGGTTAGTGCAGTTAGTATAGCTGTGTTTAAAAAAGGATTGGATAAGTTCTTGGAGGAGAAGTCCATTACCTGCTATTAATTAAGATGACTTAGAAAATAGCCACTGCTATTACTAGCAACGGTAGCATGGAATAGACTTAGTTTTTGGTACTTGCCAGGTACTTGTAGCCTGGATTGGCCACTGTTGGAAACAGGATGCTGGGCTTGATGGACCCTTGGTCTGACCCAGTATGGCATGTTCTTATGTTCTTAAGCTCCTGCTCAGTCAGGTCCCGTTTTCAAGCGTTTGTCATGCAGGTATGTGCGGTTCTGGCCTCAAAGCTGGCCAGGTGGCACCACTCGAAAATGGGACCCAGCGGGGCAGAAGTAACTGGGGATTCCTTCTGCGCCCCAAAGACCCCTCACAGAAAGGGGGGTGGGGGTGGATAGGGGAAGATCAGGAACATTTTTAAATGTTGGCAGTGTTGTTACTTTTCTTTTGTTTCTTTTTTCCCTATTCACATATATTTATGTCATTTCTAATACAGAAAAACAAAACAAAAAAAATCAAATAAAACAAAAAAATATTTATGGAATGAAACAAAAACAACAAAAAAAACCCAAAATGAAAATATTTTCGATGCACACCCCTGCACCCAAGCATGTTGTTAGCTTTCCCAACCTCGTTCTTGCATTGACCGGCTACCGATGATGACCCCCCTAGGGTTCTTTCTACTTTGCTATTAGTTCTCCACTCCAAAAAGGTATTTGGCTCTTGAATTTCACCTGCTAAATGCTTGATTTTGCATTTTTATTGTTTAGTTGTCATATCTTAGACCACTTTTGCATTTTTTTAAATTATCTTTCAAGTTATTTACCCCTCTGACATGTATACCCTGTGGCAATTTTTCATATCATCTGCAAACAGCCACACCTTCTATTCTAAGCCTTCGCCAATGTCACTTTCAAAGACATTGAAGAGGGCCAGACCTAGCACTGATCCTTGTGGCACCCTGCTGGACCCTTTCCCATTACCAGAATGGACCCCAGTGACCACCACTCTCTGGCCGGCTTGCTCATCCATTTTCTATGGGGAGCAGTTTCAAAGGCTTTACTGAAATTCAAATAGATGGCATCTAATGCACTCCCTGACCTACTATATTGACCACCTCATCAAAGAAATCAATCCAATCTCTTTGGCAGGGTTTTACCCTTATGAAACTATGTTGCCTATGATCTGTAACTCACTGGCTTCAAGGCACTTCCTGTCCTGTCCTTCAGTAGTGGTTTTATTACCTTATCCATCACTGACATTAAGCTAACATGTCTGTGGTTTTTCTGTTTCCTTGTGGAGTGGTAGTACATCTGCCTTTTTCCACTCTATTGCAACCTCTCCTGTTTTACGTGATAAGATTGAGCAGATCTGTCAGAGGCGCTGTCAGTTCCTCCTTCATCATTCTGGGATGTACCGCTTCAGGCCCCATAGCCTAGTTTACTTTCTGTTGTGCCAGTTGACCTTCTCTTTAAATCCCTTATGTCCGTGTCTTTTGCCTTTGGCCCATTGTCCTCTCCATGTAACGTGAACATCCAGCAAACGTATTTGTTTACGATATCTGCTTTCTTCTGATCCTCCTCACCTTTAATTTTTATTGTTCCCCTTTTGGTCTTCCTCTTGAGTTTTATCTCCTGCCTTCAATGATTGGGCAGTGTTTGAGTCTTTGCCTGTATAATGGTTCTTCCTGCCTCTGTTTCTCCTGGTAATTCTGCTTCTTCTCCTCCTGCTGCGTCTGTCTGTCTTCCTGAATGCAATTCTTTTTGCTCTTACTTTTTACCTTTATTTCTTTGGTGAAACACAGTGGTCTTGTCATTCTCTTCCCTTTCTTAGCATACCTAACAGAATGATTTGTCACCATTTGAACACTTCGTAATCGTTTTATTCCTGTCCATAGTTTCTCTGTATCTCTTAGATCTCCCTACTCCTGACAAGGCTTCCATAACATAATTATTCATTCTTTGAAAGTCAGCCCTCGTAAAATTGAGGACTTTTGTTCCCTCTACTATATTTATTTATGGATTTATTTCCAAGTATTTCATATCTCACGTCTTCCCAAAATGGTCTCAAAAGCGGATTACAGTCAGTAAGGATAGGGTAACGTGTAATCACGTGACGCGTTTGATCAAGGGCCATGTGCGGCCATCACTGAATCAGTCTCATGCACACCGGGGAGGGTGGCTCTGACTCCAAGTTCATAGCGTGTTAACCAAGTTTACTTAGGGAATAGCCACTGCTATTAATTGCATCAGTAGCATGGGATCTTCTTAGTGTTTGGGTACTTGCCAGGTTCTTGTGGCCTGGTTTGGCCTCTGTTGGAAACAGGATGCTGGGCTTGATGGACCCTTGGTCTGACCCAGCATGGCAAGTTCTTATGTTCTTATGATCACTGGAACCCAAACTCTCCCCTAACATAACCTCAGTGATACTCTTTCCACTTGTCAATACCAGGTCCAGTGTCACCCCGCCACGAGCAGACACTTGAGCTAATAGCTTAAGAAAGACTTCTTCAAAGGATTCGAACAGTAATTGATGCAGCAGCTTTCTCTTTTCTACACTGTACCCAGCAGATGTCTGTCTATAACAGTAGCTCACCTTTGTAGGCTTATCCTTTGCATGGCTTTTATTAAGTTTCTATCTATCTCTTCCCATTAAGGCGACAGCTTATAGATTATACCTACAACCCACAGCTGCTCCTGGCTCACTGGGTATCTCAGTGGCTTTAATTTTGTCCCTAACATATAAAGCTACACCCTGCCCCCCACACCCCACCACCATTTCTGCCTCTCCTGTCGTTTCTGAAGAGCGTGTGCTGGTGTATCCTCTTCCTAGTCCTAATTATTTCCGAGCCACGATTCAGTTATTGTAACCACATCAATTTCAGTTCCTGCCTTGCACGCTACCTCTCTGATTCAAGAAGTGTCCCCTTCGTCATATACCCCTGACAGCTCCGACCCCCGCAGCACACCGTTCCCTGAAACCCTACCTCCGACCCCCGCAGCACACCGTTCCCTGAAACCCTACCTCCGACCCCCGCAGCACACCGTTCCCTGAAACCCTGCCTCCGACCCCCGCAGCACACCGTTCCCTGAAACCCTACCTCCGACCCCCGCAGCACGCCGTTCCCTGAAACCCTGCCTCCGACCCCCGCAGCACGCCGTTCCCTGAAACCCTACCTCCGACCCCCGCAGGACCTCCGTTCCCTGAAACCCTACCTCCGACCCCCGCAGCACACCGTTCCCTGAAACCCTGCCTCCGACCCCCGCAGCACACCGTTCCCTGAAACCCTACCTCCGACCCCCGCAGCACGCCGTTCCCTGAAACCCTACCTCCGACCCCCGCAGCACACCGTTCCCTGAAACCCTGCCTCCGACCCCCGCAGCACACCGTTCCCTGAAACCCTGCCTCCGACCCCCGCAGGACCTCCGTTCCCTGAAACCCTACCTCCGACCCCCGCAGCACACCGTTCCCTGAAACCCTGCCTCCGACCCCCGCAGCACACCGTTCCCTGAAACCCTACCTCCGACCCCTGCAGCACACCGTTCCCTGAAACCCTACCTCCGACCCCCGCAGCACACCGTTCCCTGAAACCCTACCCATCCTAGGAACTGCAGTCTGCCTTTGCCATTTCCCTTTTCACTGTAAATATTTGCATACTGTATATAACTTGAATTGTATGATAAACCTTTACATAGCTAATGCTCTAAATTTTAGTTCTAAGCTGTTTAATTACCTTTTCCCTGTAAAGCTTTTCGCTGCATTTTTGCTCTATGTAGATGCCCTCTTCAATTTTTCTCTTTGACAGCTCCTGACCCCCAGCACACCCTCCCCTAAACCCATCCCATCCTCAGAAATGCGTAGAACATGTTCTCTACTGTAAATATCCTGATACTATATATACCTTGAATTGTTTGATAAGCTTTCACTCAGTTACTGTTCTAAATTTTAGTTCTTAGCTGTTTAAATTCCAGTTCCCTGTAAAGCCTTTTTGCTGCATTTGTGTTCTGTGCAAACCGATGTGATGTTCCCAACGAATGTCGGTCTATAAAAAACGAATGTCGGTCTATAAAAATGTTAAATAATTAAATAAAAATAAAATCAATGTCCTTTTTGACCATGGTGGCATCTAGGTCAATGAGTTTGTAGGAGAGACTGCAAGCAATTGTGCGTAAAACTTTCCAAATTGTTTTTCTACCTTCTTCTCTCTTGATTCCTATCCGTTCCTTCTTAGGAATTGTACTAATCCCCCCACTGTTACTTGACTATCCCTTTTGCTCTCCATAGACTTCCAGTTTCCATCTAGTATTTTAAATGCCTTCCAATTTACCACTGCTTCAGTGTAGCCACCTTCTAATAGAGATCTCTCCGTACATTTCCCCATTCCCAAGACTTTGTTGCAGGGTTGAATAGCCGTATACTGTTAAGCTTTTCTTATCCCATACCTTTAATTATTTCTGAAGGCCTTCTCTGTAGTGTTTTAGTTCTGCTTTGTTTTGAGATGAGGCAACCTGATCTGCACACAATATGCAAGGTGCAGTCGAATCACAGATTTATACAGAGAACTACGATGTTTTCGTTTTTATTCTCTGTTCGTGAAAATATCTTTAGCAATTTGAATGACAATTCAATGTCATCTGGGGCCAGGAACCAGACATGGATAAGAGAACACATAGCAAAACACATTTCTGCCATGCTGGGACTGACGCTCTGCAAAGAGACATCCACTTTCAGCTTTTCTGAAACAGCAACGTTTCCCCACAAGTCCAGAGCTTGTATTATTCACTTTAAAAAGTCAGCCATACCCGATGGTGCTACTGTTATGATTCAAATGCCTGAGGAAAGAAAAATGGGCCAAGGGAGGCCCCAAAACCATCTACACCTGCTTCTCTTGGTAATGATTTACTCGCTAATCTTCCAAGGAGTGCGTGGACTGCTTCTCTAATGCAAAGCTGTTTGCTCTCTGCTCTCGTTTGCATGGACATAATACACATTTGTCTATTTTTTGTGGGTTCTGTTTGACAGGGGCTGGCTCCCTCTTTAAAAATGTCTTAATTGCTCTGCCCACTTGAATGTTCTGCTGTGTTTTTCTCTTAGAGCACACAAGGTTCACTTAACAACACTGGAACGCACTCCAGCAGCGGTTTGGAAAGGCGTCCAGCTACCTGCTCAAGGAATGGAAGGCGCTTATTGATGAGTTCAGCAAATAAAAATAAAAAAAAAGGACACATGCAGAGAGTCACAGGGCAGACAAAAAGGCAAGTCCTTAGAAATAGAAGGCTGAGGTTCACATGGACCTGGCTGGAAAATAAATCATCTTTCCTGGGGGTGGGAGTGGGTGCCAAGGAGGAGATGCTAAAATTCCTGAACGAATTCAGCTTTGAAAGAAATCTTAAAGGTCCACGGGTGCTATGGGCAGGATTCAGCTGCTGTGCCAGCATTTATTTGGCTTCATTCGTTTAGATGCAGGTCATAAAGATACTAACTTCGGCGAATGAAAATATTCAGTATCCATGGTAAAAGAGAAGCAGCTCAGAGGCCCTGCATATCTCACAGAAACCAAATGAATCCCCACTGATGCGAGCTTTCAAACAGGTCCCTGCTAGGAATCCTATCGTGCCTTATCGGCCGCATTATCCCTTTTCAGTCCTGCAAGGCTTCCTCTCCCGGACGTGGTCAGCGGTGCCTGGAAATGGGCAGATGAGGCACTCTGAGCACGCTCTAGTCACAAATGCCCGCCCACGCTTTAATTGGCATACTGCCATTTAAGTGGGTAATTTACAAGGTTTTTCCTATGGGTTAACAGCCCTACTGAAAACTGCCTTCCCCCCCCCCCCCCCCCACACACCTCCACCTCATGGGTAAAAGTACCCACACCGTTCACTCTATCCAAAGAGGCAGGGAAGAGGCAGAGAGAGGTCGTGGGAGGGAAAGTCCCATGTGCACCTTCCATCAGAACATTTGCACCTATTTCAGCTACTGATTTGTAACTGGTTGCAAAACGGTTTGGATAATCTTCCTCTTCGGAGGGAAGCATTGGGATGAAATGCTTATCTTTCATCTATGACAAGGGTCCCACACTACAGCCTGCCGGCCGGATTCAGCCCACAGAGCTCATTGGCCTGGCCCCCTCATGCTTTTCTATCAGGCAGTCTGATTTGGCCCGTGGAGGAAATGTTTGTTTTTTTTTAATCTGTGGTGGCCCCATCGGCGGGCAAAAGCAACCCAGACCCTCTGCAATGAAAGATGCGGTTGCTGGGAATACCAGGCCCTGCCAGAGGGACAAGAGTCGCCCAGAACACGCCTCACTTGCACATGCTGGCTTATGTCAATAGTGGGGAGACACGAACTGCCCAGATCCTCATGCTGGATGCTGCTGCTAGGGGGACACCATGCAACCTGACACTGGTAGATGCCATTGGTGGGAAGCCCAGGCCACACCAGCAGGACCAGAGGTTACCCTGATCCACCACAAAGGTGGACACTGCTGGTGGTGAGGCCAGGCTGCACCAATGTAAGAGGAGTGAGTGAGGAGGAGAAAAGGAGGGTATGAGAGGTGTGAGAGAGGAGAGTCGGGTGAATGAGAAGAAAAGGAGTGAAGTGAGGGGAGCAGGGTGAGAGGAGAGTGGGTGAGAGGAAAGGGAAGTGAGAGGGATACGTCAGGGAAGGGAAAAGAGGGCAGTAAGAGAAGTAGGGTTAGAGGAGAGTGGAGTGAATAGAAGGGAAAGGAAGAGGGTAGGATTAGAGGAGAGTGGAATGAATGGAAGGGAAAGGAAAGGAAGAGGGTAGGATTAGAGGAGAGTGGAGTGAATGGAAGGGAAAGGAAAGGAAGAGGGTAGGATTTGAGGAGAGTGGAGTGAATGGAAGGGAAAGGAAAGGAAGAGGGTAGGATTTGAGGAGAGTGGAGTGAATGGAAGGGAAAGGAAGAGGGAAGGGTTAGAGGAGAGTGGAGTGAATAGAAGGGAAAGGAAGAGGGTAGGGTTAGAGGAGAGTGGAGTGAATGGAAGGGAAAGGAAGAGGGTAGGGTTAGAGGAGAGTGGAATGAATGGAAGGGAAAGGAAGAGAGTAGGGTTAGAGGAGAGTGGAATGAATGGAAGGGAAAGGAAGAGTGTAGGGTTAGAGGAGAGTGGCGTGAATGGAAGGGAAAGGAAGAGGGTAGGGTTAGAGGAGAGTGGAATTAATGGAAGGGAAAGGAAGAGAGTAGGGTTAGAGGATAGTGGAATGAATGGAAGGGAAAGGAAGGGAAAGGAAGAGTGGCGTGAATGGAAGGGATAGGAAGAGGGTAGGGTTAGAGGAGAGTGGAGTGAATAGAAGGGAAAGGAAGAGGGTAGGGTTAGAGGAGAGTGGAGTGAATGGAACGGAAAGGAAGAGGGTAGGGTTAGAGGAGAGTGGAATGAATGGAAGGGAAAGGAAGGGAAAGGAAGAGTGTAGGGTTAGAGGAGAGTGGCGTGAATGGAAGGGAAAGGAAGAGGGTAGGGTTAGAGGAGAGTGGAATGAATAGAAGGGAAAGGAAGATGGTAGGGTTAGAGGAGAGTGGAATGAATAGAAGGGAAAGGAAGATGGTAGGGTTAGAGGAGAGAGGAATGAATAGAAGGGAAAGGAAGAGGGTAGGTTTAGAGGAGAGTGGAGTGAATGGAAGGGATAGGAAAAGGGTAGGGTTAGAGGAGAGTGGAATGAATGGAAGGGAAAGGAAGAGGGTAGGGTTAGAGGAGAGTGGAATGAATGGAAGGGAAAGGAATAGGGTAGGGTTAGAGGAGAGTGGAGTGAATGGAAGGGAAAGGAAGAGGGTAGGGTAGGAGGAGAGGAGTGAATAGAAGGAAAGGAAGAGGGTAGGTTAGAGGAGAGTGGAGTGAATGGAAAGGAAGGAAAGGAAGAGGGTAGGGTCTAGAGGAGAGTGGAGTGAATAAGAAGGGAAAGGAAGAGGGTAGGTTAGAGGACAGTGGAGTGAATGGAAGGGAAAGGAAGAGTGTAGGGTTAGAGGAGAGGGCGTGAATGGAAGGGATTAGGAAGAGGGTAGGGTTAGAGGATAGTGGAATGCATAGAAGGGAAAGGAAGAGGGTAGGGTTAAAGGAGGAGATGAATGAATAGAAGGGAAAGGAAGATGGTAGGGTTAGAGGAGAGAGGAATGAATAGAAGGGAAAGGAAGAGGTAGGGTGAGGGTTAGGAGAGTGGAGTGAATGGAAGGGATAGGAAAAGGGTAGGGTTAGAGGAGAGTGGAATGAATGGAAGGGAAAGGAAGAGGGTTAGGGTTAGAAGGAAAGTGGAAATGAATGGAAGGGAAAGGAATAGGGTAGGGTTAGAGGAGAGTGGAGTGAATGGAAGGGAAGGGAAAGGAAGAGGGTTTAGGGTAGAGGAGAGTGGAGTGAATAGAAGGGAAAGAGAAGAGGGTAGGTTAGAGGAGAGTGGAATGAATAGAAGGGAAAGGAAGAGGGTAGGTTTAGAGGAGAGTAGAGTGAATGGAAGGGATCGGAAGAGGGTAGGGTTAGAGGAGAGTGGAATGAATGGAAGGGGAAGGAATAGGGTAGGGTTAGAGGAGAGTGGAGTGAATGGAACGGGAAAAGAAGAGGGTTAGGGTAGGAGGAGAGGAATGAATGGAAGGAAAGGAATAGGGTAGGGTAGAGGAGAGTGGAGTGAATGGAAGGGAAGGAAGAGGGTTAGGGTTAGAGGAGAGGAGTGAATGGAAAAGAAAGGAAGAGGGTAGGGTTAGAGGAGAGTGGAGTGAAGGAGGGAAAGGAAGAGGGTAGGGTTAGAGGAGAGTGGAGTGAATAGAAGGGAAGGAAGAGGGAGGGTTTGAGGAGGGGATGAAGTGAGAGTGGGAAAAGGGAAAGGAAAGAGGGTAGGGTTAGAGGGGAGTGGAGTGAATAGAAGGGAAAGGAAGAGGGTAGGTTAGAGGAGAGTGGAGTGAATGGAAGGGAAGGGAAAGGAAGAGGGTAGGGTTAGAGGAGAGTGGAGTGATAGAGGGAATAGAAGGGAAAGGAAGAGGGTAGGTTAGAGGAGAGTGGAGTGAATGGAAGGGAAAGGAAAGAGGGTTAGGGTTAGAGGAGAGTGGAGTGAATGGAAGGGAAAGGAAGAGGGAGGGTAGGGTTAGAGGAGAGTGGAGTGGCGTGGGAAGGGAAAGGAAGAGGGTAGGGTTAGAGGAGAGTGGAGTGAATGGAAGGGATAGGAAGAGGGTAGGGTTAGAGGAGAGTGGAGTGGATGGAAGGGATGGAGGAGATGGAGAGGTAGGGCTAGAGGAGAGGGAGTGATGGAAGGGATAGGAAGAGGGTAGGGTTAGAGGAGAGTGGAGGTGGGTGGATGGAAGGGAAGGAAGAGGGTAGGGTTAGAGGAGAGTGGAGTGAATGGAAGGGAAGGAAGAGGGAGGGTGAGTAGAGAAGAGTGGGTTGAGAGGGAAGGGAATGAATAAGAGGGGTGAGAGAAGAGAGGGAAAGGAGGAGATTAGGACAAGAAGAAAATGGGATGAGAGGGAACAGAATGATGAGAGCGGGGAGAGAGGGGAGAGAAAGAGAGGGGAGAAGGATGACAGAAGAGTGGGGTAAGAGGAAAGGGAAAGGAATGGGAGGAAGGAGAGTAGGTGGAGAGAAGAGTGAGGTGAGTGAGATGGGAGAAAGTGAATGTAGTTTGAGAAAGAAGAGGGAAAGGAGAGGGTGTGAGAGGAAGGGCAAGAAGGAGGGGGCTGAGGGAGTAGGGCAAGAGAGAAGGGAGTGAAGGAGTGAGGGAAGGGAATGTGAAGGGAAGGACACTCCCTCTCCTTCAGAGGGGCAGATGCAGAAGAAGAGGATCCGGGAAGCAGAGTTCTCGGGGGGAGTGGCAGTGTTGCCGACTTCCAAGAAAGCTAGAAATCTTCTTCCTGGCCCGCTCTCTGCCACCGCCCCGGGAACCCTGGCTCCTTCCTTTACTCAAAGGCTCCACCTCTTCTCAGCAAACTCTTGGGAGTGGACTTCCCATCCTCACCCCGCTCAGAAACCTCCAGTGGGCCCCCCATCCTCTGGACAATTTGACGTTTCTTATGTGGCCCTTCCCTTGAAATGTTTGGGGTCCCCTGGTTTATGATGTTCAGTTGGAATCAAAGCTTCCCCTCTCTTTGTCTGCTTTGATCCCTCTCCCTCGACACATAATTGGCATTTACCTATGACTCAAGTGCCTCTGCCTCTGTTTCTCCTTCCCACACTCCTATGTTTTTCTGCTGGATTATAGCCCGTGTCCCGGATCATTAAATTCAAATGAAGGCTTCGCTCTGTATCTTTATTTAGACTCATACGCGAGCCTTTATTATTCAGCCCTTGGCATAGCTCCCCGACACAGGATTCTGGCTTCACCCTTATTTATTCATTTTATTATTTAACTGCGTCATTTATAGTCCGCAATATCCAATACAAATTGTTCAATGCAGTTTACAAATAATACATCCAGCAAGAAGATGTATTTGAAGATGTAGATGGACCCTGTTGAAACATGAAATCTTGGGAAGTGCCACTGTATTTATGACATGCACGGCGAGCAGGAACACAGATATCCGCCTCCAAGTCGCAATTCACCGAGGTCTCTTTCGAGATGAGCCCACCCATGTACAACTTTGCATAGTGTGATGGTGTATGGAGTAGGCGCCAAGGTCAGCGAAGTTCCAGGCGAGTTTGAACCCCCTGGGAGCAAGGAAAAGAACTACAACTCCCATCAGGCATGAAAGGGGCTCTGAGGGTGGAGTTCCTGAAGAGAAGGATAGGCAGGAGCTCTCAACAACCAGAGGAGATGGTGAGGGGGGGGATAAAAAATGTGTTGGGGGGAGGGGGGAGAGAAGCTTGGCTCAAGGGAGATAAAGAATGTCCATGCATATGAGAAAGGGAAAACTTGTAAACCGTGAAGGTTTTTATTTACTGTCTGCTGGAAACTTTTCAGTGCAGAGGAGGAGAAATTGCTCGTTAAACCCTGACTGGTTTTTCCCTTTACCGCTGAGAACTTTCATTGCAAGGTGGAGGAGAGACCTGCTGAGGGCATGCTCCAGAATAGTAAACCTTATCCACAATCTGGAGGCAGCCGCTGCAGTAGCAAAATATGTAGTAGTAGTAGTATTATTTCTGGGATGCTAGCAAGTGCACCCAGGGCTCTACAGAAGCGCCTAACAGAAAGACCCTGCACCTTGAAGCTTACAATCTAATAAAAACAGAGAAGAAACACGGAGAAAACATCCTGTTACCAGACCAGAAACATAATCCGAGCAGGGACAATAGAGAACCTGGGAATTACCCTTTTTTACCTTTTAATTTTATTTTACTGTTATTGGATTATGTTTTTTTCTAATTTAATTTCAACTATTTTATGTATTACTTTGGCCACTCCTGCAAATTGTCATGCCAATAAAGTTCCTGAATCTGAATCTGATTGCCAACAGGCAGGGTTTATTGCATTACTGTTAAAGATTGCAGTAGCAAGAATCAAATAAACCAGGCAATAACCTACAGAGTTCCCAATAAAATCGGGATCTTTTTCATTTATTCCCCAAAGTCACAGATTTTTTTTTTATTATTATTATTATTTTACCCCTTCTGCTCCAAGCAGTCTGTGCCACTGCGCCTCGTCCCAGACGGTCTTGCCTGGGCAGCATAGGAACATGAGATCTGCCATATTGAGTCAGACCAAGGTTCATTGAGCCCAGCATCCTGTCTGCAGCAGTGACCAGTGACAAGTATCCGGCAGATCCCAAAAAAGCAATTACTCCCAGGGACAAAAATGGCTTTTCCTAGTCTAGTTTTATGGACTTTTCCTTCAGGTACTAAGCTAGTTGTCTCGATCAAATCTTCTGGCAACAGCTTGGTTTGCATCGAGTGAAAAAGTACACAGCAGCCTAGCAACAGGAGTCGCGCTGGGTCCGGATCGTAGGACCGAAGAAAAAATTAAATTTAAGGTAAGGGACCGGGGGGTGGAGGGCCTGGAGCACATAAAATTTCAGTCATTAGACCGTCGCTGGGAGATGGGGAGCTTTGGGAAGGCGGCGGCAGGCTCAGCCTGGCAGGGCCTAACCTTTGATGCTTGGGTAGGAGGGAGGAGAGGGGCAGCTTAGGGTCTATAGGCCCGCAAGTTGTTTATTTTCATTTTTAAATAGGATCGCCACTTAACCAACTGTATTCTTTCGAATCTAGCTGGCTCATTCTAAAGTTAAGCAGCCACAAAAGGCCGCTCTGAAGAAGGTCTAAAGTTATGCGGCTGACCTAGCCAGATATAACCGTTAGTTTGGGGTTAGTTAGCCAGATAACTCAACCCCTCTCCAGCTCGCCCCTTTTTTTTTTTTTAGCCGGCTAAATTATAGCTGGAAAAGTAGCTGAATATGCCAAATTTGCCAGACAAATCAGACAGACCTCAGGGGATTAGGAGAAGGCAGGTGCTACTACAAAATTGTCCTTCCTGAGAGAGCTGTATAAGTCTTGATTTAAAGCTGCTGAGATAGACCAGACACTAATGTATAGGTGGGGATACCCTAGCTTTGTGGACAGGGTCACGCTGCTGAAGGAAGCCATCTTTTCTTTTGTCTGTTTTCTGTTGTGAGGTGAAAGCATTCTTGTAAAGCAAAGGTCCGGAGTCCAGACTACTCTGTCCTCCGACCCTCTCTGAAAGCCAAGGACTCCTCGGGATCGCACCCTGCAACATGCACTCACCACAGCCGAGCAAACAATCTACGGGCTGGGTAATGTGAATCGGTTATTTACTCTTTCGGATAGTAGAAAGGCTAGGGGGCACTCCATGAAGTTAGCATGGGGCACATTTAAAACTAATCGGAGAAAGTTCTTTTTTACTCAACGCACAATTAAACTCTGGAGTTTGTTGCCAGAGGATGTGGTTAGTGCAGTTAGTATAGCTGTGTTTAAAAAAGGATTGAATAAGTTCTTGGAGGAGAAGTCCATTACCTGCTATTAAGTTCACTTAGAGAATAGCCACTGCCATTAGCAATGGTTACATGGAATAGACTTAGTTTTTGGGTACTTGCCAGGTTCTTATGGCCTGGATTGGCCACTGTTGGAAACAGGATGCTGGGCTTGATGGACCCTTGGTCTGACCCAGTATGGCATTTTCTTATGTTCTTATGTTCTTTACAGTGTTAAGATTAGCCAGTACCTTTACCCCTTGCAGCAGGCATCTTATCTGACACGACACAAGGAAGAATGATTTACATATGGGATCAATGCAGGATCGGAGTAGCTTGCTCTGTGACCTGGGATGGAGGAGGAGAATCCAGCAGAGGGGGGGGGGGTGTCACATATGTAGCAGGAACCACATAAATATTAATCACGAAAGACAAGCATTTTTCAGCATGAAATAAATTCTAGAATGCGATGATTCTGGAAGTGGGTACACTCCAGAGTAAAATTAATGTGCATTTCTTCAAGATCGTGGGGACCAAATTGTTATGGAAATTCAAGAAGGCAGGAGACAAGCAGCACAGAGGATCACTAACAATGAGAAAGAAAGGAGAAAGCCAGAAATTAAGGTACGGTGTTGTTTGTTTGTTTTTTAGGCATTGCCTTCAGATGGGGAAAATGGTCAGACCAAGGGGCCTGTGCATACAACAAAAGCAGCGTACCATGCACTAACAGCTTAAACGGTAACTTTAATATGCCAGCTCGCGTCCAGACATTTGCAAGTATATGCGCGCACGGTATAAAACAGGCTGAATACATGTACGTGTGCGCACAATTGCCACCTCTACTGCATATGTGGGGGGACTTTAATAGAAACGCATGCTGACGCAATTACCAGTTTAACCACTTCGTTCCCAGTTCACCCAGGTAAGGGATAGGATTTCCTAACCCCCCTATTTAAATAGGCTTCCTTTTCTGCTCTTAACCCAGACCCTTAAAACCTTGCTGATATGCCTGTATTTATTTGTTTTAGGACTTACACGCCATCCAGAGCAGAAGTAAAGCTAGGCAGTAGGGGACCCCCCGGCGCGCGATTGCGCACGTAAGTTTTTACACGCTGCTCTCATTCATAAATCCCGGAACAGCCAGGCCACGCCCCTTTTTGGGATTTTTCTGTTTTTACAAGTTCCAGGAGATACGTGCGTACTCCGGCAGCTTTAAAAATCCAGTTGGCGCACGGCGGCCAACATATTTGCATATCTGACGGTTTTGGCGCGCGTCGGTCTTTTAAAATTCACCTATTAGCGTGCACGCTAAATTGGGATAAGAAGATTAGCACATACCTGCATATATATTAACATCCTATGCAAATCAGGCTTTAATGGATGCATGAGATTTATCTGCTATGCTCTCCTCCACCCACTATTTAGCATTTGCTTGTTGCAGCCTAAAATGTAACACCTGCCCCAGACCAGATGTTAACACGACTTTACCATCACTGCTTCTGAAAGGGCTCAGCTACCCGCGAGCACCGTGGCTGAAAGATGAAGGTGATGTGCCAGAGATGACGCTGCAAACGTTTACCCACAGGACCCTGAGCACTAACACATCTTCCTACACCAGGAAAGTCCACTGGCACCAACATTTAACTCCTCCCTACACAAAACCACATTTATGTGCATGCAAATAAATGTGGTTAGCAAATAACTGCTTTTCAAGCACAAGAGATTTGCTGTCTCTGATAATTCCACAAGTCCATATAGACGGGCCGGACGCTGATGGGTATGGATGTGGTTAGTTAGTCCAAACACTATAGCGGGATTCTGAGGGGAGATCATATATTTTATCAGCACTCTCAAAGGTCTTTAGCGACCGCAGAGGTCATTACTGAGAATTCTGCAGCCCTCCAGTCTCTCTACCCTGCTTTCCCCTGCTCTCTCCCCCCTCCCCCCCCCCCCCAGCACCCGGTGGCCTCAGTCAAGGCTGAAACGGAGGGGGAAGGGGTTGGCTCCTCAGTATCTTCAGATTGGGCACAATTTGGCTCTTGTTGAGAGCCGGTGGTCAGACATCGGTTCCCTCCGGAGCTGGGGCTCGGCTGTCTTTCCTTGGCATCAGTGGGGTGGGTCCTGGGTGCACACAGACGCTTTGGGGGTTTTTCGGAGGATGGAGAGATGTGGAGTACAGGACAGAGGAGAGACAGAGAAGACAGAGAGGAAGAGGCAACAGAGGAGCGGCAGCCATATACACGAGCACTTAAAGAAATAAATCCACATGTGTTTACACAGTGCAAATGAATTTTCAAGCAAAAGCTTCAGAAAGGACAATTGGTTTTTCTAACATTGTTGTACACCTCAAAACTTATAAAGCAGAATGCTGACACAAACTGAAATAAAGGGCTGATCCACAAGTTCTTATCTATCGTCTTCCTTGTGCACAGATATTTCACTGCATGTGCATTAGTTGAAACTTTAAATAAAGATCGTTAGCCTAATGACGGCTGAGGGGGGATATGATAGAGGTCTTTAAGATCATGAGAGGTCTTGAACAAGTAGATGTGACTCGGTTATTTACACTTTAGAATAATAGAAGGACTAGGGGGCATTCCATGAAGTTAGCATGTAGCACATTTAAGACTAATCGGAGAAAGTTCTTTTTCACTCAACGCACAATAAAGCTCTGGAATTTGTTGCCAGAGGATGTGGTTAGTGCAGTTAGTGTAGCTGGGTTCAAAAAAGGTTTGGATAAGTTCTTGGAGGAGAAGTCCATTAACGGCTATTAATCAAGTTTACTTAGGGAATAGCCACTGCTATTAATTGCATCAGTAGCATGGGATCTTCTTAGTGTTTGGGTAATTGCCAGGTTCTTATGGCCTGGATTGGCCACTGTTGGAAGCAGGATGCTTGGCTTGATGGACCCTCGGTCTGACCCAGCATGGCAATTTCTTATGTTCTTATGAATTAAGGTGGCATATCAAATTTATTAATCATCTAACTATAATAAAGAGGAAAGCTGCCCCGTGCCTGCATCGCCAGTATGCAAATTGAGCTCTGCCTCTCTCCCTTCTAAAACTCTCCACCTCTGCCCCACTCTCTGTATGGAAAATAAGCTCCACCCCCCTCTCTCCCTGTACTGTCCAATCCACCTTTACCATCACATATGGAACGTGAGCTCCCCCCTCAATCTGGCTGGAACCTCCAGATCTGTCCCGTCTCTCTTCAAATTCTCCAAGCTCCTCTCTACTACCAGACAGTACACCCGAGCTCAGCCTCGCTGCTATCACACATCCCAGTTAGGCACTTCCTACACTTTACAGCATTTGCCCATCCTTGGATGGGCTTTTACTAGTCGGAATAATAATTTGTTCTACATATTGCAGTGGTCTCCGATGGTTCTCACAGTCTGCCAGACAGGCGCTGCAACAGAGACGAGACTGCAGCAGGTGAGTGATCCCCACCGAAAGTATCAAAACAGAGAACTAGAACAGATGGCTGGGGCCAGCCTCTTCCCACCAACGCTTGGATGCCCCTCTTCAGCCTTTCCACCTCGGATCCGGGATCCTCTGAGATGGCTGATCCAGTGTGGCACGGATGACAAGGACCACGTGGAAGAGGGGAATTAGCTCGAAGGAAGGGGAACGTGGTGGTGGAATCAGTTGGCTGATCTTTCTTTCCTGGTGTAAGACAATAACCATTGCTGTTGTGGTGGTGGTTGGCCTGTCCAAGACAATAGCAGACATTCAGAGGCTTCAGCATGGACAGCTGTCATCAGTGGAATGACCTTCTGACGCCCATCTTTCTCCTTCTTGGCCGACATCTGAAGCAGGTACTTTTAGTCTGGTTTTTCTCTCCTGGAAGCCTCTTCTCTCCTTTCACATCCTTCCCTGAGGTGCAGATGCTCTTCAGTTTCTGTCTTCCACACGGACAAACACCATGTGCCTCGCTTACCTTTATACGGGTTTGCTTCCGCGAGCCCTGCACATGGTGAGTTCAACGCGTATAAGCTATTTTTGTCATGTTCTCGCACCGTTTACCACACTGGCCCTATTAGTGCACAGAAGCTACAGTTTTATGAGTTAGCATGCTAGCTAATAATGCTCATACACT
This sequence comes from Rhinatrema bivittatum, assembly GCF_901001135.1. NCBI lineage: Eukaryota > Metazoa > Chordata > Amphibia > Gymnophiona > Rhinatrematidae > Rhinatrema > Rhinatrema bivittatum. The sequence goes on from NC_042618.1 coordinate 18,099,568, forward strand.
ATTATGGTTATTTTTAGCACGTGCACTAAAAAATGTAGTGCATCACTTTAGGTTGCATGTTTGTACGTTAGTGTTTTCAAGCGCAGGTTTTAGTGCATAGGTCTCTTAATGAACCTACCTTTGTTTGTTTTCCGTCGGTTTTTATTTTTAAATCTACTATCAGTTCCACATCTTTCCATGTGAAACCAGATTGTTTGACAAAAACATGCACGTTCTTAGTGCCCCTGAAGAAGTGTGGCTCGTGTTTAGTGTTAGCCTCTAGTGCCTCATAAAACTCAATGAGATGCTGATCTGATTTTTCTTTTCTTATTAGCAATGCAAAAAAGAAATGTAACGCATGGTTTGGTTTTTTTTACGTTTAAGGCTCGAATGATGACTTCTTATAAAGCTAATGCAGGATGGGCCCCCTTCCTATTTCCTTTCCATTACCTTTTGTGAGCTGAGAGTTTATAATGTAACACCACCTGTTCCTCAACAGTGGATGTCCAAGTCCTTTATAAAGCTGACGACAACTTCATTTGAACAAAGGAGAGGACTTTTAGGTTTTTATGTTGATAAATCATTCCAACAATAATCTACCGGCTGAGAAAAACTATTACGCTTTTCCTTTCTTAAAAATCTTTTTAGGAGCTCAGCCAAAACAACAATTAAATACATTACTGAAAATGAACTTGAAGATGTGCTCTGTGCTCCCTACACAACCAGTCTTTCGGCCAGCGAGAGTAGCGTACCATTGTTAGGTTATTTTCAGCAAAATCTCTTATATTTTTATAAAAGCATTTAGGTTTTTTTTCCTGTTCTTTCAGAGAGAATTTAAACAGAATTCTGCCTGAATATGAGGCGTTAAAGCAGAAAAGACATTTGCATCTGAGATCTGAGTGAAGCTCGCAATGCGCAGTTTTCACGTACTGCAGTAAATGTACGCCTGTATACTGTATAAGCTACCGTGTTTCTGTGTGATGCAGTTTGCTGCTTTTTGGGAGACTGGGGTTTGGTAGAATCAATCTTATTTTCAAAAATTAAGATTTGTGTACCTCAGAGGAGGGTGAGCTTCGTAGGCAAAACTATTTTGGGATACATTTTCAGTCGGGCAGCTAACCGGCTTTCTACACATCTACATTTTAGCCCACCAAAATCCATCCAACCTTCAAACACAAGATCCCCGCGTACTTTGTTTTTGAATATGAGCTTCTTATGCGACTAAAGATGTGCGTGTACACTTTCACAACCTGAAACAAATACATAAAGTATGCAGGTTAGGCTACCCATATGTTTTTTTTTAATATTACTGTAACCACAACGCGTGCATAACTATATAAGATCAAAGAGCAGAACCATTACCAAATTCAAGTAACTTTATTATTAAACTCACTACCACTGTATATTCCTTAGGCAACACCACCTAAGATCTAGTTAGACATGATTAACCTCAATACTTACTACAAAGTTTCCGTAACATATAGTTAACATGTTACCCTTTTATATTATTTTATATTTTTATATATTATAGTTTATATTATTCGTTGTCTGTATTAATTGGATACCCATTCATATTGTTCGTTGTATGTATCAAGTTGTTATACTGTAAACCGGAGTGAAGGCAATTTGGCTATACTTCGGTATAAAAAAGACCTTAAATAAATAAATAAATAAATAAATAAATAAATAAAATAGAAACCAAGGAACAGCGTCAATGTATAGCATTTATACAGTTACTAGGATCAACTGGCTAGAATGAGTCCCTCCTCTGACTTCCTTCCAAGCATGTGCTGGGGGAGGGCACCCCCCACCAGCTTGGGAAGCTATTGCATCTTCTCTGGCTCTCCCCCGCCCCCCCCCCGAATGATAAGCGAGTGCTGCCGCCCACCACTGCTGTGACTCACCGACAGTGTTCCCTCTAAACTGCATGCATGCGCGCCCATGCACAACTTTTCCCACAGGTGTGCACAGCTTCTCCCCTCCACCCCAGCGCAGGAAGACTGGCAGGGGTGTGATAGAGCTCATCCCACCATGGCCCAAAGCAAAGAGGAGGCCATGGTGCCTGTGAGAGCCTATATTACACACAGGTTCTCACAGGGATATACGCACACACACACACACACATAATGGGGTCGATTTTAAAACGTCCGTGTGCATGGTTCCCGGTGCACGCACATGGATGTGCTCATTTTATAACATGCGCGCCCGATTTTATAATCAGGCGTGCATGTGCAGGCAGGTGCCCCACTCGCGCACACAGAGGGGGGATTTTTTCAATTTTAATTACCCCCAATATTGACTGGGTAAATGTAACATTAGCACATGCTAGAGAGATAAAGTTCCTGGATGGAATAAATGATAGCTTTATGGAGCAATTGGTTCTGGAACCGATGAGAGAGGGAGCAAGTTTAGATCTAATTCTCAGTGGAGCACAGGATTTGGTGAGAGAGGTAACGGTGGTGGGGCCGCTTGTCAATAGTGATCATAATATGATCAAATTTGAATTAATGACTGGAAGGGGGACAGTAAGTAAATCTATGGTTCTAGCGCTAAACTTTCAAAAGGGAAACTTTGATAAAATGAGAAAAATAGTTAGAAAAAAACTGAAAGGAGCAGCTACAAAGGTAAAAAGTGTACAAGAGGCGTGGGCATTGTTAAAAAATACCATCCTAGAAGCACAGTCCAGATGTATTCCATACATTAAGAGGGTCATTTATCAACTGTTTTCGCATGCGTTAAGACGTTTTTGTTTGTTACTCAGGTTGAGAGTCCATCAAGCTAGGATGAGAGAACATTGTACAAATCTCATCTTTGTGTGAGTTTCCTCACTCCAAATGACATCAAATCTTCACAGGAGTGCACTGTTCTGTTCATACGTCTCACTCTGCATGTAAAAGTGGCCCCTAATCCCTACACTTCTACCTAAACCTCACCTCAAGTTATTTATTTATTTAAAAACTTTTCTATACCGTCGTTTAGTGGTATACCATCACAACGGTTTACAGATAGGCACATAAATAAGTCTGGTTAGGATTATAAATTAGCTAGTAGGTTACATGATTCAAATAATATACGCTATCTGGATCGTAGCTTGGAAATTCCATTTATATGAATAATAGGATATCCATATATGAGAATACTGAACTCTTAAATTAATCTTTAGGTATGAGAAAAAATAATAAAGGAGGGATAACTACTATTTGTTAACTTTTAACTGTGTGTCAGAGTTCTCTTTCTTGTCCGTTAGTATTTCTTACTCCCCACTCTCACTGTGAAAAGCTTTTTTGAAGAGCCAAGTTTTTAAACTTTTTTTGAAGAGTTTTAAATCTTTCATTAATCTTATTTTGAGTGGCATTGTGTTCCATAATATTGGACCGGCTAGGGATACTGCTCTCTCTCTTACTTGCGTCAGTTTTGCAGTCTTTACAGAGGGAATGGTTAGTAGAGCTTTATTGGCTGATCTTAGATTTCTCTGGGGGACATGTAGTCGTAGTGCAGTGTTTAGCCAGTCAGTATTTTCCTCATAGATTAGTTTGTGGATTGTGCATAGTGTTTTAAATTGCACTCTTTGTTCAATTGGCAGCCCGTGTAATTCAGCGAGTGTTTGAGTGATGTGATCTCTTCTGCTTTTTCCCGTTAGAATTCTGGCTGCAGAGTTCTGTAAGATTTGTAGGGGTCTTAGTGTTGTGTATGGTAATCCAAGGAAGAGTGTGTTACAATAGTCTGTGCTCACGAATATAAGTGCTTGAAGAACAGTTCGAAAGTTTGCTTGGGTTAATACGGGTTTTAGCCTTCTAAGCACCATAAGTTTGGCGTAACCTTCCCTAACTTTCACTGATATGTGTTGCTTAAGATTGAGTTCATTGTCAATTATTACACCTAGGTTTCTGGCTTTTTCGGTTAGTTCCACTATCTGATCCTTTTTAAGTTTGATGGGATTCTGTATTAATTCAGTGGGTTTTCTTTCAAGGTGTATGAATTCTGTCTTTTCAATATTAATTACCAGTTCCATTTGGCTTAATAGTTGTTTAATTATATCTAGGTACAACATTGCTAAGTTTAGTGTTTTTTCAATTGTTTCCTCTACTGGTAGGATTAGCTGAATGTCATCAGCGTATATGTAATGTACTAGGTGGGCCTCCTGTAGAGGTATAAATACCCAACTACTAGAAGAGCACTTTGCAGCATTATTGTGGTATTACTGTAAGGTACGAGAAGTTAACACAATTTGCAGTAATACCTATGTGAAGCACTAAGATAATGCACATTGCGATAAAAAGGCTATTACCATAAAACATGCCCTTTTTTTTATATCACATGCGATATTTACTGCTTTTTGATAAATCTAGACCTAAGAAAGGTGGACAGAAGGCAAAACGATTGCTGGCATGGTTAAAAGGTGAGGTGAAAGAGGCTATTTTAGCCAAAAGATCTTCATTTTAAAATTGGAAGAAGATCCAACAGAAGAAAATAGGATAAAGTATAAGCTCTGGCAAGTTAAATGTAAGACATTGATAAGACAGGCTAAGAGAGAATTTCAAAAGAAATTGGCCATAGAGGCAAAAACTCACAGTAAAAACTTTTTTTAATATATCCTAATCAGAAAGCCTGTGAGGGAGTCAGATGGATCGTTAGATGACCGAGGGGTTAAAGGGGCACTTAGAGAAGATAAGGCCATCGCGGAAAGATTAAATGATTTCTTTGCTTCGGTGTTTACTGAAGAGGATGTTGGGGAGGTACCCGTAATGGAGAAGGTTTTCATGGGTAATGATTCAGATGGAATGAACCAAATCACAGTGAACCTAGAAGATGTGGTAGGCCTGATTGACAAACTGAAGAGTACTAAATCACCTGGACCGGATGGTATACACCCCAGAGTTCTGAAGGAACTAAAAAATGAAATATCAGACCTATTAGTAAAAATTTGTAACTTATCATTAAAATCATCCATTGTACCTGAAGACTGGAGGATAGCAAATGTAACCCCAATATTTAAAAAGAGCTCCAGGGGCGATCCGGGAAACTACAGACCGGTTAGCCTGACTTCAGTGCCAGGAAAAATAGTGGAAAGTGTTCTAAAGATCAAAATCACAGAACATATAGAAAGACATGGTTTAATGGAACAAAGTCAGCATGGCTTTACCCAGGGCAAGTCTTGCCTTACAAATCTACTTCACTTTTTTGAAGGGGTTAATAAACATGTAGATATAGGGTAGATGTAGTGCATTTGGTTTTTAGAAGGCATTTGACAAAAGTTCCTCATGAAAGGTTTCTAAGAAAAGTAAAAAAGTCATGGAATAGGTGGCGATGTCCTTTCGTGGATTACAAACTGGCTACAAGACAGGAAACAGAGAGTAGGATTAAATGGACAATTTTCTCAGTGGAAGGGAGTGGACAATGGAGTGCCTCAGGGATCTGTACTAGGACTCGTGCTTTTCAATATATTTATAAATAATCTGGAAAGGAATACGACGAGTGAAGTAATCAGATTTGCAGATGATACAAAATTATTCAGCATAATTAAATCACAAGAGGATTGTGATAAATTGCAGGAGGACCTTGTGAGACTGGAAAATTGGGCATCCAAATGGCACATGAAATTTAATGTGGATAAGTGCAAGGTGATGCATATAGGGAAAAATAACCCATGCTGCTACCACCCAAGAAAGAGATCTAGGCATCATAGTGGATCACACATTGAAATCGTCGGTTCAGTGTGCTGTGGCAGTCAAAAAAGCAAACAGAATGTTAGAAATTATTAGAAAGGGAATGGTGAATAAAACAGAAAATGTCATAATGCCTCTGTATCACTCCATGGTGAGACCGCACCTTGAATACTGTGTACAATTCTGGTCGCTGCATCTCAAGAAAGATATAGTTGCGATGGAGAAGGTACAGAGAAGGGCGACCAAAATGATAAAGGGGATAGAACAGCTCCCCTATGAGGAAAGACTAAAGAGGTTAGGGCTGTTCAGCTTGGAGAAGAGACGGCTGAGGGGGATATGATAGAGGTCTTTAAAATCATGAGAGGTCTAGAATGGGCAAATGGGACTTAGGGCAGTCCATGGGACTTAGAGCAGTCCATGAAGTTAGCACGTAGCACATTTAAAACCAATAGGAGAAAATTCTTTTTCACTCAATGCACAATTAAACTCTGTAATTTTTTGCCAGGGAATGTGGTTAGTGCAGTTAGTGTAGCTGGTTTTAAAAAACGATTGGATAAGTTCTTGGAGGAGAAGTCCATTACCTGCTATTTATCAAGTTGACTTAGAAAATAGCCACTGCTATAACTAGCAACGGTAGCATGGGATCTCCTTAGTGTTTGGCTACTTGCCAGGTACTTGTAGCCTGGATTGGCCATTGTTAGAAACAGGATGCTGGGCTTGATGGACCCTTATTCTGACCCAGTATGGCAAGTCTTATGTTCTTACGCACGATGACACAATCAGCCTTTTTCCCAATTCCTTCCCAGTCCGCTCCAATTAAGGAGCAGACTGGAAGGGAACTTCCCTTTCCCCCTACCTAACTTCCTCCTTTTTCCCCTCTCCACCCCAACCCCTAACCCCTACCTAGCTACCCCAAATGTTTTTGTTTTAATACTTACTGCTCTTTAGGAGCACCAGTAACGTTTGTGCGCTGGCCAGCTGCTGGTGCGTGCTTCCCCGGGACAGGGCCTATTGCATAGTCATTGGCTGTTTTGACATTTATTCTTTTAATTAATATGGTTTTAACATTATGAATGATGTTTTGTATCTCAAGATTTTATTGCTTGATGTTTTGCGAGGACTGATGATGTTTCTGTTTTTCCATTGTTGCATTGTATAATACAGTCAGGCTTATGGTTTCCAGTACAGTTTTTGTTGGCATGTTTCTGTTCTGTATTTGGTGAGAGTTTGTCTGGTTTTTTTTAAAGGTCCTGCTCTTGTGTAAGTTTAATTCTTGCTGTGAAAATGATGGTCCTCATCATCACTGGCTTTTACGGCATTGTGGTTCCTCTTTTCTATTTTAAACTGAAGTTTGCTGTTTATTAATTTCATTTGCACGTAGAAAGCAGTTTTGAAGGTTCTTGCAGAAAATATTTTTTCATTCACATATTTTGTCGTAACTGCTGTTAGGCCATTATTTTAAGGTATTTTAAGATAACTTAGTGAATGTTCCTTTCTAAGGATTGGGTTGCTGTGAGCATAAAATTGATAGGCTTTTTGCATCAAAGAAAGTAGCGCCCACAGGGTAATGTAGGAGAGTGGACTGTGTTCTAGGGCCCGTGGCAGCAGCAGATTTTCTGATGCACCACCAGCTTCAGCAGTCAGCCTATGCCCCTGCTCCTCAGAGAAAATTAAATATAGTTTTAGAATTAGTACTAGATCAATCCTTAACTGTACCCAGATATTAGTGCTTCCATCAGTTTGTTTTTTTTTAATTGTGATTTGCTGCAGCATTTCGCTAACATTTCAGGGAAAATAAGAACCATTACTGACGGAAGTGATACAGCCAAACCCAAATGGACTCAATACTTTTGTATGGATATATCATCAGTACAAATCTGACTGTATGTGATCAAATATGTACATGCCTATATGTACACAGCACACAAGAATATAGGTATTTATATAACCGAAAATGTTTTAATGCCTGATTATTTAAAAAATAAATATATATATATATTTTTTTTAAGTATGATGCATCATCCTTCTGGCCAGATGGAGGATGAATGAAGCAAGCTGTGTGGATAAATGAAATAGATGGCTGAAGAATAGATGGATGGGTACATGGTTGGATGATTAATAAATGCACTCTTAAGTGCTGGGTGAATACAGCAATGAATGCAGAAAGAATGAATATTGGAGGAATGGATAAATACACAAATGAGACATGGATGGGAGGATGGATGATAGATCGTGGAACACGGCAATGTGTAATCACGCATAGTGGTTCCAGAAGTTATATCTCAAATACAGTGTTAAGTGGTAAACTTCCCATAAAGTTAAAATGTCTCAGACTGCAGGGTTCCCTGAGCGGGGGAGGGAAGATAACTTTCAAGGCCTTGTGCATTGCAACACTTCAGACCCTGCTAAGTGTTTGTGTGTACAGCAGTGATGATAACAGCACTAATGATGGTTAAAGTCATTAAGCAGGAAGCAGCACACTGGAACCTGGCATTGGTTTCCAGCATTACCTTTACTGAGATGTACTGAAATGTTGAAGTTATCCTTTACGGCAGTTCAGTTCACTTCTCCAGGTTACAAGTAGCTCTTAATAAATTTGTGACGTCTCAAAGTCTTGTTAAAGTTTTAAGATGGTAAAGCCAACTACTCCAGTCTTTAATCTGATGTTCCTCCCATTCCATTGGCACAGAGCAAGTTTAGTGCTTCCCTCCCAATGCAGGTGAAATATCAAAGATAAAATCTACAGTATTTGCACACACAGTCATTTATCTCCTATCTCTCCAGGCTGGTTTCCCCTACTCCACAGTCTCCTCACAGTTCTTGAAAGGCACCAGTTATTCTCCTCTTCTCACTTTTGGTATCAGAGCGATACTCTTCCCAAAATCTCCAGTAGATATTCATGGGCCCTATAGGGGTCCCTCCCAACTCCTTTCTCCCCTCTCTCCTTCTTCTCCTCTGGATGGCTGTCAGTCTTCCCTCCTCTGGATACTGACGATCCACAGGTTCCTTCTCAGTGAAGGGGCCTCTACCAAAACCAAAAAGTAACTTAGTCCCTAGTTAATGGGTATTCACAACTCAGTCATTCTGGAAATATAAAATAGATAGGGAGAGTGGAAAGAAATGCCCATATCCAAAAATAAAAGTTTCCATGGAGGCATTAAGACTTAAGCAAAGAGAAAAAACGAGGGAAAAGCCATGACATGTTGTCCCTACAAAAGGAAATAGAAAATCCACACCCTAGAATGGTGGTCTGGCTTTATACAGCAGATAAAGTTACCAAATACTCTTCCAGATGTGGGACTTATACTCCCTCACTATTGCTCTGTTTCCTCAAATGGACTATTCTGTTTTGTTCCTGGTAGACAGCTGACAGGTCTCTACCCATATAATCTTATTTCAATATGTATGTACCGAAATTATCATATAAAAATGGGGGTATAAAGATAAATTATATTACACAAAGACAAATTACGTTCCATCATTTTTTTTTTTTATTCAGCAGGTTCTTCTGCTCCTTTTGGGCTTCTAGCTAATCGGACCTAGGGCTGGGATATGGTGCCATGGGCCTTCATTCACAATCTAGAGTCAGATTGAATATTAGGTGAAAAAAACTCATGGATAGCCCACTAAAGTTACAAGTACTTAGCATGTCCAGTGCACTTTCCGTTAGCGCCATCCTCATAGTTCTCACTAAGCAATAAAAAAAAAAAAAAAACGCACACAAAATTAATTAAAATGAGGTAAATCATTTAACCTGCGCAATTTTGAAATTGTGAAAGTTTTTGCTAAGCTAGAAATTTGGTACAAAGGAAAAGCATGCAGTGTATGGTAAAAAAAACCTCTTTTCCTGATTGTTACATTCAGCGGCTTACAGGAAGGCCCTATGTGCTGCCTCACTCGCCTCTAACGTGGCTGGATCTGTACCACTGTCGGCATACAGCTCTCTGCCCTGAATGCCGTCCAGTGCGGCCCGAGATGCCACCAGCTGCCACTCCCATCGCCTTCCCTTAGGTGTGCACATGTACATATGCGCACATTATGTAGGCCCCGTGGCGGGAAACGCTGAACGGCGCCCTCCGATGACGACAGGCTGACCGGCCTATTTAAACAAGGGTTTTACAGCATTACCTCGTCTCAGCAACGGGTCTCCTGTCTTAGCAATTTCTGATTCCTGTGTCCTGCTTTCTTGATTCCTCATCCAGCCTTCCCTCGTCCAGCCTTCTCTCTAGCCTTGCCTTCTACAGCCTTCCCTCATCCATCCTATGTCCTGTCCATTTAATCCAGTGTCTTCTGTGCGTCTTCATCCACCCTTGGCCTGACTTCCAGATTCTGACCTTTTGCATGGACCTGCCCCAACTTTGGCCTGTCTCTGACTCCTTTAGCCTGCCGCCTGCCCTGACCTTGGCATCCCACTGGATGCAAAGACAGAAGGGGATGGCTCCAGTAGGGATCAGAGTCTCTCTCTACTCATCCCTTATCTATTTCTTCCCCACCCCCCATCTGCAGTCAGCAGTTATGGAGGACAGAAAGGAATAGGAGGGACAAGTCTTGAGCTGTCAGGGCAGCAAAGATGAGCCAATTAGCTCCTTGCTCCAGCCCTCTTCTTTACATTCAAACCCCGCCTACCCTCCCCAGCTGCTGCCTGGAGTAATGGGTTCTTCTCTGCTCTGCTGTCTGGAGGGGAGGGGCTGGGTATTGCCCCAGGCTGTACTCTCGAGACTTGGGACTCAGCCCACAACAAAGGGGAGGAGGGAGACACAGGCCCGGTGCAAGGCGCTCTGGGAGCCCTAGGAGAAACCTACAGCCTGCTGCCCCTCCCCCACTCCCTGGGTCACACCCTGTCCACACACAATTAAAAATTATGCATTTATGATGATTTTTACATGAAAAAGAACATTCAAAGTACAGTCTTCTGAGGTAAAAAAAAAAATATCACTTATAACATGTATATAATTATATGTACATGCACTGCTGTGGTGTCAACCAGAAAACCCTGCAGGAAAAAAAAGTAAAATGGACACTTGGAATTGTTATTAGGCCTATTGTAATACTTGTTGGATGTGGGCTTGGCCCTCAGAAAGCCACGAATAAACTGTAGTACAATTTCAAGAGCATACCTCCCATACTAAAACAGCACTAATTGCCATTTGTAAGGAATAGTGTGAGCATGAGCCCTTCGTGTGCGGTGCAGTTGACGCTGCCTCACCAGGCGGGCCCCGTGAGGCCCCCCGACAGCTGGAGAATGCTTTTTGACATGAGCCAGTCTAAGACTTCCCCTGAACCAGCCACCTCCCCCCCGCGGGTTGTGCCCTTGTGTTCCAGCGCACGGCAGGACTTGAGGAGATTCAAGGAGCAAGGCAGAGTCCAGAGCCGGTCCAAGCAGCGAGCAAGGGATAGGTCTACGTCCGAGGCTGAGGTCAGCATCGGAGAGACTGGACAAGGCAGACAAGACACAGAGGGAAGGACAGGGCAGGTAAGACAAGGCACAGCAAGACTCCCAAGACAAGGGTAGCAGAGACAGGGCAAGGCTGGAAGGCAGGCCGAACGAGGCACAGGACCTGCTGCTGACACAAGGTAGAGATGTCTGCTGGGCCCTCTTATAGGGCTGAAGAGAATGACGTTGGCCCTTTAAATGTTGAGTTGTCGGGCGCATGCACATCCAAGGCAGGGAGTGGGAGCCAGCAGCATCCTGCCGCACTCGGGAAACTCAGAGGTGTGTGCCGCAAAAGAAGGATGCTGGTGGCGTCGGGGTAAATGAGGCGGCTTACGGGGAGGCATCCCGCAAGCCACCGAACGTAACACCATTACTCAAACGGTAACAATCCTAACTATGAAAAAGCAACATTGCAAATATCACATCGGGCCCTAAAACACCAATATGCCTCCTATTAGGAAAACAGAACACGTCAGGCTGCTATAGATCCCTACACAGAAACTACACGCCAGCAGAATACCTCACCTCAATCACACAGACAGAACACAGACAGACAGACCCTCACCAAATACAGAATAAAGACACCATAAACTATAAATAGAAATGCATAAACAAAAACTGAACTGGAACCATTCCTCACACACCAGACATGCCCTCTCTCTCATACATACACAGATACAGACATGCGTGCTCTGCCTCTCATACACACAGAGACATGCTCTCTCTCATACATATACACATAGAGACATGCTCTCTCTCTCATCCATAAACATACATGTGCTCTCTCTCTAATACATGCACACAGAGATGCTCTCTCTCTCATACATACACACACACACACATACATACACACATGTGCTCTCTCATACAGTGCTAGCAACGGCATAGCCTCTCCTTCTTTCTGCCTCTGCGAGACTTTCTCTTTCGGGCTGTACCCAATTAAACTCTGGAATTTGTTGCCAGAGGATGTGGTTAGTGCAGTTAGTGTAGCTGGGTTCAAAAAAGGTTTCGATAAGCTCTTGGAGGAGAAGTCCATTACCTGCTATTAATTAAGTTGACTTAGAAAATAGCCACTGCTATTACTAGCAATGGTAACATGGAATAGACTTAGTTTTTGGGTAATTGCCAGGTTCTTGTGGCCTGGTTTGGCCTCTGTTGGAAACAGGATGCTGGACTTGATGGACCTTTGGTCTGATTCAGTATGGCAGCTAGTGCTTCCACTGGCCCTGGGGAAACACCCAGAGTTCTAGTCAGGCCAGAATTAAGTTTTCTTTCTGCCTCCTGGGCTCAACTTACAAGAAATCGTATGACTTACAAGCATGCAGTCTTATTAGCAAATATGAGATAAAATTAAAATATTAAACAGTTAGAAAATGTTATGCAAATAAACAACTCATTGGTGTGTAAATTTAGGAAAGCTGACATATTTAGCTGACTGGAACACCTTGGGAACTCTGAGCTTCAGCTGAGCCTCTAAACTTAATGGCGACATTGAACATACTGGTTAACCTTTAATAAACTTTAGCATTTCAAGAGCCTTGGCTATTTCTACAGGTCTGACCAATACAGTCTTATTGTACTGTGATTATGTTCTTATCTTTTTCTTTCTTCACTGCCATCAAACTAGTCTGGCTTCACAGGGAACCCTCACAGTGGGGACAGGATGGACAGATTGAAAGAGAGAGATACTGCTGATAGGGGGAGACCCCGCAGCACCTCTGTCTTTTGGAAACGTGAGGCTCTTAGGTTCTGCGCATTCTGATGCCTTGGGCTCTTGCTGCGTGAACGTTTGGCCACCCCTGAACTGGAGCATCAGCCAACGAGAAGCTGAGACTGGAGGGAATGTAGCAGTGACTGGGGCAGTGCAGACGCGTTAGAAGCACAGATTGCATGAAACCACAGAATGAGAAGTTTAGATTTGAGGTAAATTGTGGCATGGATTCAGGGCTGGCATATATATTGACTAAAAATAGATGTATAGTTTGTGGATAACGGATGGATTGTGAAAGAAGTAGATGGATAATGGGTATATATTATGGACAGATGGGTGAAGAATGGATACGTCGAGGATAGATGACTGTATAGATGAGTAATGGACAAATACTGGAGGATGGCACACACGGATAATAAATGAACAGATGACCAGAAGACGGATGCATAAATTGACGACAAATGAGCTGGGGACTGAATAAAGGATGGAAAGTAGTTAGGTGCAGATATGGTGCTAGGACAGACGCATGGACTCACAATGAATAAGTATGTGAAAGAGGAAGCTCTAGATCCAGGGAGACTGGTTTACATTGCTCATGAAAACAAAAAAGTAGAGATTGCAGAGCATTTGCACTCGATTCTACATTGTGCTTTGTTTATTGCAGCACGGTTGCTATGACAGCCATTAAAAATTGATCTAATAGGAATGAAACATTTTGGAAAAGAAGGACCTAATATTATTTTAGATTATTTTAGTGATACCTTGCCTTGTTATTTAAATTTGTAGTAGGAACCATGGTGTGTGTGTGTGAGCAGGCTGGCACCCATGGCCTGCTCCAAATATTTGCCAGATCGCTCAAAACAAGAGCCTGGTCAAATTCTTGCAACAAACTGTGTCTTTAATTTCCCACAGTCACAGATAATAGCTAACGCCTTATCGTCTGAAGCACCAGGGTGTTCCAGTAGGGTTACCAACTTTTTCACAGATCATAATTGGACATCCAGAGGGGGCAGGATGTAGTGTCCACTATAAAAATGTTACTCCTATAAGCATAAAAATGATTTAATGATTAAGTAACAATGAACGGTGCTGGATGACAACTAATACCTTCTGAAACAAGTAGGAGAGAAGCCTATTGGTTTGAGCAGCAGGCTGAGAACCAGGAAAGCAGGTTTCAAATGCTGCAGACTCTCCTTGTGACTTTGAGCTAGTCATGTCACCCTCTTTTGCCTCAGGTACGAACTTGGGGGCTTAGCATGCAAGTGCATGCTAATCACCTCATTATTACCTTAAACAATGCAAATCAAATAATGTGACTTGCTTTAAAAATTGCAAGCCACGTTATTTGAATGGAAGTTAACTGCAACTCAAGAGCTGTAGCTAATTTCTCCCAGAAACACTGGGATGCTGACGCACGTCCCGATGCTCCCAGGACCCTAGCTTAAAAAGGCCGCGCCCCCCCCCCCCCCCAAGTCATGAAAAACCCCCGGGGGGGTCTCCACAGCCCCCCCGTCACATCCCTCACTGCCCCTAGAGGCAACTGAAATGTAAAAATATAATTAACGTTGTAAGGTCCATTTCAGGCCCTGCCCCCAATCCCTCCCCTTAAATTCATTCAACCCCTACCCCACTGGAGGCCGGTCCCCCTTATCACTTACAGTTTAGTCCCTGGTGGAGTAGTGGGGGCTGGAGCCTCACTTTAAGCTCCAGGTCCGGCAGCAGCCATTTAAAAAACAAATGGTGCCAGCCGGCTCTTCGCCCCTGTCACATGATGGAGTAAAAGACTGGCCGGCGCCATTTTGAAAAATGGCTGCCACCAGGCACAAAGCCTAGGGGGCGCTCCAGGCGTCCTCTGTTCCACCAGGGGCTAAACTGTAAGTGATGGGAGTCTGGAGGGTGTGGGATCCAAGCCTCTGGGGGGCACGGATGAGTGAATTTAAGGGGGAGTCGGGGCGGTGTCTGGAAGAGACCTTACAACTTTTTATTTCATTTTTTTTCTTTAAGCTGCGGTTGTCCCCAGGGCTGCCGGGGTTGAACTGCGGAGACCCCCCCAGAGGTTTTTTTTTCATGACTTTAGGGTGGCTTGCTTAAGGCAGAGTGGCCCTTTAAACAACTGCGGCCCTCACAGTCCCAGGGCCACCGTCGCGCATTCACTGGGGGCCGTTCACCACCGCGGTATTTTTTTCCTGTACAATTTTCCCACTGGGGCTTAAGTGAATGAGCCCCTGAGATTGTAAGCCCTCCGGGACGGGGAAATAGAGGCAGTACCTGAATGTAACTCACCTTGCACTACCAATGAAAGGCCGTGAGGTAAATCCAAACAAATAAAAAAAACAAAAATATTTTCTTCTCTACAGAAGTCTTGCCAGATTGCTCTGCATCTTTTTAAAATACTTTTTTCCATAAGGCTACATAGATAGAGGCAGGATTTAAAAATATGTTCAGGTCTGATTTCCTTTCCCGCTAGTTGTACTTGTACTGCCCTCGGCTCTCAATGCCTAGCGTGAGCGACGTTTTCCCCCAGCTGCAGATATCAGTTCTTAGTTACCAAAAAACATTTATTTGAATGAAGAACAATTCAATACTCACAGTGGATTAAACGGTCCCAGGAGGAGCCTCACAGATTGAAGAGGCTGATACAGCTGTAATAAGTTTGCTCTGAAAGGCTGTGAGTTTAATAGTGAATAAGAGGGGAAAAGATGATTCGTTTCAGACCTTGAAAAGAGGATGAGACCGAGCTGTTAGCCTGCCAAGAGCCTTCTTCCAACTGAAAGTCTCTGCAGGAAGGAAAACCGGCCCAGGCATTCCTAGGGTCAAGGGACCAACAGGAGGAGGAGAAAGGCATAGGGGCCGATGCAAAAAAAAGTTGCACTGAAAGCAGGCGCTGTGTGTTCAGCGCCCGCTTTCCTAACGCGCCCCCCCCCCCCCCGGCACCTCTCCTGGCTGTCCTGAAAGGGGATTGGTCCTTTCACTGACATGTGACAGTAAAGGGACCAATCGTCAATAAGTGAAGGAGTGAATAAATTAAGTGCCTGACCCTTTAATATTGATTTATACACTCCTTCTGGTGCCGGTAATCAGGTTGGGAGAATGGACGCTGAATTTATCAACGTCCATTCTCCCAACCCGTGCATGTGCCAGGGGTTCAGGAAACAGACGCTTGTCAACTGAGCGTCCGCTTCCTGCACCCGACTGCCAGCGCTTTTTTTTAAACTTTTTTTTTTTTAATTTTTTTTTTAAAGAGTTGTTCCTCCAACTTAATATCCCAACGATATTAAGTAGGAGGCACTACAGAAAAGCAGTTTTTTTCTGCTTTTCTGTACTAGTTTTTGTAGCACTCAGCAATTAACACCTGCTCCGGGCAGGCATTAATTTCTGATCGCTAATATGTACATCCTAGATGCACATTTTTCTTTTGCATTGGGAGTGAATAGCTAATAGCCTCATTCACACGCATGTGCATGTGATGAGCGCTATTAGTTTCAATCCACGTTGGACGTGCGTTGTAGAGGCGCTAATCCCCTTATTGCATAAGGGGATTAGTTAGCGCCTATACAACCACATCCAACTGCGGG
Source organism: Rhinatrema bivittatum (assembly GCF_901001135.1). NCBI lineage: Eukaryota > Metazoa > Chordata > Amphibia > Gymnophiona > Rhinatrematidae > Rhinatrema > Rhinatrema bivittatum. Next base: position 18,115,933 of record NC_042618.1, read on the forward strand.
TTATACAGTGCGAGAGAAAAATAGAGCAAACAGGAACAGACTCAGTAGGAAGTTCAGAAACGTTCAAACAGCAACTGGCAATAACCAACCAGGACAGGGAACTTAAAACCCTGTAGAAAATGTAAGTTGTGCCATTTCACAAGATGACACCGAGAGGCAGAATAATAAAGAAGTACATACATAGACTGTGGATATAGATCAGTACTGCTTCTCCATGAGACATAAACTGCAAGCTTCCAGTCTCTTGTGCACAGCAAGCTTGCAGAAAGGAGACGAGCGCTTGCACGACTAAAGCAAGATGCAGGTAGGGGGTAGGAATAGAAAACAGCATGGGACGTAGGTGCAGACTGAATCATGGAAATGATGAAGATCAGGAAGTCGCCATAAGGCCAGCAGGCAAGCTATTAAAAGAGACAATGAGAAACCACAACCTTTACAGTAGACTCACTGTAACCTTCCTGAAACAAGTGATGGCCTAGTTGTAAAACTCATGGTTTAGGTCTTGCCAGGAACTGCCTCCTGGAAAACCCTATCACAGAAGCATGTGGCCCTTACCTAGTTGGACAGAAACAGCCAATGGTATGACAGGGGTTGCCTAACATATCATATGGCAAAATCGCTTCTCAAGCCAACAAAGATCTTGGTTCACAGGCTTATGTTAAGGAGAGATAAACAGTTTTACTAAAGAAAACTTGACATAAATTCTTATTGCGTCCTACTGAGTTATTCACGTATTTAATTATTTATTTACACAATGTTTATTCCGCTGTGTCTCAGGGAACCTGTCCGATGCGGAGTGCAACAGTTACTAAACAGTTTCAGAACATTCAAATTGCAAACATAACATTATTAAAAAATGAAATAACACTTTCTTTTAAAAACAATAAAAACAATCTGAATTTAAAGTTCAAAAGCATAAGAAAGATCAAATCCCCAGAGACTACACAGCATAAGCCTCTTAAAAGAGTCATTTTTTCACACCCTTCCAAAATGTCTTTATATCAGTTTCTTTCTTTAAAATCTCAGAAAGGTTATTCCATAGTCCTAATACCGAAAACGCCCTCCTCTGAGTACTCATTAAACGGCACTCCCTAATAGATGGAACAACTAAAAGATTTCACTCACTTGATCGCAATACTCTCTCCGGCTTATATGTTGTTAATAAGTCCCTCAAATAACTTGATCCAGTTTGTAGTTGGGCTTTAAACACCAACATAATACATATACATTTTGCTCTCTGAGTGATGGGCAACCAGTGTAATTTTAATAATATTTGTGTAATATGACTTTTCATTGGGACTCCCTCTATTAACTTAGCAGTTGAGTTTTGTATTATTTCTAATACTTTTTCTGGTTTGTTTTTTTTTTGGCAATCCATTGTAAATTATTTTGCAGTTGACAAGACCAGACGTTGCACCTCCATTCTAAAATCATCCTTTCCCAAAACAAAATGCCGGACTACTTGCAATTTAAAATAAGCAACTTTCATGACTTTTTTCACCTGTGGTTTAAATAAATCAACACCTAAAATAATTTCCAACTCCTTTAATTCTACTTGCAAGGGAACTACCTTATCATCAGTGGTAATTCGACTGGAATGGTTCAACTTACTCAGAGCATTTCAGTCTTGGTCATATTCAATGTCATCTTATTTTCTCTCATCCATTCCTCTACTTTCCTCAAACAACCTGTGAATTGCTCACTTATATTTACCTTTGCATGAGTAACTGCAAACATCAGCTGAATGTCATCAGCGTAAAATTTAAATGTTATACCTAAAGATCTCAAGAGCTGGATTAATGGGGTCAAATACTTATTAAATAATGGGACTGAAAGAACAGACCCTTAGGGTACACCTATCTTCAACGCTCTTTTCCTTCAAAATAGCAGAATTCCATTTAACATGGAAGGTACATCCAGTCAGATAAGATCTAAACCATTGTAACACCTGTCCTGTCCAAGTATTCCAAACGATTGCAATCTTTCTATTAAAATCCGATGTGAGACTATATCAAATGCTATCGCTAAATCCAGCACACGACAATTACAGAATGACCTTTATCCAACTTCATCAGAAAAGAATTTATTACGATGTCAATAGTGTTTCAGTACCATGATGAGCTCTAAATCCACATAGCTCCAGATCCAAAATATGTTGATAATTCAAACAATATGTTAATTTATTTAACACACATTTTTCCTCTAGCTTAGTTAGACTAGGCAGATTCAAAATAGGCCGATAAATATGCACATCATCACACAATTAAGTTTTTCTTCTTTAATATAGGCTTTTCTCTAGCAAGTTTTAGATCATCAGGTAAAATTCCGGTACTCAAAGAGGAATTGGTGATATCTACCAACAGTTTTCCAAACAAATCCTTCAAAACTCAAAGCAATCAAAAAGGGCATGGGTCTAATGCACATCCTTTAGCACGAACAGATGTAGTTACTTCCATCATCTCATCAATGGATACTGGCATGAAGGCAGACCAAGTCAAACCTTCCTCTCCATTCTCCCCATAACATATCTTTCATCACTCGCCCAATCATCCTCTTTCAAATTTGCTGTATTATATAGGTAGGTAATTTTATCTACAAAATATTGCCCTATATCTTTGGCACTAATTGTTTTAGTATCCCGCACTGTATTCTTATGTTCCACCAACCTCTTAACCTGGACAAACAATTCAAGTAGCTGATTTAAATAATTAAAGTTTCTGCTATATATTTCTTTTTTTCTTGATCACAACATATCTTATATGCTTGTATTTTTTATTTCAATTGCCCCTCATTTTGAGTGGTTCTACTCTTACACCATTGCCATTCAGCCTGCCGAGCAACCTTTTTCACAGCAAGACATCTTATTAAACCAAATTAAAGAAAATAAATAAACCCACCTCAAGAATGTCAAAAAATGGTATGAAAAACCCCTGCTTTTTAAATGTTAGATATCTAATAAGTGAGCGATGGAAGTTTCACATATTCACTTTTTAAGGTACCATCCAGGTTACCCAATAGTCGGTCCAATATAACCATAAACCAATCACCTTTGTTTCATATTTGCAGTACCACAAAAATAATTTTTTAAGATAATTTTTTTGCAATTAAAATTTGTACTGTATTGTACTATATATCCATTTTAATGCCTTGTCAATATATATCCATTTTAATACAATTCTTGACTAAATGTCTTGTTGAATCGCCGTTCAAAGGAATATGTTATAAGTATACACTGTGTTTGCTCACACAAATAAGTATAACTTGCTACAATATGTTACTTAGCTTGTGGAGGTTTTTCGATTTTCGTTATTAAACCAAATAGCATACTGCCTTCTGACTGATAATTTTACAACTTTAGATATTCCTATTTCCTCCATAATCAATTCTATCTGCTTACTATATACCCTTACTTTCTCTATTGGATTGGACTCCTTTTCTATCTTTTTGTCCACCTTCCATCACTCCCACACTTCTTTAAAAGCACTCTGGACAATAGGCCCTCTCATTCTTTTTTCCTGTAGGTTAATTTCAACCTTCCTTTCATTTTTGGTTTCCATTTGTATAGTAAATGAAATCAAGCTGTGATCCATGGTAACCACTTTGGGAGTGGTTACCATAGATACCCTAACCCACTGTTTTGGCACAAAAAACGTAAAAAGCATAATAACTCCAATATTCATAACCATAATAAACCACTCGCTAGCAGAAGGATTGGTCCCCGATAGGGCAAAACAAGCTGTGATTAAACCAGTCCTAAAAAATAAAACTGGCAGAATCAATGTTTGGGACAATTACCGACCAATATCCAACCTACCTTTCATCACTAAAGTCCTAGAAAAAGCAGTGTTATCACAATTAGAGAAATATCTAGAAGACAATAATATACTGAACCCAAACCAATTTGGATTCAGAAAAAATTACTCAACAGAAACCCTTCTCATTTCCTTTGCCGACCCTGTACTACATGGGTTTGACAACAATGAGTCATATATTCTGGTACTAATAGATCTAGCAGCAGCAGCATTCGACACAGTTGACCATACCATGCTATGCCATCAGCTGAGAGAAACTGCAATAGACGGAAAGGTTAACAAATGGTTCTCTTCCTTCCTAAAAGATAGGACAATCCAGTCAAACTAGGCAATCAAATTTCTGACGTCTTCCCAATCGATACAGGTGCAATTCTACATCCCTTTTGACAAAACATTTGAAAAAACTGCGTCGTCTCTGTCAATATACATGAAAGCAATATAACAAAAACTTTCTCAACTAAAACTAACTCTAAACCCAAAAAAACCCTGAAATTGTGTGGTTAAGGAGAGATACCACGAAAATCAAACCGCCAACCCTAGACTTAAGAGTTATTAATATTACTCCCTCAGATCAATACGAGACCTAGAAATACAGATCGATGAGAACTTCACTATGAAAAAACATATAAGCAAATTAATCAAAACAGGATACTCCAAGCTGATACTATTACATCGGCTGAAACATTTACTAACAATATAGGACTTCCGCAGTGTCTTACAAACTCTATTTTTAAACTTAGACTACAGCAACTCCCTATTTCTAGGCCTACCCACAGGACTACTAAAACCATTACAATTACTTCAAAATGCCTCTGCTAGACTCTTACTAGGGACAAAGAAATATGACCACATCACGCCCTCGCTGATAGTACTGCATTGGCTTCCTATATAATCCATAATTCATTATAAAGTATTAACTGAACTCTAATTTTCAATATCATCAACAATATTAACCCATGCTTATAAGGAGTGACACTTCAACATTGCACACCACAGGGAATTTTAAGATCACAAACAAAGGACTTCTAAAGGTGCCTTCTATCTGGAACACACACCAAATGCAAATAAGAGAACGAATGTTTTCCATAGCTGGCCCCAAGTTATGGAACTGTCTTGCAGAGTCATTAGGTCAGATAACAGAAATAAAGAGTTTCAAGCATGAGCTGAAAACATGTCTCTTTAGAAATGCATACAATGTAACATAAAATACCAATATGTTGATAAAAATAACGTCAGTACCAGATATAATGTTAGCAGAGCGAGCAATAAGGACCAAACGACGTAAAGTGTATTGTTAGTAAAATAAGAATTTGTATTTGCTGTTGAGTCAACCTAGAAAATGTATGAATATGTACTAGATCAGTGATTCTCAACCGGTGTGTCCTGACACACCAGTGTGTCGCCAAGCACTGGCAGGTGAGTTGCGGCTCCTGGTATCCTACTGCCCCACTTGTGCTTCCCTTCTCCCCAGGGGCAGACTGGCTGATGCAGTTGGTAGGGGATTGCTGCCATCAGAGGCGGCCAGGTCGGTGGTGGCTAAAGAGCGGAGAGATGCCGCGAGCAGCCATTGAGACCTTGCCGGCGGTGGATGAAGAGTGGAGATACCCTATGCACTGCTGGAGGCCAGGCCAGCAGCAGCTAAAAAGCGGAGGCCAGGCTTATTGGACCAAACAATGAGAAGAGGCTCCAAGTGAGCTTGAGTGTGTATGAGTGGCAGCTTTGTGTGTCTGTGATAGAATGGGTGCATGAGTGAGAGCTTGTGTGTGTGTGGTAGAATAGGGGCATGAGTGGCAGCTTTGTGTGCCTGTGGTAGAATGGGTATCTGGGTGCATGAGTGAGAACTTGTGTGTGTGTGGTACCATGAGTGCATGAGTGGCAGCTCTGTGTGTGTGTGTGGTAGAATGAATCCTGGGTGCATGAGGGCAGCTTTGTGTGTGTGTGGTAGAAATGGGTGCCTGGGTGCATGAGTAAAAGACGCCGTTCCATCGGGCGTTGCGCGCCAGGCGTCGCGCGCCAAAGGGGCGCGACAAAGGGGCTTTCCCCTTTGTGCTCCCCTTCCTGCTAACTTTCGTGCTTTGTGTAAAATAAGTTTAGTTATGTTTGTTATTTAATTAACCTCTATTAAGCTGTCTAAAAAGTTTGCATTTACATTTTTAATTCTAGATGTTCTATGTATCTGACTAAGGAATTATATTTCCTGCTTGTTCAGTTTGCAATGTAAACCGGCCTGATTTGCATTTTATGCAAGAAGGTCGGTATATAAAAATTAAAAATAAATAAATAAATAAATAAATGAGTGGAAGCTTTGTGTGTGTGTGATAGAATGGGTGTCTGGGTGCATGAGTGGCAGCTTTGTGTATGTGTGGTAGAATGGGAGCAAGAACATTTGTGTGTGATTGAGAGCTTGTATGTAAGTGAGAGAACATGTGTGTGATTGAGAGAGAGACTGGTCAGAGGTGATGTGTTTCTGTGAAAGAGAGAGACAGACTGGTCAGGAAGATGACTGGCGTGTATGTGTGTATGTGTGAGAGACAGAAGCTGGTCAGGGAGGTGACTGGTGTCTGTGTGTGAGAGACAGAGACTGGTTAGGGAGATGACTGATGTGTGTGTGTGTGTGTGTGTGTGTGTGTGTGAGAGAGAGAGAGAGACAGAGAGAGAGAGAGAGACAGAGTGGTCAGGGAGGTGACTGGTGTGTGTGAGAGAGACAGAGACTGGTCAGGGAGATGACTGGTGTGTGAGAGACAGAGGGTGGTCAGGGAGGTGAATGGTGGGTTTGTGTGTGTGTGAGAGAGAGAGAGACAGAGTGGTCAGGGAGGTGACTGGTGTGTGTGAGAGAGACAGAGACTGGTCAGGGAGATGACTGGTGTGTGTGGGAGAGACAGAGAGTGGTCAGGAAGATGACTGGTGTGTATTTGTGTGTGTGAGAGAGACAGAAGCTGGTCAGGGAGGTGACTGGTGTCTGTGTGTGAGAGACAGAGAGTGGTTAGGGAGATGACTGGTGTGTGTGTGTGTGTGAGAGAGAGAGAGACAGAGTGGTCAGGGAGGTGACTGGTGTGTGTGAGAGAGAGAGACAGAGACTGGTTAGGGAGATGATTGGTGTGTGTGTGTGTGTGTGTGTGTGTGTGCGTGTGTGTGTGTGAGAGAGAGAGAGAGAGACAGAGTGGTCAGGGAGGTGACTGGTGTGTGTGAGAGAGACAGAGACTTGTCAGGGAGATGACTGGTGTGTGTGAGAGAGACAGAGAGTGGTCAGGGAGGTGAATGGTGGGTTTGTGTGTGTGTGTGTGTGAGAGAGAGAGAGAGAGAGAGACTGGTCAGGGAGGTGACTGGTGTGTGTGTGTAAGGAAGAGAGACTAGTTAGGGAGGTTAGTGGTCTGTGTGAGAGAGACTGTGTATGAGTGATTGGTTGTGGGCCCTAAGGAAGAGGACTGTGAGGACAGAGCTTCAGCAGCCATTGCTGCTTCTGGTGAGTGCTATTGGCCTGCAAGGGAAAGGAGTAGGAGAGTTGCTGGAGAGGGTAAGTAAAGGTGGCTTTTTAAGTTTATTTTTCTTGATTGACGGCCATTTTAATTATTGGGTATTATGTGATGTCTCTGCTGTTTTGAAATATTTTATTGATATTTTGAACTTAAATCCCTTAAGCAATCACTTAGAAATAAAGAACAAAGCTGGAGAAAAAACCCAACCTCTTCGTCACACGATATCTACAAATCCCTCCTCAACACATACAGGAACGCTATCCTTAGAACCAAGAAAGATTTCTACGCAAAAAAAATCCACAACTTCATTTTCGATTCAAAGGCACTTTTCTCCTACGTCTCCTCTCTTACCAAACCATTTCCCCCCACTATCCCAGACCACCAAGCACTCAACAAAGCCAACGAACTCGCCAATTACTTTAAGACAAAAATCTCCAACCTTACCTATTCTCTCACACCAAACTACATCCCTCCAATACACCACCTTATAACCCTGCCTCAACAAAACGCCAGTCTTGAGTCATTTGAACCCACCTCTTCTTTGGAGATTGAAAATACCCTCAAAAAACTCAAACCATCCTCCCACCCATCAGATCCATTACCGACAAACTTGCTCATCGCCATCCCGAACACCATCTCTAAACCTATTTCCGAAATTATCAACACATCTCTATCTCAAGGATTAGTACCCAACCAGTTAAAATTGGCAATCCTCAAACCTCTACTTAAAAAACCAAACGCCTCTCCATCGGACCCAGCCAACTTCCGTCCAATCGCAAACTTACCTCTCATTGCCAAATTGATGGAAAAAATTGTCAACAAGCAACTGTCAGAATATCTGGAAGAACATAACATTCTTTTACCGGCTCAGTACGGCTTTCGCAAATCCCTAAACACTGAATCTCTCCTACTATCACTCACGGACTCCATCCTCGTAAACCTGGAGAAAAAACAATCCTACCTGCTGGTTCTCTTAGATTTGTCTGCAGCTTTTGATATGGTAAAACACACAATACTTATAGACCAACTATCCAACATAGGCATCAAAGGCTCAGCGCTCCGTTGGTTTCGGTCCTTCCTGAACAATAGATTCTATAAAGTCAGGATTAACAACAAGGAATCTCATCCCATCCCTGCAGACCAAGGAGTCCCTCAAGGATCTTCACTTTCACCCACCTTCTTCAATATATACCTCCTCCCTCTCTGCCACCTACTCGCAAATCTGAAGCTTACCCATTACCTCTATGCGGATGACATACAAATCCTGATCCCGATCACAGAATCCCTGCAAAAAAACATTACCTAATGGAATGACTGCCTTCAGCCAATTAAAGACCTACTCTCCAGTCTCAACTTAGTTTTGAACGCCAATAAAACGGAAATGCTCATTATCTCCCATGACCCCCCCCCCCCTCCACCATCTCATCAAGCTCCTCTCAATCAACAAACTCAAATATCAATTTCTCTTCTGACGTCAGGGATCTAGGAGCTTGGCTTGACAACAATCTAAACCTTAAAAAGTTTATAAACACTACCACAAAGGACTGCTTTTACAAATTACAAGTACTCAGAAAGCTAAAACCCCTCCTACACTTCAATGACTTCAGGCTAGTACTCCAATCCATCATACTTTCCAAGCTAGATTACTGTAACTCTCTTCTACTCGGACTTCCCACAATTACGATCAAACCTCTACAGATGGTACAGAACGCTGCCGCCAGAATCCTCACAAACACCAACAAAAGAGAACATATCACTCCAATCCTCCGTAACCTTCACTGGCTTCCTATAAAATATAGGATCCTCTACAAAGTTCTTACTATCGTTCACAAAGCGACTCACAAACTCGCGCCCATCATGCTAAGCACACAACTTCAACCTCATATTATTATTGTATTTTTATTCCCGCTTTATTTTATTTTTATGTGTTCTCACTGAAGTTTTTATTTTTCTGGTTTTTTAATTTTGCTTTGAATTATTGTAAACCGCTTTGGTTGGCATTTATTGTTGGTAAAACGGTATATAAAACTATTAAATAAATAATAAATAAATATATCCTCCAGACCCATCAGAAGCGCCTACAAAGGCACACTTTATGCCCCTCCTGCAAAAACACTACTAAGGAAACGAGCACTATCTTCAGCAGGCCCCCACCAATGGAATGCGCTCCCCCCAGATCTAAGACTTGAACCCAGTCATCAGGAGTTCAAAAAAAACCTAAAAACCTCGCTCTTCCGCCAAGAATTTCCAGACACTTAACGCAGCCTAGATGCTCGCATTCTCGCGTTATATACATTCAGTAAACAATCACATCAACCCGTCCCCTTGTTCCCCATCAAGATACTATGCTTTATTGTATATACCGCGCTTATCACTTTATTGTATTTAATTTATACTTTATTGTATATATTGTTCATTATTGTATTATGTTTACTTATATTATTATATTATTATTTGTCACTATAATATGATATTGAGTTTAAAAGTTTTTCCTTTTCTTGTAACTATTTCCATGCCATGTTCAATTTATACGTTGTTTTTTATAGTTATATGTAAAGCCCCCTTCCTTTTGGGCATCTCACTGTTTTATGTAAACCGGAGTGATTTGTATCTGATACAAGAACCTCGGTATATAAAAATTATAAATAAATAAATAGACTAAATGGTATTTGGACACTGGCTCCAATGTCACAACCATCTTTGCAAGTCATCTTTACAGGAATTTTGGAAAAGCTAGAATGGGAGAAGCTCACTGAACTAGGACTCTGATTGCTCTACATTTGCTCCCAGTGCAATCTAGAATTATCTACACAATTATCTACATAGAATTATCTAGTAATAATTCACCAAAACCTGAATCCTAACAATGATCTGCTTGGAATAAAATTCTATCCTCGTATTCCTACACCTTCTCTTAGATCCCATAATAAAGGTTTACTGGAAATACCAACTATAAAAAGCTACCACTTACGACAAACAAGAGAGAGAGCTATTTCTATAGCAGGCCCTATGCTCTGGAACTCCTTACCCGAAAACCTTCAAACTACTTCTGACACCAAGAAATTTAAACAAGACCTGAAATCCTGGCTTTTCAACAATGCCTTCTAGATCTGTCTGTAACTGAAAGTTCATCCTTAATACTAAGATTTGTTCATTGGATGTTTTTATGTTTAAATGTCTTCCTCTCACCACTCATTTGTATTTTTCATTTAACTTATGCTCCGTCGTGATCTTGTGATTCTCACGTGGAACAATGGTATATAATAACCTAAATAAATAAATAATGGCAGCCAGTGGCATAAAATTGCCTATAATAGGTGTGAATACAAGTGAAAATGGAATGTTTTAGACTGGGTTAGAAGTTCAGAAGCATTTTTATCATGACAGATGACGTTCAAGGAAGAAGTACAGGCATTCTGGGCATGAATGTCTTTCAGGATATCGAAAGACTCTTTGAAAGTTTGTCAGCTTTGTTTAATGACTGCAAGAAGAAAGGAGATGTATGTGCAATCTGGGCTGAAATCAAGCAGCATCAAAGATCTAAAGCAGAGGCCGAGGTGAACAGTGGCAAGCTGATGCATATCAATGGCGCGATGGTATCTATAGCAGGCTAAAGGTGCAACTAACTGGCAGTGATACGGCAGTCATCAGTTGGAAGGAAGAGAGAGAGAGGGAGAGAAGTTGTAGATCAGAAATAAGGGAAGAAACCAAGCCCTGGATAAGGCCTACCCTGGAGAAGGAAGGCAAGAGCTGAATCAAACGAAGAAAAGGAACCCTAATGCCCAAATAGGAAATTGGTGAAAACAGAGGTTTAGCGTAGGGGTGCTCAAACCGGTGCTACGGGCCCCCCAGCCAGTCATGAATATGCATGAGAAATATTTGCATACACAGGAGGTAGTGCGGGGGACAGAGTACTAATGAAAATTCTTAGCCAATCACAGCTGTCTCTTTGAGACAAAGGGTTATTTTGTTTGAAGAGAGAGGCAGAGAGATGGAGAGATATAGCCAGGAGGTGAGACATTACTTGTAGTTTGTCTATGGAGGACAAAGGAGAAAAAAACATGAAAAACGAGTTTTCCTTTGTTGCAAGGAGTTTGCTATTTGGCTGAAACAAGCATAGCCTTTTGTTGTTTTATTTTAACACAGGTAATTACAGTGAGTTTTAGATACATTTTGGTTAGCTAGCTGAATAGTGTCAAACTAGCCTTTACACCCTATTAGTATTCGGAAAGCTTAATTTTAGGGGCTATTCAGAAGATTTGTCATGATTTTATTCAGAATAGAGAGGGGATTTTTCTTTTATTTTAGTGAGGATTGGCCAGTCCACATGAGTGCTGGAAGTCATCGCTAGTAAACCCAAGTATCCTGCAACTGCATTCATCACCCAACTGGAGCAAATGGGGTGCAGATAACTTCATCTAAAGTATTTGATAATCATGGGGAGTTGGACTAAGCAGGGTTATGCAAATATTCTGGCCAGAATTTACATGGGGAATTTGGGAGCTCATTTTCAATTTGCTTGACCTGGGAACTGTGACAAAGGGCAGTGTTGATGGTTTTCTGGTTATAAGTTGCAAAGAGATCATTTTTCTGCATTTTCCAATGCTAATAAATCAGTTCTTCTTTTACTATAACACCTTGGGTTTCTGTATTCTGTAGAATATAATAATGTAAAAGTTTCATGTAAATGTGCATGCACTGATTTTGCTTATATTACTTTTATGTTATTTTTTTCTGCTTTTGCCTCTACTCTCTATCTCTGGGAGAACCGTGTGACACCTGTGGCCCTTTCCACAGGTGAGTGTCTACAGAAAATTGTAATGTTGCAGCAGAAAGCAGGCCATGCCATGCTATGGAAGCTGACGTTATATGGGACAGACAGGCAGCTGCTAAATACATTTTCTCTGCTCCTTTTTATCATTCTGTTCTTACACGATGAAAAAATAGCAGTTTCAGTCACATTTTTACATAAGAATGCTGGAATATTCATTTTATGCTACAATTAATATTCAATAGATCTTAAGAACAAATCTGGGATTTCAAGTTAAAATGAATATTCACGAGTTCTTGTTATAACTTTCTGAAGCATTTTCTCATTTCGTTATATTAAATTTATGAATCACTTTTTGATTTCACACAAAATAATGAACATCGATAAATTCAAATTAAAATAACCACATACATATTTATTTGTTATGATTGAATTAGTGTGTATATAAGCAGATGCCCGCATGTGTCACCTGTGAGAATTTGACACGACCATCTCCAGAGAGGGAAAGGCAAACCTTATTTGTTTTAACCCTCATGAAATACTCCTTGGTGTGATGAAATGGGGGTTTCACACCCGCAGATGCAGCTTGAAGAGACGGGGACAGTTAGACTGTCCAGAAAGCCGAGGGAGCTCTAAAAGGAGTTCCAGGGAGAACCCTCTCTTAAAGCAGAAAGAATTAATGTGAACAAGAGTTGGCTAGGGGATTGTACAGTAAGAAAGCACAGGAGTGCTGGGAAGAAAGGTGTGTTACTAATTGAGAGACATAGCTGAGGTTAATTATAGCTTGCAGAGAATCTGCACGTCTCTTAAAAGAGAGAGAGAGAGAGACAGAACCAGGTGGGCTGCCAGGAAAGAGGGTTCACACAGATCCAATTGTAGAGATCCCACAGCCTTTGGTTAGGTTCCATATGGTCCTCGTAAATTGGGCTGGCCTACTGCTAACTACCAATGAGAACATAAGAACTACCACACTGGGTCAGACTAAGGGTCTGTCAAGCCCAGTATCCTGTTTCCAACAGTAGCCAATACAGGTCACAAGTACCTGGAAAGATATTTAGTCCTGTGGGAATTCTGCACAATTGCAGAGCACAGAATTACCAGAGAATTCCCCACCTGTGCAGCTGCGCAGAATCTGCGCAGTATTTGGCAGGCCCCAGTATATCGTGAGCAGGACAGCCTCCACTTGTGGCACGATGGGCCTGCTTCATTTTCACCATATCCTGTCCCGCTCGTGGCAAAAATGAAGCAGACCCAGGCATCCTGTGAGCAGAGGCCAAGCCACTTGCAGCAAAGATGGAGCAGGCCTCGGTGAGAGACAGTGTATATGTGTGTGTGTGCATGTGTGTAAGTCTGCAAGCCGGGGGGGGGAGGGGGGAGACAGAACATGTGTAAGGGTGCTTGGATGTGGGTGCCAGAAAGGGAGCCTATATAAAGAGATTGTGAAGGAGTGTGTATATGTGTGAGAGAATGGGAGCTGGTGTGTGTGAAAAAGGGATTGTGTGTATGTGAGGGTGCTTGTTTGTGAGAGAGGGAGCCTGTGTGAAGGTGTGTGTATGTGTAAGGAAAAGAGCCTGTGTGAAGGTATGTGTGTGTGTGTGTGTGTGTGAGAGAGAGAGAGAAAGAGAGAGAAGGAGCCTATGTATGTTGGGGGGGGTGAGCAAGAGAGGGAGCCAGAGTGCTGGGGTGTGTGAGAGAGACATAGGTAGCCTGTGTGAAGGTAACTGCGTGAGAGAGAAAGGAAGCCTGTGAGGGTATGTGTGTGTGAGAGAGAGAGAGAGGGAGAAGTATGAGGGGGTGTGTATGTGCATGAGAGAGAGAAGGGAAACTGTATGAGGGGGTGTGTGTGTGTGTGTGTGTGTGTGCGCGAGAGAGAGAGAGGGGGAGTCTATATGAGAGAGTGTGTGTGTGTGTGTGTGTGTGTGCATGTGCATGAGAGAGAGAGAGGGAGCCTGTATGAGGGGATGTGTGTGTGCGAGAGAGAGGGAGCCTGTGTGAGGGACAGAACTGAGAGAGGGGACAAACTCTGAGAGTGGAGAAAGATTGGAAGGGATTGAGCTTAGAGGGGGAGGGGAGACAGAGTGGCTGGTGGAAGAGTTGGGCCTGAGAGGGCAAAGTGAAAGAGACTTGCTAGGGGAATAGGGAGAGAGGGTGGAAGGGACATTCTTACAGTGAACTTCTAGGGAAATTCTGCTCAAAATATTTAAAACTCTGAATCTTTTAAGTAATAACTTTTTTTCTGTATTATATTTTAAATTATTGTGTTATTTTGACCAATATAAAGTTTGCAGAATTTTGCAGAATTTTAAGTTTTTGTGCACAGAATTTTAACTTTTTTTGCACAGAATTCCCCCAGAGTAACAGTAGATAGATCCCATGCTGCTAATGCTCAGGGATAAGCAGTGGTTTTTCCCAAGTCTATCTGATTAAAACAGTTTATGGACTTCTTCTCCAGGAACTTGTCCAAACCTTTTTTAAACCCAGCTATGCTAATTGCCTTTACCACATCCTCTGGAGCTTAAATGTGCGTCGAATGAAAAAGAATTTTCTCCAATTTGTTTTAAATATACTACTTACTTCATGGGGTGACCCTAGTTTATGTATTTTTTTAAAAAGTAAATAATTATTTACCTATTCTATTCCACTCATGATTGTATAGACTTCTATCATATCCCGCCTCAGCCATCTCTTCTCTAAGCTGAACAGTTCAAATTTCTTTAGCCTTTCTCCTAGGGGAGCCGTTACATCCCCTTTATCATTTTGGACGCCCTTCTCTGTACCTTTTCCAGTGGATCTATATGTTTTTTTGAGATGCAGCAACCAGAATTGCACACAGTACTCTAGATGCAGTCTCAGCATGGAGAGATACAGAGGCATTACGTTTTATTCTCCATTCCTTTCCAAATATTTACCTACATTCTGTTTGCTTTTATGACCACTGCTGCACATTAAGCTGAGGTTTTCCAAGTATTATCCATTATGATGCCCAAATTCCCTGTATGCATCACCTTACACTTGTCCACATTAAATTTCATCTGTCATTTGGATACCCAATTTTCCAGTCTTGCAAGGTCCTCCTGCAATTTATCACAATCCGCTTGTGATTTAACAATTTGGAATAATTTTGTGTCATCTGCAAATGTGATCACCTCACTCATTGTACCCTTTTCCATATCATTTATAAATATACAAGCCGTTAAGCCCGTTAAAACGGGCAACCCTCCCCCCTCACTCTCCCTCCCTCCCACTCTCCCTCCCCCCCTCACTCTCCCTCCCTCCCCCTCCCCTCACTCTCCCTCCCTCCCCTCACTCTCCCTCTCACCCCTCACTCTCCCTCTCACCCCTCCCCTCACTCTCCCTCCCTCCCCTCACTCTCCCTCTCACCCCTCCCCTCACTCCCCTCCCCTCCCTCCCCCTCACCCCTCCCCTCACTCTCCCTCCCCTCTCACCCCTCCCCTCACTCTCACTCTCCCCTCCCCCTCACTCTCTCCTCCCTCACCACCGGGTTCGCTGCTTCTCGCCGCCGCTGCTACTGCTCGCCGCCACCTCTTACTGCCCCTCGCCGATGCCGCCGCCGCTGCCCCTCGCCGATACCGCCGCCGCCACTGCCCCTCGCCGATGCCGCCACTCCTCGCTGATGCCGCCGCCTCTACTGCCCCTCGCCGATGCCGATGCCGCCGCTGCCCTCGCCGATGCCGCCGCCGCCGCTGCCCCTCGCCGATGCCGATGCTGCCGCTGCCCCTCGCCGATGCCGCCACTCCTCGCTGATGCCGCCACTCCTCGCCGATGCCGCCACTCCTCGCTGATGCCGCCGCCTCTACTGCCCCTCGCCGATGCCGATGCTGCCGCTGCCCCTCGCCGATGCCGCCGCCGCCGCTGCCCCTCGCCGATGCCGCCGCCGCCACTGCCCCTTGCCGATGCCGCCGCTGCTGCAGCCGCCATGTTATCAAGCAGCTGACGCTCTGCTGTGACCGACGTGCTCGCACATGCGCAGTAGAGTTGCTCTCTACTGCGCATTTGCGGCACGTCGGTCAACCTTCATTTATTAGGTTGATTAAAAAGCATCGGTCCTGAGGCACTCCACTGTTTACCCTTTTCCACTGAGAAAATTGTCCATTTAATCCTACTCTCTGTTTCCTGTCTTTTAGCCAGTTTGCAATCCACGAAAGGACATCACCACCTATCCCATGACTTTTTACTTTTCCTAGAAGCCTCTCATGAGGAACTTTGTCAAACACCTTCTGAAAATCCAAGTACACTACATCTACCGGTTCACCTTTATCCACATGTTTATTAACTCCTTAAAAAGGATTTGTTAGGCAAGACTTGCCTTGTGTCCCATTAAACCATGTCTTTCTACATCTTCTGTGATTTTATTCCTTAGAATAGTTTCTTTGATTTTCCCCAGCACCGAAGTCAGGCTCACCGGTCTGTAGTTTCCCAGATCCCTTTCTAAAGATCAGGGTTACACTGGCCATGCTCCAGTCTTCAGGTACAAAACCGAGGTGATTCTGGTGACCGAGGACAGGAACTGAAAAGCTCTAAGTGTGAAATGTAAACCGATGCATGGAAAAAAAGTTGTGTTTTACTCCAAGTGGCTGGCTCTCGGCTGTGGGCTCCAGAGGGGAGCAGTCCCCAAACTTTTTAAATAAAGGGCCACATGTGACAGCCAGGAGGGGGATGCCAGGCGGAAGGTCGGAGGCCGCAAGCGGAGCCCATCTCACTCGCGGCAGAAGAAGAGGGAGGGCCTCTGGGCTGAGAGCGGTGGAAGCACTCGGCAGCTGCCTAGAGCGCCACCACGGGTCTGGAGCTGCAACTGCACGGCCTTTTCTTCTGTTCCCCCCCCCCACCAACTCCCACGGCCCGGAAGAGTAAGTGGTGGGTCCGCACGGGCGGGAAGAAGGAAAGCTCATGCAGTCGCGGACTGAAGCAGGACGAAGAGTAACAGCGCTGCCCCCTACCCTCCCCACCGCAGATGCAGGAAGTAGAGCCACACCAGCCCTCCCCCCCCCCCCCCCCCCGTGCCACCTCAAGAAAAATGAAGAGACCCTGTCTGTCGCTGGGGCTGAAGGAGTAAAGCTGCTGCTGCTGCTGCTGTGCTTATGATGGGGATCGGGTTAGGAAGTGAGAGAGTGTTTGTCTCTATGTGTGTGTTTATGTGTGACATCATGTCTGTGTGTGTCAAGGGGAGTCTGTGTGCTAGAGCACGTCTGTGTGTGTGAGTATGGGAGTGAGAGTGCATGTTTGTGTGGGAGAGAGAGAGCTGTGTGTGTGAAAGAGAGACAAATGGAGGGAGCCTACGTGCAGGGGTGCGTGAAAATGTGTGCAAGAGAGAGAGGGAGAGGGGAACCAGAGATCACTGGGGGAGGGAGAAGGGACGGAGAAGTAAGGGGGGGGGGGAGGGGGTGACACCCCAAATGCCAAATACTTTAGGTACATCACTGTTCAACAGCATTAAATATTGGCTGACATTAACCCCGTGTGACAACCAAATGCCCCTCTGCACTGTCTGTACCTCTTGCACCTGGCGTGGAATTACTTCAATCTGCAACAATCTCACTCTGAGAGGCCCTTGCCTTCCGTGCTGCTCTACGCCTCTCTGGCTATCCCCCCACTGCCCCTTGCAGGCTCTGCCTCCATGGCAGTCTCCTCTGTCTGTAAGAGAGAGTCTGTTCTAAGTGAATCCTAAACAATATCTGGCTTCCCCCAACTACCATCAGCTTCCTCTGCCATCAGGATCTGCTGATTTCAGTCTCAGATTTCTTGGAACCACAACATTCACCGGCTTCCTGCTCCTTTTGGGACTCCAGCTCCCTATTTCTCCTGTGTTCCAAAGCAGCTTTACCTCTGGGGATCTCTTTACAGCGCTTTCTGTGCTTCTGGTCGACTGCTTTCTCTATATCTGGGCTGTTCCTAGGTGAGGTGTCGACCTCATCACAGTGCACTGCAATTGCCGGTTTCTTTGCAGGCCCAGGAGAAGACTGTATGGAAGTTCAATTCCACTATGCAGCGCTTGCTCCGGTTTTGCACCAGCATTTTTTACCCCCATCCAAAACGACTGGGATATTCTCAGTGAAACAGCGAGAGCAGGTGCTGCACTGGATAAAACAGAGCACAGCCCCCCTCCCACCCCCAGGGTGCTTGCTATTCATCTCGGGAGCATGGATCCATCCTGTTATTTCAATTTGCCCATCTTTTCTATTGCTCCAGGGAGGAAATGAAAGCAAAAAGCTGCAACAAGTAATCCAATCACTATGAAAGCGTTGAAGTGCAAATTAAATTAAATTAAATCTCTATACCTGTTCTGACAATTAAAAACCCCCACCAAAAAACACCCCAAATATCCTGTTTTGTGCCTCTGTTTGAGCCTCCTGTTTTCTTTTCCCCTGTGGCACAGCAGCGGACACCTGTAGGACTGGCCCATGTGTGCTGCTGAATCAGTTTCTGCTGTGTTTCAGTCAAGTTGCAATTGCTTCAAATCGTTGCTCCGTGCCTGCAAGCAAATATCCATCTGTTCATTCCTACGTTAACAGCATTGCCAGTGTTCCTTTAATATTTTTTTTTTCAAAATCTATTATTTTTCAGACTCCTAGCAATTGTATTTCTTTCAAAACTTTGCAATGGAACTCGGTGTTTCTGATGTCAGAAAGCTCTAACTTTTTCTGACTGCCGTGCACAGCTAAAAACATAAAAAGGAACAAGAAATATGGAGAAATAAAAGCTTGAAGAAAAGAAGAGGGTAGTCGTAAGGATAGGAGCTAGTGCAGTTCTGACATAATGAGGCAATGCTTATGAACAGACTCGGTTTTAAAAGCTCTGCCAGAAAACATTTGTGCGGCCTCAACAAAAGATCTTTTTAGCAGCAATTGTGAACACCAGAGCAGCGGCAAACTGCAAAGCTGGCGTTACTTCAGCAGAAGGCAACAAGTATCTGAAACCAAAGCATGGAAAAGAAATTAAAGAGAAATAAATTAGAAAAAAAACCCCCAATATTGCGGGCCAGTCTGTGATTTAGAGGCAAAGTGCCATGCACTGTCATGAGGAAGGTCCCCGGTTTAATCTCCAAGTCTGGTTTTCCATTCCCCAGGACAGCTGGAGATGCTGTGGGTATTTTGGGGAAGGGAGGGAGTCAAGGTCAATGCTCAAGAATGACACCTAGTGGTTGGATTCTAGGCCCATGACTGCAGGGTTCTGGATAGAGTCGTGATGCCTGGGTTAAAATAGGGGGGAAATGTCCAGGTAGCCTCTGCTAATACTAGCAACAGTAACAGGGAATAGACTTAGTTTTTGGGTACTTGCCAGGTTCTTGTGTCCTGGATTGGCCACAGTTGGAAACAGGATGCTGGGCTTGATGGACCCTTGGTCTGACCCAGTATGGCATGTTCTTATGTTCTTATGATCCCAGTCCTGATTCCAACTGAGCAGGAGGCCCAAAGGAGCAGAAGGAAATCTTATCCACTGAAAAAGACGGCTAACAGCACCAGTTTGAAACTTGCATGCAGTAACCCGGTCCACAAAACTGCAAACCATGTTACTGTCCGTTCACTGATCGTTCATAAATAGTACATCCACCGTATTTCTGAGTCTTCCAACAGGACTTCAAGCAGAGGAAAAGCCTGGTATTAAGAGCAATGGGGCTGGCCCAGTCCCTCACGCGGAGGGACCTGGGTTTCTTTCCCAGATCAAGTCTTCTGCTCCCTGAGTCAGCTAGGACTGGGTAGAGGCAGCGTTCATAGCCCCCGTGGGAAGGAAGTCATAGCCACACAAAAGACAGGCAATACCTAATGGTCAGATGTAGGACCCATCATTATAGGGTTCTGGCAGGAGCCCTTGGCCGAGAACAGTCGCTGCAGTGATTGGATTAAAGTAAGTTGGGAGGGGCTATATATCGGGGGAAAAATTCTCCAGGTAGTTGTAAATGAAGGTTCATGGCACCAGATCCCAGCCCTAGTTCTGATTAAGCTGGAAACTCAAAGGAACAGGCAGAAAGTATTGGGTCAAATAAACTGCAATAGCAATAAATTTGAGCTTGAGATAGTAGTGAAACAGGGGTTTTGTGTACACTAGGATTTCTTGTTTTGCCTTAGGCCTGCTGTTTTTCCCCCCCGAGACACCTCATTTTCCTCCGAGCTGGCCCTTCAGGTTCTGTTTGACCTTTACATTGCCGTTCAAAGAGAGGTTTTGAATGTTTGCTCTACTCAGAGTGAGGCTGGAACAGCATGATCTCCCAGAATCCTCAGGGAAGCTGTAAAATTGTAACATGCTGCAGTGTCATTGACCAGGATGTTACAGTCTTACAGCTTCCCTGAGGATACTGGTCAGGAAGCCATTGCTTAGAGCTATTGTTAGTACCTTGTATCCTGATTGGTCCATCAGACACAGCTCATAGAGAACTAGCCCCAAAGCTGCTAGAATTCTCTAGTCTTTGCTGAAAGTGGCAGTTGGAGAATTATGGCCTGAGACAGGGACTCCCTTTAGCCTGCTGTTAGACTCAGTTAACTAGCTAATGTTATTGTGATATCCTTTTTTTCTGCCTGTTGTAAAGCAGTTTTATATACAATCATTAACATTCACTGTTCTGATAGTTTAATAATAAACTCTTTAATTTATTAGCATTGTATTTGTGGCTGATTGGTATCCCAGGTGAGTGAGATACTGGGTGTTAACAGTGTTTTAGAAGTATAATCTGCATTTTTCTGGGAACCATGAGATCACAGATTTGTGGAGTCACCATGCCCCCAAAAGGCCCTCAGGGGATAGCTTTTGGATAGAGTACTTACCCAAAAGCAAACAAGAACCCAGTTGGCAGGAGAGGGATGCTATTACAGGAAGACGTTTACAGGTGCAGTTGGGCCTAAGAAGTGCTGGGCAGGATCCTTCAAAAAGCCTCAGGGTTAACGCTGAGTGGATGTTAGGGGTAGCACTTAGGCATCATTTGCCAGAGATCATACCCAATGTACCCTGGAATATGAGTCAGATTCATTCTGTCATTGTAAACGCAAAAACAAAATCCATTTGGTGACACTAACCAGTTTGAAAGTCTTCTCCTAAGGGATATTTGCCCCTGAGGGTTAAATGTAAGAATCAGGAAAAAGTTGCATAGTGATTTTTTGTAAGACAGTTCGCTTGTCCAGATTTGCCTGTAAGATTTTTCCTTTGAGGGTGCATGAAGAAAAGACGAAATGGCTCACACTGATAAAACAATAGAAAGATCAAAGGGTAAGATGCCAAGTCCAGAAATAAAGGAGGTGATAATATAACCAGCTGAGCAAGGATTAGACTTCAGAAGTGGTAATGCAATGCAGCCTCAAGATCGGAAGCTGAAAAGAGCTGAGAGGGCAATAAGGGTCAGAGGGAGCACAAGAGAGAGGAAAAGTAACACCTGGGGAGAAAGAACAGCAAAGAATAAGAAACGAGGAGAGTGTTTGTTCCAAGAACAGATAAATATAGTAAGCACTGTGCCAGCGAGCAATGCTTCTGTGTCTGTTTTCAAAGCAAGGCACCTTTTGTCTGAGCAAAGCCATTTGAAAACAAAGATAAAGCATGTATTTATTCCCACAGCACACATGCACAGTATCTATGGCTTTTTATGAAGCATTGCAAGTGGTACCAGACTCTTCCAGCTGCTAGAATAATATCAATTACTAGCTAGATCAACAGTACAGACGTCTAGCAGCTGTATCGATCCAGGAGAAAAACCGATCCTTTGCAGGCTGTGATATCTTTTATTAACTTAATGTAAAAATTGTCTAAAGATGGTGAACAGAGCTTTTCAGACCACCTGGAAGAAACCTCTGAAGTCCCAAAGGCCGATGTGCAACATCTTTCAGTAATTTCTATGTTCGTGTCAGGAAGTATCCGATCCGTGCTCGGCCATCAGGGCCACTCTGGTGGGAAGGCGAATGTTTGCCCAGGGGCTGGAGAAGAACCAGGGAGAAGCGCAAGGCAGGAACACTGGAACTGGTCACAGTCACGACTTGGAAAACTGGACTGCGTGACAGGAAGGTTTTATCAAGCAGGAGCACGATTACCAGGCAAGAATATGGGGACCACGCTTATAGGAAATCAGGGGTCCCACGGCTAGCACCTTCTGCAGTGGAGACACCAAGAAGGTTGTTGGACCAGCAAAGGTGGATCAGGCTAGATCTCTTTATATGCAGTCCTCAATTTGGGGGGGGGGAGGGGGTATCTGACTCTTGGTCTGGGATCCCCAGGGCTGTGGTTTGAAACCCTGTAAACCCTGACAGTCAGTTCAGCAAGAAGAGTGCCTGGCTTTAAAAAAGAAATGGGGATCTGCAGCAATCTCTGCTCATGAGTACAGACAAGTGCATGCCGTATTTTAGGTTTCGTAAAGATAACGGTATCAAAGCGTTGGCGGCATCAGTTATCTGTGCTAAGAGACAGAGAAACTTGAAATCTTACACACGGGTGATGATGACAGGCATCTGCTGGGAAGGAAAGTGCTCTGAGAATTTGTCAAATCTGTATCAAATTTCTTTAAATAGGTTCAGCCAACTACTGTAATTTACCTCTGAAATTTTACAGGTTTTTCAAATTGTTTGATGAACCTATTTTGAAGAAATATGCATATCTTTACCTCCTATGCAGGATAACGGGAATTAAATAGCACAAGCACAACTACAGCTTGTACCTGCTTCTGCAATCAATTTACTACTGCTGGGACCAAGTGTCTGGTGTAAAGGCTACAGCTTTGCAGGCACCAGCCTCTAACACACGTGTGTCCTCTTGGCTATACAGCCAGCAACCAAAAGCTGAGGCCAGGGGACTCGCTGCCAGATCCTGTGTTGTGCTTATAGGATGGTAGAAATCCTAGGATGGTACTTACTGTTCTTAGAATAGCTTTAAATTCTCAAACTGAGCTCACCAGGCAGTGAGGAAGGGAAGAAATGGGAAACTCCAAAACTCTGATGGGTAGGCCCTCATGCTAAGGACTCACTGCATCTCCGTGCATGCAAAATTCGGAGTGACTGTCATCTTGAAGTCAGGGCCTGCTGCTTAATACTCAGGCCTCTTACGGTAGTAATAAGGTACGTTCAGCTGTGCTTGGCATGGAGGAGTCAGTCGCCTGGTGGTGAGAGCAGTAGGCTGAGAAGCCGGGAAGTTAGGGTTTGAATCCTGCTTCACCCACAGGTACGCCTTGTGACCTAGAACAACTTGGGAGGCGATTTACTGCTATATTTTACCATGGAAAGGGGTGAAATATCCTAGGGTGGGGGGGAGAGCGTTTCCGCAATATTGGGCCCATTCCCAGTAAAATATCGCAGCCATTTCCTGCAATGTTTTTTTCTTGCACAAAAATCCCGCTATAAATATTATCATGGGGACTTGAGGAAAAACATGCACTGGCAGCACACTTTGCCCAGGACCACCATTGTGTTAAAGGGTCACATGGCCCAAACATAAGCCCCCTCCCTCCAAGTGCAAAAATCCCCCCAGGGGTCTGGTGAGACCCCCGCCCAATCCCCCGCCGCTTGTCAAGGCAGCTCCGCAGGGCCCAAAGTTGTAAAATAAGAAAAAAAAAAAGCATGTGATGCCTCTCCTCCTTCCTATCTCTCCCCCCCCCCCCCCCCCCGTTTTAAATAAATTTTCCCCTCCAGATTCCAAATCTCCCAAGGCTTCCTGCCCCCCCCCCCCCCCAACATTAATAGTCTGTGGTATCGAGAAATAAGTTTCTGGTGTCCAGTGGACCCTCACCTTAGTCCACCCCACACCCTCCCTCATACCTTAAGAAGATATCTATGATGCCTAGTGGGCCCTGGAGCACCGTCTAGATTCTGGGCTTGTTAACGCTATCTTTCAAGATGGCACCAACCAGCCTTTGCCTCATCACGTGATAGGAGCAAAGGAAAATGGCGTCAACCAGCCCAGAGCCTAGGGGGCGTTCTGGGCCCAACTAGATACCAGGATTGTCTTCTTATGGTATGGGGGACTTTGGGGGGCCACTAGACACCAAGGACTAGTTTTAATGTTGGGGGGGGGAGTGTTTTGAACCTGGGGGCATATTTATTTAAAGGGGTGGATTTTGCGAAGTGAGCGAGGCATCACCATATAATTATTTATTATTATTTTACAGTTTTGAACACTGCGGGGCCGCCTTGACAGGCAGCAGGGGCATGGGCAGAGGTCTCCCCAGACCCTCAGGAGGATTTTTACACTTGGGGGGGGGACTTTTTGGGCTGTGTGGGCCTTTAAATATCAGCATGGGAGCATCAAGACATACTTTAGCACCCAATGCTCCCCTGGGAGAATATCTACAACTCTATATACTCGTGTAAAAGTCAAGAAATTAAACTCAAAAAATTCAGTCTTAAAACAGGATTGTCTTATCCACAGGTCAACCCATATTAGTTATTTTGATAGTTATTCCCAGTGATTGACCCCTTCCCTTCCTCCCCCATGGCTATCCCCAGATGTTTGACTCCTACTCTCCCTCCCCCATGGCTATCCCCAGATGTTTCACTCCGCTCCCTCCCCATGGCTATCCCCAACATTTCACTCCTTCCTCCCTCCCCATGGCTATCCCCAGATGTTTCACTCCTTTGCTCCCTCCCCCATGACTATCCCCAGATGTTTCACTCCTTCCCTCCCTCCCCTATGGCTATCACCAGATGTTTCACTCCTTCGCTCCCTCCCCCATGGCTATCCCCAGATGCTTGACTCCTTCCCTTCCTCCCCCATGGCTATCCCCAGATGCTTGACTCCTTCCCTCCCTCTCTCATGGTTATCCCCAGATATTTGACTCCTTCTCTCCCTCCCCCATGTTTGACCCCTTTCCCTTCCCTCCCCCTCCCATTTCCTTAACTCACTCACTGCTATCAGGATGATTTTGTTCTTTTATAAACCAGACTGATTGGCAGCCTGAGTGGACTTACACACCCCTGATGTAAACATTTTGGAATAACAATCAGTATGGTTGTGGAATTATATATAGCAAAAGAGATTTGGGGGTAAATGGCAGGAATGTGCATTTTGTTAAAAAGAATAAGAAATCTATTCAGGCATTTTTGTTTCAGAATCTGGGAAATAAATACAAACGACTCGTGCCCTAAAAATCAACAAAAATGTTTTTTTGCATTCATTTTTATTACCCATATATAGATGATTTGTATTGAACTATCTTATAAGGTTTATCTTATGTTATGACCCGTTTTACTGTTAATAGCCACCTCTGTTCTTTGTATCGCCCTGAGTGAACGTTATTGTTGCATTGTAAACCGTTGTGATATGTATATTTTACAGGAACATCGGTATAGAAAAGCATAAAATAAATAAATAAATAAATAAAATGACGATGGGACTTGTGGCTGCTCAGGTGCGTCCTCCATCCTCCCCTGCGATGTCCTCCTCTGGCAGTATGATTCCTTCCCTCCCGCCCCCTCCCGATCCCTTATCTCATCTTCTCGCTGCTATCAGGACGACCACGGGTCTTCTGGTTGCTCAAGGCATTCTTCCTCCTTCCCTGCCAGGGCCTGATTGGCGCACTTAAAACCACATGGTTCAAAGCGCGACACTTCTAGGAATATACTATCTCACATTTTTTCTAAATGAATCAATCTTTCTCTTAGTGAGAGCCTCATTCCTAATTCTTTAAAAAAAAGCAGTTGTGTGTCCACTTAAAAAAAAAGTACACTTGATCCTGCTGACCCAGGCAACTACCGACCAATTTCTTCTTTGCCATTCTTAGCCAAAATTCTTGAATCGACAGTACTTTCACAACTCACAGAACATCTCGAGAAGTTTGAAATTCTAGATCCTCATCAACACGGCTTTTGCCAATCTTTGAGCACTGAGATATTGCTATTATCTCTCACTGACTTTTTAAGAAGAGGTGTTGATTCTGGCCAAAAATATTTGCTTGTCTCTCTTGATATTTCCTCTGCTTTCGATATGCTCGACAATAACATACTTCTGTTTTGACTGCAAGAATGTGGCCTTTCAGGAAAATGGTTCAAATCTTATTTGTCAGATAGATCTCACTCAATAAAATTTAACAACAACCTGTCTTCATTTTCTGATATCAAAACTGGTGTCCCTCAGGGATCCTCATTGTCTGCTTCCCTTTTTAATATTTATCTTGCTCCAATTTGTAAACTCCTTTCTACCTTAACTGATTGTTATAATATTTATGCAGATGACATTCAGTTCATGAAACATATTCACCAATCTTGAGACAAGACCATGGATCTTCTTAATATCTGTTTTTCAACAATCCAAAAATGGCTCAGACATAATAAACTATCTCTGAACATGGCTAAGACAGAGTTTCCGGCAATTCATAGCCTGCATACTTCCTTCAATGAAAACATCATCTTGATCAATAATTTCTCTTTTACCATTAAAAATCACATCAAAAGTCTTGGAATAATACTAGATGATAATCTGTATTTTCACCCTCAAATAAAACAAGTTATTTCACATGGTTTTTATAGGCTTCGTGTACTTGCTGGTCTTAAAAAGCTGCTTCATGATTTAGATTTTTGTAGTCTTTCAGGTCTCCATCTTCCCAATTACTGACTATTTTAAGAGTTTATATCTTGGTTTACCTTATACCTCTTTACATCCCTTACAGTTGTTACTTAACTCCACTGCTCGTTTGCTTGCTGGCCTAAAAAGGTCTGAGCACATTACACTTGCCCTGATTGAGCTGCACTGGTTATCGATACAAGAAAGAATTAAATACAAGACCGCTATGTTGATTTTTAAACTTTTAAATGATAATACTTGTCATTGGGCCAACTCAATGCTCAAACTTTACCAACCTACGAGGGCTTTAAGATCATCACAACGTGATCTCCTCGAGATCCCATATCCTAAAGTGGCGCATCTAGAAATTACTCGAGAGTGTGCTTTTTCCGGTGCTGGGCCCACTTTTTGGAATTCTCTCCCAACTGACCTAAGACAATCTGATTCACTTAAGGATTTTAGGAAGCAAGTGAAAACCTTTTTATTTAAATTAGCTAATTTTTAGTGTAATGCTTTTTTTTTAGTTTTTTACATTATGTTTAATATTATTTGATATTATTCTTAAATTATTAGGCCATTGTTTTATTTTTATTTTAGTGCAATATTTATTTTAGAGTGAAATTTTTTTAGTTATTATAATTTTATGTGATCATCCTTGTTTTGATTTTATGTTTACATGATTATGTATGTATTATTTTGTTCATCGCCTAGCCTTTTTTAGGGTAGGGAGATTCAGAAATTTTAATAAATGTAAATGTAGAGATGGTCTCCAGCTGCAGGGAGAGAGGGCACCTGCTGTCACCACCATGCTCAGCCTCCTGCATCCACTGCTTTTCAGCTGAACTAGCAGCTAAGTCCACGTTGGGAAGCCCAGCTACCAGACCAAGGCACACCTCTGAGGAACCATGGAAATCGCCTCAGGAATTCTCAACTGGGGGAGGGACATTTAAGTATCACCAAAGGAGAGAGGGGCTTTCTTTTCCTAAATTTAGAATTTCAAATTTCTCTTTTCAAAAAGCTCAAAGCAATCCCCATAGGGAGATGCACATCCACCATCTGCTGGAGACAGAGAATACTGGCAGGCTGGGGGTCACTGCAGGGTTACATATACTGTGACATCAGCTTGCTCCGTTGCTGGCAGGGGAGCATAAACCCACTGGTTCTGAGTCCATCTGTCTACACGCTAGGAAATCTTGTCATTAACATGCAATTTACATGCGATTGGCGCTATTGCCTACGGGCTGGTTAGCAAGTGCATTATGGATGCGCTAATGCATGTATTGTATAGGAACGCCCATCTAGCACGTCTAAAATGTGCGTCCAAACCATATTGAATGGCCTGATATTGAATCGGCCCGCTTGTCACTTTGCAGTGGCCTGTTTTCCTGCCATTTACATTGTTTTCGGTACATTTACTGCCGTCTAGTTTCCATTTCAAATCATTGCATTTTTCAGAAGTGTTTTACTGCCACTTATGTTCCTCTAATGGTCAATACTGCTTTCAGCCTCACATTCACATAAGGCCTTTAAGTATGTGTGTGTTTTATGATTTCAGTAGAGTACTAATTATTATTTGTCTTTGTCCATCAGCTCCGAGTTTGGGGTTTGGTTATTATTGTTTCCTAAATCTAGTGGGGCACATAATAGGCGCACCAAGGCATTTACAAGGTAGAGGCATGCCTAATTATTCTTCCTGCGAACAAATGAACACGATTGCCACATATTCTACATCAACACTGGGACTCCCAGGATCCCCGTACACTTAAAAAACCTCAGAGTGGAGGGTGAGAATTTATCTGCATCCTGGTGGAACAGAAGGCGCCACCATTAATAAATTACTGTCTAACAAGCAACTCCCACCATGCCTATTTATTGTCCTTATCATATGCTCTGCCGTGCATCATTTGTGTCGAAACTGTAATTTTCATTTAGAAATTAAAGTATTTGCCTTCACAAGGATTCTGAAACATCTTCACAGAGATTTGGGGCGCAGAGACTGTACATTAGTCCCCTGGATATCATTTAGTGCCTATCAACAGTTGAGGATTACATTAGCATTGCATGAACTAAAGAAATCTGTCATTTTCCCTGAAATATGCACATAAATAAAGCGTTGAATTACAGGCTGCGAGATTTAAGAATATAAAACTCTTGCGAGATGGTAAAGAAACTCTGGTTTATGGACAAACTTGCAAATTATGAAGTTAGATGTTTTCGTTATCAAAGACTGTAGTTACAGCAAACGTTGGGCTGTATCGTGGATGCTCGTCTTGTTCTATACGGTTCATCTGCATATTGTTTCATATAGTGCAGAAACAAAGCATGCAGTTATCAAACAGCAAATCTTATTATGAGGATGCATGCCGCATACATTTTGATGACACCAGATACAGGACGCTGGATTAAGAGAACTCTGCCCCACCATTGGCAGATATTGTTCTGTGATACTGCCAGAGCCTGAATTCTGTGTTCACATCTGCCAGCATCGTTCTCCGACGGCACAGAATCCATGAAAACCTCTAGTACTGTCTCTGCCTGTCACTTTACCTCTCCAGGTAATTAGGCGTATTAATAGGAAATGGGTAATGAGACCCTTTGGATCTCCGGTGTGCCTGGGGAATAAATATTTCCTGAATAGGTCCCCAATCCATACTCGGGAGCAATCAGGATAATTCCAGGGGAAAAAAAAAGATGTGTTAGATGCAGTGGTTCCACCTTGCTTCTTCAAAAGTGTACAGTGCTGTTTTATAACACTACCACCCTCAGGAGGTTTAAGAGCTATTCCAAGAGCAGCAAATAACCTGGGTTAGTACCAGTTTTTTCTTGTTCTAGCAACAGTCAAGGTTTAGGGTTGAGAAGGGAAGCAAATGGTTTATAAGCTGCCTTCCACCAGGACAGTTACTATACCAGGTTGGGGGATTCGGCATCCTGTGTGTGGATGACAACCTTCCTTCCCCTGGGGATAATTAATGAATCAATCTGATTACTCTGGATCTGTCTACTTCTTGAAGATTTGCAGCTTTTGGTTCCTTATGGGAATTAATCCGGAAATGTTTCTGTGGGGTTCTGCTACAATAGTATACATTTTAACTTTGCGTCTTATAGGAATACAAGCCGTAAAGCCCGTTAAAACGGGCTACATCCCTCTGTCTCTCACCTCCCCCTCATTCTCTCTCCCCTCACTCTTCACCACCCCCCTCCCCCACCCACTCCTCTCCACCCTCCCTCTCCTCTCACTCAGTCCCCCCTCTCCCTCACTCCCTCCCACTCAGTCCCCCCTCTCCCTCCCTCCCTCCCTTCACCCACCTCCATTTCCTCCCGGCGCCGTAAGCGCGACTTCCCGCAACCCTCACCCGGCTCCATTAACTCCTCCCGCTCCTGCCGGCAGATCTCGGGGGGGGTCACTCCCGCGCGCGCGGCAGTGACCCCCCCGAGATCTGCCGGCAGATCTGGGGAGGAGAAGCAGCGGCACCGCGCGCGCGCGCGGCGCCGCTGCTTCTCCTCCCGCTCCTGCGGCCCCACCGCCATTTTTTTTTTCTGATCGACATCCTTGCCCGCACATGCGCAGTAGAGCTGCGCTCTACTGCGCATTTGCGGGCCGTCGGTCACAGGCCATTTATAAGGTAGACAAGCCGTAAAGCCCGTTAAAACGGGCTACATCCCTCTGTCTCTCACCTCCCCCTCATTCTCTCTCCCCTCACTCTTCACCACCCCCCTCCCCCACCCACTCCTCTCCACCCTCCCTCTCCTCCCACTCAGTCCCCCCTCTCCCTCCCTCCCTCCCTTCACCCACCTCCATTTCCTCCCGGCGCCGTAAGCGCGACTTCCCGCAACCCTCACCCGGCTCCATTAACTCCTCCCGCTCCTGCCGGCAGATCTCGGGGGGGTCACTCCCGCGCGCGCGGCAGTGACCCCCCTGAGATCTGCCGGCAGATCTGGGGAGGAGAAGCAGCGGCATCGCGCGCGCGCGCGGCGCCGCTGCTTCTCCTCCCGCTCCTGCGGCCCCACCGCCATTTTTTTTTTCTGATCGACATCCTTGCCCGCACATGCGCAGTAGAGCTGCGCTCTACTGCGCATTTGCGGGCCGTCGGTCACAGGCCATTTATAAGGTAGATTATGCTGTTAGATTACTTCTGTCGCATACATGAGCAGCCAATGAAAAACGATGAACTTTTTTTCAAATGTGCAAAGTTATGCACGCTTTTCCTTTCAAAACATACGTGAAGCAAGATCTGTGCAGACACGGAAAAGTCCAGCAGTTTTATACTCCCAACTTCAGGTACATTGCAATCTTTAAAGAAACAAAAAGGATCTATTGGGTGCTTTTACTCCTCATGCATAGTTGTCATAAAAGCAGATCCAAGGCCAGAATAAATGTTACGGGTTTGACAGAACACTCTGGGGCTGATGCAGAAAGGTGCATTCTGGAGAACGTTCAGTGCAACGCACCTTTTACCCTGCATTTGTGTGCGCCTTTTCTGCGGGCGAAACGTACTCCCGATGCAGAAAGCAGCTTTGCGGGCAGAAAATGTGCGTACCCCAAGGAGAGTAATACTCAAGAGCCGATGCAATAATCTGAATGTTAAAAAACTGTGTGCTGGTTTCCAGTTTCGATACTTATCGAAATTAGTGAAGCTAACCAAATCGGTAGTGCAGTAATAATGAGAGATTTCAATTACCTGTATGGTAGATTTCAATTACCTGTATTACCTCCATTTCCTTCCCTCTAAGATGGTTGAGACGTCTGGTCCCGTCTGAAATGAAATGTGGCTCTACAACTGAAGTGTTTCTATATGCCCCTGAGGAAGCTTACCCAGCGAAACACCGGCCCGTGTAGGGCTTTTCTTACTAATGCTATTTGAAAGAGTCATTTGTTTATCAAGAATGGAGGACATTTTTAAATAATTGAAAAAAGAAAAAAAGTTTGTTGCATTAAAATTATGATGAAGGTGAATGATAGATAAGACCGGTTAGTGTCTGCTTGAGAGTGACACATAACGTCAAGGCTTGCTGACACCTTCTTAGGCCAATTTTTGAAATTGTTTTTGGGTTCCACATTTCCTGTGATAGATTGCAATTACCCCAATATTGACTGGGTAAATGTATCATCGGGTCACGCTAGAGAGATAACGTTCCTGGATGGAATAAATGACAGCTTTATGGAGCAATTGGTTCAGGAACTGATGAGAGGGGAGCAATTTTAGATCTAATTCTCAGTGGAGCACAGGATTTGGTGAGAGAGAATGATGGTGGGGCCGCTTGGCAATATTGATCATAATATGATCAAATTTGAATTAATGGCTGGAAGGAGGACAATAAGTAAATCAATGACTCTAACACTACACTTTCAAAAAGGAAACTTTGATAAAATGAGAAAAACAGTTCGAACAAAACTGAAAGGTGCAGCTACAAAGTGACAACAGGCATGAACACTATAAAAAAAATACCATCCTAGCAGCGCAGTCCATATGTATTCCGCGCATTAAGAAAGGTGGAAGGAAGGCAAAATGATTACCAGCATGGTTAAAAGGGGAGGTGAAAGAGGCTATTTTAGCCAAAAGATCTTCCTTCAAAAATTGGAAGAAGGATCCATCTGAAAAAAACAGGAAAAAGCATAAAGATTGTCATGTTAAATGTAAGACATTGATAAGACAGGCTATTTATTTATTTATAACATTTTATATAACTGTCATTTAAAGAGGTTCCATCACAATGGCTTACAAATATCATGAAAAGAGAGAATTTGAAAAGAAGCTGGCCAGAGAGGCAAAAACTCATAACAAAAACTTTTAAAAATATATCTGAAGCAGGAACCTGCAAGGGAGTCGGCTGGACCATTAGATGATCAAGGGGTTAAGGGGGCAGTTAGGGAAGGCAAGGCCATTGCAGAGAGACTAAATCAAGTCTTTGCTTTGGTGGGGGAGTCCCGCAAGCGGCTTCACTCACCACTGTTGGCCGGACGCCGGCTCTGCTCGCAGTGCTGCCTGTGTGCTTCCATTCTTCGTGGCTGGAGATGCCGCTGATGCTGTCTTGCACGACCGAAGAGCTGCTGATCCTGATCCTGATCCCGCCTGAACACCAACTCCAGCACTCCCTGGTGTCCCTTAGGCACGTGTGTGTGCAGCAGCGGACTCACGATATCGGACCGGCCCGGGTATTCACCGCCCAGGCTGGCCCAGGACACGTCACGTGGTCTGCCGAGCACAGCTCTGTCATGGCCGCGCAAGGCAGACCACGTGATTGGAGCGATCAGCCCACCGGGGGATGCCCGATCCCCCGATAAGCCAATCTATCCCTGCACGTGTGCCTCAGCTTTGAAGTTAAAGGGCCCTCGGCAGGAAAAGCCCGAGGTGACCTGTGATGACGTCCTCACCTGCCAGCCCTTCAATAGGGCTCCTCAGTCAGTTCCTCATTGCCTTTGCAAGGTCTCCAGTTACTTCTCTTGGCCCTGTGGTTTCCTTGTCCTCATTCCTGATACCAGGTCTTCGCTCCTGATTCCAAGTCTCTGGTCCTGCAAGGTCTCCTGTGGTTTTCGTCTTGTTCCAGTGTCTTAATCTTCGCCTTGTCCAAGCGTCTGGTGTCTTCAGCCTTCCGACCAGAGTCCTACTCCTGAATTCCTAGTCTTGCTCATAGTCTTCCGAGTTCCAGAGTTCTGGTCCTGAGTTCCTGGCCCTTCTCTTCTGAAGCATTGGTCCCGCCTGGGACTGTTGGTCCTTGTCTTCAGTCTTTGTCTGGATCTTCATCTTGCTGGGACTCCTAGTCTTTAGTCTTAGCCTGGTGCCTTGCCTTGCTTGGACTCTCTGTCTTCAGCATCGGCCTAGCTCGTGCCTGGATGCGCTCGGCCACCCTGCGGTGTGCACCACGGCCAGCCCCGGTGTTGTGCAGGTCGCATCGCAGCACAGGGGCCTACACTTGTCTGTGGTATGAAAGGGCCTTTGGAGTGGCCA
This sequence comes from Rhinatrema bivittatum, assembly GCF_901001135.1. Classification (NCBI taxonomy): domain Eukaryota; kingdom Metazoa; phylum Chordata; class Amphibia; order Gymnophiona; family Rhinatrematidae; genus Rhinatrema; species Rhinatrema bivittatum. The sequence goes on from NC_042618.1 coordinate 18,149,420, forward strand.
GAGGGCTACCCTCAGAGAACAGCCCTGGCTGCTGGTTCTCGTACAAAGTCACAGTGAACCTGGAAGATGTAGTAGGCCAGATTGACAAAGGGAAGAGTAGAAAATCATTTGGACCGGATGGTATACACCCCAGGGTTCTGAAAGAACTAAAAAATGAAATTTCAGATCTATTACAAGTAATTTGTAAACTATTATTAAAATCATCCATTGTACCTGAAGACTGGAGGGTGGCCAATGTAACCCCAATATTTAAAAAGGGCTCCAGGGGCGATCCGGGAAACTATGCACCAGTGAGCCTGACTTCAGTGCTGGGAAAAATCTTGGAAACTATTATAAAGAGTAAAATCACAGAACATATAGATGGTTTAATGGGATAAACCAGCATGGATTTACCCAAGGGAAGTCTTGCTTCACAAATCTGCTACATTTTTTTGAAGGGGTAAATAAACATGTGGATAAAGGTGTATTTGGATTTTCAGAAAGTGTTTGACAAAGTCCCTCATGAGAGGCTTCTAAGAAAACTAAAAACTCATGGGATAGGAGGCGATGTCCTTTCGTGGATTGCTGGCTGGTTAAAAGACAGGAAACAGAGAGTAGGATTAAATGGTTAATTTTCTCAGTGGAAAAGGGTAAACAGTGGAGTGCCTCAGGGATCTGTACTTGGACCGGTGCTTTTTAATATATTTATAAATGATCGGGAAATGGGGTAAGACGAGTGAAGTGTTCAGATTTCCAGATGACAAAATTATTCAGAGTACCGTATTTTCTAGTAGATAAGTAGCATCGGTGTATAAGTTGCACCCCTCTATAAATAGCCATTATCATGAAAAAGCTGGTAAATAAGTTGCACCTTTGTATAAGACGCACCTGTTTGTACAGAGTGTATTGGCACACTGAGGGCATGCAGGATGCATTGTCTGTGAATCTGTTTGCCAGCCTTGCGGAGGGTGGAGGCGCAGGTGTGGTGAGGGCGTGCAGAGTGTATCGGCAGCATGATGGCATGGAGACTGTATCGGGACATTGAAGATGTGCAGGATGCATCAGCTGTGAGTGTTTGCCAGCGTTGTGGAGGGCGAATGCTCAGAGAGAGAGAGAAAGAGAGAGAGAATATGAATATGTCAGTAGATAAGACGCACCGGTGTATAAGTCACAGTCACTGAAATTGTGGAAAAAAACTGCAACTTATCAACCTAAAAATATGGTAGTTAAATCACAAGCAGACTGTGATAAATTGCAGAAGAACTTGTGAAACTGGAAGATTGGGCGTCCAAATGGCAGATAAAATGTAATATGGACAAGGGCAAGGTGATGCATACAGGGAAAAATAACCCATACAGTAGTTACACAATGTTAGGTTCCATATTAGGAGTTAGCAACCAAAAAAAAGATCTAGACATCATAGTGGATATTACATTTAAATTGTCGGCTCAGTGTGCTGCAGAGGTCAAAAAACCAAACGGAATGTTTAGGAATTATTAGGAAGGGAATGGTGAATAAAATGGAGGATGTCATAATGCCTCTGTATCGCTCCATGATGAGACCACACCTTGAATACCATGTGCAATTCTGATTGCCGCATCTCAAAAAAGATATAATTGCGATGGAGAAGGTACAGAGAAGGGAGACCAAAGTGATAAAGGGGATGGAACAGCTCCCCTATGAGGAAAAGCTAAAGAGGTTAGGGCTGTTCAGCTTGGAGAAGAGAAAGTTGAGAGGGAATATGATAGAAGTCCACAAAATCTTGAAAGGACTTGAACCAGTAAATGTGAATCAGTTATTTACTCTCTCAGATAACACTCCATGAAGTTAGCAAGAAGCACATTTAAAACAAATCGGAGAAAAATGTTTTACTCAATGCACAATTTAGCTCTGGAATTCATTGCCAGAGGATATGGTTAAGGATGTTAGTATAGCTGGGTTTAAAAAAGGTTTGGATAAGTTCCATGAGGAGAAGTCCATAAACTGCTTTTAGTCAACATGGAATAGCTACTGCTTGTTGCTGGCATTAGTAGCATGGGATTCATTTAATGCTTGGGAACTTACTAGGTACTTGTGACTTGGATTGGCCACTGTTGGAAACAGAATATTGGGCTTGATGGACTCTTTATCTGACTGAGTATGGCATATCTTATGTTCTCATGTGGCACGGGTGACCACTATGGAGCCGGATAAAGTACGTATCCAGCTATGCAGCAGTGACGCTACCAGATAGCCAAATATGTACTGATGTCTCCGGCTATAGCTGCTTCCCGCTACCAGATAAATGGTACTTATCTGGCTAGGTGACGGCGGCAGCTACCACCAGTTACCTGCCCAGACGTTTTTTTTTTCTCTTTTTATTTTTTTTCTATAGCACTGGAAACTTAACTCTAGCCTTGACCCAAGCATTAGGTTCCCAGCGCTAAAGAACGTGCGCTTGCCTAACACAGTCTCTCTGCATAGGAAAGTAATACTCAGCGCTCTCATTTGCATGGGATTTCCATGTGAGGGTGCTAAGACTTACTCTCCTTGAGGTATGCACATTTTCTGCATGCAAAGCTCCCTCCTGCATCGTGAGTACGTTTCTTCTGCTGAAAAGGCGCACATAAATGCAGGCTAAACGGTGCATTCCACTGAACGCACCTTTCTGCATCGGCCACAGAGCTCCCTCGCATGGAAATCCCATGAGGGCATTCAGTATCGCCTCCTAATGCAGAGAGATCGGGCCAGTGCACCTTCTTTAGCCCTGGAAACCTAATGCCTGGGTCATTTGCAGTGACCCGCACCAGATAGATGGATTAAGTACCAATTTATCCAGCTATCTGGCAGCTGCTTCCCGCTGCCACGTAGCCGGATAACTTATTTATCTGACTATGAGGTGGCACCGGCTGCCACCACTTGTGGCTCCCCTCTCCCCAAACGCCAGCACTTTCCCTGAACGCACATTTTACAGTTTTTAACTCCCAATACATTAGAGTATCATTATCTCATTGCATCGGGAGTTAAAAAAAAATTAACCTGAGTATTAAAAATGTGTGCTAGAAACTGCTCAGATTATTGCATCGGCCCCAAAAATTGGTGAATGGCAAAATGCTTCAGTTCTTCTATACATTAATTTTTCTATTCATTAATTTTTTCTATACATTAAATTTTCTTCTTCAATACATTAATTTTTAGGTCCAGATAAAAATAACTTGTCTTTTTTTTTTTTACTATGGCTTTTTATGCATCTATCCTGTCTTAGTATATTAGCATGCATCTTTAAGCTTTTGTTCATTTTTTTTTTGCTGTTATTGCAAAAATAGAAAACAGATGGACGTGGCTCCCATTCCACTGCTGTGCCACCTTCCAGCAATTTATTCTCCGACAGGCGGGTGAGAGCACCGCTCAGAGCAGAGCGTTGAGCTCATGGCCCAGGATCAAGCTTCGGAATTCCCTTCCTTTGGCATCGGGCTCTCATGTGCGAATCTAGAAAACGTGCACAAAAGACGAGGAAGAAGCTCTGCCAGCGGGAGAAGTCCGCTTTATCGAGGACGGGCGCCCGCAGCGCTTGCGTCCCTGTGATGTTCCGCGCTCCCTTGCCACCCGTCTGAACCAGCAGCTCCAGCACCTGCTGCAGAGCTGAGAATGCTCCTGTTCTTCCAGGGCACAGCCTCCGGAGTCCTCCTGGTTCCTTCATTTATCCTCCACTCCACACTGGATGGGAGCCCAAGCAAATTCATTGTTCTTCTGCTCGGGAAAGAAACAAAAAACATACAATGGAAATGGAACCGAAATTCACGAAAATGGGATGTCTTTACCAATATACTAGAAGAAGGTTTGAACTGGATGGGCCTCTGCTCTTCCTTCAGCCTAACCAACCATCAGGCCGATAACAGTAAAAGACGCGGGAGAGCGGGCGAGCGCCCACTCCCCTCTCCTGTGCGTGCGATTTAGTATTCAAACGAGGGCCCGCGGTAAAAAGAGGCGCTAGGGACACTAGCGCGTCCCGTATGTGTGTAGCTGTGTAACCATCAGTGCGAACTGCAGAAGAGAACCGCTTTCTCCAAGCAAGGCAGCCGGATTCAAGTTCCTTACAAGGTTCCCTGAACTGGGCACATCTTACAAAGGGTTCTAATTAATTCTGCCAGAAGCCTGGCCAGCCTCTCCCAGAGTGCATACCACGAGACCCTGGCTGCACATTAAAATCAGCTTCTAGCAGCTCACCCTTTAAGAGAAAAACATAAAAGGAAAAATACAGAGTTGAACCTCCAAGTATCAGATACTGAGAGACCCATCAGTTCCACTTTAAAATATAGCGTTACAGAGCCCTCTACTGGCCCTGTTCTGTATTGCACCTCAAAGAATTGCCCGCTTAAGCTCTGCACTCCATATAGACCTTTTTGGTTTTCCCTTTATCTCCCCACCCCCATTATTGCTGCCATGCCCCAGAAGGCGGCGTGCATAGGTGGCTCAGGAGAGCCCTCACCAGCCCATAAACTGGAGAATGCTTCCTCCCAGGCACACCTATACCACCACTTGTTGGCCCTCGCAAGAGCAGTGGCCATGCCTTCACAGAGGGCATGGAATCGGATCGCTCCTCCCCAGGCTGCAGGGCACAGAAGTGTGGCCCCCAACCATCAGGCTGGCATCTGTACAGAACTTTTAATCGGTTTGTATTCAGTGCATTTTTGGAGCTGAAGTGAAGAAGGAACACGAGGGCCAGGCTCAATCCTCTCCCTGAAACCTAGTAGCATATACAGGAACTGTGAAAACAGCAACGATATTCATATAAACCACACACAGCAGCTGGCAGCTCAGTGTTCTGCATGTCACTCCCTGAGCTGTTTCATGCTTTCCACAGACATGTCAGGAACTGGTGAAGCAGAATATGTCAGAAATGAGAGCTGTGAGTGACAGAGGCAATAAAAGGGTGTGAGAGAGGCAGGCAGTGAAAGAGCAAGAGAAGTGAGAAAGAGACACACGTGGACAGGCCGATGCAGAAAGGTGCACCGAGCCAAACGCACCTTGCTGTCTGCGCTTCAGCGCACATCTTCTGTGCACAAAACTTAGGGGCTGATGCAATAAGCGCACTGTTTGACCCAGTGTCGGACGCAGGTTGTATAGGCGCGTCCTAATCCCCTTATGCTATGAGTGGATTAGCGCCTCCACCACGCACGTTCAACGTGCCGGGAAACTAATAGCACTCATCACATGCAAATGCATGTGATGAGTGCTATTAGTTATTCACTCCGAATGCAAAAAAAAAAAAATCCAATATGCATATTTTTGCCCTCAGAAATTAATGCCTGCCCAGAGCAGGTGATAATTTCTGAGCACCACAAAATGTTGTACAGAAAAGCAGCAAATACTACTTTTCTGTACATTCTCTGACATATTATTGTGGCAATATTAAGTCAGAGGAACAGAAGATTAAAAAAATAACAAATTTTTTTAAAGTATGGGCTATCACATTTGGGAAACGAATGCTCAGTTAACCAGAGTCCATTTTCCAAACCCGTGGCTGTGCGCTGATTAAGAAAACGGACGCCGATAAATTCAGCGTCCGTTTTCTAAACCGGCAGACAGCCACGGACAGCCAACCGGCTCACGGGCGCCAGTTGTCAAAGAGGCGCTAGGGGCACACAATCCACCCCTAGCGCCTCCTTGACAGTGCAACCCTTAATTAAAATATTGCATGGCGCCTCCAGGAGAGGTGCCTGGGCGCGCATTAGGAAAGCGGGCGCTGAGTCTTCAGCGCCCACTTTCAATGCATTTTTTTTTTTTTGCATCGACCCCTTACTGCGGATGGAGCAAGGAGTTCTGTGTGCAGAAAATGCATTTTTCTGAATGGGAGAACTGTTTAGTGCCTTTGCATGGAAATCCCACGCAAATGAAGTCATTAAGCAGTACTCCCCCATGCAGAGAGACTGCATCTGGCCAGTGCATCTTTTTTAGAGCTGGAAACTTAATGTGCTGGCACTTAAAACCTCTTAAAAAGGGGGAAAATTGTATTTTTAAAGTTTTTAAATGCCCACGGATAAGAACTGACTTATCCGGGTGAATAGCAGCAGCTGCTGCCACTTACCCAGATAAGGACTGATTTACTTGGCTATCTGGCAGCCATCTGGTGCAGGTGACCGCTACTTAGCTGGATAAGCTAATGAAAGGCAAATGCATCAGGATTTTAAAAAAAACGTGTTGAGAGTAAAATGTGCATTGGCCCTGTTCCCAAGATATATTTTAACTTGGAAAGGGGGGGTGGAGGGGGTGGAGGCATCCCTGACGGCCGTAAGAGAAGGCAGCTGCCACCATTTATCTGGCTATCTGACACTGTTCACTGCTACTTAGCCAGATGAATGAATCAGTATTTATCAGGCTAAATGGTGATGGCTGCCATCACTTATGGCCATCAGGGATGCCTTCCCCGGTTAAAATGTGAGTTGGACCTGCTCACAATGCGCATTTTACTCTCAATGCACCTTTTTAAAACTCCTGATGCATGCGCATTTTCATTAGCTTACTGCGTCAGGAGTTATAAAAAAAAAAAATGCATGAGTGTTAAAAATGTGCCCTAAAAACCAGTGCAAATATTCTTAGCGCTCAGATTATTGCATCGGCCTGATAGCGTGAGAGCTCTGAGAGACGGAGAGTGAGTAAGAGATTGGACAGAAACATAGGCAGTGGGAAAATGCAAAAAAAAAGCTCATATATAGTGTAAAAAAAATAAAGAGCTCCCCTCCTCCAAGCAGAGCTGCGCTGCCCATCTGTCAGGCCGATACAGTAAGGTTCGTGGAAAATGGGTGCTCGGTGTCGGAGCGCCTACTTTCCTAACGTGCGCCCAGCCACCTCTCCTGGGAGTGCGATAGAGTATTTAAGTGAGGGATCGCGCTGCCAAGGAGGCGCTAGGGACAATAGTGCGCCCCTAACGCCTCTTAGCAGCGGGAGCCCAGGAGAGAGGTGGCTGTCAGCGGGTTTGGAAAACGGACGCTCATAAAATTGAGCGTCTGTTTCCTAACCTGACGGTGGCAGACTTTTTTTTTACCTTTTGGTTCCTCCAACTTAATATCGCCATGATATTAAGTCAGAGGATGTACAGAAAAGTAGTATTTTCTGCAGATTGGGTGCACATTTTATTTTCTATATTTGGAGCAAATAGGTAATAGCCTCATCAACATGCATTTGCATGTGACGAGCACTTATTAGTTTCGGGGGGGGGGGGGGGTTGGACACGCTAAACCCCTTATACAAGTAGTGGACGCGCGTCCAAGACACACTTCCAACTGCAGGTTAAACGGTGCGCAAAGCTGAGCGCGCTTTACTGAATCGGCCTGTGTGGGAGGAAGTTATCAGGAGAGCAAGGTTCAACACCTCCCCCCCCTCCAAATAAGGAAGAACAAATCAAATCAAAAGACACAAAGGATATCAGAAAGCAGTTGGAGCCCAGTGCAGAATGCATGTGCTGGGAAGATCAAAGGCAGCCCACAGGAAGCACAGAAACAGGAAGAGAAGAGGAGGAGCTGGACAGATAACATAAAGAGATAAACCATAGCCATCAATTTTGGGTGTGGCTCTTCATGTATCCCTGGTAGGGGCAGCAGGTCTTTAGGCCGGCTCCCGTTTTGTTTGGTTTTCTTAGTAAAGGGCCTTTGGGCCTCTAAGAATGAGGCCTGGGTATGGAAAAGGGGCGCCATTTTGGAACCCGTTGGGTTTTAGAGACGGACGTTCTCTTTCTGTTTCCCTAAGGTTTTATGTTCCTGCCTGCCTGCCTACCCACCCTAGGGCCCAGGGGCTCAGGCTGCACTCCATGTAAGAGGCGTGGCGTCACTCATCTCCAGAAATCTGTGCGATGGCTGACAGGCGTGCAGAGGAATGAATCTGCACTCATTCCTGGGGAGAAAGAGAAGATCTGAGGCGCCCATCCGGGGATAACCACAAACACATCATCGGGATGTTGACGATAGGACTGGTGAGGTGCCATCCGGGTACCAACAGGGATGAAAGGAGGAGTAAGAGTTTTGTGATGAACAACTGCACTAAATGACATGAGATATGGGACTTTACCTTAAAATCTCTAGATTTATCCACCAAATTCTGGGAAGGAGCTTAAAACTACCCCATTAATTAACTGGAAAGGATCAGGAGTAAGAGAATCAGGCTGTAGTTGGTTCCCCTAGGGCCATAAAAGTATTTATGAGTCGGGGCCGCTCTTGCCGTCCTTCCTACTGTTCCCAGGGAGTGGGCTCTTTTTGTGGGGGAAGAGGAAATTCTCTGTGGCCTCACGTGTCTGTTTCTTTTTGGTGTGGTATTCTCTTCAAGGACAGACAGGATGGACTCAGTCTGGGTGTTCAAATTATATTTACTATTTCCAAAAGGTCAATCACTGTCCCACAAACATTCAACAAATGAAACTGTACGGTTGCACTGTTGACACGGGGTCTCTGCTGGGGTGCTGGTGTCCATCTGTCCATCTGTCCATCTCTCCAGCTCCTGGCAGAGAACCTGTCCCTGCCTACTCATCCATGCAACAGCCCAGCAGAGGAAGAAACGCCACAAAAAAAGATCCTACCTGAGTCCAAAGTTCAGTCTGAAGCCCACAGCCTGTGTCCTGATCCCTTTGCTGATGGAGATCCGCTTGGAAGTGTCCCAAGGCTTGATGGACCTGTCAGGGAGAGAGGACAAATGTTCCAGTTTGGCCCACAGCTCTCTATCGCCTTCACCCAAAGGGGTGGGACAAAAGCTTCCACACTAACAGAAAGGGGAAAACATCCCAAAGTCTCTATCCAAAAAGTCTCACGCTGGGTAGTGTTGTTACTGGTCTTGCTTCCTCTAGGGAGTAGAGGGGTAGCTCGCAGGTCTCCAGCCCCTGTTCTCAGGATTAGAGGGGTTGCTCATTTCCCAAGGCACAGGGTGTTCCCCAGAATAAGGTAAACTTATCAAAATGGGCTCAAAATCTACAAAAAACCTAACTCTCTACAACAAGGGAGGCAGACCCTCTCAGACAGGGAGTGTATTGAGAAGGGGGTCTCCTCTAAACGCAAGAAAAATGCTAAGCTGGGTTAGTGGGTCCAACTCGGCAGGGAGAAAAGAAAAAAACAGCTCCTTACTCCTCAAAACTCAACTCCCACCTCACTCTACCCCTGGCTCCACCTATGCCCCTGGAATATCCAATCACAGTCAGCTCAGTGGAGAGACCGAAAGAGAATGGAAATCCCATGATGTTACTAGTCTGGATGTGCACCCTTTGTGTTATTTGTTTAATATGCTCCTTGTTATACCTTTTGCTCAATTGTTAAGAACTTTGATTTTGATGGTTTTATTTTTGTAATCTCTTAGCCTCAGGTACAAAAATTTTAGATTGTAAGCCCTTTTAGGGGATAGTGAATTACCTATTGTACCTTATTGTAAACCAATGTGATATCTCTTTTTGAAATGAACATCGGTATATAAAAATCGTAAATAAATTAAATAAAATAAGGGACCTAGGGTTAGGCACACAATAAATTAAATGGAAGCTTAAAGTTACAAATGTTTTTGAAGCTGTAATATAGCTTGTAAATAACAAGAAATGTGTAACTGGATATCTCAATTTATCCATCTTTAATCAGTAAAGGTTAAGTTGGAAACCATCAATTGCTTCCAGCTTAATTATTATTGCTGTTTACCAGACACTGAAATGCTGAACTATCTACTGAACAACTCACAGGGCCTGGGACATTCATCTCTTCCCTCATTTGACAGGGAACCTTGGACTTTCAGAAATGCTTAATTAACATCATGAAAGGAAAATTGACAGCTTGAGCCCTCATATTTGAAGTGTGGTCTTTGGGGGTCCTGCGATGGGACATAGCTCAGGGGTTACGCATGTTTTATTTTGCGAGCAGTGCATACTGTGGAAAGCCAGGAAAGCAGGATGGCCTGCCGGCTGCAAGGGAAGTTTTCTTTATTTGCCTTTGATAGCGAGGGACAAACATCGCAGGACACCCTCTTCCCAACCCCCCCCCCCCCCCCCACACACACACACACACACACACACACATCTGGAGACCCTGTCGGATGCCCTGCTGACTCATCAGAGAGCAGAACTGCAAGTTATCCGGCAATGAGACTCTTGCACGCGCCCTCATACACGCCGGCCAGAATGCTGTAGTGACTGAGCTCAATTACAGCTTTGGTGGGACAAACAGCTGGAGTGTATTTGGACAGAAGACACTGATTCAAAGAAGGGATACTAGCACCGGGCGTGAATTATGATATTGCACTTTGGTCTGACACTTCTTTGGCTCTGGGGGGGGGAGGGGGGGGGTCTCCTGGGTACAGGGATCCAGGTTTTGGAAGTGACTGGCCTAGCATCAGGGGCTTACAAAGGAGAAAAACTGGCTAGAGCGTAAAGTTTATTGTTGTTACAGAAGTTCTTACCATTGAGGCAGGCTGGGCTATAGCAGAGATACACATGGGGTGAATTTTAAAAGCGTCGCTCGTAGCTAAAAGGCCCATATACAAGAGTATCTGGGCCGCATGCAAGCAACGCATATTTTAAAAGCCGAAAATTACATGAGATTATATGCGTGCGCGAGTTTAAAAAAAAAAAAGGGCAGAACTAAGGTGTGTCGGGGTATTCCAGGGCGGGCCTGACACTTACATGTGTAAATCTGTATTTTAAATCCGGTGGTCGCAGTGCACGATGGCTTCTTAGCCACCTACGTTTACTGGTGCTCCTGATGAGGTGTAAGTCTGCAGACATTGCTGTTTAGGCCTAACATGCCAGGGTGAGGGGTCCGGGTCAACCGGGGGCAGTGAAGATTGAATAACCAGAAGGGTCTGGATGATCTTGAGACAGACTGGGCAAACTGGTGGACCAACTGGGAAAACTGGCAATGTAAGGACTTTAAGGGTATCCTGTAACCTGTGGATGACAGCCTGCTTTCCTCCCCCTTCTCCCTCCCTCGGCAGTGACAGTGCTAATGAAGATTACCACTTAATTACCCTACACGTGATCCAAAAAGCCCAGGAAAGGACAACTGTTTAGCTCAGAATTAGACTTTTATTCTCAGACATATCAGACTTACCACTCAGAATAATACACACAACTTATGCCTCTTAGGTAAAAAACTTATACTACAATTCTTAACACAGCATATACTTATATTGAGTAAAGCTTAGCATTTATAGACGGACTCAGAGCAATACATGTCAAAATAACCTTGCCCTGCTTAGGATGTATTTAATAAACTTAGTTAACTATCCCCATAACTACAGAAGTTACTGTTACGTTTGCTGGCTCACGGGACATCCCTGCAAACCGGTGCACTCACCCCCCAACGCCGCAATAGCAGGCCTCAGTCATGCGGCACGGATGCCGCTATCCTTACACTGGACCTGCTCTCTCTAGGCGCGCATACATGTGCACCGGCCGCCCAGACTTAAAAGGCCCATGGCGGGAAACAGGCTGCAGGGCCCTTGGATGATGTCATACGCTTCAGCCCTTAAAAGGGCCTTTCGGACATCCAGACCTTGCCTCAGCAATGGGTCTCCTGCATTCCCTGCAGTGCATGTTGCCAGCATTTCTCTTCCTTCTTCCTTCTTCCAGCCCAGCCTCGTCTTGTCACCCAGCCCAGCCTGTCTTCCTTGTTCCCATCTTCACCGTTTCCTGTGCGTCCACGTCGCCCTCAGCTTGCTGCTCCAGACCTGACTTTTTTTGCCTGGACCTGAACACGTTTGCTTGCCACCTGGACTTGATTGCTGCCTGCCTGACCTTGGCTCTCCTCTGACTTCTGTAAGCCCTGCCACGTTTTGCTCTGGACTCGAGCCATCATCGCTGCCCTAGGGATCCACCTAAGTCCTGCCAGCTGCCAGAATCCTAGGGCCCAGCTTGTGGAGGAGGCGGCTAGTAAAAGGTGAAGCTCCAGAGCGTCCCGCTACAGGACGCGTTTGCCAGCTGCCAGCATAGGGCTCGCCCTTGAGGCTGCGTCCACTGCGTCACAGCACTAAGAGCTCACACACCCCGTACCTGTTACTATCAGCTTCACCACTGGAGATTTCCGTGTTGCTAAGAGAACTGGAATTCAGGAGGCCGTCACTGACGGAGGCACACATCAGTGGCTCCATCGCCAACTGGAACACGAGGACATGGGTCCTTGGAGAAGAAAAGGAAGTTTTGCCTTGGACTGCTAGGCAAGAGCCTTTCTTATGTGCAGTGACCTCCAGTATGCTGAAGCTTGTCCACTGGGCTGTAGGGAGGGGCTGAGAGCAATGGCTTGGGTGTTGTCTTCTGGTGATGTTAATGGGTTATCTTCACTGCCACCCTCCTGAGCCCCTCCCTCATGTTTTTAAAAGCCAGGATATGCATATGCAAGAGTTTACACATAGTCAAGTAGGAGCAGTCTCTTTCTTCACCTCGGACTACTGGACCCCCCTCAGGCTCAAGACAGCAGCTGACCAGGGCACATGATCTCCTGTCTTATGACATCCTGACCAGAGAACTGACCTGGCTATGGGACAGAATTCACCTGTGAGCCAACCTGCCTGATAAGTCTGCTTTTCAGGATTGTTGTATCCTATCTCCAGGCAGATCTGAGCTCTGCTGCAGGTCTTGGAACACACACACACACACACACACACACACACATATATATACACACACACACACACATACATATACACACACACACATATACACACTCACACACACACACACAGACACACACATATACACACACACACACATACATATACACACACACAGACATATACACACTCACACACATACACACATATACACACACACACACATACATAGACACACACACACACATACAACACCACACATACACACAACATATACACACACACATACATATACACACACACACATACACACATATACACACACACACATACACACAAACACACACATATACACAACACACACACACACACACACATCTGGCCTGCACTGTCTTAGGTCAGTACGTACAGAGAGAAGTTGATTTCCTCAGAGAGGCCTAGTTAGAGAGGCAGATCAGATAATTCAATCACGTCTTGCCATTCTGGCCAAAGTTCATCATCTCTTTATTTCTGAAATAGATCAGCGTCCATTTTATGAAGTTGGAATTCATATTTTGCTGCATATCTTCCTACAGAAATGTCCTTCGCACACACGTTTTAAAATCTGCTTCCTTGTGCGCTTTAAAGCCGATAAAGTCCTAAGGAAGATAATGCAAAGTATGTTTGCTCGGGTAATGGCTTAAAATTAGGAGCACACATATGCGTGCCAGGTGTATTTTAAGTCATGTACATACGGTAAATGTGCGCATGATTTCAAATTCCACTATATGTTCCCTCTCATGCCCATGTGCGTGTGGATGAGCGCCCGCACGCTCCTTTTAAAGTAACCATCAAAGAGCGTGATAACGTTTGTCAAAAGATTGCTGTCCCTGTGAAGGTTGTGAAATCTGAACGTGGCTTGTGCTGTTGCATTGCTAACATTTCATTTATTTTAACCTTGTCTTTTCTTTATCCCCCTTGCACCGCAAGCCTTAATAAAATGTAAGCGTTGACTTATTCTGGTGATTGCTTACCTTTCCCCCATCCACAAGAAAAAATACTTCTATTCCATCATTGGTTTTCTTGCATAGTGCCAGGCCCCACTCCCCTGCCTCTGGGAAACCTTGCCTGGTCGTTCCGCATCGCGTCATGGAGTGAAGGTGATGTCTTTTTGTGGCAAGCCCTGTGGGGAGGGTTGGTAGCCAGCAGTCCTTTGGGCAAGGCACGTACAAAGTTGTCATGCCAATAAAGTTTCCTGAAGCTGAATCTGACTTAGCTCCAGAGTTGGTGCCTCGTGCCCCCTCTCTGGCCATATAACAAGCCCCCTGTAAATACCTGCCTTTTCGAGGTTACTTTTAAACCTTAAACGCTGGATGTTCCAGAACTAAGCCTCTTTAGTTTTAACCATTCCCTATGATAAATACATTTCCTGAAACCCCCAGTTTGTCTTGTCTGTGCATCTTCACTAACTTGTAAGCTCCACCGAGCAGGGGCTGTCTCCGGTGTGCCTCTACTCAGTGCTGTGCACATCTGCTAGCACTGGACAAATGATAAGTAGTATTTAGCTGGCGTTTGTAGAAATTAAATTGAGATTCTATTTGGCTTATTTATTTTATTATTTATTTAAAAGTATTTATATACCGCTTTTTAAAATAAAATTTTGTCAAAACGGTTTACAACAAGTTAAAATAAAGTGAAAATAAAATATAACTAAAATAAACATAAAATACATAAATTTAGCTAAGTAGCTAGATAATTGCTAGCTAAAAAAAAAAAAAGAGATTATTAACTAAAAAATAATAATAATGGGTAACATGCCATGGGTAATCAGAATAGGGAAGGTAAAAGGATGAAGGGGGGGAGGGGGGTGGGCAAATTATCGGATTAAAATACCCTAAGAAGAAAGCAGATGGGATGATTGGGTGGAAAGTTGAGGTAATATGTGTCTGATGGGTTGAAATTTGAGGAGATGAGAACTTCATTTTTGATCGGGGAAATGCTTAGATGGAGTATTAAATGCTTGTTGAAAAAAGAATGTTTTTAAAGCTTTTTTGAAATGATAAGGATTTGATATTAAACGGAGAGGGTTGGGTAAAGAGTTCCAGAGAGATGGTCCCGCTACTGAAAAAGCTCTTTTCCTGGTGATATCTAATCTAGCCTGTCGTGGTGATGGAATGTCTAAGAGATTTTGAGTAAGTGATCTTAAATGTCGGGTGGGTTTGTAAATGCGGAGTAAGGTGCAAAGCCAGGTGGAGGAAGAGTTATAATTAAGCTGTGAATGATTGGAGAGTACTTTGTATTTTATCCTGTATTTATGGGTAACCAGTGAAGAGATTGTAAGATAGGGGTTAATGTGATTGCGAATGGAGGTACCGGATAATAAGCGAGCTGCAACTATTTGAACTAATTGTAGTGGGTGAATTGATGAATCAGATAGACCTAGATAAGTGCATTACAATAGTCTAAACCAGAGAAGATAAGAGATTGAAGGACAGTTCTGAAATCACGATAGAAAAGAAGAGGACGAAGACGTTACCATCACCAGAATGCCTATAACTTTAAACACGTCATGTATGGGCTGTAACGTTTTTGTTTTTTTCCATCCTCACTGTATTTCCAGTTTTGTCAGTCTTTCTAATTTTCAATTTTGTCAGTTTTGCTAAATTCCAGCTGGGGTTGTGGCTCCCACCAGTGTAAACAAAGTGGGAAAATCTGATTTTTAAAACTTATATAACATGTAGCAGATGGCTTGGAAAGGTACTCATACATTCAGCATGCAAGTTGCTTATTTTATGGTTTGAATTTTGCACGGGAATATGATACGACTTGACTGGAAAATGCGTAAAACAATTTTTGCTAGTTGTGACCTAATTGCCACCATGAACTCGCTTCAGGTAAACCTTTACAGAAATCCCTGCCTATAGGTTATAAAGGGTGCTGTCCGGATGCCCTCCAGAGGGCTGTCTGCAGGGGCTGTACCTATAGCAATAATAATTTTTGGTTTGCGCGTGTATTCGGATCTATGTAGTGAAAAAAAAGAAGCTTCTTTCCAGGATATGAGAGACAGAGGAGCAGAGCTAATAGCAGCATTGATGCCACAGAAGGGACAAACAGAAATGAAGCAAGAGGTCACTGTACGTTACTCAACTTGCCAGACATCCACACCACCTTCCGGCCAACTGGACTGTCACCACGTTTTTGACTGAGTAACCTAGTTGGTTACTAATTTTGGCAAAAATTCCTTACATTTATTTATTTATTTATTTTTGGTTTTTATATACCGGAAGTTCCTGTATACAATACATATCAACTCCGGTTCACATTTAACAGAGATTAACTATCGCCGGGGGGGCGGTTTACATGGAACATACATGAGATTTAAATATCTTTCCTTCTATACCCATTAAGATACCCCTGAAACCGCTATACAGACCCTTTTTCTACCTAAACAAGCTAGGTCCTTAAACAACTGTTTCAGATTTTTTTCTATCTCAACTAGGAAAATAATCGCCCTCCCTTTTTAATTATATCAATGATGGTAAAAATCCCCCCTCCCCCCTTTTACATGGTGATTTCTGCCATGATCATGTTCATCCAGTCACCTTTACAAGCGGCTTCCCTTGGGTCGTATACAGAAGTGGCCTAATTCCGCATCCACAACCAAGAACACGATGGTGAATGAAACCATTCAAGGCTATTCCAGTCGCCTTGTGATGTTCATGGTCTGGGCATATGAGACAGCTATTCGAGATGACAGAATCGCCAGTGGTCTCTCTAGGCAGAAGTATTTAGAGGGGGACAAATTAGATGGGGGGGGGGGGGATATGCCAAAGCAACATTTCCATCAGATCACGCACACCCCTTCTGGATGAGCCCCTCCTTTTCTGCATGCAGCACTGGTGTGCAGTTTCTCTGCCTCTGCTGTGCACGTTACCAGCTGCGCAGGACATGCTATCAGTTTGATGGTCTCCATCATCGACCCTACAAAACTGTAAGATAAATATGCAGACAGCTCCAGGCAGGAGCACATCCTCTCTGGTGACCCTTACAGGCACAAGGCGTGAAAATTCAGTTCATCCTTGAACTGGCTATAAAGGTGCTAGAAGTAAAAAGTCCCAAGGGCCTTCTCTGCTAGAAAGAAACCTCTGGCCAGTTTCAACCACCCAGTAAAAAAAAAAAAAACCTACTATTAAAATTATTCAATAGCATCATTCAACCAAGTCTCCTAAATGGAAGTAAAGTCTGGGGTTTAAGCAGGATAGAATAGATCCCCAATATAAACCCTACACCTCCAGGTCTGTAAACAACCCCCCCCCCCCCCACATCCCCTGAAAGTCCCCCACCCAACAAGAGGCAGTGCAGAACTAGGGCATTTCCCCTTACAAGTCACCCTACAAAAGAAAGCATTCAAATTCTGGTGCCACCTCAGAAACAGCAACACAAACCTCTTGCACTGCCAGGCACACTGTGGAATACAAAACCCTGCAAAGCACACACCCAGCATATACAGTAGTATGTATAGCAACACAGCACTAATGCCAAAGTATGACCGTGAACTGCCCAAACTGGTCTCCATCCTTAAGCTTAGACAATTACTTCCATGAGTAGAAGGATTGGGTGAGAATTTAGCAGTGCACTTGGGGAAAGAGGCAACAGAATTTGCAAAAGAAGGGAAAATAACTCTTCAAAGAATTGGACCTGCAAACAAAAATAAAACAATTGGCTAAAGCACAAATACAGTAACCGGACTAGTTAAAGAGAGGTGAACTTAAACCTAAAGACGAGAGACTCATAACTGCAGCACAGCACAGGGACTAGGAACAAGATGGCTCACAGCCAGCTCAGAAAAAAAATGGTAAAATAGATAAATGCAGATTCTGTAAAAGAGAACCGGAAACGGTTACCCATCTCGTTGCGGAGGTCAGAAGGCCTGTACACAGAAAGACACTGAAATGGTATAAACACTATCACGTCACTGTGCCAGAAAAGCACTCTTCCCCTTCCTAAGCTGGGTGCTCCTCTGTCTCCTGGCTTAGTTGGTTGATCCAATACACTGGGGCCTACAGCAGCAAGAAAACAGAAAGTAAGTGGCGGGCCTGCGAACTGGCATCTCTCACAGGCCCCGTCCCTCGCATGGGTTTCCTAAGTAACTGAAGCCTGTATGGAAGTCACTGCGGGCCCCGGAGAGCAGGCAGGCTATCTTGTAGGCCCTCTGTGCCTGCTTCTTCAGCAATGGCAAGTCGTGCAAGCCTTCTTCCCGTCAGAAAGTATGGTAAATATAGAGGCCCATATTCAGTCACTGACCGGATTAGAAAAGTTAGCCAGATAACTTATCCGGCTAACTTTAGAGGGACATTCAGTACTGCTACTGCATTTTTTTGCATGTAGACAGCTACTTTAAAGATAGCCGGATAAGTTTATCCAGCTAACTTTAGGACAACACAACCAGAGTTAGCCAGATAATTCAGCCAGCTAACTTAACTCCTCTCAAAAACACCCCTGGAATGCCCTTTACTTACCCAGCTAACTTTTAGCTGGGTAATGAGAAATCTTGCTAAGGTTTAGCTGGATAAGTAGGGGAAATATTCAAAAGTCAGCATTTTGCCGGATAACTTGTGAGTTATCTGGCTAAATGCCTCCGAATATGGACCTCACAGTTTTCTGTAAATTTCATCTAGTTTTCTTTAACTGTACATTTAACAGAAAGATCTCCCATCTTGTTATGGTACTAAAATGCATCACTGTAGGCATCAAAAGCCAGAATTGTCATAAAGATTCCCGCTAGAGACTTCAAAGTCAATATGGATGAACTGGATTCAGAGAATGTCAGGTAATTTGAACTCAGTATCTTGATAACATAGTTGCTTTCAGAAGTGCAGATGAGATGCAAGGGAACAGCTTAAATAATTTAAAAATTATGCCAAAATTACGTATGTATTGATACACAGTATTACTGCTTGTCATGTCTACTTTTTGCATAAGAGATGCAATTTCCTTTCAGAAGGAAAATAGACCTTTTTAACTTTCAGGTTTTCATAAAAATGCACAAATGGGCAACCGTAGCAAGGCCAAGGATTCCCCGCAGTAATCAAAGCTAGTAATTTCCTTCAGTCATTTAGCCATCAAGTGTGCATCTGTCTACTTTAGACACAGCGAGGAGAAGGCTATATAATTTCAAGCCACTTCTTTCTCTTTCCGCATGTGGGTTATCCATTCTAGCCCTGCACACAGCAGAGTTACAATGCTTTTCTTGGAAACCTCAGTAGCACTTTTAAACTTGCATTCAATGCTCTTTTTTACCATCTTTTTTTTACCAGCTATCTTACTAGGAGACTTCAATCTCCACATTGACGCCACTCCCCTCTCCTCTTCCTCTGAAAACTTCCTTAATTCTCTCCAGGCGATCGGCTTTAGACAACTCATTGCCTCGCCCACCCACAAAGCCGGGCACACTCTTGATCTTATATTCATTGACTTCGGCATCCTTTCCCCCAATATCCCCATATGCACCCCGATACCCTGGTCCGACCACTATCACATCAATGCTCTCCTCTCCATAACTGCCCCCACTACTTGCAATAATTCTCATAGCAACACATTTGTCTTCAGAAAATCTTGCCCCACTGAGAACATTATTTCAGCTCTCAACATGTCCCTGACCAAACTTGACTGCTCCTCCCCTGAAGCTGCCCTCTCCTCTTGGCACAACCTCACCTCTGATATAGCAAACGAATTATGCCCTCTCACTAGCCGCAACATACTCCCAGCACAAAAAAATAAAAAACCATGGTACACACAGGAATTAAGAAGAATGAAAAACAATCTTAGACTGAGAGAGAGAATTTGGCGCAAAAACCCCACAGCAAGCCGTCATCTACAAATCCACCATGCACTCCTATAGTCTTTCCATACTTAAGACCAAACGCGATTTCTATGCTTCCAAAATACATGAATTCAAATACAACCCCAAAGCCCTGTTCGCCTACGTCTCCGACCTCACTAAGTCCTCCCCTCCCTCCATCTCCGACAAAGATGCTAGTAGTAAATGTGAGGAACTCGCCCTCTTCTTCCACAAAAAAATAACAAACATCCTCCTCAGATTCCCCTCCACGACCCCCTTCCCCCCACAAACCTCCCCCTCCACTGCCAAAGCAAACCTTGAATCCCTTGACCTCACCTCATCCAAGGAAATTGAATCTATTCTCAAAAAGATTAAACCCTCATCCCACCCTTCTGACACCATCCCCACCAAAGCTCTCCTAACTATCCCCAACACTATCGCCAAACCATTAGCAGATATCATTAACTGCTCCCTCACCCTCGGCACAGTCCCTAACACCCTCAAACATGCAGTCGTCAAACCCCTCCTCAAAAAACCCTCTCTGGACCCTACAGACCCAGCTATCGCCCTATTTCGAACCTCCCTTTCATTGCCAAAATCATGGAAAAGGTGGTCAATTCCCAACTTACGGATTAACTAGATAGCAACAATATCCTTCACCCCTCACAATTCGGCTTCCGCAAACACCTCAACACTGAAACCCTCCTCCTCACCCTCACTGACTCCCTCCTCATAGGCCTAGATCAAGGTCAATGCTTCTTACTTGCCCTCCTTGATATCTCTGCTGCGTTTGATACAATAAGCCTTAATCTCATCCTCTCCCACCTATCAGACATTGGCATCACAGGCTCAGCCCTCCTTTGGTTTAAATCCTATCCGGCTAACAGCCAATTCTCTGTCAAAATAAGTAACTCAGAATCTTCACCTCTCTGCCTCGCCCAAGGAGTTCCCCAAGGCTCCTCCCTCTCTTCTACCCTCTTCAATAATCTACCTAATCCCCCTCTGCCAGCTCCTGTCTGACCTTGGCCTTAAATTCTACATCTACGCGGATGATGTACAAATCATCATACCAATACAAGAATCCATCTCCCAATCCCTAAAATTCTGGGAGAAATGCCTTACCTCTATTAACTCCTTACTCACAAATTTCCACCTAGCCATCAATTCGTCTAAGACTGAACTTCTCTTCATCTCTAATCCCCAACATCTCAAGCCTGCACTCTCAAGCGACCCTGCATTCAGTGTCATCTCCTCACAGCCCTATGTACGAGACCTCGGTGTCCAGATTGACCAGCACTTAAACTGTAAAAAACACATCAACTCTGTTCTAAAGAAAGGCTTTTTCAAGCTCAAAGTTATGAAAAAACTCAAACCCCTACTTCACACCCATGATCTCCGCACAGTCATTCAAGCGACCCTCTCCGCCAAATTGGACTACTGTAACTCCCTACTTCTAGGCCTCCCCTCCTCTACTATAAAACCCCTCCAGATGCTGTAGAATGCCGTTGCCAGAACCATTACAAATGCCCGTAAATCCGACCACATAACCCCTATCCTTAAGGACCTCCATTGGCCCCCGATCCCCTCCCGCATCCTCTACAAAACACTCACCATCATACACAAATCCATTTACAATCACAATTCCAGCTGGCTCGACAAGCCCCTTCGCTTCATACAGTCCAACCGCCCCACCAGAGCAGCCCGTAAAGGTACCCTCTACACCCCTTTCCTTAGGTATGCGCACCTCTCCTTCACAAGGGAGTGAGCCCTTTCTATTGCAGGCCCCACCCGTTGGAACTCACTACCCATGAATCTCCGTCTTGAGCCATGCACCATCAAATTCAAGAAGAAGCTAAAAACCTGGCTCTTCAAACAGGCTTTCCCAGATTAGGACATATCCCCAACTACATTGCAACAATATTATGCTGCCAGTTTTAATTGATACGTTATTTTGTACCTGTTTCTTGCACTTCTCTTTCTCTTCTCTATCATGTAACCCGTTACGCTAGGTATTGTTCTCTGTACTACCATTCCCTGCCCCTGTTCATTGTACTTTCTACCTATTGTTTGATGTAAACCGACATGATGTACCCTCTAATGTTGGTATAGAAAAGCCGCTAAATAAATAAATAAATAGATCTTTATAAATAATTTACAGAAGGAAATACGTTAGAACATGTGAATAAAACCCTTCCATGGTGCAACCCAGAAACCAAAGAGGTCCACATTCAGTCACTGGATTGCAAAGCTAGCCATAAAAAGTTATCTGGCTAACTTTGGAGGGCTATTCAGTAGTGCAACTGCATTTCTGAATATAGCCGGCTATTTTAAAGATAGCTGGATAAGTTTACCTGGCTAGTTTTAGGATAGTTCTACGGCTAACTCTGAATAGGAGAGTTAGCTGAACAACTTAGCCAGCTAACCTAATTCCTCCCAGAAACGCCCCTGAGTTATTAGGTTACATTTTAACTGGATAATTTTTATTTTATTTATTTATTTTATTTATTTATTTAAGGTTTTTATATACCGGCAATCATGAGCACATATCTTGCTGGTTTACATGGAACGGGAGTGCATTAAATACAACAACTAGAACTGTGGTGATCGAAGGAGCAGTTACAAATAACAAGGGTAGCAGAACTTGGATAAGAAGGAAGAGATAGGAAAGAATAAACGGTTGAACGGTATACAAATAAATTAAATGCTATGTAAAAATGGCATGATTAATGGCTGAATATTTGAAGTCCTTGGTTTGTATCTATGACGTGATATTAGATTGTGTCTGGGAAAGCTTGCTTGAATAACCAAGTCTTAAGTCCTTTCCTAAAAGTTAAGAGGCAGGGTTCCAGTCTGAGATCTGTGGGAATGGAATTCCACAGAGAAGGGCCAGCAGTGGAGGTGGCACGATCTCTTAGAGTGATGTGTTTGGTCATTTTCGCAGGGGGAACTTTGAGGGCGCCTCGGTAGACATTTCTGGTAGGTCTTGTCGAGTTGTATACTTGGAGGGGGATTTGTAGATCGAGGGAGATGCGTTGATGAATAGTTTTGAAGATGACACAAATGGCTTTGTACATGATACGGAAGTGGACGGGTAGCCAATGTAACTCTTTCAGAATGGGGGATATGTGGTCTCTCTTTCTTGCGCCTGTTAGTAATCGAGCTGCTGAATTTTGAACCATCTGTAGTGGTTTGGAGTAGGAAGAGGGCAGATGAGATATCCGGCTGAAGTTTAGGCCAGATAAGAGGGGGAAATATTCAAAAGTCTCAGGCTAAATGCCTCTGAATATGAACATCAAAGTGTTGTCAAAATCTTTCTATCAGCAAAACGAAACACAAAAGATTTCTACAAATAAACACCAACTCTTTGTATCTGTGCTGAAACTACAAATTGTCATGATTACACCCAAGCCACTGCCAGCTACTCACAGACTTAAAGCTCCTTAAAATAAAACTGATGGTGCTTCATATTCAGGACCCTCCTTCTATAGGAGGGCAGAAATGTGCTATAAAGTGGGAGCGCTAGGATCCTCAGCAGGGTCCACTTAGCCAAGGCTTCAGAAGGTGAGGAGTTTTCTGGACTTTATTTTTAAAGAAAAGTTCTCAGTTTTCCCTGATATTATTTAATAAGAAAGTCAAATGGAAATATAGACTGTCTGCGCATCCCCTGAAGGGTTCCAGAGAAATTTCCAGTACCAAGAAAGAACAGGTATTATTGTATTGTAATACACTGCGAGAAAGTGGCAGCCAAACTGCGTTCACTGAAGGTAATTCTAAATAATGTCATTTGTGTTATAAGAGCAGTTATTGTAATAAAAAAAAAAAATGAACGAGCAATACCATTATTAATCAAATTATTTCAGTAATAGCATCATTTTACCAGATTTTTTTTTTCTCCATATAAATTGTGTCCTTCACATGCATCTTAGCTGTTCCAAGGCCACACTAACACTACTTCAAGAACAGGCTTACAAAAGTACTAATCTGGCTTTGTGAGAACCGGTACGCTCTACTCTATATAATACGTTAAACATACAGTAATGTAATATTAAATTTTGCTTGTTTTTTTTTTTTTTTAATATGTTTTCTTAGCATAACAGCATCATATAAGTTAACAACACTGCTAACAATTAACACATGAATAATAATACAACAAAAACTTTTATGCTGCAAACCATGCTGGACTCACGTAAGATAATATCATGAGTAATTTTATATTTTTAGATTTATCCTCACACACCCTTTCAGTTCAGATGTAACTTGAAGCTGCACCAACCATGTAACATTCATCCCAACATTCACCCTACATTATACCCTTAGGGCAGAGCTTTCCAAACTTTTCATGTTGGTGACACACTTTTTAGACAAACATAATTTCGGGACACAGTAATTCAGTTTACTAGCAAACCAGAGGTTAAAGGTTAAACGAACGAAATGTATTTTGACAATTTATGTATGTTTCCTTAAATATATACATAATAAAATGTTTCACGACACAACCTAACTTGTGAAAACCTTTCATTTATATTAAAAATATATAATATTCCAAGATTAATGTTATTGTTCTAATTTATGAAAAATATAATAAAACAAAGTTATTGTGTTATTCAATTTACCTCTTTAATGAGATATATGAGCTTGATGGGATGAACACAGCTTTTGAATATTTGGTGTTAATAAGAAAGTCCAAAGGGTCTTCTGCGTAATTTTAAAAAGCTGGCCAGTTTCACACTATAAAATTATTTGATAGCCTCATTCAACTAATTCTATATGGCTATGAGAGTGAAGTCTGGAATTTATAGGAAGGGACAGAATGTCAATATAAATCCTGCACCTCCAGTTCTGTAACTCTGTGCATCCACTGAAATTCCCCCAAACAATGGAGCTTGAATGTTTCCCTTACAGCTCATCATACTAAAAGATATTTTCAAATTCTGGTGTCACCTCACAGTAACAGCAGCACAAACGCCTTCCACTGCCAGGCAAATTGTGAACTAACACAAAACATCGCAAAAAAGACACTCAAAATCTATACTGCAATCCCATTGTAACACAACAGTAATAACACCAAGGACTCAAACAACAATAACCCTACCTGTGAAAAAGCAAGGGTAAATATTACACTGGGTCCTAGAATACCAATACACCACCTACTGAGAAAACAAAACAAACCAGATTGCTATAGATCCCTATGCTAGCAGAATCTCTCATCATGGTCACACACACAGAGCAGAGACAGACCCTCACCAAATACAGAATACAAAATAAAGGAGCACAAATTAGACAAAAAACTGAAATGGAAACCCCAAGAAGCCAGACTCTGTGTATTAACAATGGAAAAACAGAACCACCATTCCTCATAAAACAAATAAAATCAAGAAACATAAAGCATCAGTTATAATAGTAAAACCATACTAATAAAAGAATATTTTAAACTACTGATAAATAGAATTTCTATTAATTAAAATCATATACGTTTTTTACAATTTCCCAAACACCATTAAATATTTAAAAACAGCACATATATCAAATAACACCCAATAATTAAAACTAATAAGGATTTTAAAAAGCCCCTGCTGTCCATACGTGGGAGCTCTTGATTTCCAGTCACCCTGATATTGTCAAGGATTAGGAGGTTATCCTCTCTCTCTCACACATACTCACATGTCCATTCTCTCTCACACATACACTGTCACATACATACATATTCATGCTCTTATACCCACCATAACTTCTCGCTCTCACAGACACTGACACACTCTCAGGCTCTAAGACACTCTCTCCCCCTCCACACACACCCCTCACACAAACTTTTACTCCCCTGGATTTTCTTATACACACTCATGCTCTCACTCTCTCTGGCTCCCTCACATACACACAAGCACACACACCCAGGCAAGTTCCCAATCATTCTCACACAAACACATACACCCAGGCAAGCTCCCAGTCATTCTCACACACTGAAACTGACCCCCAGGCAGGCTCCCATTCATGTTCACACCACTCCCTCACCATCCCCCAGGCATGCACACATTCATTCTCACACACACACACACACATACACCACACACAGGCAGGCAACTATTCTCACACATACAAACCCCAGGAAGACACCCATACATTCTCATACACAGACACACCCTCAGGCAGGCACCCATGCATTCACACACATACACCCCCAGGCAGACTCCCATTCATACACATGCACACTAAAAGCAGACCCCCTCTCTTTCTTTTGCCAGCAACCTCGGAGCCTCTCTCATTCCTCTGCTGCCACTGTCACTGATGCCGCATGGCTATTTGGGAGGCGCTGATTGCTGCTATTGGCACTGAAGCCCATTCTGCTGCCTCCTCTGTGCAGGCCCCGTGGGTTTCCACTTCCTCCATGTTGATCTAGTACATTGTGAGATCCGCATAGAGAAAGTGCTACTCTTGCACATTACCAAAGATTAAATGTGCCAATCAGTAAAAAGTAATTTATTTATTTATTTATATTTTATATTTTATTGAGATTTTCAAACATTTTTACAATGTCAACAAATCAAAGAACAAAATTTTGTCCATAGAAATAACAAAAAATACAATGTTTGAAGAAAACATCTAAACAAAATTTTCCTAGTCCACATCAAGGTACCATCAAATAATTAACTAGGAAACATGTAATTATTATTTTACATTTGCTGGAAATTACAATTTTTGCAGCTCCATTCACTCAACCTCTTTCCTTATCTAACAGGAAGGTTTCTAAATGAGGAGGGTCTTGAAAAACAAATTTATTCCCCTGGTACACTACAATACACTTACAGGGAAACTTAAGAAAATAAGTTCCACCTAGGGCCATAACTCTAGATTTCAAATTTAAAAATTGCTTTCTCCTAATCTGTGTAGTTCGTGACACGTCAGGGAAGAGTTGGACTCTTTGTCCGCAGAACAAGAACTCCTTATTTTTGAAATATTTCTGCATAATTAATATCTTATCACTTTCTTTACAGAAAGTGACAAGCAATGTTGATCTCTGAGGAATATCATCTAATGAAAATTCTAAAAAGGCAGTCAAATTTGGAGACTGCTGCTGGACAATATCCATTTCTTCCTCACCCTTCTGTTTTTTAAGTTTTGTATTTGTAACATAATAAATCTTTGAGAGTGATTTATCATCTATTGAAGATATCGCCAAATTTTCTACCAGATATTTCTTTAATAATTCTATGGGGGATAGTAGTCTCGTAATAGGAAAATTCAAGAATCTTATGTTTCTCATTCTATTCTCATTCTCAAGAGATTCAATCTGCCTATGAATACTTATACTATCTTTAATGAAGGCATTATTAGCTGATTGTAAGGTATTTATCTGTACATTAACCATTTTACTACCTTCCTCCATCTGCTTCAACTTATTCTCATGTAAATCTAATACACTTTTAATTTCAGTAGATGAACTATTACTCTGAGCCATAAAATTCAACATAACTTTTTGCATCTCATTTATAGCCCTCCATACATCAGCCAACGTAATATTTTGGCGATCAATGGGGTCCGAAACTATTTTCTGTAGTTCGAAACCCCCTATAGCCCCCAGTTCTTCCTTCCCAGCTCCTCTCACTAGGTGGGAGTTGCTGATATTGGATAAACCCTCATTTGCTTGTTGTAAACTTGGTTGTGCTGGATTGGGCATTTCAATTGAGGATTGAGATTCAAGCTGCTGGCTGGGACTAACCGATGCTCCAGATGAGAAGGAAATATCAGGAATAGAATTATGATCATTCTGACTTACCCTCCTTATTAAGTGAAAGTCCATCGGACCCCTAACTTGAGGAACAGCTGGGGAGGAGGTCAAAACCTTCGTTTTCCTTTTCCTGCCCATACAACTGCAACAAATTAGAAGATTTTTTTTTCCCCAAGGGGCGCACCCCTTTGGTGCGCGGCTTTGGCAGCGCGCCGGCGGCTGCGGGCCACACCTGGCCTGAATTTATCCTAGCGTTCGACCCGGCGCTGATGTCACTTCCAGGGGCGTGGCTTCAACAAGATACAGTTGTTATTGCTCACAAATTGAAGAAAAAGCAGCGATTCGGTCCCCAAAGCCTCTCTCTCTTGCGAGAGTACACCAGCCAGTAAGTCCTCCAAGTCAGGCAGTACCTGGCCTGAATTTATCCCAGTGTTCGACCCGGCGCTGATGTCACTTCCGGGGGCGTGGCTTCAACCCGATACAGTTGTTATTGCTCACAAATTGAAGAAAAAGCAGCGATTCGGTCCCCAAAGCCTCTCTCTCTTGCGAGAGTACACCAGCCAGTAAGTCCTCCCATTTATTTTTTTTTACCTTTGCTGTCTGATCTTAGTTTTCTAATCGGTTGGTCACAGGCTTTTTTGTTCCACCTCCCCTTTCTTATTTTTTTGCCAATTCCTTTCATATTGTCTTTTTTTTTCTATTTCTTTTCTCTCCATCTATCTTCTTCCCTCAAAAATGCATCTCATTCTCACATGCTTTCTCTCTCACACACACACACACACACACACAGGCTCTCACTCTCACATGCTCTCTCTCATACAATCATTCATACACAGTCTCTCTCTTGCATGCACATGCTGTCTGACTTTCACACACCCAGGCTCTCTCTCACTCCCACATGCTGTCTTGCTCAAGCACAGACTCTCACTGTCACATGCTCTCTCTCATACAATCATTCATACATACAGACTCTCACTGGCACATACTGTCTCTCTCACACACACACACAGGCTCTCACATGCTGTCTCTGCAAACATTCAGGTCCTCACTCCCACACACAATCTCTCAACTCATCTCATACACGCACTCTACGGGCCCTCAGCCTCTCTCTTACCTCTGGGCTCTTCACGGGTCGCTGCAGGTTGGGCTCTGCAGCGGCCCTGATCTTCGCGGGCCGATCCGCAACAGCGGCGTCCCTGTTCTTCGCGGGCCAATCCGTGGCAGCGGCGTCCATGTTCTTCGCGGGCCGATCCGCAGCAGCGGCGTCCATGTTCTTCGCGGGCCGATCCGCGGTGGGGACCCTGCTACCGGGCCTCCTCCTCTTCTCAGCCCGCTGCTCCTCTTCTGCACGCGGCTGATGCTCCTCCTCCTTCCTGCCCGTGCGGCTCCGGCAACATTTTTCTTCCGGGGCCGCATGGGCAGGAAGGAAGAGGAGCATCTGCACGTTTCGACATCACCTTTTTCTTCGGGCCGTGGTGACGTGCGCTCCTCCACGGCTCTGCCGATCTTCCTGCTGTGGTCTTCGGCACAGCCCAGCGAAACTTCACTGCTCAGCTGCCAGTGGGATGAGGTCCACCGGCGGCCGCATTGGCTCCCACTTGCCGGTGTGTCACATGCACTGGGCTTACGCGACACACCGGCACACCTCAGGCGACACACTAAAGTGTCGCGACACACACTTTGGAAAGCTCTGCCTTAGGGCCACGGAAGCATGTTATCACACATGGACACTAATCAGAGTACCAATTTGTCAAAAAGTTTAATCCCTTTAGAACATAAATAAATGATGGCAGAAAAAGACCATATGGCCTATCTGGTCTACCCATCCACCCAACTAATTTAGCTTTCCAATTCCCATCAATCCCTCAAAGATCCTTTGTGCTTATCCTATGCTTTCTTGAATTCAGATACCAATTTTGCCTCCATCATCTCCACTGGGAGGCCATGCTACACATATCTATTACCTTCTCTATAAAAGAATATTTCCTACGATTACACCTGAGTCCGCTTCCTTTCATCCTCCTCCTCATTCTAGGGCCTCCTTTCCGTTGTCAGAAACTTCCTCCTGGACAAAGAAACCTTTGTTATATATAAATGTCTCGATCATATCTCCCCTATCTTGGGGGACTGCAGAGAGGGCGACATCTTGCCTGTCTTGCTGTGTAGAGCGCCCCCTGACCTACTAGGTGTTAGGATTCTGAGATATCAGATGGTGTGTGAACCCTGGGCCGAAGTGAGAGGTGTTACCGCCCACGGGGAGGAGCCCCGTGAGCCTCACTGTCGGGAGGCTAGGTCCGAGCTAAGGAAGACACAGAGTGAACAGAGTCTTTATTAAAGAGATAGAAGCACTATCCGTGGAGCGGGGAGAGGGGGGGGGGGGTGACAGAGAGAGATGTCACCCAGACCCTGAGACACAGGGTCGATGGGATAGGTAGTGCCCTGAGGGAGTACCTCCGTAGCGCTGGTAGTAGTCCATGAAGCGGGTACAACGGAGAGGTCTCTTGTAGAGATGGTAGTGGCCTGCAAAGCGGGATACACCGAAGAGTCCTTGATAGAGATGGTAGTGGCCTGTGGGGCGGGGTACACCAATGATGTCCTCGGTAGAGATGGTAAAAAAGGCCAGAGAGTAGGACATGCAGATGAAGTCCTCAGAAGAGGTGACAGCGGCCCGCAGAGTGAGGAGCAGAGTCGAGGCCCAAGGTGGAAGTGGTAATGGCCCGCAGCGCGGGCTACACCAGTGAAGGTCCTCGGTCGGTCTAGTAGCGGTCCGCAAGGCGGGAAGCTCCTGTGAGGTCCTCGATAGCGTAGTAGAGCAGGCACTTCTGCCGGAGCTCTCTGAAGCGATGGTAATGGCCTGCAGCGCGGGGTACACCCGATAGGCACTTGGTAGGTAGGAAGTGATCCGCAGGGCGGAGTACTTACAAAAGAGCAAGTTGGTTCCAGGAAGCCCCGGGGAACGGAGCAGATGGATTTCCAGGCATCAGGTCCTCCAAGGAGCGGATAGCCAGGATGAGAGAGAGGACCCCGAGGAGCGGGTACCTGAGTCGTCCACGTTGGAACTCGAATCTGGAACACAGGGTCCTCAGGAAGCGAGGCGGAAATAGCAAGGATGAGACTCTTTGCCAAATCATCTTCAGCGAGGGCCAGCAGGTTTAAATATCCACATCTCCTGATGTCATCGGGAGGGGACATCCCCGAGGTTCCCGCCATGACATGGATAAGACCGGCCTGTGTGCGCACGTGCCTAGAGGGACCTGATGGCAAGATGGCGGTTGGCAGCGTCCTTGCCGACCCAGGAGGCATGGAAGCGGTAGGCAGGTCATAGGTAGCTAGCGGAGGCTGCCAATCTACCCCATGGAGTCAGGGAAGTGAAGAAAGAGGTGAGCAGAAGTGGTCGCAGCCGTCTGTGACTGACGGGCATAACACTAGGGTTGTGGACATCTGCCTGAATCAACGCTATTGGGGCCTCAGAAAGAGAGACTGGCATCTGATGTCATCATCCCAGGACGGAAGGAGGCAGTGGCGGATTCCCGATGAAGAGCGGCCCGGGGATTCGCCGCCCAGGCCGGCCCAGGAGATACCCACGTGGTCTGCCGAGCACAGCTCTGTCACGGCCGCGCTCGGCAGACCACATGACTAGCTCGACCGGCCCACTGGGGGATGCACGATCCCCCGATAGGCTAATCCGCCCCTGGAAGTAGGTGTCTATAAGACCCAGCAAAGGATGCACCCACTGGCGTGCAGTGAAGGCCCTGGAAAATGTTTTTTGGCATGAAGGATAGCTGGGCTATAAGTACTCTCTGCATTTTTCCTGAGGCCTTACCTACTTTTAGGCTGGATGGGGAAGAAAAGAAAGGGGACTGTGAGATCTCATCCACCTAAATCCACGACATCTTCCTTCTGACCCAGCTGTCAATAGAAGCTTTATGCTCCAAGCTGGTCCAGGTTATCTGTTGGAGTCCAGTGAGCTTGATACGGATATCCAGGCTACTTCTTTGGGAACTTCCGCTCCCTTAACCCTGACACTTGCTTACCGCCTAATCTTGGTCTAGAAACTACTGCAACTTCACAGGAAGGTGTGTCCTAGCCCCCAAACGTTCTGGACTTTCCTCTTGAAGATGGGGACATGGTTTACAATTGGACACTATTGCTGTGCAGAGCACCAACAAGGTTTTAGTTGCCCCGGTTACAGAGGCCGCGCCTAGCACTTCTAGTCCTGGAAGACCGATTGAAATCACACTCTGGACAGCTATAAAAGGTTTAGAGCATTCTTTGGCATTTGTTGTTGGAGCTGTACAAAACCAAGTTTCTAGTCCCAAGCAAATTGATTAAGGTCAATACTGCTAAAATTGCTGGTTTAGAAAAGCAACGTGCTTCTTTGCAAAAAATGCGAAGCTGTTAATGATTAGAGATCATGAAACAATACACGGCAAATTTTAGAACAGGTTGAAAATCATTCCAGAAGATTACATTTACGAATATTTAATTTTTCAAAGCCCCCACTACTGTCTCCTCTAGAGATGTTAAAAAAAACATTTCTAAGTTGATATATTAAAGGCTCCGATGGGGTCTGTTCTCCCCAGAGGGAATGCGTGGAGCCTGTAAGTCGCGCTTCTGTTTCAATCCAATGCGCTTTACTCCAGGACTCGCAGGTAAAGGTCCGGGGCACAGTTACACCTCTTGTCACATTTGTTCTCGAGCTGATCGAATATGGACCATGAAAATGTTCTTCCCTGCAAACGAGAAATCTTTTCTTGGCCATCAGTTGGCATAATTTCCTGATGTTGCCAAGGCAACACAATTGAGATGGAAGGCTTTGCAATCGAGAAAGCAGAGTGGTGCTTGCCCTTGGAGCCTTTTTTTTTAAATTTGCTTCAGTTTCACTATAAATGTCTAATTAAATTAGGTAACTAACAGAAATCTTTTTGTTTTGAGCAATTGGGATTTCTTCAGAATCGGGAAGTACCTGGGGTTGTTTCTTCTTAATTTTAACATCCAAGTTTAGCGAGTAACTATTGATTTTATTTATTCTTTTCTTTTGACTGTTCCCCCATGTTGAGGCCTAATTTGGTTAGTCATTGTATTGACTGAATTCTTGCTTTCTTTCTTTTGTATCCAATTGTCAAGTTTTCCTGACTTATTATTTGAAATAATACTAAAATAAAGAAATAAAATATCTCCCCTATCTCACCTTTCCTCCAAGGTATACATGATTAGATCTTTAAGTCTATCCCCATATGCTTTAGAACAAAGACCACTGACCATTTTAGTAGCCTCCCTCTGGACCGACTCCATCCCGTTTATAGCCTTTTGAAGATGTGGTCTCCAGAATTATACACAATATTCCAAGTGAGGTCTCACCGGGGACCTATACAGGGGCAATATCATCTCCCTTTTTCTGCTGACCATTTTTCTCCCTATGCAGCCAAGCATCTTTCTGGTTTTTGCCGTCGCTTTAGCCACCTGTTTGGCTCCCTTAAGATCATCAGATACACTCACCGCCAAATCACGCTTTTCTTTCATGCTTAAATGAATTTCACCTCCAATAGTGTATCTCTTCCTTGTGTTTTTGCAGCCTTAGACAGTATCTTTGAAACCAGCCCGCGGGCACATATATTCATGCATTCATCAGCCCGCACCCAGGAACGTGGCTATTTTATAATTTGCATGCATATTTGCGCAAACTATAAAATAGCCTGGCCGCACGCACATGTACACCAAATTTTAAGTGGTCACACACAAGTTTACGCAAATACCGCTTCTATTTATTTATTTATTTATTTGGTTTTATATACCGACAACCGTTTGCACATCGTGCCGGTTTACAGATAACTTATAACACATAATATATAGGCAAAGCCTTTACAAGGAACAGTACCGTAGGGGTCACGATTTGAAGCTCCAGGGAGGAAGATTCAGAACCAATGTCAGGAAATATTTCTTCACGGAGAGGGTGGTGGATGCCTGGAATGCCCTTCCGGAGGAAGTGGTGAAGACCAGAACTGTGAAGAACTTCAAAGGGGCATGGGATAAACACTGTGGATCCATAAAGTCTAGAGGACATGAATGAAGAGTGGGTGGCTCGCGGGAATGACGGCTACTACCTGGAGATAATACCCTTATTCAATAATCACACACACGGTTAATGCGACAACAACATCGCTCTAAGCTACAACAGCAAGAGGAAATGTGGAAAAAAGGATTCGCACTCACAAAGTGGGGAGTAGCTGGCTTGTTACGGCGGTTACTATCCCAAACCAAATAAGCCTGATACTCTCTCTGCTTCAACGGCAGGGGAGAAAGACCGATACTTCACGCATATCCAGCATAGCTCTCTGCTTCAACGGCAGGGGAATGAAGAAAAGTGGATCTATATACAGACAACCAACAAGGACTGAATAACATAGGCGGGGTAAACAAGCATGGGTGTAGCTTGCTTATTGTGGCAGTTACTACCCCTGACTAATTAAGCCAGATATTTCACTTAGATGCAATTCCAACACTGCTCTCTACATTAATGGTGGGGGTGGAAGGGAAATAGAACCAAAAGGTTAATAAGAGCCAAGAGTAACAGATAAGTATGAGGAAAAAAAAAAAGTATGAACCTTGCTGGGCAGACTGGATGGGCCGTTTGGTCTTCTTCTGCCGTCGTTTCTATAAAACAGGGGATTTTAAAGGGTTGCGCGCCAACACTATTTCCAGTTTTACTACTTCATCCTGTTTACCCTGTTAAGAGACAGGTTTTTCAAACCCTCTGGTTTAATAGCTTTCACGCCCCCTAGTTATCCACAACCCTTAAAACCCCACAAATCTGTCCATTTGTCTTTATAACTTGTACAGCATCCATAGCAGAAGGCGGCTGAGAGCCTTGGCACATGCTGGATCGCGTATTTACATGTACATCTCAGCTTCATCCTCCGAAACGCCCATGCCTCACCCATACCACGCCTCTTTCTGAAAAAGTCTGAGGTGTGCACACTGCGGCATTGACGAGCATAGCCAAGCAGCACGAGCCCAACATACTCATGCATCCCTAATTAATACATGCGTTGGGCTTTTAAAATTCATCTTTACATTAGTATGCATTTTTTTTGTATTAAATCTTAGCTGCCAAACCCTAGACCAGAGCTTCTCAACCACTGTGCAGTGGCACACTAGTGTGCCGCAGATTCTTCCTGTGACGCGGTGGCAGTGGCATGGCGTGGGGGGAGGGGAGAAGACAAATGTCCTGGGTGCCGGGCTGTAAGGGGCACCCGACGGTAATGTTCCCTCCAAGCTGCACACAGGTTTTACTGCCATGAAGATTGGCTGGTCCCAGAAAACAAAGAGGTAGGCGATCTATAATAGCCGTCAGGATAACAAAGAAGAAGAATAGATGCCTTGATCTTTTTCAACTATTTTATTAAAGTAGAGACGTTTTCTTTAAAAAATGCCCGACTCAGGCCGAGTTTCGCAGCTCAATAGCCGCTGCCTCAGGGGCTTAGATAATCATGATTCTTAAATGTGTTTTAGTGTTGTAGAATCTTCAAGGAACAGATTGCTGTAAATCAGCAGTGCAATGCAACTTACAGTGCACAATCAAGTGTTCAGTCTCTACTCGTTGTCTGTAAGTTCCTGACCACTGACATTCAATCATGATTATCTAAGCCCCTGAGGCAGCGGCTATTGAGCTGCGAAACTCGGCCTGAGTCGGGCATTTTTTAAAGAAAACGTCTCTACTTTAATAAAATAGTTGAAAAAGATCAAGGCATCTATTCTTCTTCTTTGTTATCATGAAGATTGGCTGGGCCATACTGGAGCTCATCCCACCACGGCCGGAAGCAATGGACAGACCATCGGCAGCCTATCTGGGCTCCTCCTCCTCCTTCCTGCCCGTACGGCCCTGGAAGAAAAACATTGCCGAAGTCACGCAGGCAGGGAGGAGGAGCATCGGCCCATGTGCAGATGAGGAGCAACTGCTGCATACTTCTATTTCACGGCGGCTGCCCAAGGAGAGAAGGCCCAGAGACGAGAGGGAGGCTCAGGCCATGTAGAGTGTGTGTTTGTGAGTGAGAGTAGGTTGAGAACACAAGCTTGTGTATGAGAGACTGCAGATAAGAATGAGAGCCTGTGTGTGTGACAGCATGTGTGAGAGAGAGAGCCATTGTGTATGAAAGACAGCATGTGAAAGTGAGAGAATCTGTGAGAGAGGGAAGCCTGTGTGTGTTTGAGAGAGCATGTAAGAGTGAGAGCGTGTGTGTGTGTGTGTGTGTGTGTGTGAGTGGGAGAGAGAAAGCATGGGAGAATGAGAGCCTGAGTATTGTTTGAAGGAGGAAGGAAAGAAGACAGGTGGTAAGAGAAGAAACAGAAAAAAAAAATAGAGAGATCCAGTAAAAACAATGGGAAAAGACTGAGAAAGGGAACGTGGAAAAGAAAAGGCTGGAACCAACTAATTAGAAAAATAAGAACATAAGAACATAAGAAAATGCCATACTGGGTCAGACCAAGGGTCCATCAAGCCCAGCATCCTGTTTCCAACAGTGGCCAATCCAGGCCATAAGAACCTGGCAAGTACCCAAAAACTAAGTCTATTCCATGTTACCATTGCTAATGGCAGTGGCTAATCTCTAAGTGAACTTAATAGCAGGTAATGGACTTCTCCAAGAACGTATCCAATCCTTTTTTAAACACAGCTATACTAACTGCACTAACCACATCCTCTGGCAACAAATTCCAGAGTTTAATTGTGCGTTGAGTAAAAAAGAACTTTCTCCGATTAGTTTTAAATGTGCCCCATGCTAACTTCATGGAGTGCCCCCTAGTCTTTCTACTATCCGAAAGAGTAAATAACCGATTCACATCTACCTGTTCTAGACCTCTCCTAACCTCTTTAGTCTTTCCTCATAGGGGAGTTGTTCCATTCACCTTATCATTTTGGTAGCCCTTCTCTGTACCTTCTCCATCGCAATTATATCTTTTTTTAGATGCGGCGACCAGAATTGTACACAGTATTCAAGGTGCGGTCTCACCATGGAGCGATACAGAGGCATTATGACATTTTCCGTTTTATTCACCATTCCCTTTCTAATAATTCCCAACATTCTGTTTGCTTTTTTGACTGCCGCAGCACACTGAACAGACGATTTCAATGTGTTATCCACTATGACACCTAGATCTCTTTCTTGGGTTGTAGCACCTAATATGGAACCCAACATTGTGTAATTATAGCATGGGTTATTTTTCCCTATATGCATCACCTTGCACTTATCCACATTAAATTTCATCTGCCATTTCGATGCCCAATTTTCCAGTCTCACAAGGTCTTCCTGCAATTTATCACAATCTGCTTGTGATTTAACTACTCTGAACAATAAGATCAGACAACAAAGGTAATGGAGAGTTGCTTACCTGTAACAGGTATTCTCCTAGGACAGCAGGATGTTAGTCCTCACATATGGGTGATATCATCAGATGGAGCCCGGCACGGAACTTTGATCTCAAGAATCTAGTACTTTCAAACATACCCTACTGAGCATGTGCAGCTGTAATCATCACCCTGCCCTCTAGGCAGAGTCCCTCAGTCCATGATATAGCTAATACATGGAGAAACCAGCTCCCTGAGGAGGTGGGAGGGTTCCTGCCTGTGGAGACTAGTTCCTTGAGATATGGGGAGGATGCGCTCCCCCCCCCCCCCGGAATGGCAGGGTCCTCGATCCTTCCACCGTCTGAATCCACTGATGCCGATCGATCAGTGAACCGCCATGGAACTCCAGCCCGGGTAAAATTCAGGCGAGTCCCCAGGTGTGGTAGCCTACACGGAGCACCGACGGACTGCATAAGTCAGTCCTGTCAGCACTGGGGAAAAAGAGAAAAAAGACAGACAGAGCAAGGAGAGGACACAGGTACAAAAACTGCAGGAGCAATTTTTTTTTTTTTTTTACTTTGACAAGTAACAGACTCCACCAGGCTGCACAGGGGAATACCCACCATGCGGCCGGCAGAAGTTGTAAAGAATAAAACTGCCTGAAGAGAAAAGGAAAGAGAAACAGTTGCAGCTCTAGAAAAAAATCACTTACAAAACTGTAAGAAGAGAGCAGAGCTGAATAAGAAAAGAGAGCAGGAGCTCAGAATCCTTGAGATGACAGCTCTATGGAAAAAAAAACTGACTGAGGGACTGTCACCATGCCTAGGGGGCAGGGTGATGACTACAGCTGCACATGCTCAGTAGGGCATGTTTGAAAGTTCTAGATTCTTTGAGATCAAAGTTCCGTGACGGGCTCCATCTGATGATGTCACCTATGCATGAGGACTAACATCCTGCTTGACCTAGGAGAAAAACAACTTTGAATTTTTAGTGATTCGCATATGCTTTCTTTGGGAATGCGCATTATCAATGTTCCCTCTAAGGATTGGGTTGCTGTGAGCATAAAATTAATGGGCTTTCTGCATGAAAAGATAAAACCAAAAATTTTTGCAAGGAAAAATGTTTGCATGCAGCAATCCAATCCATACAGGGAACATTGTCCGGGAGCTTATTTTGTATTTTTTTTCCAGCGTACACCGGGAGCTTTCTTGAAAACTCCAGGCCCTGCTTCAGAATCAGGTCCAATGGAAATGTCACAGGGCCAGATGCCTAAGGAAGTGGAGCAGGGGGCGTCCTTAGCCCTGTGCGCAAGGATCCTCCAGTGGCTACTGGGTCACAAAGAAGGAAAAGTCCATCGAGGGCGCAATGGACTATCAGCAGCCACAGAAGAGGTCCATTGAGCTGCCAGTGCACTCTAACCCATTCGCCAGCTGCCAAAATCAAAAAGATGCTGCGGGCCGCACATCTCAACTGCCACCAGTTATGATGCTGCGGGACCCCCTCAGATTCTAAAAGAGGCAGAGGACGGGGTGAGAAGGTAAGGGGTAATAGCGCGTGGAAAACGCGCGGCCAACCCCCCGAAACTAATAGCGCCTGCAACATGCAAATGCATGTTGATGGGCCTATTAGTCGATACAGAAAGTAAAATGTGCAGCAAAGCCGCACATTTTAATTTCGGCCGGCACCAGGAAAGTGTACAGAAAAGCAGAAAAAACTGCTTTTTTGTATACCCTCCGACTTAATATCATAGCGATATTAAGTCGGAAGTCCCCAAAACAAAAAAAAAATCAAAAATTAAAAAAAAAAATGTAAAAATCTGCCCACGGCCCGCAGGTTGGAAGACAGACGCTCAATTTTGCTGGCGTCCATTTTCCGAATCCATAGCTGTCAGCAGGTTCAAGAACCGATGCCGGTAAAATTGAGCATTGGCTGTCAAACCCGCTGACAGCCACCGCTTCTGTCAAAAAGGAGGCACTAGGGACGCGCTAGTTTCCCTAGCGCCTCCTTTTACTGTGGACCCTAATTTGCATACGGGCCGATACTGAATCGCACGCCCAGGACACTGGCCTGTGCGCACGTTGGGAGAGCGAGCGCTTGCCGGCTCTCCCACGACTTTTACTGTATCGGTCCATATGAGAGGGAGCATATGCATGTATGTATGAGAGAGAAGGAGCTTATGTATGTGTGTGAGAGCCTGTGGGGT
The DNA here is from genome assembly GCF_901001135.1 of Rhinatrema bivittatum. NCBI lineage: Eukaryota > Metazoa > Chordata > Amphibia > Gymnophiona > Rhinatrematidae > Rhinatrema > Rhinatrema bivittatum. The sequence goes on from NC_042618.1 coordinate 18,188,034, forward strand.
AGATTTTAAAAGCCTACGCGCTGGGCCTATTTTCAAAAGGCCCGGCGGCACACGTAAAGCCCCGGGATGCGTGTAAGTCCCGGGGCATGAAAAAATGGGCAGGGGCGGGGCCAGAGGCCTCTACTCAGCCGGCAGGCGTAACTTCTGCAACAAAGGTAAGGGTTTTGGTTTTTTTCAGGTTGGGGGATGGTTAGGTAGGGGAAGGGAGGGGAGGGCCGAAGGAAAGTTCCCTCTGAGGCTGCTCCGATTTCGGAGCGGCCTAGGAGGGAACGGGGAAAGCCATCGGGGCTCCCTTTGGAACTCACTTCCCCATTACCTTCGACTTGAGCCCTCCTTACAGTCTTTCAAAAAAGGCATCAAGACCTGGCTGTTCAGGCAAGCCTACCCAGAAGCCAATCAAACCTAGCCCACTCCCTACCCCTTCCATCACCGTCCTCCCACCCTTCACCCCCCACCCTCCCCTTACCTCCCTAGCCCACCCTCCCTGCCCCCCTATCTCCACCTCCCACCTCTTCCTTCTTCTTCCGCCTCCCTCTCCCCCCTCCCCCTTCAATCAATTAATCATACAACTGATCTATTGTAAATGAATACTTCGCCTTAATTTATAATTTTAAAACAGTTACAATTATGTTCCTTTTATTATATTTATCAAGTTGTTTGTTCCTCTCTCTCCTTCTGCCCTATTCTTTCTTGCTGCTCTTCCCCTGCCCACCTCTCACCTTTTTCTTGCCTGCTCCCCTTCTCCCCTACCCTTGTTCATTGTATTTTCTACCTGCTTCAGTTTTTTTGTAAACCGGCATGATATGCCCTATGAATGTCGGTATATTAAAAGTTAAATAAATAAATAAATAAATAAATCTCTGTAGGAGGCAATGGTAAAATGCCTCATCCTGTACCTCCTCTGGTGGATCCGGTGGTGGCAGGGATGCTGTCGTTGGGATCGTTGATGGAATTTGAAAAATCATCGATGTAGATTGTGTTAGTAGCCTCGGTGTGGTAGTTATAGAACCCGTTGAGGATCTTGGGAGAAAAGACATTGTTGTCATCGGTGGTATCACCGGCATCGATGTTGTAGGAAAAAGCATCGGCATCGATACTGACAATGAAGGTAACGGCATCGATGGCAGAACCATCGGCATCGATGTTAAAGGCATCGGCATCGATGCTGGGGGCATCGGCATCGATATGGAGGGTATCGGCATCGACCCGGAGGTCGGCATCGACAGGCCTGTTGGAAGTTGTTGCTCTTGTAGAGCTTGGAAAACAGCTTGTCTAATAAGTGTAGATAATTCTAGCTGTGGTGTGAGCGAGGACTCCGATGGTGTATGCGCTGGTAGTGGTGTAACGGCCATCGATGACGTCGTCGGCGTGCCTGGTTTTTAGACCGCTTCGGCATCAACTCGTCCTGGGACATCGATGCGGACGATGATTGATGTCGATGGCGATGTTTTGTTTTCGGTCGTTCTGTGGACTTTGTGGAGAGTACAGACGATGGCGAGGATGACCGATCCCCTGATCCATTCGGAGGTGGTTTTTTAAGTAAAACCTTCTTTGTTGCTCCAGCCGGAGACGACCTTGGTGCTTTTGAGGGGGAAGGAATTAGCTGAAGAGAAAATAGGTGTTCCATCTTCTCTTGCCTGGCCTTTCGTCCTTTGACCGTCATTTCTGCACATTTGGTGCAGGAACTGACATCATGTTGTTCCCCGAGGCACATTACACACTCCGAATGCGGATCGGTGATAGACATATTTCGGTTGCAGACCGGGCATTTTTTGAAACCGGTCGCCATTTTCGATAGACGGCCATCGATGAACAAGCGGGTGTGTGTGTGTGAGAAAAAATTTTCGGCCGAAAATTTTTGAAAACGAGAGTACTCACCAGCCGGCGAGGTAGAGATTTTCCCGTGACAGAGAATATTTTATTGACTTTTCAGTCAAGAGAGATTCCCAAAACGATAGGGCTATCGGTCCGCGGTGCGAACGGCAGCGCGGAAAAGTGAAGACTGAAGAGAGACACCTGTGGCAGAGAATATCATAGCATGCTGGGCATGCTCAGTGGCCTCACAGGGCCAGTCAAAAGTGTCTAGAAACTTTGACAGAAAGCTTTCCCGCCTGGGCTCCGTTCAGTGACGTCACCCATATGTGAGGACTAGCATCCTGCTTGTCCTGGGATAAATGCCAGTTTTTCATTTCACTCCTGCCTGCAGGTCTAAACGGCAGTGAGGCGGCCGCCAGGGGGTATTTTGGAGGGCATTTGCTGCTGCCCCCAAATGTTGTCACCTCGCCCTACCTACCTGGCATTATCTGTGATTCTGAATCTCATAATTCTCCTCAAGGCTCCTAAGCTGACCTGCGAGTAGCTCAGTACTGACCGCGGTTTTCTCCATTTTTAAAGAGACCTCCCCTCGGCTTACATGATGGTCAACATGCGTGCCATTAATTTCAGCCGATTTTGTTTTGATAAAATCAATTCATTTTAATCGTCATTACTGTGGTAATAAAGCTCTACAGTTGCCCCGGCCCCGCTCGCGCCGTCGTCCAAGCAGGAACTCCTCCTCGCGCCCTTTCAGCGCTTTCCCGCACGCCCCGCCTCCCGTCTGTCCCGGCGCGAGCGCCGTACAGTGACGCACTTCCGGCACAAAGCGGAGCCGGTCGCGAGCTGACAGGATGGTGAGTGAGCAGTTTTCGGGGCCTGCGGCCGGCGCTAGGGTACAAAGACTGGCAGGGAAGCGGCGGACGTATCGGGCGGTTTTCTTAACTCATCCGCACTGTTTCCACCGCGGCCCGGAGGCTTTTCTTCCCAGTACCCTGGCGCCGGCACAGCGGAGCCCGCGGGGCCCTGGGCTGTCTCTGTGCTGAGACGCTCCGGAGCTCTGGGAACGTTGTTCGGCCCTGGTGAATCCGTTAGACTAGTAAAGGGGGTAGATACAGTATAGAATCGCAGCCCCAGGACAGGGCTGCCTGGGGTTACTGCGGTTCTGGCTTTGGGGGGGGGGGGGGGGAATCTGATAAAATGGGGAAATTGTGAAATGAAAGCTCCTGGTACGATAGCCTGGTGGCGGCTAGAAACTGACGAGCAAAACCAAAACAACGCACAGACTGCCAGCAAGAGGTGTTTCTAAGCGGGAACGGATGGATGGGGGGGTAGCTTGATAAGGCGCTTCCCTTCTAAAACCTTCTGTATGTCTCTGAGAGAGCTCTTCTGTCAAACTGCATGAAGTGGGTTCTCAGATTCTCCAAAACTTAATTTACTTGTCGGGAGATTTGGCCTTTCCCGAGGAGATAGATTAGTTCTTTGCTGCAGCAAGGTGGATTGGGTACTCCTGGAGGGAATTCTGTGCAAAATATTTAAACATTTTGTTTGCAATATTTTACAATTCTGCTAACTTTTTGTTCAAATAACACAACATAATCACTGTCTTTAAGTAATTTTTAAACATAAATATTTACTTTTTGTACAGAATTCACCCATTATAAGGCCTGGCCTCTTTCCACTCTCTCTGTTCCTTACTTCAGCTTGAACCCCCAATTCTCTGCTCCCTACCTTCAGCTTGACCTCTTTCCCAATTCTCTCCCCCCATTATTTCAGGCTTGACAATTCCATCCCACCAGCAAGACTCCCAGCTTTCTCTCTGTCAATCTGTCTGCCCCACCCCAACCATCTAGACTTCCTTCACTCTCCTGACAACCCAGGTACACCCCCCCCCCCCCCCCATTTTCTCTATCTCTTCGTCACCCTCTTAGGCTCCAGCAAGATGACTCTGAAGCAGGCAGCTGCAGGCTGAGACCACATTCTTGGCATATATTTTCTCATGCTCACAGGAATGGCTTCCGCCAGTTCCTCATTTTGCCTCTTTTCCTGCCTTACCTGATCTGGCTTTTCCAGTCAGCTGCATCGGCTTCTCCTTCCATTGCCTTGTGGAACTGGCCCTTCTAGCCCAGAAACAACTTCTCTGCCTCTTTCTCTCTTGTGACAGGTTGTAGATCCACCTCTTTTCATTGCCGCATTCTCATGAGCCAGCTGTTCATGAGTTCTGCACGGGGTTGGGGTTGGGAATTCTGTACAAAATCTGCACTTTGTAGTTGCACAGAATTCCCCCAAGAGTAAAATCATGTTCTCACAAAGGGGCCGATGCAATACAGTGCGCTTAGCCAAGCACACTGTTAACCTGCAGTCGCTAATCAATCCCCTAATGCAATAAGGGGATTAGCGCATATTCAATGTGCGTCCAACGCAGAATGGAGCAGGCGTTAATAGCTGTGCACATCAAAAAAAGTAGGATGAAAAATAAAAGAAACAAAAAGTTAAAAAAAAAAAAGTCAGGTTCAGGAAAAGGAAGCTTGACTGACAAGCATTCGCTTCCTGAACCCTCAGCATTGGTTTTCCTTACCGGCGGCAGCCATCACAAAAACCGACGCCGATAAACCTGGCGTCAATTTTCGTGACTGCCGTCCGCCGGTAAGGAAAACCAACGCCGAGTCTATTGGCCGAATCACGAAAACTGATTGAGTTCTCGTTAGCAAGGATGCGATAAGGTCGTACAAGCGACTGTAGTGCCTCCTTGCTAGCTCGACTCTCTAAATATTGCATGGCGCCTGAGGTGCATTAAGAGAGCGGGTGTTAACTGTTCAGCACCCACTTTCTATGCAAATTGATTGCATCAGCACCAAAGCATCTTGACAAGCATGCTGCCGATGCTATTACTAGCATCAGTAGCATATGATAAACTTAGTTTTTGGGTACTTGCCAGGTTCTTATGGCCTGGATTGGCCACTGTTGGAAACAGGATGCCCGGCTTGATGGACCCTTGGTCTGACCCAACATGACAAATTCTTATGTTCTTACATGTAAAATTGTCATGCTAATAATTTTATCTGAATCTTTCCACTAGTTATGCTGCATTTATTGATCAGCACATTTGTTTTCAGTAAACACAAAACTGTGAGGTAAAGAAAAATACATCTGTGTCCTTGACTTGCAATATATATCTGTTTTGGTCTTTCTAATGTTTTTGATATACAGTTGGGAAACCTTTTTATTTCTAAATATACTGTAATTTTTGTTGGTTTTGTAGTACAGTATTTGTAATTTTTTAGCAGACATAAACAGAGTTTGGAATATCCACTGGCAAGGGGCAAATGGTTTTTTTTCTGCAGTGAGGCAGCAGAATCTTCTCTGTCCCAGTTGGGGGTCCAGCAGGAAGTGGCCATGTCTTCAATCCGTTTGATGTCCAGAAGAAGATGCAGGCAGTGTCTGAATTCCTGCTTACGGGCCCTGGAGATAGAGAGAGGGCTGCATTGGTGGGTTTAGGAAGAGTGAGAGGTCTGGAGAGGGGAGTAGAGGAGGCATGAGAGAGGGGGGTGGGGGGTAAAGAGGCAAAATGAGTTGGAAGGGGAAGAAGAAAGTGAGAGGGTGGGGGACTGGAGGAGGAGAGCAAGAGGACTACCCCTGGATGAGGTGAGGAGCTGAAGAGAAGATGGGGTGAGGTAGGTATGCACTTGCCAGGGAAGAAATGCACTGGTTATATATTCCTTCTGCAGCCCTGCTCACTCCCAAAAAATGTGGGGGGAGGACAGCAGTAGGAGTAAATTGTGAGTATGTTCTAGAGGAATTTTTCAAACCTTGCAGAGATGAATGTAGTACTTCACCAGTATTTCAGTAAGGCAACAGATTCCATTTGCTAAATGTTTTTCAAGTATTTATAACAATTATCTTCTGCCGGGTAGTCTGCATGTTTCAGGTGTATTTTGGCAGAGTTTTCCCATATCTTCTATATAGAAGTCAGTTTAATATTATACTGTCCTGGTTTCCTTTCAGGGTCAGAGTCAGAGTGGAGGACATGGTCCAGGGGGAGGCAAAAAGGATGATAAGGTAACTTATCAAGTTCCAGCATGATGATGTGTGGTAAGCTGCAGAAATGCATGTAGGGTCTAGTGTGGGGGTGGAATTTGAATGAAGAAACTTTTCTTGTACACATGCCAAATGGTTCCCTTCATTCCAGTATTTTCTTAACCAGTTTAACTGGTAGGAAAATGCTGTTTTTAATGGTTTGATCTAGCATTTGTAAACTGATAGTTTTGACATACACACTACTAAACAAAAGTGCAGAGATGATCAGGTGACAGAATCTGTTATATTTAAAATTATCTGCAAGTACCTCAGCAAGAAAATAACCATGTGCAGTGGAATTGTATGTACCCAGAACATACTTGAGAATACACAAGTATTCTAGCTTAAAGCAACAGTGGCACATAATGCTCAGTACTTCCATTTGAATGAGACATACAATGATCTTTGAGGTTTCTGGCTCAGTATTCCAAACAACTATTTAATTTCCATGCATCTCAGAATTATTTAAAAAATGATAATCCACAAAAGAGCACAAACAGTCCCCAACCAACAAAATACTCAAAATCACCAAAAGGGTGAGAAACACACATTATTGTACCAAAATATTGAAGAGTGGTGGTATTTATTGTGCTTAATAGAGCAACCATCTTAACTCACATATTTGCAAGGCACCGTATTATTCTCTTATACCACAGATACATCTCTTACTCCTGGGGAATTCTGTACACAAAAATGTAAAATTCTGCAAAATTCTGCTTACTTTATATTGAGTCAAAATAACACATACATGACAGTCTTTAAGTAATTATTTTAAAATGTAATACAGAAAAAAAATATTACTTAAATATGCAAAGATTTAAATATTTTGAGGAGAATTTCCCTAGAAGTTCATTGTAGAAGTGTCTCTTCCACCCTCTCTCCCTATTCCCCTGGCCAGTCTCCTTTCACTTTGCCCTTTCAGACCCCAACTCCTCCGCCAGCCACTCTCTCTCTCCTCCCCTCTAGGCTCAATCCCTTTCACTCTATCTCCACTCTCAGAGTTTGACCCCTCTCGCAATATTGCCCCTCACACAGGCTCTCTCTGTCCCTCTCTCTCAAACACACAGGATCCCTCTCTAGGACACATACCCAGCTCCTCATATAGGCTCCCTACTCTCTCTCTCTCTCTCATGCACACACACCCTCATACAGACTCCCCCCTCTCTCTCTCATGCACACACCCCCTCATACAGACTCCCCGCCTTCTCTCTCTCTCTCATGCACGCACCCCCTCATACAGACAGACTCCTCCTCTCTCTCATGCACGCACACACCCTCATGCAGACTCCTCCTCTCTCTCTCTCTCTCATATGCACGCACACACCCTCATGCATACTCCTCTCTCTCTCTCTCTCTCTCTCTCTCATGCACGCACACACCCTCATGCAGACTCCTCCTCTCTCTCATGCACGCACACACCCTCATGCAGACTCCTCCTCTCTCTCATGCACGCACACACCCTCATGCACACTCCTCCCCTCTCTCTCTTGCATGCACACACCCTCATGCACACTCCTCCCCTCTCTCTCATGCACGCACACACCCTCATGCATACTCCTCCCCTCTCTCTCTTGCATGCATACTCCTCCCCTCTCTCTCTCTTGCATGCATTCACCCTCATGCAGACTCCCCCCCTCTCTTGCACGCACACCCCCTCATGCAGACTCCCCCCCCTCTCTCTCTTGCAGACTTTTCCCTCTCTCTTGTACACACACACCCACACCCTCGTTCAAGCTCCCTCTCTCTCTCTCTCTCTCACACGTACACCCTCACAGGCTACCTAATTCTCTCTCACACCCCTGCACACTGGCTCTCTCTCTTGCTCAACACATAGGCTCTTTCTTATACATACACACACACAGCCTCACACAGACTCCCTCTCTCACAAACAAGACCCTCATATACACACAATCCTTTTTTCAGACACACCAGCTCCCAATCTCTCCCACATATACACACTCCTTCACAATCTCCCCACATAGGCTCCCACACTCACACACCCTCACACTTGCTGTCCCTCACCAGGTTCGCAGTCTTGCAAACACGCTCGCTCACTCTCACGGAGGCCTGCTCCATCTTCCCCACAAGTGGGATGGCCTCCACGCACGTCACATCTGGGCCTATTTCATCTTTGCCACGAGTGGAGGCCATCCCACTTGCTGCAAGCCTGGGACTGCTCCTTTTTCGCCGTGAGCGGAGGCCATGCCACTCGTGGCACGCTGGGGCCTGTTCCTTTTGGCGCGCTCGCAGCCCAGGCATGTCGAAGAAGAGAAAGCCCAGGCATGCAGCGAGTGGAGATCATCCTGCTCGCGGCACACTAGGGCCTGACAAATTCCACAGAAGCACAGAATTCCCACAGGACTAATCTCTTATATCACACAGTGCTTTTTTAGTTTTACAGTTTTTATGCAGGGAAAAACATAAATGTACTTAGAAGTCTTTTCCAAAGTTGTATCAAAATCCACGTATTTGAGAAAGCAGGAGCAGCAATATAGAACGGTAATCCCGAAGTGCCCAGAAGAAGGTAAAATGGCAAAAGGTATGCCATAAAATAAAAACAAACTTTACACTCAGACTATTTCAGCAAGATTGCCTGCTTCAGGCATCAACAGAGTGCTCTGGCCCTTGTTTAGTGTTTGCATTCTGTTGTCTCCTGAAGCAGGCAACCTTGTCAAAACAATCTCAAGTGCCGAATGTTCTCCTTTTGGAGTTTTTTTTGTTATTGTTTTTTATTATGGCATTTGTGGAGTGCTGTTTGTCATTTTACCACCTTCTGGACATCCTGGATTACCATTCTGTATTACTGTTCCTGCTGTTTTCTACATGTGGGATTTGATACAACTTTGGAAAATACTTCTAAGTTTTCAAATAAGTACATTCTTTTACCTGTATGAAAACTATAAAACTAAAAAAAGCACTGTGTGTATCAAGAGATGTAGCAGTGGTCTATGATTATAATGTGATGCCTTGCAAACAAGTGAACTAACTTGGTTGCTCTGTTAAGCACGGTATATGGTACCACAATATGTGCTATTTTAAAAAAGTAAACCCCTAAATGATATTTTTTAGCTCCAATTTAAACGTTTTTACTTTTTCCCGTATCTTCAGTGCTGCTGTTGTAGCTGTCAGTTTATTCTATGTCATGTGAGTTCCTGCAGACTAAACAATATGCAGAAAGGTCTATGAATATTGAAGATTCATGAGTGGTAGCCCCAGACAGGAAAAGAAAAATATAAACCGGAAATGACAAAAAAAAAAAAAATCAGAAGAAAAAAATACAGAAAGTGTGCTGTGGGAAGGAGGACAGATATAGCGTCCCATTTTCATCCTCGCCGTTTGAAGCGCTGCAGCCTGCCCACAAACTGAAAGATCTGATTATATTCTGTATGCAAATGAATTTCCTTTCCAAATATGTGACCCTTTTTGTCAGTTGTATTTTCTGCCCCTTCATTAGTCTTTCAGTGGTAAAACAGATATGAAGCCCCATCATATAAAAACAGGACTGCACGCACTCTGAAGTTCAGTTTTTTTAAGGCCAAGAACAAAGAAATGAAGGCTAACGTGACCTTTTTAGCAATACAGAAAGCAGTAGGTGTTTGCCTTTTTTTTTTTTATTGGGCTGGCTTAATACCTTTATGGTGGGCTTTCAAAGAGCTCTGCTCCCTTCATTCTCCTCTGACCTGTTGAGATGCAGGCGATATTGCGGAAATATAAGAGTAATACGGAGGAGCCGCAGGTCAGACGTTTTCCTGGCACCCATACACATCTGCGAAGGAGGCCCTAGGTCAGCTCACGTGTGCAACTTTCCTGAATGTGGTGGCAATGTTGATTAATGAAAATAAAACCAAACCAGACTGAAAGGTCTTCATTTGGATCCAAAGGACAAGAAGAAGAAATACGAGCCGCCTGTGCCGACCAGGGTTGGGAAGAAGAAGAAGAAAACGAAGGGACCAGATGCAGCGAGCAAACTCCCCTTGGGTATGTGCAGGCTTCTTAAATACTTTGTTAGCGCAGCACAGTCCGAAACAGTAGAGAAGCCGAATAATCCTGCCAAGCACTTTCCCACTGGGTCATCATCGGTGACCGTTGTCCTAGCAGACAGAGTGGTCAGAGCAGCAGGCTGAAAACCTGGGAGGTGGGGGTTCAGATCCCACTGATTCTGCTTGACCTTGCCTCAGGTACAAACTTAGGGCCCTATTTACTGAGCACTTTTTCCCGTAGTGTCACGATTGGCGGAATATAAATAATTTTAAAATAATTTATCATCAGTGTTGGGATGATGGTGGTGATGGGGGGGGACTGGAGATAGGGAGAAGGAGCTTATGTCAGGGTTCAGCAGTCATTGGCTCACACACATTGAGCGTTAGTGCTTTGCAAGCATGGTGGGTGGGTGAATGTGGGTGCAGGAAGGCTCAGGGAAAATATCCTGTCTGCTCACTTGCCCAGTGATCAAACAGGTTTCTAGACATTTTTCATAATTAGAAATGTGGTTACTTTTCCTGATTTGCTGAAGGGATCATGACTTTTAGTGGCACAACTGTTACCCTCAGTTCACAAGTCAGGAATCTAGGTTTCATACTAGCTCCCAATTTACCACCCAGATCCAAGCAATAACCAAAACCGCTTTCTTTCACATTCGCCATCTCCATCTGTTACTGGACGACGTGGCTTTCATAACTGCTGTTTGCGCCTTTGTTATCTCTCACTTAGACTATTGTTATTCCCAATACCTTAAGCCATCACCTACGGCTCAGACAAAATGCTGCTGCCTGAGTCCTGAAAAGCTTACACTAGCTACCAACACTCTTATCAAATCCTGACCTTGACCTATTTATCCCTCGAAGCCCTGCTTCTGATACCTTAGCAGTGCCCTCACTCCCCATGAGCCATCCTGCTTCCTTTGGTTGCCTTGTGATCCCCAGCCCTAGAAACAACCTTCACAGCATCAGCGTCAGTCCTTTGGAACGCCTTCCCCCTTGCACCAGGATGATCCTTACCCTCCTATCTCTGAGAAATCTGGTGATAATCTGAGGCATCCCATTCTCCTACATTCAGGATCTGTGTTACTTTGGACCTGCACAGAACATTTTGACCAAACATCAGATTAGCAGTCTACCTCATTGACTGTTTGCCTTAGCCTCTCTCCTTTCCTACTAATTGGATTCACCATAAACCCCTACTAGAATGACTGTCCACTAAAATGCCATTGAATTTGTTTTTTTTAACCAACTTAATCCAACCCATTTTAATTTAACTGATTATAACTGGCTTTGAACTCTATTGTTGAAAAAGCATATCAAACATTGATTATAAAAGTTTCTTTTTAAGGCAGCCCTGGCAACGTGTTTAATGATGTCACAGAGCCACTAAACTGTTCTCTGACTAAAATAAAAAGACTGTACGTTAAAATCTAAAGCATTTAAAAACGTTTAATGTTCCAAAATAAGTAAAAGTTTTATTCCAATAATTATAATATAACCCATGGGTAAGATGGTATCACTCAACATTTTATCCTCAGATTTTGTAGTATCTAACTTAGTAGACTGCCAACTCTGCTGTACAGCTTCCAAAAGTGTTTTTATAATGGGTTTTGACAAATACATATGTAACCCCTGTTCCCTGTTGTTGTAGCTATTCTTCCAATTTACTTTCCAAGGTTTCTTGCACAGGAGGAAAGGCCTTCATGTTGCTCTTTATTTTTCCCATAAATGAAATCTCTTGCACACAGCACTGATAATCTCATTCCCTGTACGTACCGGATCAGTCCAGACTCCTGGGTTTTGCCTCCGCACCAGCAGATGGAGACAGAGGAAACTTGTCAGGCTCTGCCATAAATACCAGGGTGCCACCCACAGCCTGCCAGTATTATTCTGTCTCCAGCAAATGGTAGGAGTGCTCAACCCACAGTCTGGTTTGCTTAGTGAGATAGGCTTGTGAGTTAGTCAATTTTTGGGGAATAATGTTGATTTTCTTTTATTAAAAAAAAAAGAAAGTCTTCTGTTTGGGAACGCGTCAGCTCTCCCTTCCCTTCAGTGGGGGTTATTTTTAGCTTGTTCTTGCTTCCGCCGGCATTTAAAAAAAAAAAATAAGGTTTTACTTTATTTTCTTCGGCCCGACATACCGAGGGAGTCGGCATGCCAGGCGTGTGGCTCGGCGCAAGCTCGCTCACCGAGGGCAGTCTGGGCTCCGCCGGTCTGCCTAGAGGGGAGGGCACCTTGGCGGTCACTGGGAGGAGGGGTCGTTCTTTGCATTACCTCGGCCTCCCATGCGTTCGGGGAACTCCCTGATGCTTTTGCTGCCCCGTTCCCCGCTGGGCGTGGGAACGGGCGCCATTTTGTATTTTTTAGCACGGCGGCTCGGGCCGCGTCGGGGGAAGGCATTTTGCCACCTTCCCTGTCACCTCAGAGATCGTTTTTGGGGGGGCCTTTATTTCGGCCTTCCCGGGCCCGGTTTCGCTGGGGGGAATAGCTCTGAAGGGGATAGGGATTCCTCCTTCTCAAATTTTTTTTCTTTCTACACCGAGTCTTTACAGCCAAGGAAAGCTAATAAAATGCAGGGGTTGGACAAGATTACTTCTCCTCTGCCCTTTGAGACCCGGAAACGGCCTAGGCTTCAGGGCGGTCAGGGGCCCCCATGGCAAAGCGCCGTTTGAGGTCCACAGTGCCTTAGGATGCATCAGTCTCGTCCACAGATACCTCAACGGACCAGGATGGTCAGGACCTACTGGCCCATCCCCCGAGGGGGGTAGAGGGCGAGGGGGACCAGCAGCAGAGTGCTGCGCAAGAGCCTCACGTAGTGGATGGTGGTGTCCCACAGGCGCTCAGGCTGACCCGGAAGGAGGAACGTATTCCACTCATTCCCTCCCTGTGCGAGAGTTAGGAATCTGGGACGCCGCAGGAACACTCTCGCTTAAGATCTATGGATCCTGTGTTGTTGGGCCCGAGGGGTCCACCTACATCCTTTCCCCTCCATTTCTCTGCTATGGATCTCTTACGAGAATGGGATACCCCAGATTTGGGGTTGAAGGTCACAAGGATGAGGGATAAGCTTTATCCTCTGTTGGGGGAGGCTTTGGAAATTCTGCGAGCGCCGAAAGTGGAGGCGGTGTTTTCTGCAGTCACAAAGAACCCTACTCTTACAGTTGCGGAGTCCACAGCCTTTCAGGATACACAGGTTTCCAAACTGGAGCTGCTGCTTAAGCGGATTTGTGAGGTCTCGGCCCTAGGGCCGGGTGGCAATGTGTAGCAATTTTTGGGCCGCAGCAGGGTTCCACTGGATACAACAGAGGCAAGCCAACAGGAGCCATTTGGAGGACGAAGCGCAGCAGGCTTATAGTACTGCAGACCTTGATGATCTTTACGGACATCCGTTCGCTCCATGGTCTCAGCAGTCGTAGTTCGGAGAGTATTCTGCTTGTGGAACTGGTCTGGGGATATGTCTTCCAAGTCCCAGTTGGGCTCGTTGTCTTTTAAAGGCAGGCTACTTTCCGGAAAGGAACTAAAGGACATTATTCAGTTCTTGGATGGAGATACGGTTCACCGCCCGCTAGCAGATGAACCAAGGTCCAAAGGAGTTTTTTGTTCCAGGTCCCGATTCTGAGGGAATCGAAGATCTAGGTCGACCCAAGCAGCCACGTCTCCAGGCCGGCAGCATACAGGCTATCAGCAGTCCTGGTTGCAGTCCTTTTGTGAGCGGCGTTTTCGTCAGTCCTGACACTTCCCAGAAAATTCAAAGTGGTAAGGCCACACAACAATGGGCAGCCGGTCCATTCCTCGGTACCAATGGTCAGGGGCAGACTGTCTCTGGGTCCAGAGGTATAGAGCAAAATCACATTGGATCAATGTTTTTTCTCATGGATAAGACACAGCTACTCTTTAGGTTTGGCGCGCTGGCCCGGTCCGCGGTTACGGGTCGCCTCCCCAATCCGAGATTTTTCCCATCCCCGTGCGGTTACGCGGGGAAGCGGCGAACGGTTCAGCAGATGTTGGTTCGGTTGTTGCATCTGGGGGTAGTGGTGCCAGTTCCCACCTTGGAGCAATGAAGAGGACACTGCTCCATATACTTCGTCGTTCCGATGAAAGAAGGGGCCTTCTGGCCCACACTAGATTTCAAGTACGTCAACAGCTGTCTCCGGATACCACGTTTTCGCATGGAAACCTTGAGGTCCATGTTTACATCCATGAGGCCGGGGGAGTGCCTGGCTTCACTGGATTTCACGGAAGCATACCTGCACATCAGAATTCGGAAGGATCATCAGAGGTACCTCAGGTCCTATGTGTTGGGGAAGCACTACCAGTTTCAAGCGTGACCGTTCAGGCTCGCGACGGTCCCTGGACCTTCACCAGGATCATGGTGGTGGTTGCAGCGCAGTCCCGCCGGGAGGGGCTGTTAGTCCACCCGTATCTGGACGACTGGTTGGTCCGAGCGAAGTCCGAGGCGCTTTGTCATTCAGCGGGTTCTGCAGTTACTGCGCTCCCACGGCTGGGTGGTCAATACCGCCAAGAGTCACCTCAATCCGTCTCAGTCGCTGGAATGTTTGGGAGCTTCATTCGGCACACGACAAGGCCTTGCTGCAGATCCAGTCTCCGACGGTTTGGGACTATTTGCACTTGATAGGTTCCATGGCATCGACACTGGAATTGGTACCGTGGGCCTTCGCGCACATGCGACTGTTACAATCGGCGTTGCCTTTCCGCTGGGGTCCGGTCTCCGATCATTTCCATCTCCCGTCGCCCCTAACGGAGTCCAGCCTGGGATGGTGGTTGCGTTCGAACAATCCCCTCCAGGGGGGGTCTCGCTTGTGTCACCGGAATGGTCGGTGGTCACCACGGAGGCGAGCCTCTCCGGTTGGGGAGTGGTCTGGCTGCAGAAGTCTGTACAGGGCCTTTGGTCCATGCTCGATTTCACTGGTCAATCGTTGGGAGACCAGGGCGGTACGTCTGGCACTCCGGGCCTTCTTGCCCCTGATTCAGGGAAAGTCGGTCAAGGTATTGTCCGCAATGCAACGACTGTGGTCTATATCTATCACCGGGGGGGACCCGGAGTGCCCGATGGAGTTAGCAGCTCGATTGTTGATTCAGGGGAGTTAGCAGCTCGATTGTTGATTCTCAGCATCGCCGCGTCTCACATAGCAGGAGTAGGCAACGTTCACGCAGACTTTTGAGTCGGCATCAGCTCTACCTTGGAGAACGGGAGCTTGCAGACAGGGCGTTCCAGCTAATCTGCGACAGATGGGGACAACCAGCCATGGATCTGATGGCAACCCTTCAGAATGCCAGGGCTCCACTATTCTTTGCCCGCCGTGGGGAACCGGGGGCAGAGGGGGTGGACGCCTTGGTCCTACCCTGGTCGATGTCGATCCGTCTGTATGTCTTTCCTCCCTGGCCTCTGTTCAGCAAGGTCCTTCGGCTAATAGAGGGTCACCCTAAGAAGGTGATTCTGGTGGCTCCAGAGGGGCCACGGCGTCCTCGATTCGCAGACCTTCTCAGTCTGGCATTAGATGAACCGCCGCGTCTTCTGGCGTTACCGAATTTCTCCATCAGGGGTCTGTCTGTTTCGATCAAGTAGCTCGCTTCTGTCTAGCGGCCTGGCGTTTGAGAAGCGCCGTTTAAGAGGTAAAGGTTAGTCTGATGCAGTGGTCTCCACTCTTCTGCGATCGCGCAAGTCCTCGAATTCCTTATCATATGCATGAGTTTGAAAGGTTTTTGAATTTTGGCGTGTAGTTCGGACGATTCAGCCCACTTGGACGTCCGTGCTGGAGATTTAGCCTTCTTTCAAGGCAGCTTGGCCAAGGGCCTGTCCTGTAGTTTGTTGCGGGTGCAAGTGGCTGCCCTAGCTTGTTTTACGTGATTTGGTGGAAGGGGGAATGCTGGCGCCACATCCAGACGTCGCCCGTTTTCTCAAGGGGGCAAAGCATTTCCGTCCACCGCTGCTTGTTCCCTGTCCCTCCTGGAACTTAAATGTGGTGTTACGGGCCTTGTGTGGCCCACCGTTCGAACTACTGAGGAGGGCGACCCCTGAAGGACCTCACGTTGAAGGTAGTCTTTTTGGTGGCGATCACTTCGGCTAGGCGTGTTTCGGAACTTCAGAAGTTGTCCTGTAGGGAGCCGTTTCCTGCGGATCTTGGAGTCCAGAATTAGTCTCGAGACAGTTCCCTCCTTTCTACCGAACGTAGTTTCTTCTTTTCATTTGAACCAGTAGGTGGAGCTTCCGGCGTTTGCGCAGCTCGACAGTTCGGATCCTTTTTGTCTAAGGACTTGAAGAAACTGAATGTGCGTAAGATCCTTCTGCGCTATCTAGAGGTCTCTAATGGTTTCAGGGTTTTCGGATCATCTTTGTCCTCTGGAAGAGCCCCAAAAAGGGTAATAGGGCGTCCAAGGCCCCCATCTCGAGGTTGTTGAAGGAGGCCATTACTTTGCATGCCGTTTGAATGGTCGACCCTTGCCTTTGGGGCTGGAGGCGCTTCTACGCGTTCCCAGGTGGCTTCCTGGGCGGAGTGTCACCAGATCTCTCCACAAGCGATCTGCAGAGCAATGACTTGGAAATCGTTGCATACGTTCGCGCGTCATGATCGGTTGGATGTTCAGGCCTCCAGGGACGGAAGTTTCGGAGCAGGTCTGTTGCGAGCGGGCCTCTCCGGGTCCCATCCCAAGTAGTAGGAGCTCTGGTACATCCCAGGAGTCTGGACTGATTCGGTACATACAGGAAAAAGAAAATTAGGTCTTACCTCCAATAATTTTCGTTCCTGTAGTACCAAGGATCAGTCCAGCATCCCGCCCTCTTCTGCATTAAGTCGGAGAGTCCGCTGTTCCTCATTCTGTCCTAATTGGTTTTGGGGCTGGGAAGATTCTTATTCCTGTCGGTTTTTTTCTGTTTTCGGGTCAGGTTCCTTGTTGGGGGTAGTGACCCGAGGGTTTCCCGGTTGAACTTCAGGTATATAGTTAGTTTGCAGCTGGGAATTATTCTGCTTTGACATTGCATAATACTGGCAGGCTGTGGGTGGCACCCTGGTATTTATGGCAGAACCTGACAAGTTTGCTCTGTCTCCATCTGCTGCTGCAGAGGCAAAACCCAGGAGTCTGGACTGATCCTTGGTACTACAGGAATGAAAATTATCGGAGGTAAGACCTAATTTTCTTGTACCGGCTAATATTAAAGTCCACACTCAATAAGACACGGGAGAGGCGTTTCCACCTTTTCTCTTTACTGATGAGGTGCAATGATGAATTAAAGGTCTTTACAGCTGTGTAACTCCTTTCCAAGATAGTACAAAATACTTTCAGGAAGTTTGTGACTTCTTAAACTCTTTCTTAAGTTCAGATGTCTTTCCAATTCAATTAGTTCCTTTAGTTACTTGATTACTTCCCTCCCAATGTAGATGAAGTATCAATTAAGTGCTTTTAAAGTATTTAGTCTTTTTTTTAATCTCCTACTTCCTCTTGTAGAATCAAGGGTGCTACCTTGTTTCTCCTTCTCAACCTCAGTAGCTTCTCATGGATCATTGATGTGGTCCAGCTTCTCTCCTTCTCTTCTCTCAGGATGTCTGAAAGTCATCCTTTCCTTGGATTCTGATGACCTCAGGTTCCTCTGTTAAGAATATACTTCCTCCTTGGTTTGAGAAGAAAACCCAAAATAGCTTAACTGAGTCCAAAAGGATTTGGAACTGAAAACTCAAATAAGTGACTTGAGAGGGTGGAAAGAAACTCTTATCCAAAATAAAAGTGTTCATGGAGCTTAAGACTTAGAAAAATAAGAGCACACCTTAAAACATGATGCCTCCTTTAAAGCAAAAAGGATCCACGAGAGCAAAATGGTGATCTTGCTAGAAAAACATTGAGGATGCTACCATTGGTAGCTGCCACATGGGGGAGCTGCAAACCCATCAAACTATCAACCTGTCTCTCCCCATGCCTAATTGTTATAGTCCTGTTAGTAAGGGACTAACAGGCTCCTTACGTAGTAACATAGTAAATTGTGGGCAGAAAAATACCCAAGTGGTTCATTGTCTGCCTAGCAATCTTTTGTTTGTTTCTCTGTGCAGGTTACCCCAGTTAACACAGGTTGCTCTTTTCTTCATCTCCATCATTTAGCCACTAGGAATCCTCTGTTTTTAACTCATGCCCTTTTGAATTCCATTACTGTCCTATCTCTTCCAGGAATACTTCCTATCATTGGTCCATAGTTGACCCCCTTTTAGCTTCATATTATCCCTTGTTCTACAGTTTTCTTTCCATCGAAAAAGGTTTGATTCCTGTGCGTTCTTTAATATCTTTAAAAGTCTGTATCCTATCACGCCTTTCTCTCCTCTCCTCCAATGTATACATATTTAGGTCCTTCAGTTTCGCCTCATAACTTTTGGTACAGACCTCACACCATTTTGATTGCCTTTCTTTGAACCGCTTCCTTCCTTTTTAAGATACAGTCTCCAGTACTCCAGATGAGGTCTCACCAACGACTTGTACAGAAGCATTCTCGGGTCCTGTTTCCTGCTAATTGTACCTGCCTCCATGCAGCCAGGCATCCCTCTTGGTACATTGCTTCATCGCCTTCAGAACGTCAGACGCTGTCACCCCAAGGTCTCTCTCCCAGTCTGTGCACATCAGACTTTCACCCCCCCTCAATCACATGCAGCTTCTTTGGAGTTCTGCACTGAATCCCGGTTGCCAAACCTTTGATCACTCCTTGAGTTTTCTTAGATTACATTTCATTCTCTCTACTACTCCTGGTGTGTCCACTCTGTTGCGGATTTTAGTGGCATCTGCCAAAAGAGTAATTTTTCCTTCCTTCAGGCGTGGAGGAGCCGCCTAGTGGTTAGAGCAGCAGGCTGTGAACCAGGGAAGCCAGGGTTTAAATCCCACTGCTGCTCCTTGTGAGCTTGGGCAAATCCCTTTCCCTGTAAGTACCAGGATCAGTCCAGACTGCTGGGTTATGCCTCCATTCCAGCAGATGGAGTCAGAGAGAAAAACTGAAAAGCACCACCCATATAACCGGGGTGCCACCTGCGATCCCTCAGTATTTTCTCTGACTCCAGCAAATGAGTTCCTGATCTCTGGTTCCTTGGGGGCTTGCCCCACCAGGTTTGATTACCTCAAAAAAAAAAAAAAAAAAAAAAAAAAAGAAAAGCTATAATACAGTAAGAACCTGTGACTGGGTCATTTAAAAAAAAAAAATAAATACAAAAGGGTTCATTCCCTCCATCTGGAAACACGGCGCACGTGACACTGATCCCAAAATTAGGAAAAGATCTAATGGACCCGTCGAGTTATCGGCCAATATCCCTGCTGAATGTAGACCAAAAATTCCTCGCGAAAATTCTGGCGGATCGTCTGGGCACCATAATACCATCTTTGATTCAACCAGGTCAGGTAGGGTTCGTTAAGCGTCGCTATGCTCTCACAAACATCAGGAGAGTGGCAATAGCGATGGCTTTGTGTAAACGCACCGTCCTTCCTTTTTTGGTGGTCAGTCTGGATGCCGAAAAGGCATTTGACAAGGTTGAATGGGGTTTATTGTTCCAGTTGCTGGAGGAAATGGGGTTCCAGGGCTTTTTCTTGCAAGCCATTCAATTGTTATATGCCGACCCTCAAGCCCGCTTGCTGGTTAATGGGGACCTATCCCCTCCATTGTCTGTAGGACGAGGTACCCGTCAGGGCTGTCCCTTGTCCCCCTTGCTTTTTTTGCTTACGGTGGAACCCTTGCTCCTAGCGCTGCAAGCTGCTCCTAATAATCCAATTTTATTCCAACAATAAGCGTGAGATATTTAAATACGCTGCGTTCGCGGATGATATTTTGGTCTTTCTTACCTCACCGGAGTGTTCCCTTCCATCTCTCTTGACACTCTTTCACGACTTTGGGGAATTTTCGGGACTCAGTATCAATTGGGACAAGTCGGAGGCACTGGGTTTCCCGTCCGCTTTGAGGGAGCGGTGGACGGGACGATTTCCTCTCCAGTGGGCGGGGACGGCTTTAAACTATCTGGGGATCTCCTTATCCACTGATTTGGCCTCCATATACTCCCTTAACATAACCCGCTTGCTGCACTTAACACAGGAAAAGTTAGAGAGATGGCGGGAGCTTCCGTTATCCTTGGGAGGACGTGTTAACTTATTTAAACTCATCATACTGCCCAAGTGGTTATATGTCCTGCAGAATTTTCCGTTTCATATCACAAGGAAGGACGGGGAGACACTAGATAAACTGTTGCGAGCCTTTTTGTGGAGGGGAAGAAAGGCTCGTATACCGCTGCGCTGGTTACAACTAAAATGGGGCAAGGGGGGTATGGGGGTGCCTGATTTGCAACGTTATGAGGTTGCGGCTAATCTCAGAGTGGTTAGGGATTGGATATCAGGAACCTCCATATACGTTGGGAGTTTAGCGGAACAAACGCTGTTGACACCACTAGATATTGTCTTCGTTCTTATGTGCCCGGCAAAAGATTTGGCGGAGTCAGTTCGTCGAGACCCACTCATTGCACCTCTCCGATACGCATGGCGGTACTTGACTCAGAAGTTGGGTCTGTCGACCTACAGTGCGTTCTTATTGCCTATAAGGGGAAATCCTCATTTTACACCAGGCTCTCAGTCTAGGGTGTTTCAAGACTGGCAGAGGACAGGTATTACCATGTTGGGTCACTTGATAGACTGCTCGGGGGCCTTCTATTCCTTTGCGGACATTCAGATGGAGCACGGCTTGCCAAATACGCATTTATTTGGCTACCTGCAGCTTCGACACTACTTCCACGCAATACCGGCAATCTATAAGGAACTAGCCCACTTGAATGCGTTGGAACGGTTTTTCCACTTGGGAGCTGCAGGAGGGCCTTCCTTGTCGGTCTACTATCAAAGGCTGGGCTCTGCTGCCTCGGTTGAGGTGTTTCGCCAGGTGTCTGAGAGGTGGACTCGGGATGGTGGGTTTCAGGTTCCCGTTGGGGTCCTTAAAGCTAGTATGAAGAGGTTGATGGAGACCACTAGTAACATGTATTATAGGGAGATGCAATTGAAACTGATATATCGGGCTTATGTGACCCCGCAAATTGCATTCTATGCGAAACTGACGCAGTCAGCATCATGTCTTCGTTGTTCTTGTTCTCCTGGCTCCCTTCTTCATGTCTTCTGGGAATGTCCAGGTATACAAGTATATTGGGGGAAGATTGTGCATTATTTGAATGGGTTGTTAACAGTGAATCTTTCCCTTTCACCTTACATAATTATATTTGACTGTATTCCCAATACTGTAATTCGGAAACCAGGGCTCCGATGCTTTGTCCGGAAAGCATTTGCAGTGGGGAAAAAGGTCATCCTGATTCACTGGAAAGAGACTTCCTGTCCCTCTTACTGGATGTGGAGAAATCATCTTCACCGAATGATGCAAATGGACAATAAGACCTCAAAATCTAGTCCCCAGCAACGTCGGCACTTTCTACAGGTGTGGACAGAATACTTACAGGTGCTACCTCATCGGGCCAGGAGTCTTATTCTCAACTGTTGATGGACCTGATTTCTGCTGGGGGTCTGTGAGAACTTCATCAACACGGCATTTACTGGACAATGTAGCACAGTGGGCGGGTTAGGGAGGAGGGTGGGTTCCTGGTGGGAGGTTGGGGTGATATAGCACGGGAACTTCTAAGTGGGTGATAAATGAAAAATGTATTTACAGTTCTTGTTGTTATGCTTCTTTTGCGTTTAATAAAATTGTTTAACACAAAAAAAAAAAAAAATAATAAAAAAGGGGAAATAATTTAATTTTCTATCTCATTCAAGCAGCCTACTGCTGGCAGGCTCGGCGGGGCTTTGTCCTGCCTGTTCCCGGAAAGTTTTGTCTCAGTTTGGCCCGGTGAGAAGAGGGGGAGGATTCACCGGTGGGCCGGTCACTCTCCCCCTCCCTCAGAGACGCCGCACTCCTTGGCCGTTCCCCACGGGCTGAGCGTAGTTAAAAAAAAAAAAAAAAAAAAAGAAACAAAGAGAAAGGGAGTTTAAAATTAACTTAGCTTTCTTCTTCTTCGGCTCAGCCGCGCTTGCCATCTCTCCCGGGCCTCCGGAGGGGGTGGAGTTCTCCACCCGGCTGCAAACAATGCCTCGGGGGGACGGCGTGCAGCTCCTGCGGAGAGCCAGGGCTCCGGCTCTCCCGCGAAGGCCACTGCTCCCGGTGTCTCCCCGGGGGCGAGCGGCCTTCGCAGCGCCACGATTCGCCACGGGGGGGGGGGCGATTGTTTTGCGGCGCAGGCAGCCGCGAGGATACCACGAGGTCGGGGGGCAGGGGCCTAGCTCGCTCCCGATTAGTGCAGGAGCGGCGGCCATCTTGTCCGCCTCCGATGGGGATGCTGATGACTCGGAGGAGGGAGGGGAGCTCCCTCCTTTACTGTCCCCGCCTCACAGACCGCGCGGTTTTCAGCCAGAGCCAGCTCCTCCTTCAGGTAAGGCCTCGGGGGGGGGGGGGGGGGGGGGGGGGGGGGGGGGGGCTTTAAAGCGGCAGCAACCCTTTTCATCAAAATTTATACTTCTGCTGCATAAGGCTTATTTAGAGGCAGAGTCTGAGTGGGATTCTCAGTCTCCCGGTCCAGCCAAG
Source organism: Rhinatrema bivittatum (assembly GCF_901001135.1). NCBI lineage: Eukaryota > Metazoa > Chordata > Amphibia > Gymnophiona > Rhinatrematidae > Rhinatrema > Rhinatrema bivittatum. The sequence goes on from NC_042618.1 coordinate 18,210,486, forward strand.
GTCCTGAGGGATTCGGGAGGGAAGCTGCCAGAAGGGTTGCCCGATCCGGTGGATCCGGGTTCCCAGGATCTATTCTCCCTGGACGACAGGGGAGATAATGTTGCTCCGGTGGAAGGTGACGACCCGCAGGTCCTGCGGCTGTTTCATAGGGATGAACTAGACCATTTAATTTTGCATGTGCTGCAAGAACTGGGGCTCCCCCTATCCCAGGAATCCTCGGTTGTGTCTACAGGGCACGGAGCGTTAGCGGGACTTCGCGCTGCGCCTCAGACGTTCCCTTTTCACCCGAAACTTTCACAGTTATGTCGCGAGAGTGGGAGGCCCCGGAGGCTTCCTTACGGGTCACCCGAGCCATGGAGAAGTTATATCCGCTCCCTGTTGAGACGCTTGACCTCCTTAAGGTGCCCAAGGTGGATTCCGCAGTAACGGCCATAGCCAAGCACACTACTATTCCGGTGACTGGGGGCACGGCGCTGAAGGAGCTCCAGGATCGGAAGTTGGAGATATCAACTATTGAACTTACCACCTATACTGCACTTTACATTTTACGCTTACTTGCATAATACAACAGGTTCAATGTATACACTACCTAGTTTTTTATAGTTCACTGTATATATCTAATTTTATGTTTCAAACACATGCTTCTTGTTTAAGGTATACTTTATTTACTTACATATTTATTAATTGCTATCTGTTTATTGCTATCGTTCAATGTTCACCATATATTTGGTAATTCCTGGTTATATGTAAACCATATTTTTGGTAATTTTTGGTTATATGTAAACCGAAGCGATATGTACTAGTACATGAACTCCGGTATAGAAAAAGTATTAAATAATATTGCTCAAGCGCATTTTTGAAGTATCCGCCTTGGGAGTACGTGCTGCAGTATGTAGTAGCCTTATACAGCGGGCCTTGCTTTGTTGGGTTCAGCAAATGTTGACAGCACAGGCCCTTCCCCCTGGGGAGGCTGAGCAGGCGGCCCGCATGGAATCAGCTGTGGCCTATACGGCTGATGCCCTTTATGATCTCCTGCGGACTTCGGCACGTACTATGTCTTCGGCGATCTCTGCGCAGCGCCTGCTGTGGCTCCGGAACTGGTCTGCGGATGCCTCCTCTAAATCTCAACTCGGCTCCTTCCCTTTTCGGGGTAAGTTGTTGTTTGGAGATGAGCTGGAACAACTTATCAAAGCCCTGGGGGACAATAAAGTGTACAAGCTACCGGAAGACAAGCCCAGGGCAGCCCGCTCTCCAGGAAACTACCGAGCCTGGTTCAGGGGATAGCGTCATTTTCGGTCAAATAGGGGTGCTTCGAGCTATACCCCTCGACAGCCAGCTTCGAGGGCACAGTCTTGGCCATCTTCCTTTCGAGGCAGGCGACCTCAACAAGCCGGAACCCATGCCTTCGCCAGCAACAGCAAGCCTGCACAATGAAAGGACGCCGACCCATTCCTCCATCCCAAACATCGGGGATTGACTGTCTCACTTTTACGAGGAATGGGTCAAAATTACTTCCGACCAGTGGGTACTAGATATTATAAGTCACGGTTATACTTTGGATTTTGCTCATCCCCTCCGGGATCTTTTCCTGATGTCACCATGCAGACCACCGCGCAAGCTACAGGTGATCCTTCAGTCTTTAGAGTGGTTGAAGGCTCTGGGAGCCATTACACAGGTTCCTCTGTCGGAGCGCCGGACAGGTCGATACTCCATCTATTTCGTCGTGCCGAAGAAGGATGGGACCTTTCGACCAATCTTGGACCTCAAGCAGGTCAACAGGGCCTTGCGCGTGTCTCGCTTCCACATGGAAACGTTGCGGTCGGTCATTGCGGCGGTCCTCAAAGGAGAGTTTTTGGCTTCTTTGGATCTAACGGAGGCATATCTTCACATAAAGATTCAGGAACACCACCAGCGCTTTCTCAGGTTCATGATCCTGGACCAGCACTATCAGTTTTGTGCCCTACCCTTTGGCCTGGCGACCGCTCCTCGTGTATTCACCAAGGTGTTGGTAGTCGTAGCGGCGAGCTTACGTCGGGAAGGGATTCTGGTGCATCCATACCTGGATGATTGGCTTATTCGGGCGAAGTCGGAGCACCTCTGCCACGCGGCGGTCCGTGCCGTTGTGTGTCGTCTACAGTCCCTGGGCTGGGTCGTCAACTCTGCCAAGAGCCAGCTGATCCCCTCCCAAGTAATAGAGTTCTTGGGGGCTCGATTCGATATGTTGGCGGGCAGAGTCTCTTTACCCCTCGATCGCATGGACAGATTGATGTCCCAGGTGCGGCGCCTCCTCTCTCTCCCCCCTCCCCAGTGGTGTGGGATTATTTGCAGGTTCTTGGATATATGGCGTCTACCCTGGAATTAGTCCCTTGGGCCTTTGCTCATTTGAGACAGTTACAGAGGGTGCTGCTCTCGCGTTGGGACCCCAAGTCGGAGGAGTACCAGATCCCCTTGCTTCTACTCGAACCAGCCAGGTCCAGTCTGTCCTGGTGGCTCAATCCGGATCATCTCCTGAAGGGGGTCTATCTCGAGAGTCCCCAATGGGTAGTGGTAACGACAGATGCCAGCCTATCCGGTTGGGGAGCGGTGTGCCAGTCGAAGTTGGCTCAGGACCTTTGGACGCCATTTCAGACCCGGTGGTCCATCAACAGGTTGGAAACCAGAGCGGTCCGGCTAGCCCTACAACACTTCCTGCCAATGGTACGCAACAGGGCGGTGCGGATTCTTTCCGACAATGCGACCGCGGTGGCCTACATAAACCGGCAGGGTGGCACCAAAAGTCATCCCGTGTCCGACGAGGCCAACATGCTGATGAGATGGGCAGAGCACCACCTCGATCGGATTGCGGTGTCTCACATCGCCGGTGTCGACAACGTCCAGGCGGACTTCCTCAGCCGACAGTTGGATCCCGGGGAATGGGAACTGTCGGAGGAAGTGATGAGCATGATATTGCGGCGATGGGGGACTCCCCATCTGGACCTGATGGTGACCCGACAGAACGCAAAGGCGGCTCGCTTCTTCAGTCACAGGCGAGACCACGGATCCGAAGGGGTGGATGCGCTGGTCCTTCCTTGGCCGTCACACGTCCTCTTATACGTGTTTCCTCCATGGCCGCTCATCGGAAAGGTAGTACGTCGCATAGAGTCTCACCAGGGACCAGTGATTCTAGTGGCTCCCGAGTGGGCCCGAAGGCCATGGTTTGCCGATCTGATCAACATGGCGGTGGACTGTCCACTACGCTTCAGTCACTTACCCAATCTGCTGCGGCAGGGTCCAGTATTTTTAGAGCAGGCACATCGATTTAATCTACCATCTGCTGGAGACAGATCAGGACTGAGGAGCTGCAGGTGGCACACGGGGTTATGTGGCAGTGTCAGTAAAACTTTCTCTGTCTCCATGTGCTGGCAGGCAGGCAAAACCCAGGAGTCTGGACTGATCTGTGGTACTACAGGAATAAAAATGAGCAGGTAAGAACCAATTTTCCTTTCTCCTTTTTATTCTCCATTCCTTTTCAGATCATTCTTAATGTTCTATTTGCTTTTTTCTGACTGCTGCCGCACACTGAACTGAGATTTCGCTGCCTTGTCCATAAGGGCTCCAAGGTCCTTTTCCTGGTTGATGATTCCCAGAAGAGAACCCATTGTTGTGTACTTGTAGTTGGAATAGTGTTTCCCACTTTTCCACATTAAATTTCATCTGCCCTTTTTTTCCTTTATGTATGTATACGCTCTTTTGCCTTATTTTTCATTGTATTAAATTAACAAATTTCATCTGCCATTCAGATGCCCAGTTTTATAATCTCTGAGATCTTTCTGCAGTTTCTCACAATCCACTGCTGTTGTAACAACTTAAATTGGGATTTGATCAGCTCGCTTATTCCTTTTTACAGATCATGTATGAATGTATTAAATAGCACAGGTCCCAGTACCCATCCCTGCAGTTCTCTACGAATGACCTTTCTCCTTTTGGAAAACTGACCATTTAGTGCTATCCTCTGTTTATTGTCTTTTATCCAGTTACCAATCCACAATAGGAGACTGCCTGCTATCCCATGATGTTTTACATACATATTTTATTTACACCTTAAAAAAAATCTAAAAGATTGGTAAAGCAAGACTTCTCTTTGCTAGAGCTGTGTTGGTTCTTCTCCATTAAGCCACGTTTATCTATATGAACAGTGGTTTTGTTTTTAAGAATAGCTTCTGCTGTTTGCCTGGCACCAACATCAGGCTCACCAGTCTAGTTTCCAGGATCACCTCTAGAGCCCTTTTTTTACAATTCTGCATCAATTGGCCACCTTCCAGTTTTCAGATATTGTGGCTGTTTTAAATGATTACTAGTAACAGGTTTGTAATTTCATTTTTATGTTCTTTTAGGACTATGGGGTAGATGCCATCCAGTCCTGGTGATTTGTTACTCTTTACTTTATCTGTTTGATCTATAACATCATCCATTCTACAGAGATTTGTTTTAGTTGCCTAGATTCATCACTGGAATGTTCCCAACATCCTCCTTAATAAATGCAGAGGAAAGAATGTATTCAGTTTTTCTATTTCCTTGTCCTGTTTGAGTACCCTTTCACCCGTTGGCCATCTAGCAGCCCTACTGACTCCCTCACAGGCTTTTTCCTTTAAATGTACTTGTATAAGGTTTTATTATAAGTTTTTGCCTCTCTGGCAAGCTCCTTTTCAAATTCTCTCTGGGTCTGTTTGCTGCTGTTTTATATCTAACATGCCAACACTTATGCTCTTGCCTGTTTACTTCATTTGCCTGTTCTTTCCATTTTTTGAACAATGCCCCTTTAGCTTTAAATGCCTCCTTCATTTCACCATCAAACCATGCTAGCAGTCGCTTTGACCTTCTATGCATTCAAAAAGACTGAAGGAATATTTCGTTTCATCTGGGTTTCTAAGATGCAAACTTTTTACCTTGGCAACTGCTTCTTTTAATTTATTTTTCTGACTAATTTCCTTTTCGTCAGTCTCCCTTTTTAAAGCTGTTTGCTACTACAGTAGCTTTACTTAATTAATGTCTTCCCTTTAGTGATTATGTCAAATTTGATTGCATTGTGATGCACACCCACGGTAACCCCACAGAATGAGGTCTAAAGAGATTGCCAGAATTCCCTTGAAATGGTCTGAGAGCAGATGTGGCTGGTTAAAGCAGCGATGCCTCCTACGACCATATTTCATTTTTACTAGACAGTACAGAAGCACAGTGAAACACTAAAGTCCACGCAGATGAAATAATTCTGTCTCTGGTTTTTGTGCAAAATATATTTATTATCACAGAAGCTCCTTCTGTCAAGTGCTAAACCAATATCAAAGTAGAGCGTCCCCTGACACGGTTCCAAGTTTCACCCATAGGCTGCATCAGGAGGGATGGAAAGCACCAAAATTAAAGACTAAAGAGCAAATAGTATATCAGATGCGAGGGGCTTAATACAAACGTACAGCAAAGTAAATATACAGGATTAAGCAAATGTTCATATATCGTTACATACCAAAGGGAAGTTCTGGCTGTTTACACAGGAGCTCTTACAGAAACGCTTAGGAGCAGTTTGTGGCGCTAAAAGCTAGTCGACCGGAAAGTCATATGGTATCAAATAGTGTAAAAGCTAGTCGACCGGAAAGTCATATGGTATCAAATAGTGTTCTGTGTTTTTGAAGGCTCCTGGAAATGCTGTTTTCGTAAGAGAAGCATTTGTAGCAGGAGAAGAATCTAAATCTTTTGTATAATTTTTTTTTTTTTTCTGGGGTGGGGGAAACATTTGTGATCAAGTCTGTCCATGCTGTTCTGTTTTCTCAGTTACACCTCACACACAGTGCAGACTGAAGTTGCTGAAATTAGAGAGAATTAAAGATTACCTCCTAATGGAAGAAGAATTTATCAGAAATCAGGAACAGATGAAGCCACTGGAAGAAAAACAAGAGGTGGAGTAATAGAAAATATTACCATTGAAATGAAATAATAGCAGATGGACATGGCAGTTGTTAGTGTTGCCCTACATATTATGGTTGCACTAACCATTATGGGGTAGATTTTAAAAGAAGCACGCTCGCATCCATGCCTCGCATCCATGTGTGCGTGCTTCCCGGCATGCGCGCATGGACGTGGCAATTTTATAACATGCACACGCCACGTGCACATATGCACCGGATTTTACAGTGTTGGGGCTTGGTGTGACCAAGTGACTGCTTTGGTGTAAAGGGAATCTGAGCACATTTTGACTTGCTGGGAAGTGGCACTAAAGATCATCTCTGGGGATTTTCTTTGTATTTAGATGCTGCATTGTCTAGATCCCTTTTCCGTCGTATGTATATTGTTTTAGGTGTATTTTGCTCATTGAGGTGGGCAGGTAATAACCATCTTCTATCCCCTGCTTGTGTCCCTGTAGTCTTGGAAGTTGACACATCAGGAACATTTTATTAAGTGGTTAGAAGATCTTCACCTTTGTGAAGAGCCTCAGCACTGTAGATCGTCTCCACCGGGCTCTCGTGCTAAGATAGTCAGGAGTGAGGCGTGTAAAATGAATTCTCTTTACTGGGCTTTTGGAAGAAAAATGTTAAATGCAAGTTTTTCCTGCAAGTTTCTTTATTTTCCAGATCGTCACATCTCGAGGGGCCTGAAGTATTGCACACCCATGCTGCTTTCAAAATCCCTTTGTTTTCTAGTTACTAAACAGTACCAAAGATTAGTTAGTCCAGGTAACAACATAACTGCATGAGCAGTGCATGGGATTGTCTTCCCAGCTTTACTCTGCGAGCTGGTCCTGAGCTCTCACTTCTCCATACCCGTTCCTGTTGGCTTGGTGGGAGCAGATGTGGAAGTAGGGCACTTCGATCTGCTAATTATTATAAGAAACCAAAACTACTTACTCACTAGTTTAAAAGTAAGCAGAACTGTGGTAAAATTATTTGAAAGCAAAGTGTTTGAGATGCAGAATGACTTGTACCTGTTCTGAGCCCTATCAGAATCTCTTGTAGTCTAACATTTCTGATGCATAGATTTAAACATATAAAAAATTGATAAAGATTTTACAGTTTATTTCTCCCTGTCTTTTGAAAGTGAAGTGTAAGCATTTAGAAATCTTCTTTTTAGCTTGGTTGTTATTGGGAGAGTAAGAAGAATCTCTTAACAATTCTTGACTTTTTTTTACAGGAAGAGAGGTCAAAGGTGGATGACCTGAGAGGAACTCCTATGTCTGTGGGAACCTTGGAGGAGATCATTGATGACAATCACGCTATTGTGTCCACCTCTGTGGGATCGGAGCACTACGTCAGTATTCTGTCTTTTGTGGACAAAGATTTGTTGGAGCCAGGTTGTTCTGTTTTGCTCAACCACAAAGTGAGTATTGCAGCAGCTACCTTCCGTAGCTGCTTAATTGGTTAGGTTGAAAGGCCGCCAAAGAGCCATCAAGTCCAGCCACCTTCTCGGTGTCTAACGACTGTCTCGCTCTACGTGGTAATCCAGGGGAAGGTGTGCAAGGAACAGTTTTCATTTCACAGACTGTTTGGCTTCTAAGCATGATTTACTCTAACCTTTTGTCCTCCTCCTGTTTGGTGACCAAGGCTAATGTATGTTGGAATTGATAAATATAACCCTGAGCTCATTCACCTCTCCTCCCTGGAAACAGCAATGTGACAGCACCCTCCCCTGGGGCCTTGTGCAGCTTTCTCTTCTCTTGTAAGGCCGAGAATGTGCCCAGTCCTAGTACAGTCTGTCCGTGTGCATTAACATGTCATTTAACCATGAACCACAGCTGTTTAACATAGTGCTGTAATACAGGGGTTTCTTAATGCAGTACTTTTCAATTATTTATTTGCATAACTTGCTTATTAAAATTTTCAACACCAATAGACAGATAACTCTTAACAGAAGATATCCTCTTACAAGCAATATCCATCACATAGTGAAATTCCCATCATCTTTATAGCGAGATATCTTACATCCGAATAATCCACATTAACCCCATTCCTTCTCCTCTCCCCCCCACAAACTCATATGGGAAAAGAAAGCCTTCAACAGACCTCAACAGCTGTTACTAGAAGGCGCTTGATTATCGGCTTGTATCAGCATCTACAAGCGCTAATGTACAGCACAAGAGGCATCCTCTGTACTCTATCCAGGGAGTAAAGATCCCTAGACACGGGAGTGGTGCCGAGTGATTGGAAAAGAGCGGTGGTGGTCCCGCTTCACAAGAGTGGGAACAGAGAGGAGGCTGGTAACTACAGACCGGTTAGCCTCACTTCGGTGGTGGGAAAAGTAATGGAGTCACTGTTGAAAGAGAGAATAGTGAACTATCTACAGTCCGGAGAATTGATGGACCAGAGGCAGCATGGATTCACCAGGGGAAGATTCTGTCAGACAAATCTGATTGACTTTTTTGACTGGGTAACCAAGGAATTGGATCGAGGAAGAGCGCTCAATGTCATCTACTTGGATTTCAGCAAAGCTTTTGATACGGTTCCGCACAGGAGACTGGTGAATAAAACGAGAAGCTTAGGAGTGAGTGCCGAGGTGGTGACCTGGATTGCAAACTGGTTGACGGACAGAAGACAATGTGTGATGGTAAATGGAACTTTCTCTGAAGAGAGAGCGGTTTTAAGTGGTGTAGCGCAAGGATCGGTGTTGGGACTGGTCCTGTTCAATATCTTTGTGAGCGACATTGCGGACGGGATAGAAGGTAAGGTTTGTCTTTTTGAGGATGATACTAAGATCTGCAACAGAGTGGACACGCCGGAAGAAGTGGAGAGAATGAGACGGGATTTAAGGAAACTGGAAGAGTGGTCAAAGATATGGCAGCTGAGATTCAATGCCAAGAAGTGCAAAGTCATGCATATGGGGAGTGGAAATCCGAATGAACTATATTTGATAGGGGGGGAAAGGCTGATGTGCACGGAGCAGGAGAGAGACCTTGGGGTGATAGTGTCTAATGATATGAAGTCTGTGAAACAATGCGACAAGGCGATAGCAAAAGCCAGAAGAATGCTGGGCTGCATAGAGAGAGGAATATCGAGTAAGAAAAGGGAAGTGATTATCCCCTTGTACAGGTCCTTGGTGAGGCCTCACCTGGAGTACTGTGTTCAGTTCTGGAGACCGTATCTACAAAGAGACAAAGACAAGATGGAAGCAGTACAGAGAAGGGCAACCAGGAAGGTGGAGGGTCTTCATCGGATGACGTACGAGGAGAGATTGAAGAATCTAAATATGTACACCCTGGAGGAAAGGAGGAGCAGGGGTGATATGATTCAGACTTTCAGATACTTGAAAAACTTTAATGATCCAAAGACAACGACAAACCTTTTCCATCAGAAAAAAATCAGCAGAACCAGAGGTCACGAGCTGAGGCTCCAGGGAGGAAGACTAAGAACCAATGTCAGGAAGTATTTCTTCACGGAAAGGGTGGTGGATGCCTGGAATGCCCTTCCGGAGGAAGTGGTGAAGTCTAAAACTGTGAAGGACTTCAAAGGGGCGTGGGATAAACACTGTGGATCCATCAAGTCTAGAGGGCGTGAATAAAGAGGAGGCAGCAAAACACTGCACGGAGCGGCAGTAGCCACAGAGGCATTCACGGAGCGGGATGCCAGGGGTTGGTGTTCCACCTTCACGGAGCGGAAGGATGGAGGGCTGCCATCTCCAAAAAAAAAAAAAAAACCCAAAAAAAAAAACAGGGGTGGGTAAGAGTATGGGGCAGGGGTGTGGCCTGCTTGTTACAGCGGTTGCTACCCCTAATTGAGCTGGATGTTCACTTGGATGCAGATACGGCGCTGCTCTCTACATTGGTGGAGGGGAATTAGGGCTGGACGGTACTGGAAGCCAATAGTAACAGGTGGGAGAGAGAAAAAGGGAAATAAAAAAATGGATAAAGTGCGTAGCTTGCTGGGCAGACTGGATGGGCCATTTGATCTTCTTCTGCCGTCATTTCTATGTTTCTATATTAAAGGAGAATAGTTGGAAGATTCAGAGAAGGATAATTATCATAGTAATGAACGTCTTTCAATAATAGGATGAATCTCGTCCAATAACGTTTTCAGAAAGGATTGCCAGATCTTGAGAAAGCTCCTTAAATAGGATGGAGGTTTCAATTTAATGGATTTTGATTTCAAGCATAGTAATTCTACTAATTGTTTATGCCTCACATTTTCTGTAGGGAGGTCGTCATCTAACCATTTAAGCAAAAGACGACGTTTCCCCACCATACAACATTTGTAAAGAAACGTGTTCCTTTCTTTCCCAAACCCCTAAACATCGGGGTCCACCCACAGAACACACTTTGCAGCAGAACTCTCAAGGGTAACCTGCCACCAAACACCCATAGATTGACAAATAGTGTCCCAAAATTGCCTTGCTAAAGTGCACTCCCACAGCCCATGAATCAAAGTGGCATTTCAGTGGCCACATTTTATGCAATTCCCATGCTCTGCTATTCCAGCCTTAAATGCCCTATTTGGAGAAAAAATCAGCCTATGTAAGATTCTAAACTGTAGTTCCCTAAAAGCGACACAATCTGATCTCTTATACAACACACAGGAGCAGACAAAACTATCGTCTAGGATTTCTATTCCTAGATCTGCACTCCATATCTCAGCCAGGGATTGCAGAATCCCATATGAGGCAATGGAGTGCCAGAATTTATACAATCCAGATAAATAGTGCTGCTTCTGTGTACAACAAAAATAAAACCGTTGAAAGGCTCTGGAAGAGTATTTCTCAGAGCTGAGTTGAAAAAAAGATGTAATAAAACTCTTAATTTGCAAAAATGTTAAATAATCTTGCTGCCTTAAATCTATATGACTAGTACAGTACTCAAGACTGAACCTGCTATGTAAATCAATACATGGCAATACAAAAGTTCTTTGCTGATGATCAAGTGTTTTATATAGCTGTATGGTATTCCCTGGTATAAAATTAGGATTGCCCCCTAATGGTATTAGATATAATCGTTCCCAAGGAAGATTCAACTGTATCCTTAGGGCTTTCCAAGCAGTGCGAGCAGTGGTGACTTACAGTGAACTAGATAGATGTGGTAGTAATTGATTGCTCGGAAATAGAATACATACAGAAGAGAGTATGGAGTAGCCAACGATAGTGACTTGCTTTCCCAATTCAGTCACCAACGCATCTAAGATTGCAAGCAGTGTTTTAGTACCTAATGTTAGGGAATCCTCCCTCATCGTCTTCCTTGGGAACCATCAGGGCCTTCATTGACATCCTGGCACATTTGCCCCTCCAAATAAACTTATACCATATTTTTAAAAAGGCCAGAATAGTTTTGTTAGTTAGAATGAATGGAGTCATAGAATGAATGGAGTCATAAAGAAGTTTAGGTAATAGCATCATCTTTATGAGCGTTATATGCCCCATAAAAGAAAGGGGAAAATACATCCATTTCTCACACGTCCTCTGGAAGTCTGTCAAAAGAGGCTGAATTTTCAAATGATACCACATTTTAGGATTCTTATGATATTCTAAACCCAAATATTTAATTTCATCCTTTGCCCATTTCAAGGGAAAATTCAGCCACGTACTCTGTAAATTTCCATTGAAATCAAAAGCCTCAGATTTGTCCAAGTTTAGTTTTAGGCCTGAAAAACTACCAAATTCACAAAAAACATTTAGGATAGTTGACATAAATTCTCATGCCTTGAGCAGAAACAGTAAAATATCATCCACAAACAGTAGTACCTTAAGGAAAGGGGAATTGGGCTCACCTTCTGCTACAATGACAATTTCTTTTAAGGTCAGTTCTAGGGGTTCCAGGGATAGAATGAAGAGCAAGGGGGACAAGGGACACCCCTACCTAGTACCCCTCTGTAGGTTAATGGGGGCTGAAAAAATTATTGACCCACGCTCGAGCCTCCGGATTGGAATAAAGCACATGATGAATGGCTTCACAGATAAACTCCTGAAATCCAAAACGGGGAAGAAGCTGTTGTAAATACGACCACGAAACCCTGTCGAATACTTTTTCTGCGTCAAATCTGATCAAGACTGGGTCTACGATCCCCCAACCTCTGCCAATTTTCCAACAGCATGAGAACCCTGTGAACATTTAATTCCGCCCTTCTCCCATGCACAAACCCTGCTTGACCTCAGGAAAAAAGATTAGTTAAATTAACTTCAGGCAGCAATAATTTTTGCATAAATTTTAATGTCTATATTTAGCTACGAAATTGGGTGGTATGAAGTAACCAAAGTTTTGGTAAAACTATAGGGTGGCCCATGGAAAAGTAGCCTGCCCCCTATGCACTGGTATTGGAGGCAGGCTACTTTTCCATGGACCACCTTGTATAATATTGGCACTTTTCAAGGAACTGGGCATCCGTTGATCCCATATCATTGCATCAAACAAGATTTTAATGCTCATTTCCACTTTGCCACTAAGGGCCTTGTAAAAGTGCGCCATCAGGACCTGGTAATTTTAAAGGTGACAATTCCTTGATAGCTTGCCTTATCTCCAACAAAAGGATAGCCTTGTTTTAGGTATCCAATTGCGTGGGGGTCAGTTTAGGTAATGTAACGCATCGCATAAACTCCTGTAATTTATCAGTATTAGCTGCCTCAGCAGAATATGGAGTCTGATAGTATCGTTGGAAAGCTTCACTAATAGCTTGAGGGGATGCATATAACTCTCCCCCTGCTCCATGCACATTTGGGATAAATGAGGGTGCAAACTTTCCTTTAACTAAGTTAGCCAGCATCTTGCCAGGTTTATTCCCATACAGGAAGAATTTGTTTTAAATTTGAGATAGAAGAGAGCGCTCTTTGATGTAATTTATCGTGAAGCAACTTATGAGCATCCCAGTATTCTGTTCTGATTTGCTGGGATTTATTTGAGACAAGTTGCTGCTGCAGTGAATGTGTCAAGTTAGAAAGAGAGACAATGTCCCTGTCTAGTTCCTTCTTTTTACTACTAACATAGCTGATGATTTCCCCTTGGAGAACCATCTTGGCAGTTTCCCAAAATAGACCTGGGGTCTCTACATGCTGTCTGTTGTTGTGGGCATATTCCTCCCATTTGTTATTGAGGAAGATCTTAAAATCAGGGTCTGCAACTAATCATCTCTGCATCCTCCACTCTTGACTTCCCTGAAAAAACAGAGTCGTTCTAGAAAACAAGACACCAGACAGTGATCAGAAATTACTAATGTTTCAATATCAGAGGAGCACAGTTGGGGAAAAGTAACTGGAGGAGATTAGAAGAAAATCAATCCGGGATTTCAAGTCATGTGCCCGTGCTATATGAGTAAATCTTCCCCCCTCCCCCCGGATGTAGTATTCTCCAAGAGTCCAGAAGTTGGAGATGCTCGCACAAAAAGGAAATACCCTTATCCCTACGTGGGTGAGATTGGGGCGAGTTTGAATGTCTGTCCAGTTGGGCATCTACTATGCAATTATAATCACCCCCCATAATCAAAAGTGCATTTCCCAGAGATTCCAGAACACTGACTACCTTCGTAAAGGAGGCGTGGTCACATCTGTTATGAGCAGATGAACAGGCTTACCGAAAAGAAGACCAGTAATTGCAATATACCTTCCTTGAGGGTCAGAACAAATCTGGGATAGCTGGACTGCTATATTTCTGTGAAATAGAATAGCCACTCCACATTTCTTAGATGTATCTTGCACTGCATAAATTGGAGAAACCCATCTCCTTTTAAGCTTAGAGTGTTCCTGGTCTGTCATATGCGTCTCCTGTAGAAACACAATCTGACATTTCAATGGGAGAGTACCTTCTCTCTCTTAATAGGGGAACCCATCCCTGCCACATTTCCATGTGAAAAAAATGGGTTTTGCTCCCCATATTCAGTCAATAAAAAGTAGTTAAGAAAACACTGTTCCAGTGAGAAACCAAACTAGGACAGATAGAGGGACCATCCGATCTCGCTCTCCCTATCCGGCACAGAGACAAGAACAAAAAAAGATTTTAAGGACCTGTCACAGACTGCAAGCTTCAAGATGTAGCATAAAAATCTCTTCCTCATCCTGCCCTCCCCAAATCTCTCCTTCCCCTTATCCTCCTTTTCCCTTCCACAATGATAACCCAGCAATTCCATCACCTACAAAGTAAGCTAGAGGTCAGTAAAACGTGTCTGGGGACCTTCTCCCCCGCCTAAGATGTTATACACCCCATCAAACAATCTTAGGGAATAGAAAACTATGTTAACTCTTTCAATCAAATGTACATTTAAGGAGAGAGAGGAAATAAAAGAAAACACTACCATTAATATCAATGAGAAAAAAGGCAGACTAGGATCAATTGCCATTTATATAACAAAAATGCTACAACACAATATAAAGCAACAATAAAAGTCCTTTGCCACTGAAAATGGACACTGCCGCATGCGTACTGGAAAAAGAAAGGGACATACTGTCTTTCAGAGGACTTCTTTGTCCAGATCTCTTTTGCCAACAGACCGTTAAAATCACCTACAAAAAGGAAAAATAGTAACCGTGTCCAATTACCAGTGGTTGATATATTGTAAAGTCAAATTAATTCTGTAGATCAGCCCGTATTAGTTGCATCCCTTAAGCACAGGCAGACGAGTCCCATGGCATATGTTAAAAAATAATGCAGGGTATATTCGCTCACAAATCCCAGCTGGAAAACAAACACGAAAGCCCCTACCATCTTCAGAAGAAAAAACATAAAGCAGCTCACTCTGGTTCCTTAAGCAAGTTGGCTACAAATGTTTTCACTTCCTCAGCCACCTGGAAATCAAATCTTTTGCCTTGATGCCACACAGGCAAACGTGCTGGGTTTTGTAGTGAAAATTGAATATTGTGCTGCGCAAGACTAGAGCAAGTAGGAGAAAATTCTCGGTGTTTTAGCATAACTCGGTTGGAAAAGTCCTGGAAAAGAAGGACCTTCTGGTTTCGATGTAGCAGAGCTTTCTTTTTATAAAATGCCTGCAAAATCATACCTTTGTATAGGAGGTGCGAGAACTTGGCTATGATAATCCTCGGTCTTGTGCGTCCTGCCATTTTAGGCCCATTTCGGTGCACTCATTCAAAAATCATTTTGCCCTGTAAATTTGCTAGGCTCAGTTCTAGAAATAACCAATCTTCCAAAAGTTTAGAAATATCCTTCTTCAGCAATCCCCACAAAGTAGGGATTAGTCTTACATGCACAATTTTCAAGATTTGTCTATTTTATCATCTTTCTCCGCCATGGGTTTTTCAAGCTCGTGCACCCGACGTTCTAGTTTCAAAGTGTCATCTTCCACTTGAGAGAGACGCCCTTCAGCGTGGTGCAGTTGTGGTCCAATTTCAGTAAGAGACGATTTAATTTGAACCGAAATGTGAATAAACCTATCTGCCAGAGCTTTCACAACTGTGTCTGTTAGCTTTATTACCAAAGACCAAGTCTTCCGGGTCAGCTGAATCTAGAGCGTCAGCCATTTTTGTAGACACGGGTTTGGCCTTCTCCTTCGATTTAGCCAGCCTATATACAGACATTACCTCCTAATAACCTCAGCCCCAGAGTCCACGCAACAGCTCACAATCTCGCACACTGAATGCCACCAGGATCGCCACAAAATCATGGGAAAAAAATGAGGTAATGGTCCCCGGAGCTCCAAGCTTTGCGTCTGCTGAAGGCCACCACATCATGTGACACCCCCCCCCCCCCCCCCCCCCCCGGTTCAGTTTGGTAAAGATGCAGTATGGGATTCCGAAATATCTTTCTTTGTCATCTTCTGCCCAAACTGCAAAGCGGTTATCTCTTTTGGTTAATATGTTGCAAAGCATGAACTAACTGATTGCATGGAATCTGTTAATTTAATGGTCTTGTGTATAAAGGAAATAATTTTCTTCCTGCTAGGTCCATGCTGTGATCGGAGTTCTTATGGATGATACAGATCCTTTAGTCACAGTGATGAAAGTGGAGAAAGCACCTCAGGAGACTTATGCCGACATTGGTGGGCTGGACAACCAAATTCAGGAAATCAAGGTAGTTGTTTTTCCCTTGGTATATAGCAGAAAAAAATTCTTTGTTTAAAAAAAAAAAAAAAAAAAAAAGCCTCGACAGTTATTCAAGGGACTGCACCAACAGCACAAAGTTGAAACCTGTATTATTGAACTATATTGTTTTTTTAAACCAGTGCTACTAACAAGTCTCTGTAATATCAGTATTAGTATACTTATTGACAACAGAACTGGAAAGGTGTACTTAGGGAGTTCACACAGTTTCCAAAGGCATTCTTCATCTCCAGCTCTTACTGATTCCACCACTCGTTCATCCTCTTCCTCTTTTCTCACCTTACACCCCACCCCCTCAACCTCTTCTTCTATCTTTCCCAACTCTCTCACTCCTCGCCTCCAGTCCTCTCTCTTCATGTACTCACCATTCCCTTCCAGCTGCTGCTCCTTTTTGACAGGTGGGGCTTGGAGATCCCTGCCAGCCCTGATGCTGTGGCTGGTGGCAGGGCCTGGAACCCCTTCCCTCCCCACTGCTGTGGCCTCTGGGGGGGGGGGGGGCCTGGGGATCCCTGTGAGCCATATTGATCTTGCCACCACCTGCTCCTGTTGTTTTCCCTCTGTCCTTTTTCACTTGCACATAGGGACAATTTACCCATGTAACTTATTGCCAGGAAATGTAAACACATAAACTGCATGTGCACAGCTGGAAAAAGGACACAGACGGGCATTGTCAGGACTATAAAGTGTTCTCACACTTACTGTAAATGCCTACAAATATTCATAGGCATAAAACCAAAAGAGGCTGGAATAAGGAGAGAAACGTGCCGAGATTTTCTTTTTACACCTTTTGGAGAAGCAAATGGTTCATGCCTTGAATTATATTTGTGGTCCTCTTTTTAGCAATACCTTTCCAGTTCCTGCTGGTGATTGTGGGTCTCTGATCAGGACCAGCACAGCAGCAGTTTATGGAGATTCATAATGGTGGAAATGACTTAAGTGGGAGGAGCCTTCAAAAAAACTTAAATTTGAAATTTCTTAAGAGTTACTGAAAAAAGCAGAATGGCAAAATGGTGGCTTTAGAAAGCAGCTAAAGACTTGGCTATTTCTTACATCATAGTAGGAGTGAAGTTTTAGCCCTGGATGTGATTTTTTTTTTTTGGGTTATACACAGTGTCGTCTTGTGTTTTATTTTTTCTTTGACTGTTTTATATTTTGTTTTAGCTTTGTATTTGGTTTTAATAGATGGTGATATTTGTATGCATTTTGCTGTTTTTTACCACTGTTGTATATTTATTTATTTATTTTTAATTTTTATATACCGACATTCTTACATCCGATGTAAATCATACCGGTTGGAATAAAGGTTAAATTACAGAAAAATATAAAAAGATTTTTTTTTTTTTTTTAGAAGCACAAGGGTTGCACGAAGGGGTGCTCTTCAACCGTCGCCGGGGCTCCCAGTGACGTCAGGGGGGGTGTGGTCACACATCGCATCGCAGTCATTCATTTCCCTCACCTCTGCTGTTGGTTCCGTATCTTTTTTTCCCCCTGCCATTCTTTTCTCTTGCTAGACTCGTGACCTGCAGCTCTTATAAAACAGACCATGTGGAATTCTTAAGTGACTGCTTGATTTTGAAATATTTTGTTTGTAGTTAGAATGAATGATCTATGTTCTGTTTGTTCTGCAACTGCAGGAGTCTGTGGAGCTCCCTCTGACGCACCCCGAATATTATGAGGAGATGGGTATAAAGCCCCCCAAAGGAGTCATTCTGTATGGTCCTCCTGGCACAGGTGCGCTTATACAAAGTACACTGCCCAAGTCCTCACATCAGATGGGCTCACACACATCGCATCAACTTGCATGTCCACTATATAAGCACCGTGCTAAGGCTATCATGGGGCTTCTTTTCTATACAATGATAGCATTATTTAATTCATGCCAAATATATAGTAGATTAACAAAAACAAGAACATTCTCATGGGGATAGGTCTGACTGGTGAAACCCAGATTTCCTGATAAGCCTGGTTGGTTTTATTAGGAATAATGTAAAGAAGGCCACTTCAAAAATGCAAGTTATAGAATGAAAGAGCAGTGAGAAAGTTGATGTAAACTGTTTAGTTTGAATAAGCGACAAGCCTGTAAATTTATTTATGCCTGCTATATGTTGTCTATACCTAGCAGTAGGCGTCTCGCATCAATACATTCATAAAATCTTAATATATACAAAATAAAACAACCTACAATGAGAAACAGCATCTCTTGACAATAAGTATATTAAGTTCAGAGAGATGATAATCAAATACCTTGAAAAAACTTCAATTGTAAAACAGAACTTCATCTTAGCACTCAAATGCCTGTGAAAACAATGAGTTCAGCATTTTTTATTTTTTTTTTAGGTTTCATAACTTGTGAACAGGAAGAGTTAGATCACAATTATGGTCACAATGTCTCTTAGCTGCCTTCTAACCTGGATTATGGGCAGTTACGGGGCAAAGCAGCTCCCCAGGAAAATGTTGCTTTTGGCGACCCCCTTCCCTTAAAAGCAGATTCAGACTTAAAAGGGGTAGTGTGGTGGCCGCCCCCCCCCCCCCCCCCCCACCCAGTTGGCACCCAGGGCAATTGCCTGTCTTACCTGTCCCTCATGACAGCTTTACATTACAAACCCAGCCCTGTGTGTACCACTACAATCCTGTACCTAGGAGGCAGCACTGAGCTCCCTTCAAGCTCATCCAGTCTGAGATAACATGCATTACAGGAACAAGCGTGCAGAATTAAGCTTGGGTCTTCCACACTTGATGATGCAGAGTATTACTACCTAGTTGTCTACAGTATTAGCCACATTTGTGTTAACATGCTAGGAAAGTCTATGAAAGGTCAGAATAGTAACACATTTTCCATTTGTTATTTTCTTTGCGGCATGGTGTTTGTAATGTAAAGCTGTAGGAAATGCTGTTTAAGTTTGCGGATGCAGTTCTGGCTAAATATGCAGTTTCTTAGCATGTAATATGCGCTTTTCCTCCCCACCAAAAAAGGTAAGACTTTATTGGCCAAAGCCGTAGCAAACCAGACGTCAGCCACGTTCCTGCGAGTTGTTGGCTCCGAGCTCATTCAGAAGTACCTGGGTGATGGGCCGAAGCTGGTGCGTGAGTTATTCCGAGTGGCTGAGGAGCACGCCCCTTCCATTGTTTTCATTGATGAAATAGATGCCATTGGTACAAAGAGGTAAAATATTGATTATAGATTCCTTTTCACAGGATAATAGTAAATCAGTGGGACTTCTTTCTTATCTAGATCTTTCTGGATCTATAATTTATTTTTGTTTTTTTCTTTTGTATATAGTAGGGATGTGAATCGTTTTTGAACGATTAAAATTATCGTCAGATAATTTTAAAATCGTCCAAAATCGTTAGAGTGCACGATGCAATACAAATGCCCACGATTTATCGTCAGGGGCATTTGTATTGTATCGTTAAATAGGGCACACCAAAAAATCCCCTAAACCCACCCTGACCCTTTAAATCGACCCGACCCGACCCATCGCTATTTTTTTTTTTACGGAGGCCCGCACCGCAAAAAAAAAAAAACAAAACCCATCTGACCCTTTAAATCGACCCCTCCCAACCCAACCCATCGCTAATTATTTTTTTACGGAGGCCCGCGCCGCAAAAAAACCCATCCGACCCCTTAAATCGACCCCCCCCCCTCCCGACCCGACCCATCGCTAATTATTTTTTTACGGAGGCCCGCGCCACAAGAAAAAAAAAAAACCCATCCGACCCTTTAAATCGACTCCCCCCTCCCGACCCCCCCAAAACCTTTTAAAGTTACCTGGTGGTCCAGGGGGGCTTCAGGGAGAGAGCCAGGGGGGCCTCGGGGAGAGGAGAGATCCAGGGGGGCCTCGGGGAAAGATTTCCCAGGCATCAGCTGTTCTAAAAAAAAAAAATGGCGCCGTTGCCCCTTTGCCCTTACCATGTGACAGGGTATCCGTGCCATTGGCCGGCCCCTGTCACATGGTAGGAGCACTGGATGTCCGGCTCCATCTTTACTCATCAGCCCATATTATACTATGGGCTGATGAGTAAAGATGGCCGGCGCCATCTTTAAAGATGGCGCCGGCCATCCAGTGCTCCTACCATGTGACAGGGGCCGGCCAATGGCACGGATACCCTGTCACATGGTAAGGGCAAAGGGGCATTGGCGCCATTTTTTTTTTTTTTTAGAACAGGTGATGCCTGGGAAATCTTTCCCCGAGGCCCCCCTGGATCTCTCCTCTCCCCGAGGCCCCCCTGGACCACCAGGTAACTTTAAAAGGTTTTGGGGGGTCGGGAGGGGGGGGGTCGATTTAAAGGGTCGGATGGGTTTGTTTTTTTTTTGCGGCGCGGGCCTCCGTAAAAAAAAAATAGCGATGGGTCGGGGAGGGGGGGGGGTTGATTTAAATGGTCGGATGGGTTTTTTTGTTTTTTTTGCGGCACGGGCCTCGGTAAAAAAATAATTGGGGAGGGCGGGGGGTCGATTTAAAGGGTCGGATGTGTTTTTTGTTTTTTTTTTTGCGGAGGAAAATGTTCTCTTTCAGGCCGTAACTGTGATTTTTGTTAGATTCTAAGAAAAATGTTATTGAAGGCTTCGTTGGGGGGGAGGGAAGAGACCTTTTTAAGTTCTGTGATAAATGTCACAAAATATGGCTGTGGCGGATCTTCGTGATCTGTGCGTCGGACTATACTATGATTACAAACTGTGGCCCCTGTGGCAGAATGTTCCTGCAGGCATTAGCTTTTTGGGACCTCAGACTCAAATATCATCTCAATCATTGGATGGGGGTTGATTGAATCGTCATGAAAACAGACATCAAGAATCATCACCATCAGATTCTTCCTTGAATCTAAAAAGTCCTGCAGGGAAGAAAAATCGAGTCTTAACCTCTTCACCTCTCGGCATGGAGTCCTTGATGTGGTGGTGTCATGGCACAGAGCAATTAGAGCTGAGGCATCATGGTACAGAGCCATTGTGCCGAATGGTGCAAAATCAGTGGCGCAGAAACATCATGACACAGGATCATGGGCGCCAACCCATCAGGAAACAGAAATCTTCAAAATGAAGAGCAGGCTCTGACCCCCAACAGCATTGTTTCACCTCCAGTGTTTTAGGCGGAAGTACCATTTAGTGAAAGAGGGTATTGTAAGTTTAGGGATGCAAGGACCTGTCTGCTACAGGACACTTCCAGTTCCCCTCCCACTATACTTCACGATCCTAAGTTCAGGAAAAAGAAAACGTGTTCTCTTCAGAATTAGACTTTTATTTATCAGATTTGGGAGGATTTAGAAGATAACAATTCCTGTCTCTAATATCCTGGCCACTAAACACCAGTTTACCCTAAAGAAACTTCTGTGCCATGGGTGGTTTCAAACATGCCATAAACCTTAGCCTGCTTAATATATTAATACTTATGGCTAAATTACTTACCCCTGGTCCCAACTTCAGGCATATTATCCCTCTGTTCACCTCTGAAGCAGATGCTGACTGGAGGTCTTGAGAATGTGGGCAGGGGAAAAGACTTGCTTCTGAGTCTGGTACTGGCAGAGTTGGCGGGCGGTCCGGGAAGGAAGCTTGCTTCTGGGTCTGGTACTTGCTGGGCTGACTGGGGCTTGCTTCAGGTTCTGGTACTAGCAGAGCTGCTGGGCTTTTCTCGGCCCCCTCACCGTCTCAGACCCCATGTCACTCTCCAACCCTAAGCAGGGTGTCTTCTCTTTCCGGTCTCCTGGCCACACCTAGTCTTCTCCCTCCTTGATAGCAGGGGGTGTTGGACTGCTTCAGGTTCGCTCTCCTTTCCTTATTTGTCCCCTTTCTTATACTTTCCAGCTGAAAATATGTATAAGCTTGTGCATAATTATGTAGTGAGTGAAGGGTCTTTGCCACATTGCAGGTCTTTCCCCCTCCCATTTTCTTTGCCGGGGGGGGGGGGGTACTGCCACGTATGCCAAGCTGTATGCCAGTCAGTGTTTTCTTCATTTCAGAGTGCTGTCCCTTCATCCAAGGGTGGGGGTCCTTCTGACCTTTGGAGTTCCCTTGGCCGGGTCGTGACTCCTGTTTTATGAGCTTAAGTGGCTGTATTCTCTCTGCCTCTGTTTTGTTTACACAGGCTCTTACTAACAGGCAGATCTTGATAAACATCCTTCAGTGCTGGTCTAAAGATCTCATCTGGGCAAGGTTTCATTTCTTTAGCTATGACAGTGTTTTTGGCCTGTCACTATATTTGCATATTTCTTGGCTATTATGATTCATATACGATACTATCAGTGGTAAAACATGGGATATGTCCCTACAGCCTGTGTTACCATTACCACTCTTATCAGAAATTCATTCCTTTGTACAAAATTTTTGGTCAGATTTCCTTAAAACATAAATGAAAAAAATATTAATCCAGACTCTAATTCTTGAGAAACTTAAAGAAAAGCTTCAAGCAAAATTTCCACCCTCGTTCTTTCAAAAAGAAGAAAAAGCAGATATTCTATATCAGAATGTTTGCAAGGCTCTTCTGATTCTGTGGACTATGCATCACATTTACTATTTGCCAGCCTGCCATCTGACCCATCTCTTGAGCCGGGCAAAGCTTCGACACCAGCAGAAGATACCACATACCCCACATTCCTTTTAAAGGCATGGCTTCTGCCATTTTTTTGAATTGGAGGGAGAAAATCCAAACCCTATTGAATGGCAAGGGGTGTTGAAATTTATTCAGCTTCCAAAGCAATTCAGAGCTGTCCATATACATGAAGCATTGCTACAAGTATAATCTAAAATATGGAAAACACCATTTTCAATACAACCAGTAGCAAAAAAATATTATCAACTATAGGGTTCAAAACTGCCTTGGGCATAGTAAAGTATAGCTGCCACAAGAATCCCTGATTGTAGAGTTGGCCTTGAAAAGAGCTAAGAAGGTTACTCAAACCATCTCTCCAGGAAAAGTCCCTAGGCTGTTAGATTCATTTGGCAAGAAGGTTTACAAGGAAACATTCCTTCAATCAAGAATAGATGCTCATTAAATACGGATGATTCAATACCTGTACAACTATTTGCAAAGACTCTAGGAGCATGCATAAAAGCTACCAGAGGAAGAACTTAAATTATTTGGCAATGTTATGGCAGAAACTGAGGACTGTGTAAAGCATATCACACAGTCAATTTATGGCTCTAACACATCTTCCAGGATTTTAGCCTGTGCCATAGAGCAAGCAGGATGACCTGGCTAAAAGCATCTGGTCTAAGGGAGGATGTACATGAAAAACTAGCAGACACGCCATGTTTAGGAGACAGCTTTTTTAGAGCAAAAGTGAAAGAATCCATTAAAAAAAAAAAATCAAAGTTTGGCTCTCCAGTCTCTTTTCTGCTCACAAATGGATACATCATTCCAAAGAAAATTCCAACAAGAAACCATACTACTATTCTCATAGACGAAGATACAATCTGTATCACTAATAAGGTGGCACCCAATCCTCCTGCAGCAGCTTCAACAGCCACATCAACAAATTCAACAGCAAACCAGGCCAAGAGGCAGAAATAAGCAGCAACAAAGACAAATTCGGCAACCCCCACAAAGAACTCTCCTCAGGTTTTTGACAGTCACATATCCTTCAGAACCTATTTCCAAGAATAGCAGTAGGGGGAAGATTCCGATACTTTGTATCTCATTGAATTCAAATCACAAACGACAAATGGGTTTTGAAAATCATAAATTAAGGATATTTTCTAAACTTCCAGATCCATCCATCACATCATTATTCATGCTACCAGCATTTGGAGCAACAGTTACAAATACTCAAACAAGAGCTACGTTGTCTTCTGCAATCAAAAGCGATTCAGTCAGTCCCTCAACAACAGAAAGAAAGGATTCTACTTTAAACAAAAACAAGAGATCTATGGCCAATTTTAGATCTCAGATTTAAATAGTTATCTAAAGAAAGAAAAGTTCAAGATGACCTCATTGGGTACAATTCTTCCACTTCTACAGAAGGGAAACTGGCTGACTTCTTTAGATCTCAAAGATGCCATTGCACATATCCCAATCAACAGAAAACAAATATTTAAGATTCATCATACAAGATCGCTACTATCAATATAAAGTATTGCCATTCAGGCTTGCAGCAGTACCCAAGAGAGTTCATGAAGTGTTTAGCAGTAGCTGCACACTTAAGAAGGCAAAACTTACTAGTCTTTCCGTGCCTATACACCTGATTAATATGGAACACATCCTACAAGAGCTCTGTCATTGATATGAATGTAGTGATTCAAACTATGAAGGAAGGCGATCTATGAAAGCCGTCAGGATGAACAAAGAAGATAGATGCCTGATGTCTATGAATTCCTTTATTGAAGCGGAGACACAAAATTTGCCCGACTCAGGCCGAGTTTCGCCGTTTAACAACGGCTGCCTCAGGGGTATTTTGTTGAGGCACCTTTTGCGATTACAGCCTCAAGTCTTCTTGTAGCGTCATACCCAATATCCAATCTTACACATCTGGATTTGGGGATTTTTTTCACATTAAAAAGAGTCCAACAGTAATGTATACGAAACTATGATGAACAGACATTTTCCGGCGCCCAAGAATCCCAGGAGCAGGGGAACCCTGGCATTCCTCAACAAAATACCCCTGAGGCAGCCGTTGTTAAACGGCGAAACTCGGCCTGAGTCGGGCAAATTTTGTGTCTCCGCTTCAATAAAGGAATTCATAGACATCAGGCATCTATCTTCTTTGTTCATCGTGATTCAAACTATGCAATATCCGGGGTTCTTGATAAATTTAAAAAAGATCAGTTTAGTCCCAAAATAAAGCTTAGAGTTCATAGGAGCTCACTTGAATATGGTCAGTGGAAAAGCCTATTTCCAATCCAAAGAGCAATCATAGAGTATGGTGCATTCGCTGTTCTCAAAAAGATGGGTGACCGCTGAAAGTTCATAAAATTATTAAGCCACATGGCATCAAAAGTGCATGTCATTCCCCTTGCCCAATTTGAAGATGAGGCATGCATAGTATCTTTAAGAGTTATTGGAATCGGTGTATTCAGCTTCTAAGTCACAGGATCTCTGTGACCAAAGAGCCAATCCTCTCACTAAGATGGTGGCCCAAAAAAGAACCTGCTTTGCAGCCAGAGCATTCAACCATCAGACTACCAGAAATTAACGACAGACACCTAACATCAAGGATGGGGGGAGGTGCTTATGGCTTCGATTTCCACAAAGGGACAACAAACACAGCAGGAATCGTCTCTGCACATCAATCTGTTAGAATTGAGAGGTATTCTCAATGGCCTACAAGCCTTTAACCTTGTGTAAAAAATTAAATGCTACCGGTTTGAATGGACAATCAAGTGGCAATGTTTTATATAAACAAACAAACAGTATCCTACTTTGTAGAGAAGTACTAATTATATGAAATTGGGCCATCAAAAAGAAAAGATATATATCTTAGCAATACATCTCTCAGGAAAGGACAATATAATTGCAGATAGGCTGAGTCATCAGCTGCAGCCTCATGACAACACACTGAAAAAACATTTTTCCAACAATGGGGAACACCAGA
Organism: Rhinatrema bivittatum; assembly: GCF_901001135.1. Classification (NCBI taxonomy): domain Eukaryota; kingdom Metazoa; phylum Chordata; class Amphibia; order Gymnophiona; family Rhinatrematidae; genus Rhinatrema; species Rhinatrema bivittatum. The sequence goes on from NC_042618.1 coordinate 18,235,986, forward strand.
AGTGGATTTCTTTGCTTCTCTGTTCAGTCACAATCTTCCACATTACTATTCTAAAAGACCATCCAGCTAGTCAGTCGCAAGGGATGTGTTCTTTATTCCATGGAGCAAACACCTGCTCTACACTTTCACACCAATTCCATTGATATCAAATACAATCCAAAAACTGAGAAATGACAAAGGATTAATAATCCTAATAGCACCGTACCAACCATTTCGGAGTTGGTTTCTATGGCGCCAAGGCTGGTAATAGCTCCACTGGTCAAGCTACCATTGTTTCCAAACCTCTTGACACAATAAAAGGAGTCAGTTTTGCATCCAAATTTCTGGACATTAGCATTGACAACTTGGAAGTTGAAAGCCAGCTAATTTGAAAGCTTCACCTAACACAAGGTATAAAAGACTTTCTCCTTGCAGCGAGAAAACCAGCTATCCAAAAACCTTACAACTATAAATGGAAAAGATTTGTAAACTGGTATTATATTCAAGGAACAGCCTTCCTTCACCTGTCCCAAACCAACTTTATTGAAATATATCATGTATTTGCGTAGCTCAAGCCTAAAGTCCAGTTTGGTAAGAGTAATTTAAGTGCCATTGCTGCTTATCTACATGTAAAAGATCAGTCAGTTTCTCAAGAACCATTGGTATCTAAGTTGTAAAGGGACTTCATAATTTAAAACTAGCAATAAGAGCTCCTCCACAATGGAACTTAAATGCAGTGCTGCAATGGTTGATGGAGGCACCATACGAGCCTATGCAACAACAAACTTAGTTTCTTTCATGGAAGACACTTGCTATTTGCGATAACATCAGCAAAAAGAGTAAGTGACATACAGGCTCTAGTTACCTGCCGTATCCACACATTTTCAAAAATTGTGTGGTGCTCAGAACCCATCCAAAATATTTTGCCAAAAGTAGTATATCAATTTCATCTTGACCAGGTTTCATGTTGCCAGTATTTTATCCCAAACCTCATGAAATCTGAACAAGATTTACATAAATTGGACTATAGAAGGGCACTCTTGATCTGTATGGACACAGCTAGATCGATCAGAAAATCTTCCCAGCTCTTTATATGCTATGATGCCAATAGAAAAGGAGAGGCTGTAAAGAAGCATTCTTTGAATAGATGAATTACTCAATATATATCTTATTGTTATCCAAGCATGAAATACACACGATCAGAACCAACAAAGGCCCTTCATGACACACCTTAACTCGGCATCTATCCAGGACGTCTGCAGAGAGCTACATGGTCTACAACACACACATTCACGAAACACTAATATAGAGAGCAGGAAATTAGGTTGGACTTTCCCTGTACGTACCTGGATCAGTCCAGACTCCTGGGTTTTGCCTGGAGACAGAGAAGTTTTGACAGACTCTGCCCTATATCCTGAGGTGCCACCTACAGTCCGTTAGTATTTCTCTGTCTCCAGCAGATGATGGAGTGCAAAACCTACAGTCTGTACTTGTTACTTAGTATAAAAAAAAAAACAAAAAAAAAAACTAGACAGAGTAGGGAGCTTTTGTTTAATTCCAACTTAGGTCTTTAAAAAAAAAAAAATCTTGAACAGAACGAGGAGAATTTTCTTCAGCCTCCCAGGGGTTTGCCGGGTCCTGAGGGGGCCATCCCCCCCTGGTGCTTGAGGCAGCTAAGGCTAGGGGCGAGGGCCCTATTGCCACTTTGAAGCAGCACTGGGTGTGATACCGGGGAGCTTGGCTCACTCACCCCAGAAGGACCAGGATCCATAGAGGACTGCTGGGCAAGTTAAAAAAAAAAAAAAAAAGTATTTTCTTTGCTCGGACTCTCCCTTCCCTCGCTGCCGGTCTTTTGCTGCTGATTCGCCAGACTCCGAGTCTTTTTTTTCTTTCCCTCAGCGATGCTGTGAAGAACAGCATGTCGGGTATGCGGCTTGGCGCACGACTTTCTCGAGACGGCCTCTGTTCGCCCTGTCTCCCTGGGGGGAGGGAACCTCCACGGCCACCAGGGAAGTTGTAGTTCACGCCTGCACGGCTTCTAAAGGGCTCTGAGGACCACAGCCCCCTTCCCCTGATCCGTTCCTGCTGAGCGCAGGAACAGAAGCCATTTTGGAAACCATCAGGTCGGCGACGCAAGCCATGGCAGGGAAGGGGATTCTCCCGCCTTCTTTATCCCCGCAGCAAATGGCCCCCAGGGTGGGGGGGGGGACAAATCTGCAGGGCATGGCTTGGATGCAATGGAGGAGAGCCCCAAGGGGGCCTCAGACTCCTCCACTTCTGAGTTTATTTTATTGCTTCATAAGGCCTTTAAGGCCAGGAAGTCGGGGAAAAAGCAGGCTGCAGATAAATCTTCTTTCGCGGTGCCAATTTCCAGTTCCAGAAAGCAGTCCAAACCTAAGGAGGGCGCTGGGTCCTCCAAGCTGAAGCGCCCCTTGAGGTCAGTGGCACCCCATACAGACACAGATTCTTCCTTGGAGGTTTCCGATCCAGATGATCAGAACCTGTCATCCAAGCCTCTGCGGGGGGGTTGACGGGGATGCAGAACAGCAACAGATTCTGTCCGCGGGTCCCATATTGTGGAGGGTGACGACCCAAAGATGGTCCGCCTTTTTAGAAAGGAGGAGCTTGGCCTGCTTATTCCCACAATTTTGGGGGAGTTACGCATCGAGGCTCCACAAGAAGAATCCCGGATGGGGACTATTGATCTAGTGTTGTTAGGCCTGCGTGGTCAGACTTACTTCCTTTCCTTTTCATTTTTCAGTCACTGACTTTGCTGTTCAGAGAATGGGACACCCCTGATCTAGGGTTGAAGGTCAGTAAGGCAATGGACAAGCTATATCCTCTGCCAGAGGAAGCTTTGGACCTTCTTTTGAGTTCCCAAGGTGGATGCAGTGGTGTCAGCTGTCACCAAAAAGACCACCATCCTGGTTACTGGGGTGATGGCCCTCAAGGATCTACAGGATCGAAAGCTGGAGCTTCAGCTCAAGAAAATATTTGAGGTCTCAGTGCTTGGAGTCTGAGCGGCTATGTATAGCAGTTTTTCTTTGAGAGCTAGCCTTCGCTGGGGCCAATGACTTCGCTACAGGCCAATGACTCTCTTTCAGAGGGGGGAAGCTCTCCAAGTAGGGCGTCTTGAAGCTGCGGTCGCTGTGGTTAAGAAATTGGTCTGCGGATGTTTCTTCCAAGGCTCAGCTGGGGCTCTCTGCCTTTCAAGGGCAAGTTACTTTTTGGAAAGGACCTGGAGGACATGATTCAATCCCTGGGAGAGAATAAGGTTCATCGACTGCCTGAGGATAGACCCAAGTCGAGGGTCTCTTTTCCTTCTAGGTCTCGCTTCTGTGGGAATCGAAGATTTCAAACGCCCCGGTCTTCCAGTTCCTCTTTTAGGCAAAATTCAAATAGACAGCAGTCATGGTCTCAGTCCTTTCGTAGGCGACGCTTCAGCAGGCCCGGTAACCCCCAGTCTGCACAAGGAGTTAAGTCTCCACAATGAAATGAGACTGATCCATTCCTCTGTGCCGGTCATAGGGGGCAGACTGTCTCTATTTTATGAGGCATGGACCAAATTGACGTCGGACCAGTAGGTCCTCTCAGTGACGAGGCACGGTTACACTTTAGATTTTGCATGTCTCCTTCGGCACCGGTTCCTGGTCTCCCCATGTGCTTATGAGGAGAAATGTCGGGTGGTAAGAGATACATTGCAGCGCCTTCTCGAGCTCGGCGCCATTACGCCAGTTCCTCCTGCGGAACAGCGGAGGGGACACTATTCCATTTACTTCTGGATACCCAAAAAAGAGGGTGCTTTCCAGCCCATTCTCGATTTAAGACAAGTCAACAGATGCAGTCGGGTTCCCCGCTTCCGCATGGAGACTCTGAGGTCCGTCATTCCCTCGGTGCGAAAGGGAGAGTTTCTAGCATTGCTAGATCTGACGGAGGCATATTTACACATCGGAGTCCGGGCCTTCCACTAGAAGTTCCTAAGGTTTTCCATCCTAGGTCGTTGTCGTCATCAGTTTTGAGCTCTGCCTTTTGGACTTGCCCCTGCACCCAGGACCTTCACCAAGATAATGGTTGTAATGGCAGCGCAACTACGGAGGGAAGGATTTTTGGTGCATCCATACCTGGACGACTGGCTTGATTCAAGCGAAATCGGAGTCGCTTTGCCATTCGGCGGTCCACAAAGTGCTTCAACTATTGTGATCGCTTGGTTGGGTGGTCAGCCTTGCCAAGAGTCATCTGGTAACCTCCCAGTCCTTGGAAGTCCTTGGAGCTCTGTTCGACACGCAACAGGGGAAAGGTTTCCTTATCACAGACCGCATTTGCAAGCTGCAGGGACAGATTCAAGACTTATTGTCCAAACATCCTCCCAGAGAAAGAGATTACTTGCGGGTCCTAGGATCGATGACTTCCACTCTGGAGTTAGTGCCATGAGCCTTTGCTCACATGCATCCTTTGCAATCAGCTTTGCTTTCCCGGTGGAACCCAGTCTCCAAGCAATTTCATCTGCCCCTTTCTCTCACGGATTCTGCAAGGTCCAGTCTAGATTGGTGGCTCTTCTCGGACAACTTAACCCGTGTAGTTCCCTTGGTAGTGCCCGATTGGACAGTGGTTACCACAGATGCCAGTCTTTCCGGCTGGGGAGCGGTTTGTCTGGGGAAATCCGTGCAGGGGCTATGATCCCAGAAGGAATCTCAGTGGTTGATCAATTGTCTGGAGACCAGAGCGCGGTGTCTTTAGCATTACAAGCTTTCCATCCACTCTTCCAGGGGAAGTCGGTCAGGGATCTGTCTGACAATGCAACCACGGTGACTTATATCAATCACCAAAGAGGGTCCAAGAGCCAAGCAGTGGTGATAGAAGCTCAACAGTTGATAAGCTGGGCGAAGCAGCATCTAGTCAGCATTGTGGCTTCTCACATAGCCGGCGTCGACAACGTTCATGCAGACTTTCTCAGTCGTCATTGTCTCGATCCTGGGGTGTGGGAGTTGGCCGAGGAGGCTTTTCGACTCATATGCGACACGTGGGGCACACCCAGCATGGATCTGATGGTGACATTCAAGAATACCAAGGCCCCGTGCTGCTTCAGTCGCTGCAGAGAGACAGGAGCGGAAGAAGTAGATGCCCTGGTTCTTCCCTGGCCGACAAACATCCTGCTGTACGTGTTTCCACCCTTGCCTATGATCTCAAAGTGCTCAGGCGAATAAAACTCCACCCAGCAGAGGTAATCCTCGTAGCTCTAGAGTGGCCGAGACGTCCATGGTTTGCGTATCTGGTCAATCTAGCGGTGGCAGGGCCCCTGCAGTTTTGGGATCTCCCGGACCTTCTACATCAAGGGCTCATCTGTTTAGAAGAGGCGGATTGCTTTTGTCTAGCGGCATGGCTTTTGAGAGGCAGCTTTTGAAGCGCAAAGATTATTCTGACACGGTAGTGGCTACACTTGAGATCTCGTAAAACGTCCACCTCCCTGGCTTATGTCAGAGTGTGAAAAGTCTTTGAATCTTGGTGCATGGAACAAGAGGTTCCTACCCGGGTGTCGTTTTCTGATATTTTGTGTTTCCTACAAGCCAGACTATCCAAAGGTTTATCGTGTAGCTCCCTGAGAGTGCAGGTAGCAGCTCTTGGTTGTTTACGTGGTACAATACAGGGGGTAGCGTTAGCTGCGCATCCGGATGTGGCTCGTTTCCTTCGGGGAGCAAAGCACTTATGTCCCCCGGTCAGACTCCCTTGTCCTTCCTGGAGCCTAAACTTGGTTCTCACAGCTCTTTGTGCTGCGCCCTTTGAGCCTCTGAAAGGGCGACATTAAAAGATTTCACGTTAAAGGTGATTTTTGTGGTGGCTATTTCTTCTGCTCGTAAGGTGTCGGAGAACCCTTCTTAAGAATTTCTGATTCTGGAATCTCCTTAAGGACGGTTCCTTCCTTTCTTCCAAAAGTAGTTTCCTCTTTTCATTTGAATCAATCAGTGGAGCTCTTGTCCTTTTCAGAAGTGGACCGGTTGGATCCCCTTTCTGGGGACTTAAGGAAGTTGGATATTCGCAGGGCTTTGCTGCGTTATCTGGATGTTACGAACAGTTTTCGTATGTCTGACCATCTTTTTGTGCTGTGGAGTGGTCCAAAAAGAGGTAATATGGCATCTAAGACTACGATAGCCCGCTGGCTGAAAGAGGCTATAAGTTCAGCGTATTTGCTGCGTGGTAGACCCCTAGCGGTTGGACTTCATGCCCATTCTACCTGTTCGCAGGCAGCGTCTTGGGCGGAGTGCCAGCAAGCCTTGCCGCAAGAGATTTGCAGGGCGGCTACATGGAAGTCTTTACACACCTTTGCGAGGCATTACAGACTGGATGTCCAGGCCCCGGGTTCTGGGGGATTTGGAGAAGGTGTACTCAGAGCGGGCCTCTCCGGGTCCCACCCCAAGTAACAAAGCTCTGGTACATCCCAGGAGTCTGGACTGATCTGGGTATGTACAAGGAAAGGAAAATTGGTTCTTACTTGCTAATTTTCATTCCTGTAGTACCACGGATCAGACCAGAGTCCCGCCCGCTTTATACATAGAGGTAACGAAGAGTCCGCTCGTTCAGCATTTGTTTATTTTGGATCTGCAGATCAATTTTGTTCAGTGTTCAACTGGTCCTGTTCCCATTTGGGATTAGTGAGTCAGTTCACGACAGGTGTTATTTGTTTGTAGTTAATTTGGTTTTGAACTATTCTTTGATACTGAGTAATACTGACGGGACTGTAGGGTGGCACCTCAGGATATAGGGCAGAGTCTGTCAAAACCTCTTCGTCTCCATCTGCTGGAGGGGAGGCAAAACCCAGGAGTGTGGACTGATCCGTGGTACTACAGGAAGGAAAATTAGCAGGTAGAACCAATTTTCCTATACCTTTGGACAAGTTGCACTCAAAACTCTTTTTAAAGTAATCCTCAGCTTCTCGCTCATGCTGTCAGATTGCAAGTATGCTAAGAAAAACGATAATTACACTGTAAGCCTTGGCTCTGGAGTCCCATCTTGTGAGGCTTTTTTGTGCTGCTTGTCCACAGAGAAAGTGAAGTTGCTTGCCTGTAGCAGGTGTTCTCAGAGGACAGCAGAGCAAACAGCCACTCAGTCCCTCCCTCCCAGCCCTGAAAAGTTGAGATCTGCTAAGGAATAGACTGAGGGAGGATCATGTTGCGATGGCAGCACAGGAACTGCCGCACATGCCCAGAGCAGAATGAAGAGCTCTGAGCTGAGAGAATTAACTGATTTGGTTCCATCAGATGACATTACCCATCTCGTGTGGCTGGCTGTTCTGCTGGTCGCAGAGAACATAAGAACATAAGAAATTGCCATGCTGGGTCAGACCAAGGGTCCATCAAGCCCAGCATCCTGTTACAGGTAAATTACAGGTACACAGTTACATTGTGTGCCTATGGGAAAATTCCTAGTTGTTATGGTTTATTTATATGCTTTTCTAGCTAAAAAGCTGAAAGTGACTTTAACAAGTTTTGAGATTACATCAGCAATTATACACTATATTGATGTGTGAATAATTTAGATAAAGTAGAAGAGTAGTAAGGCTTAGGTAAAATGTATCTGTAATAAAAGTACAATAGGTGAAGGAAGGATGTATCAGGATAACAGCTGAAGATGCTTGATAAGGTAGAGACATCAAGGACACAGTGCTGAGAGTTTAAGGACAGTAGTTTTGGGATATACCAAGATTAGTCTTTTTGGGGGGTAACCTCTGGAGAGGAGTAATTGTGAATATGAATCTGAGGATCTGTCTGAAAACTTCCTGTAGTTGTGCCCTAATCACTTTATTTTTTGTGGGAAAACAGCTGAGGATCAGGTGCCGAAAATGCTAAATTTGCAATGTGCCTTTCTGTACAGCACTGTTGTTCAGTTATTGCTGTGTAAATTAGCTATCTAGACTTTGCTGCTTCTTCTCCCCACACACTGCATTTTAATCCAGTTTATTTTAGTGATATCTCTGTCTAGTAAAGGAATAGCAAAACAAGAGGAACCTTCAGTCTGAGTATTAGTTTTAGAAAATAAATAAAATGTAGTTTTTAATTTTAGCTTAAGAAAATGAGAAGCTCTGGTTTTCTTTTAAATTTAACTTAGTTTTGTTTCAAGTCCAGATTTCATAAGCATGTACAAATTTGGGACTTGCACATTTAACAAACCTTGTGTTCTGTGGGCGGCTTCATCTGACCTGCTCTGCTTTTCCTTCCCACCTTCCCCCACCCCTCACAGATATGACTCCAATTCTGGTGGGGAGCGAGAGATCCAGCGTACCATGCTGGAGCTGCTGAACCAGCTTGATGGTTTTGACTCCCGAGGGGATGTAAAAGTTATCATGGCCACGAACAGAATAGAAACCTTGGACCCCGCATTAATCAGACCAGGTGGGTGGCATCACTGTGCAGGCCAACAGCTGTATAGGCAGGCTTGCAATTGTCTCTTAAGGATCTGATTTTATGTTTGAATGTGTTTATTGCATTTATCATAAAACAAGCCATTACAATGCCTGAGACTATGTATACAAGGAAAAAGCTATAGCAGATATCCTTTGTGTAAATTTAGCAGATACATGTGATTTCCACTTCTAATATGTCAAGCTTTACTTGCAGGCAAACTCTCTTCCTTAAAGCCCATGTTCCCTGTATGTACCCGGATCAGTCCAGACTCCTGCCAGCAGATGGAGACAGAGAAAAGCTTTGCTGACACTGCATCAAAACCCTCAGTGCCCCTTTGTGCTGCATTTCTAACATACATTCATATCTGTAGTGCAGTATAAATGAATCGTGCCATAGCCTAGATTTGATTTCTCACAACAGTTGGAAGTAATAGTGAAACCAGCATGATTGCTTTGGACTGTCCTATTTTTGTAATGATCGTTTCTAACACCCCGAGCTTATTACCTATTTGAAGAACATACAAATACTAATCCAGTCAATTGTTTCACAGGCTCCAATGAATCCAGTTTCTGCAAAGACTAGCCTGTTCTTTATAAAAGTGCTAATGGGAGCGATCAGTCCTTTTATTTGAATTTGTGATAGAATTTATGCTGCTGTGTGTTAAGCATATTTCTTTATTCATGGAAAAACCTTCAAAATACGTGAAAGGCTTTTTTTCCTCTTCTTAGTGGCGGTGTTGTCCAAATCGTAGCTGTCTAGCTTAAGGACTGTCCTCGATATGACTTTTCTTTAGAGAATTAAAACTGAGTGTCTTTCAACATACAGGGCGCATTGATCGAAAAATTGAGTTCCCTTTGCCAGATGAAAAGACCAAGAAGCGCATATTTCAGATCCACACAAGCCGAATGACGCTGGCAGATGATGTAACTTTGGATGATTTGATTATGGCCAAGGATGACCTTTCTGGAGCAGACATTAAGGTGAGCGTCTTAAGCCTTCTAATTCCTCACTGAAACCTGCCCAGTCCAGCGTAGCTGAAATTTGCTTTGGTTCTGAATGAGTTTAGGGTTCTGCTGAGGCACAGCTCAAATTAAACAGATGATTTCATTAACCTCTCCCCTCTTACTGATGGGTCGTGGGCTATTCTAGTTCATAATATGTGAAACCAGGGAGAGCCTTTTGGCATAGTTGGTTTTCATTTCCTGTTGTCTGAAATTGAAATCCTATCGGTGACCTCTTTTTCCCTGTATGAGCCCAGATCAGTCCAGACTCCTGGGTTTTGCCTCCCTTCCAGCAGATTGAGACTGTGAAAGTTTCGCAGACACTGCCACATAACCTGCTGTGCCACCTGCAGTCCCTCAGTATTTATCTGTCTCCAGCAGATGGTGGCAGTGCAAAACCTTCAGTCTGAGTATTAGTTTTAAAAAAATAAATAAATAAAATTTAGTTTTTAATTTTAGTCTAGAAGAGTTCCTCTCGAAAGGTTGGCAGGTCCTGGTGGTGCCAACCCTTCTGGGTTGTGAGGTAGACGAGCAGGGGTTGGATACCCTTTCTGGATCAGTCTTTTTTGCCACCGGGGTGGGGACCTGGTAGTGCCAGCTCCCTCTCCCCCCCCCCTCAGGAGGACGCCCAGAGTGTTTTCTTTAAACTTAAGTTTAAAAAAAATAAAAATCCCAGAAGAAGCTTTTGTTTGCTTTTGTGGCGCGTTAGTCATGCAGCGGGGCAGTTTGCAGGTGGCCCGGCAGGGGATCTGCCTTCTATTCCTGCGTCCTTGCAGCGGCAGTCTCGAGTTGTGTGCAGGCATCCCGGTGGGGGCCATGCCACGTGGCAACCGATGCCTGGCATATGGGGAAGCGCGAGTGCGCCTCGCGCAAAATGGCCTTTTTACCTGCTGCCTCTCTGGGGGAGAGGTCAGCTCGGGAACAGCAGCGAGAGCGTCGGACAGGCATGGGATCCTCGCAGGGGATGCCGATTCAGCTGCTGGCTCCTTCCCAGTTCATGTGGGAACGGTGGCCATTTTAGCTTCTTTTGCACAGCACCTGAGAATACAGGAGGACAGGGAGTCTTTCTCCACCCCCGCCCCGCCCCCCCCCCCCCCCCCCCCCCCCCCCCCCCCCCCCGCTGCTGTCGCCAGCTGATAGACCCATAGAGGCCCAGGGGCCCCGTTAACCTCTGTCTGAGGAGGATGAGGACCTCCTGGGGCAGGATCCAGACAATCCAGCAGGATTTTCTCTGGATTTTGTACTACTTCTCCACAAAGCATGTCTCTCCAGGAAGGCCGCGGGACGTGCCTTTCCAGGTTTGAGGGCCCACAGGATCTGCGTCCTACTAAGCGGCCCAAAAGGGCATGGGGCGAGTGAGTCGACCCAGGGTTCAACAAGTCCTGAGTCAGGCTATGCTTTCGGAGGACGTAAACGAGCCCTCGCGAGAGCCTGGTGATGGGGGGAGCCTCTGGCGGAGGACCTTCCAGAGGTAGATCAATCATTTATATCTAAATATACGAAAATGACCCATGCAAGTTAAGCAGATAAGTGCACAATAATCTGTATTGGCAATTCATTATGTTTATATAATAGAAGCAAGTCAGGTTATGAATTGAAATGTTATTTGCAAGAAAATTAAAATCTAAAAAATAGCAATCACGTTTGTTATCCCAAATTAGTCTACACAATTGACCGATGATTAAATGTAAGGCTGAGCAATAAGTGGTCACACAGGTCGATGATGCTTAGTATGATGGTCAACTAACATATTGAGATCTGCTCTCATAATGGTGTTATATTAGAGGGGAGGAGTACTACTGTGGTTATAGTTTGATTTTGTCCACTCATTCTCATTATGATTTTTTAGGTGGACTGTTAGTTATTTTACAGCAGGTTATATGCCAGTGTCAGTGAAACTCTCTGTCTCCATCTGCTGGAGGGCAGGCAAAACCCAGGAGTCTGGACTGAACTGTGATACTATAGGAACGAAAATTAGCAGGTTGTTTTGGGGGTTTTTTCCTTCTTATGAATGCTTTCTTAAACTGAGTGAGCAGGAGAAAAGGCTGTTTAATGTGGGCTTTATACTACTCTAGATTTAACGCAGGAGCTGTAACCCTTCCAAACATTGTGACTGTATCGCAGCCAGGATCCTGTGGTGTGCCGCGCTGCTGCAGGGGCTGAAAGCTATGTCCTTGCTGTGGAACTGGCTGGCTCCGTGGGGAGTTGAGATGGTTGGGGAGATGTAAAGAGATTGGCTTGGGATGGGGCGTGAGAGAGAGAGTGTTTGGGATAGTGAAAGGCATGGAAAGAGAAGACCGTGGGTGGAGATGTGAAGGAGAGCTCCCAGGGTCCAGGACTTCTCTTTCCTCGTCTTTGGCTAGACCAGTCCATGCACTTGGCATTGTTACTCCCACCAGCAGATGGAGGCAGAGGACAAACAGAACCACGTAGGCTGGTGCTGCTGGGGAGAACATCAGTTCTCTGCCTCCAGCAGATCCTGGACGTCGGGTGCTGCAAGAAACAAAATGTGAAAAAAAGCTACAGTGAGAAAATGGGCCAACAGCATAGCAAGGTTGATTTTCCCCAGTGAAAACTGGGACCAAGCAGGGGAAGGGCAACGGTCAGGCTGACCAATCTTCCCACCCCTTAGACAGCCAAAATCGGGAGAACTGGGAACGCAGCCCACCACTTACAGCAAAAAAGGGAAAGGCAGCTAGCTAAAATAGACCATGCTACGCCGCGGCGCTGTCTCTGTCCCTTTGTGCTCCCACCTCCTGAGAACCCCGGGGCTGAGAAGGGAAGACAGTGTGGATGCTGTGAAGGCCAGCGACGGCACAGCGTGGTGAGCTCCCTTTCTCTAACCTATGACAGGGAAAGTTTGCTGGCAGAATAGTCTGAGAGAGAAACAGCAGCCAATCAACCCGTGAGAAAGGTAAGGCAGATGCATCCAAGAAAAGGGCGGGATACCAGATCAGAGCTGTGTGCAGGCAGTACTGGGGGGGGATCCTGTGCCACAGCATCGGGCTCAAGTCAAGCCAGAAAGAGCTGCAGGGAGCCAAGGGATACTGTTCGTGGGTGGTCTAAAAGATCCCAGAGGAAAAGAAGGCCCCAAATAAAGAAACATGGAATAGACTTAGTTTTTGGGTACTTGCCAGGTTCTTATGGCCTGGATTGGCCACTGTTGGAAACAGGATGCTGGGCTTGATGGACCCTTGGTCTGACCCAGTATGGCATTTTCTTATGTTCTTATGTTCTTAAATGACCCAGGAATTCATAAGACTAAACCATAAGACCTATTGTGGGATGAAAGGGCTCTCAGAAGTGGACACTCTAGAGAATATGGGGAAAATAGGAGAAGATCCACTGTGACACTTCAGGAAAGACAGTGACTCTCCCAAAGAGACCCTGGTTGTCATGGGAAAGAGATTCCAACAGGGTTACTGGCGTCCCTAGATGATAAGAGCAACAGAAGACCAGGAAGATTCAAAGGAACTGGAGGAGGGGGGAGCTCACCGTCTCCTGGGCAGTGGATGCAGCTGTAACGATGTTCAGAAAAGGTGATTTGGAAGCCCTTATAAACATGGTGATGCATTCCCTAAAGCTGACAGACGCCCAGGTAGGGGAAGCAAGTTGGATCAGAATCACAACAGATGCGAGCCTGAAGGGCTAAGGAGCCCATTGCGAAGGACAAGTAGCATAGGGACTGGGCAATAAACAGGCTAGAAACCAGAGCCATCAGGTTAGCCCTAAACAGACTCCTACCCAGATTAGAAGGAAAAAGTAGTCAGAGCGATCTCTGACAATGCCATGGCAGGTGGCCTACATAAACAGCCAAGGAGGTACAAGGAGTCTCCATGTAGCAAAGGAGGAAGAAGTGATGTTGCAGTGGGCAGAGATGCACCTCAAAACGCTCTCAGCAGTACACATTTCTGGTTAAAGCCAACAAGCAGGCGGGCTTCCTTAGCCAGCAGATGTTGGACTCGGGAGAATGGGAGCTGAGTAAAAAGGTGTTCATGCAGATTGTGGACAGATGGTGGCACCTTTAGTGGGATTTAATGGCAACCTAGGTGAACACCAAGGCAGAAAAAAAATTTCAGGTGCAGAAGGAAGCCAGGCTCCAGGGAAGTGGATATGTTATTGCAGCCCTGGCCAAAAGAGGGCCTACTATATATGTTCCCTCCATGGCCCCTGGTAGGACGTTTTCTCCGGAGACTAGCAGAGCATCTGGGTTTAGAAATATTAGTGTCACCGGATTAGGCCAGGCATCCGTGGTACACGGAATTGGTCAGGCTTGCGCAGATCAGAGGTCTTCTTCACCTTAGAGGACCCAGCTCTATTTTCTCTTACGGCCTGGCTCTTGAGCAGGCAAAGTTGCAAAGGAGTTACTCAGGAGGAGTAATAGCAACCTTGCTGAAGGCAAGAAAGAGCTCTGCTTCCTTAGGGGCAAACTTTAAAAGCGTTCCTCGCACTAAAAGATCCATATACACAAGTATGTGGGCCACACATGAGTATCATGGATTTTAAAAGCCGATATTTATACATGTATATCTGTGTGCTTGAGCTAAAAAAAAAAAGGGGGGGGGGGACGGAAAAGTGCAGGGCATGGGATAAGCACAAAAGATTAAATGATGAAAACAAAAGAGTAACTCATGTTACCCTAAAAATTAAAAGGAACAATAAAAGCTTGCTAGGCGACTGGATAGACCACTTGGATCCTTTTCTGCTGACATTTACTATGTTACCATCTTTCTCCCCGGCAGCATCAGACTATATAGGGAAAGGCATCAGTTCACATTTGTTTGTCCTCTGTCTCCATCTGCTGGTGGGAGGAACAATACCTCTGGAATAGATGACTGGCAAGACTGAAAGAAATGAAATTAGCAGGTAAGCTCAAATTTCACTTTTTTCCTCTTGCCCCCAATTCCAGAACCTCCCTCTTCCCCCCCCCCCCCCCCAGTTCCAGGACCTCCCTCTCCCCCCCCCCCCCCCCCAGTTCCAGAACCTTCCTCTTCTCTGCCCTAGATTATAAAATATCTCTCCCCTGAAAGATCCGGAACTTCCCTCCTTCCTCCTCTTCAGTCCCTCCCTCAGTCTTTCCCTCTCCTCCCATCGCCAAGATCTTTTTCCCAGCATCTCCCACCCGTAAAACTAAAGGATTCATAGACACAAGGTTGGAAAAATACAGTATTTTTATTCAGCAAAATAAATTGAAATTATTTAATAGTCAAAATGATGCAAATGTGCCATAGAAGCTACCTCTGAGCTGCTGCAGGAAATGGTGGGGTGGAAGCAGTGGCTATAGAGGTGATGGCCTATCAAATCGCAGGCCTTGAATGGAGCAGTTGAGAATGAAGGTGGAGATGCAAATGCTGTCAAACCTCTTTAATCTCCGCAGGCAATTTGCACTGAAGCAGGTCTCATGGCTTTGAGGGAACGAAGGATGAAAGTGACAAATGAAGACTTCAAAAAATCGAAGGAAAATGTTCTTTATAAGAAACAGGAGGGCACACCAGAGGGGCTTTACCTTTAAGCCACTCGTTTGGACTGGAGAGGAATTCTGTGGGTTTATTTTTTTTTCTCTATATTAAGGGGGAAGCAAATGTTCTGTGAGCGAAATAAAACATTTTATGCTTCCTTTTCCAGCATGGTTACTGTTCACTGTTAAACACTTTATTTCGCAATAAAAACATGTTTCAAAATGAACCTCTTCTGTCTATTCACCACAGACTGGGCAGGAACAGCATTGAAGTGAGCAATGATCAATCCAACTTGAATATAAAAATATATACATTTATACTTTTCAGTACCTCAAAAGTAAGTTAATAGCTATAATTTCCCATATTATAAAGTTGGCAATATCTTTCATTATGTAATATTTAAAGTACCAATTGCTTGCTCATTAAGTCAGAGTATAATCAAACAAGATGCAGAGTTGTTTGGAGCAGCACATTTTCTCCTGTATCAAAACAGTGGCAGTGGCAGGAGGGTGTGAGGCTCAGCTCCACAATGAGGACCTTTATGACCACAGCCAGTGAGAACCGCTTACTGCGTTCAATAAGATAAGTTTGATGGGCTACAATTGTGTGTATGAGTTAAGCTGATCTTCTTTGGAGAGTTGGAGGATATGAAATTGCATATAAGATGGTATTTTATTTGCTTTTAAAAGAAGATTAAAAATTGAGCACGATTACATGGGAACATATTTAAAAGCTGTGTACCAAGCAAAAAGGTACCAGCTTTAATTGGAGCTATAACCAAAGAGTGGTTATCACTTACAGAAGGAGGTACCAGACATCAGAGTTTGACAAGGAGAATATTGATTCCCTGGTATTTGTTTTTGTGAAAACCAGGGCCACCAGGGTTCAACCCGCACCACTGTTCCTTGTGACCTTGAGCAAGTCACTCCACCCTCCATTGCCTCAGGTACAGACTTAGATTATGAGCCCTTTGGGGACAGGGAGAACACCTGCACTATCTGAATGTTACTCACTTTGAGGTACTAATGAAAAGGCCTGCACTAAATCTAAAATAAATAAATAAAAGGATTAAGGAGCCCTCACTATCTGAAAGTACTTTGAGCTATATCAAATGAGTTGGTGGAATCAGTCCTAGCAGATGTGTCTCATCACTTAAACAAAAATCTGTTGGGCACTAATTGGCACTTTGTTGGCAGTCTCTGGGAGGCTGAAGTACACTGTCCACCTGCGGAGGTGATCCCTCCAGTACATAAGAGTCTGACGGCAGATAAGGACTGTCTCTGCCTAGTTTGCTTCTTTTTTGTACTACTATGGAGCATAACTGATCTTTGGCTTTTCCTTTACTTCTTTGTAACAAAGATTCCTGAACATACCCAGATCAGTCCAGACCAGTGGGTTGTGCATTCCTACCAGCAGATGGAGTCAGAGAACAAAAACTTTGGGAACTGCTACATAACCAAGATAACCAAGAGTGCCACCTACAGACCCTCAGTATTTCTCTGACTCCAGCAGAGATGGTACAAGTGCCCTCCTGCAGTCTGTTAGTTAGTAAAAAATAAAAAGAGAGACAGCTAGTTAGTAGTTAGTGAATTTGCTTCCTGAGGTGTTAGGCACCTTCGTGGGCCATCCCTCAGTAGAAGCCGGGCATCCGGGGGTTTGGACACACCTGTCTGAGCTTCGCCTGCAATGGTCCAGTGGGTTTGATATCCAGGGGCTCCTGGTTCCCTCGACCACTGAAGAGGCTCCCTTTCCTCTGGTCCTCCTCAGACTCCTTGGATAACTGAGTAAGTTTGAAAAAAAAAAAAAAAAAAAAAAAAAAAAAAAAAAATATATATATATATATATATATATATATATATATATATATATATATATATATATATATATATATATATATATATATATATATATATATATATATACACACACATACAGGAAGCAAGATCTTGTCAAGGTAAGAGGAGTCTGATTTGGGGACGGACCAAGCACTCCATTTGGAGAGGAGGGAGTTGGGCCCCCTCTTATCTTGTCAACGGCCCGGGACTCCGGGTAGCTCGGAGGGGGGAAGGCTTTCGTGCGCGAGGTAGGCCTCATTTTTCTGCTCGCGGCTCTTGCCGGATGGCTGTGGTGAGGGCATTTTCGCGCCTACATGGAATTGTTTATTTTTGGCTCTGGCTGCCGCGCGGAGGTGCCTCCACCGGAAATTTCCCCCTTTGCCAACGACTGCGTGGCTGCGCGGGCCGGCTCATGGCACCCCGAGTAAAAATGCTGACATGCTGCACATGTGGTGCGGCAACACAGGCCCTGGATTTTTTTTCCCTCTGTGCGGCCTGTGCTTTGGGGCAGGAGGGAACGTTGTTGGAGGAGAGACTTGGCAGGCAAGGGTTTCGTTCCTCAGGGCCGATGCCTCCCTCAGCAGAGGAGGAGGGCTCGTGGTGGAGGTTGCGGGAGGAGGACGCCCCTCCCATTCTATCCCCTGTAGAGTAGGTTTGCTCCTTTGTGGATGTCTCTGTGCTACCGGGCCCCCCCCCCCCAGCTGAAGGGGGTGACGACTCGGGGGAGTTCTGTCCAGAGTTTGTGCTGCTGCTGCACCTGGCGTTCCTGGCTAGGAAACAGGCGATACTGAAGAGACCAGCACGGCCGGACATTCTGTCGGAGCCTTCACCCAAGCGGGTATCCACGGGGCTTCCGAACCTTCAGCAACGTTCAGGGGTTCGACGGGGCCCGAGTCGAGGATAGGCTGCCGGCCCCCTCTCAGAGATACCACGGTCTCCAGAGTAGATCAGGATCCGGGACTCACCCATGATATGGGCGATGGAAACCAGGATGACCTGGACTCAGATGAGCTGAGGGCGATGATCCCAGCGTGGTGCGCTTGTTTAAGCGTGAGGAGCTCTGGCCTCTCATCCCCCAGATCTTGGAGGTCCTGGGGATCAAGCTGTCGCAGGAAGAGTCCGACAGCGAAGGAGTTAACCCGGCCTGGATGGGATTCTGGGGCCGACGACTTCCTTCCCGTTGCCAAAGAAGGCCCGCAAGCTGGTGACCCAGGAGTGGGACTTGCCAGATGCGGGTTTGAAAGTGGGTAGAGCGATGGCGAAATGTTACCCCCTATCGCAAGATGTTTTGGATCTTCTGAAGGTACTAAAGGTGGATGCGGCAGTTTCTGCCATGACTAAGAAGACCACCATTCCTGTGGCCAGGGCTGCTGCACTTAAGGACATACAGGACCACAAGCTGGAGATTCAGCTTAAGCGAGCCTTTGAGGTCTCCACGCTGAGTCTCCGGGCGGCTATTTGTGCCAGCCTCATGCAGAGAAGCTGCCTTTGTTGGGTCCAGGAGGTGTCCGTAGCTCCAAGTGCTGATGGTGGGGGGCCCTTGCAGGCCGCGCGATTGGAGGCAGGTGTTGCCTATGTCGCAGACACTTTGTATGACTTTGTTCCAGACCTCGGCGTGTAGTATGGTATCTGCTGTTACAGCTCGTAGACTCCTCTGTTTGCAGAATTGGTCAGCAGATTTGTCTTCCAAGTCTCAACTCTGTAACTTCCCCTTTAAGGGCAAGCTTCTCTTCGGGGAGGACCTGGACCAGTTGGTAAAATTACTTGGGGAGTCCAAAGGCAACCAGCTTCCGGAGGATAGGAAACCTTCAGGGAAGGTTTTTCCCCCTCGAGCTCGTTTTCAGTACTCTCGCAGATTTTGCACTGGTAGTCTTCAGCTCCTTCAAGGTCCAGGCCAGCCCCGGGGCATCAGCAGTCCTTTCATGGAGGTCGTTGCCCAGGCAGAGAGTCCACGGGCCAGGGTGCTGGACGTGGAAAACCCTCCCAATGAAGCCAGAGGCACCCATTCCATCGTAGAAGCTGTCTGAAGCAGATTGTCGAGCTTTTACGCGTCGTGGGCAAGGATTAACTCGGACCGCTGGAGCTTGGAAGTGGTCCGGGGGACAGTTACGCTCTTGAGTTTTCGTGCTTGGTGCGGGAGGCCTTTGTGGAGTCTCACGTAGCTTCGCGGACCAAACGCGAGGCAATGCAGGGGACCCTACAACAGCTTCTTGACCTCAGGGCCATTGTTCCAGTTCCCCTAGCGGAACAGGGCAAGGGACGGTATTCCCTTTGTGGTTCCCAAGAAAGAGGGCACCTTTCATCCCATTCTGGATTTGCAGAAGGTGAACCGGTGTCTGCGAGTCCCCCATTTTCGCATGGAGACCTTGAGGACAGTGGTGGCCGCTGTGCGCAAAGGGGAGTTTCTCGCATTCTTAGACCTCTGTGAGGTGTATCTCCACATCCTAATCTGCCAGGATCACCAGTAGTATCTCCGATTCAAGGTGCTGGGTCAACATTTCCAATTTCAAGCTCTTCCTTTTGGCCTGGCGACGACTCCATTTACCTTCACCAAGGGTCATGGTGGTTATGGCGACGTTCCTGTGCAAGGAGGGAGTCCTAGTTCACCCGTAACTAGACAACTGGTTGATTCGAGTGAAGTCACGGGAGGACTGCGAAAGATTGGTCCAGAGGGTGATGCTCTCCAGAAGAGTCACTTGTGGTTTACTTGGGAGTGCTTTTCGATACCTCCCAAGGCATGGTTTTTCCTAACATTGGACCTTGTGACGAAGTTGCAAGATCAGGTCAAGGCCCTCCTTCAGAGGAAGGATCGACTGTTTGGCATCACTTACAAGTCCTGGGATCCATGGTCTCCACCTTGGATTTGGTCCCGTGGGCGTTCGCTCATTTGCGGCCGTTGCAGCATGCGCTGTATTTGAGGTGGAGCCCAATGTCGGAACAGTTCCATTTACTGTTGCCTCTCCTTTCAGAGTCCAGAGCCAGTCTGTCGTGGTGGCTTTTACGCAGCAACCTGGTACAGGGAGTGGATTTGGATCTGCCAAATTGGGTGGTTATCTCCACAGATGCCAGTCTGTCAGACTGGGGAGCAGTTTGCCTAAAAAAATCCACTCAAGGTCTTTGGTCCCCAATGGAAAGATCCTGGTCCATCAACCGCCTCAAGATGAGGGCTGACCGACTGGCCCTACGAGCATTTCTGCCCCTAGTCGAGAACAGAATGGTTTGAGTGTTCAGACAACACGACGACGGTAGCTTACATCAATCGGCAAGGCGGGACAAGGAGTCTTGCAGTGGCGCTGGAAGGAAAGGTTTTGTTCACTTGGGCAGAGCGCAACTCAAGGGACTTGCCGCATCGCATGTCGCAGGGGTGGAAAATGTTCAGGCGGACTTCCTCAGCAGGCAACAGCTTGATCCGGGGGAATGGGAGCTAGCTCCCAAAGCTTGAAACCTCATTTGCACCATGTGGGGCTTCCCTCAGTTGGATCTGATGGCAACTTGGGCCAATGTGAAGACAGAACGCTTTTTCAGTCGTCGTCAAGAGGTGGGCTCGGTAGGATTAGACGCCTTAGAGTGTCCTTGCCCCACGGGAATTCTTCTCTATAGCTCTCCCCCACCCCCCACCCCCACCCCCCCGGCCTCTCATCTGTCAGCTTCTCCGACGCATAGAGAGACATCCAGGCAGCGTAGTGCTGGTGGCTCCAGAGTGGCCACGTTGTCCATGGTTTGTGGACTGGTTCGAATAGCGCTGGAAGGTTCCCTGCAGCTGGCTCATCTTCCGCGCCTGCTCCATCAGGGGCCCATATTTTCAGATTGGGAGGATCACTTCTCTCTCGCAGCTTGGCTTTTGAGAGGCGACAATTGCGATTGAGGGAATATTCAGAGCAGGTCATTTCCACTCTTCTTCAGGCGCGTTGACCATCTACTTCTATGGCCTATGTTAGGGTCTGGAAGTTGTTTGAGGCATGGTGCTTCCAGCGTTCCTTGGATCCATTGTCAACGGAGGTTCCCCAGATGTTGGATTTCCTTCAAAAGGGGTTGGCTAAGGGTTTGGCTTTCAATTCCCTTCGGGTCCAGGTAGCGGTCTTAGGTGCCTTAAGGGGTAGGTTTAACGGTCAGTCGCTGGCAGTTCACCCAGATATTTCACGGTTCCTCAAGGGAGTCAAACATTTACACCCTCCCGTCCGCCTGTTATGTCCGAATTGGAGCTTGAACCTGGTGCTTCCTGTGCTTGCGGAGCCCCCTTTGAGCCTTTAAGCAGTGCTCCAATTAAGGATTTGCCTTTGAAGACAGTTTGCCTGGTAGCCATTTGTTCTGTGCAACAGATTCCTTTCCTTAGGATTTATGATGATAGAGTTTCGTTGCGCACAGTTCCTTCTTTCATTCCTAAGGTGGTGTCTGCCTTTCATGTTAATCAGGCAGTGGATCTGCCAGGATTCCCGCAGTGGTCCCGGGATTCCCCTCAGGAGAAGGAGCTTCATCCTTTGGATGTGCATCGTCCTCTTTTGTGCTATTTGGAGGTTACCAATGATTTCCAGCCATCAGAACATCTGTTTGTCTTGTTCGGTGGACCTAAGAAAGGTGACAAGGCTTCTAGGGCGATGATTTCACGCTGGATTAAGAAGGCTATCTGGTCGGCCTATGTTGCCTGAGGGCGTCAGGTCCCCTTGGGTCTGAGAGCTCATTCCACTAGGGCCCAGGCTACCTCCTGGGTTGAGTGTCAGCTTCTGTCGCCACAGGTAGGATTAAATGGTCAATTTTCTCAGTGGAAAAGGGTAAACAGTGGATCTGTACTTGGACCGGTGCTTTTCAATATATATATATATATATATATATATATATATATATATATATATAAATGATCATTTTGTTGACTTTCCTCCTACGGGCCCTCAACTCTGGAAGGTCTGCGGCATCCCAAAAGGACAATTGTCTTTTTGAAGACTGCTTCTGTCCAGACAAAGAAGTCCCCTTGCCTGAACGAAAACGTCTCATATCCCAGAAATGGGAATGGTGAAGGAAACTCTTTTTGCCTCGCTTTTTATCAAATGGCTATGGGGGGGACACATTAGCCCACTTCTACGGAAAATGGACAAAGATCACCTCAGACCAATGAGTTCTGGCGGTGGAAAGAGATGGTTACACCTTAGAATTTTCATGCCCCATCCAGGAGGCTTTTCTAGAGTCCCATTGCTCATCTCAAAGCAAGCAAAAGGCAGTGTGGGAATTGCTGCAGAGGTTGTTAAGGTTGGACACCGTCTTAGCAAGGAAAATGAGGGCACATTTCAACCCATTTTGAAATCTGCCAGCTCCTCTCCGACCTTAAACTCAAATTCTATCTCTATGCTGATGATGTTCAGATCATTATTCCCATTCACAACTCTATCTCTGACGCCCTAGAGCACTGGGAAAACTGCCTTGCAGCCATCAACTCCCTCCTCACCAACCTTCACCTTGCTCTCAACGCTAATAAAACTGAACTCCTACACATCTCCTCGCAACCCCCTCCCCCCCCCCCCTGTCTAATGACCCCAAACTTAACCTTCTCTCAGCACAACCATCCGTTAGGGACCTCGGAGTTCTTCTTGATCACGAACTAAGCATGAAACCTCACATCAACTCTATTCTCAAAGCAGGTTTCTTCAAACTCAACGTTCTTAAAAAACTCCGACCCCTACTATACACCCAAGATCTCCGCGCAGTGATCCAAGCCACCCTCACCTCCAAACTAGACTACTGCAATGTACTCCTCCTAGGGCTCCCCATGTCTACGATAAAACCTCTCCAATTGTTGCAAAATGCCACTGCAAGACTCATCACTAACACACGTAAAGACGAACACATTACCCCTATCCTCAAGGATCTACATTGGCTCCCCATCCTCTCCCGTATACACTACAAAACTCTGACCATAGTACACAAGTCTATCCACACCCACAACTCCAACTGGCTTGACCTTCCCTTCAATGCCCCCCTGTCCACTCGAGCTACCAGATCTGCCAGCAAAGGTACCCTACATGTACCTTCCTTGAAAACAGCTCATCTTTCCTCCACCCGCGACCGCACCCTCTCCATTGCTGGTCCGGCTCTCTGGAACTCCCTGCCCGTCCACATGCGCCTTGAACCATGTGCGATCAAATTCAAAAAGAAACTAAAAACAGTTCTGTTCAACCAAGTTTACTCAGAATAGTTCCTCCCATTCACACCATCTCCCGCACCTCCCCCAGGTGACCTCCCTTTCCTTATATTAAGGAGATAATTATTTTGTAAATTGTTCATTCTGTTATGGTTCTTGTTTCATTGTTCCTTTTAAACTATTCTTCCATACTGCCTTTGGTTAACCCCCCGCCCAGTTCTCCTTCCCTGTTGATATGTATTTCCAAGCCTTTTGTTAGTATGTGAACCGGTATGATGTCCCCACTAATACCGGTATATAAAAGTTTCTAAATAAATAAATAAATTTTAGATCTGCAGAAGTTCAATGTAGCCTTGTGGGTTTCGCGTTTTTGCATGGAAACATTGTGCATAGTGATAGCGGCAGTTGCAGAAAGGAGTTCCTAGCATCATTAGATCTTTTTTTTTTTTAATCAAGTTCTATTGAGAGTTGCATAAATGAAGCAAAATCAAACAAGCATTCACAATAAATCAAAGCGAATACATTAATGTTCATTGGGTATAGGTGAACAATAAACCAATAAAAGGTAGTGAAACAAGCGCTGACACCAGAAACAGCCAATAGAAGTATTCAAAATCACTCCAAAGGAGAAAAGAAAACATCATTTAGTCATAAGTAAGCAGAGTGAAACGGACCCCAACAACTCCACCAGTCCTTATGGTTCCCTGGTTTTTATACCCACCAACCCACCCATTCTGCCCAACCCTCAAGAGACCCCGAACAATAACCTAATATAAGGCATAGAAAAAGGGAGAGAAATGCATAGGAGTAATCCAATATACCCAGGGACATATCAGAACAACTTCATAAGGAAATGTTAAGGAAAGGAAGTAGAGTTCTGTTTCCAGTGAATGTAACAGGACCAAGTTCCCTCAAATTTAACGAGGTGCCTACATTTGAATGCTGTGATCTGGCCCAAATGATACACTCGATCAAGTCTCGCTTTTGTTATTGCTATAGTGAGAACCTTATGATATCGCCATATCTCACACGGGGTGGACACAATTTGCTGTACCAGCATTTGCAGATATTTATCGCTTTGGGGTATGGGGACATTAAGCAAAGCCTGTTTGGGAGACAAATCAATGGAAATATGAATTTATTTCTTGTATTCAGTTGGATATTTCTCTCTAATAGTTTTGAATATATGTGCATTCTCACCATAAGTGGAAAAAAAGAGCCCAAGCAAGAACAGCCTTTCCAACAGATTCTGAGAGTGCTCCGTGGGCCTCTGTTTGAGCCCTTATGGAGGAGCATATATAAAGGACCTACCTTTGAAGGCAGTGTTTCTGGTGGCCATTTGTTCGGCCATATGGATTTTGCAACTTCAGGCTCTATCCTGCGGAGACCCTTTTTTACATATTTTGAAGCATGGGGTAACAATGTGTACGGTCCCCTCCTTCTTACTGAAGTGGTTTCTTCTTTTCATGTTAATCAGACAATGGAACTGCTGGCTTTTCTGGAGTGATCTGAGGAGTCACCGCAGTCAAAGGAGCTTCATCTGTAGGATGTGCATTGGATTCTGTTACAGTATCTTAAGGTCGCTAACAGTTTTTGGCGATTGGATCATCTCTTTGTGGTGTTCAGTGGAGCAAAGAAAGGATGCAAAGCAGCTAAAGCCACGATTTCTCGTTGGTTGAAAGAGACCATTTGTTTGGCTTATATTTGTCGGGATTGAGAAACACTGGTAGATCTGCGGGTGCATTCTGTTACAGTTTTGGCTGCAGTGCAACCGCCTCACCACCAGGGGTCCCTCTAGTGCTGGCTTTCCGGACAGGTCCAGTCCGTCTCCTCTGTCCACTCTATGTTCTGGGTGTGCCCTTATAACCCTGCCTGACAGTTGCCTCGGTGGTTCGGCATCGAGCTCACCTGGGCTCCCTGCTCTAGCCTTGCGCGGCCTTCGGGCCTTTCCTTGCCCTGCGTGGCCTTCGGGCCTTTCCTTGCCCTGCGCGGCCTTCGGGCCTTTCCTTGCCTTGCGCGGCCTTCGGGCCTCCTTCCTCGCTGTTCTCACCTGGCCTACGGGCCTTCTGACCTGCCTGCTCTGCTTACGGTGTGTGGCCTACGGGCTTTCTGTGTATGTGTGGCCTATGGGCCTTCTGACCTGCTTGCCCTGACTACGGTGTGTGGCCTACGGGCCTTCTGTGTATGTGTGGCCTACGGGCCTTCTGACCTGCCTGCTCTACTTATGGTGTGTGGCCTACGGGCCTTCTGTGTGTGTGTGGCCTACGGGCCTTCTGACCTGCCCTGCTCTGCTTATGGTGTGTGGCCTACGGGCCTTCTGTCTGTGTGTGTGTGGCCTACGGGCCTTCTGACCTGCCTTGCCCCGCTTATGGTGTGTGGCCTACGGGCCTTCTGTATGTGTGTGGCCTACGGGCCTTCTGACCTGCCTTGCCCCGCTTATGGTGTGTGGCCTACGGGCCTTCTGTGTGTGTGTGGCCTACGGGCCTTCTGACCTGCCTTGCCCCGCTTATGGTGTGTGGCCTACGGGCCTTCTGTGTGTGTGTGGCCTACGGGCCTTCTGACCTGCCTTGCCCTGCTTACTGTGCCCTGACCCAGCCTGGACCCAGACACTGCTTATTGCCGCCTGCCCTGACCCAGCCTGAACTTAGACTCTGCTCCTTGCCGCCTGCCCTGACCCAGCCTGAACTAGACACTGCTTATTGCTGCCTGCCCTGACCCAGCCTGGAACCAGACACTGTTTCTAAGCTTCCTGTCTCTCTCCACCTGGAGCCACCCTGCTGGGTGGTGTTCACGCCTCCTGACCGGAGCCCAAGCGTAACACATTCTACTAGAGCACAAGCTGCCTCCTGGGCTGAGTCTTGGCGTTGCCCCAGGAGATATTCAGAGCTGGGATGAGGTCTTTGTTGCATACTTTCACCAGGCAGTAGCGATTGGATGTTTGGGCGCAGGAAGACGCAGCACTCGGTGAGAGTGTGTTGCATGCGTGCCTTTCGGGTTCCCGCCCTGTTTAGGGGTGCTTGGGTACATCCTACTTGTCTGGTCTGATCTGGAGTAACCTACAAGGAGTGGCAGTTGCAACCCTACACCAAGGAGGTCTGATTGCACCGGGGTATTCTGTACAGAGGGACTATGGTAAAAACCCAGTTTGGGGAGACTGGAATTTTTATTTTTTACAATGGCCTCACTAACCTTAGTGGTTGTGGGAATTAATACAAAATTTGGTTCTAAGA
Source organism: Rhinatrema bivittatum (assembly GCF_901001135.1). NCBI lineage: Eukaryota > Metazoa > Chordata > Amphibia > Gymnophiona > Rhinatrematidae > Rhinatrema > Rhinatrema bivittatum. The sequence continues at coordinate 18,262,016 of NC_042618.1, forward strand.
CACAGAAGGGGGGCCTAGTTGTGACTTCCATATTGGTCTTGTAAGAATCAAAGCTAAAGATGGCACGGCCTGAAATGACCGGTAACTAGCAGAGGCCATTACTGTGATGGATTTTAGGCATTTTGGGATGGATATGGAGAGCAGTGGTTAAAAGACTAGGAGAAAAGAGGAATTGGGGTTGGACTGAACATGGGAATATATATTCCCATCTACCCAAAATAAATGAATTTCATCTGCTCCGAATGGATGGGTCATTTACCATGTTCCAAGAAGGCCACTTATTTTGAGCCTTTTATCATGTTCCCAGAATTCCCTTCCACTGCAATGTGCCTCTTGTGTATTCATGGGTTTGATCTCCCCCCACCCCCACCCCTCCCCCAATGTCTATTTAGGTCCTTAAGTCTTTATCTCGTATGGCTTTTGGTAACTCATCTCTGGGCCACCTCCAGAATTGGACTCAGTAGAGGAAGACAAGTTAATTTCTCTGTCTCCAGATCCGTAGGACTATGTGTTGTTTGTGCTGAGTTCTCAGCATGAACAGTTAGCCTTAGCTGGCTTTTTGAGAAACCAAATTTGAAGTGCCCCCTTTAAAGGGTAATTTTCAAAGAGACTTCCACGGCTGCTTTGCCTGGGCAAATGGTCTGTTGTAACGCTGCCTGCCTGATATGCAGGTATAGGGCCTGCATGTGCATTCCTGGAGGAGAGGCTTTTGCACTTGCACATGTACTTTTTCAAATTTCAAAGGTCTGCATGTAATTTTTCTCAATAAAAAAAACAAACAAACTTACATGCACCTTATCAAGCCTGAATGTGTGCAGGTAATTTTGGTGGAACAATTTTCAAAAGGAAAGTGTATATGTTTTCTTTTTGAAAATTGGTATTTTAGGTATATATTTGCTTGAAAATTTAAGTGGGCTGTTATGAAAGCACACCTTTATTGCCTCTGGATTTTGATAAAATTGCATACGTGTTTCAGGAACAATCGATTTCAAATGAACCTGTTTTCCCTTTGTCAACGAGCAGGGCTGAATTAGTGTGGTATCATCCGAAGGTGCTGAATGGCCCCCATCTCTCTAGCTCAATAAAGTTTTAGTACTGAGCATGTGTGGGACTTCCTGCAAACACTGCCCAGTGAGCACCACTGTTCTTTTTGTCTGTCTGCTTACATTTTTGTTCTCTCTGTTTCTGCAACAGCATTGTCTTCAAGGTCTATGAATTAATTGTAGGATTTTATAAAAGTAGGCTTCTGGTATGGAATGGAGAAAGCCTGTTAAAGGATGCCCCAGAATCCAGTTTAAAATTGTCAAATTCTATTTTCAGTGTAGCAAAAGTAAAATATTAATAGCTTATCAACCGGCTTAATGATTAAAGTGATTCATTAGATGGGTAGAGCAAGCCACAGCAAGACAGTAGTAATTAAACTCTTCCAGGCTCCTTAATTCAGTAATTAAAAGAACTGTGTAAAATACTGAACAGTACAATATTTATTTAGTAGAACATTAAATTGGATTTACAGTAAGTTCTGGTATTGACATTACAATAAATAGCCTTTTACCACTTTATATAGTCACAGGATTTCTAAAATGTAAAAAATAAATGTGTATTCTGTGATGTGAGATTAATAGCATACAGCTGTACCACTATGAAATATTATTGTTGTCTCTGTTCAACAAGATTGGACCTTGGGTTGTATGTTAAATGCACCTGAGCGGTATTTTACAATGAATCGCTGAGATGAACTCAGAATACACTGCTCCGTTCAGGAGATATAGAAATGCTAAAGTGTTAATCCAGAATTTTCTGCAGTGAATTGAATGGAGCTTCATGATTCAGAGCCAGCCTAAGTGGCCGGTGCTTTCTGCTTCTGAAACCGCGGCGTGGTCCTGCTTGCCTCAATTCAGGCTGCTGCTTATTAGAGGGAGAGGTCTGCACAAACCACAGAGATGGCTAACTATGTACTAAGCTTGTGCCGCTGCCCGCATGCTGGTCATGGAGCTGATTTCGTGCCACAGGAGGTGGAGGGGAAGATAAGATATGTCATGCTGGATCCATTAAGCCCAGGTTGGGTCCCAAAAGGTAGACCTAGGTCTTGTTGCTCATTCCCAGAGATAAGCAATGGCTTTCCCCAAGTCTACTTGGCTTAATCGATTTTTCCTCCAGGAACCAGGAGTGGATTTAGGAACTGGCATATACCTAAGGTGCCAAATTCTGAAAGTGCCCGAAAACAGGGACTCCCTCTGTTTTGGATTCCAGGGAAAATCTTCCTGTGGATGCTATAATTTTAAATCCAGCCCTCTGGCATCAGCTTCCACAGCTTGACTGGGTTGAGTGAAAAAAAAAAACAAAACACTTTCTACAATTTATTTTAAATCTGCCGCTTGTTACCAGAAGCTGCTCATGGTGCCCTCGCTGCTGTCCACTCTATCTACGCAGCTGACTCAGTATTCCTCTATCGGCCTTATTCTGTAGAGAGATTTAGGACAATGCAAGACAGAAACTTGTGCGCAGAGACAGAGGGTTTTAAAGTAAGAGGAGATCACTGGAGGAAAGGACTGAAACCAACAAAGGTCCTTCTGCTTTCTGAATGTTTAAAATGAGCAGAGCAGTTTGAAGGATACTGAGAACATTCTCCTCAGACAATGATTTCCAGTCTTGCATTTTCTTTGGACAGCTATTCACCAGTCTGGGACTTTCCTTCAGGAAACCACGTATGTCTTTCATTCAGGAATAGTAGTAGCGTGGACCTTCCCTCTGAGCCAGCTGGTAATCTCCCAGTTCCTGACCCTAAAAAGATTGCAAATCGTTGTAGGCAGCCATGGTGCTCGTGTTAAATTTGCTTTGCTACTGCTTTTACATTTGTAATCGTATCTCACCTCGATGACTTCAAACTGGATCCGTTCTTGCTCGGCTCGTCTCCTGACGACAATCTTCATAAAAAAAAAAAAAAAACATAGTTAATGACTACATTTCTTGTCTGCTGTACAGCACACACAAAAGCTTCAGTCTTTCAGTGCTCTCTGGCTGGACAAATAGTTATGTCAGTGCCCTCTTCCCCAGCGAACAGGAGTGGGGATAGTGCTGCAGGAATTGGTTTTCTTCAGTGCATTTTGCTGGGCACCCGAAGCCACCTGGGCTCTTGAGGAAAAATCTAAAGTTGGCTCCATTTATTACAGAAATGATGAAGGATTATTCCTTAACTCCCAGTTTAGAGGGGCAAAAAGCATGGTTGGTGTTGAATTGTACTGAGAACCAAGCAAAAGAATCGGCAGACCCTTGTCTGTCTTTCTCCGCCTTTGATAGTCTTTGGTTGTCCATTAAGTATTTCAGAGCAGGCCGGGCAAGCCAACAGAAGAAGGGAAACCCAAGGGCTGGCAGCCGTTTATCTCAGCTCCCAGTGAATTTAGCTGGAACCATATTATGAATGGTGCTTCTCCCTTGCAAAGAAAAGAGCTGCTTGAACTTGTTTAATTGCAACTCCTTTGCCTTATGTTTTGCTAATAGAAGACACAGGTATAAAGTCAAAGATTGGAACGCAGGCAACTCCAGTCCTTGAGTGCTGCGAGTTGAGTGGGTTTTCAGGCTCTGCAAAATGAAGATGCATGAACTGTATTTCTATGCAGTGGAGGCAGCGCGTGCAAATGTATCTCATGCATATTTAGTGGGGTTTGCAGTGCTGGAGGACTGGGATTGCCTGCCTCTGTATCAGAACATTTATTTATTTAGGGCTTTTTTTTATACCGACGTTCGTTTGCACATCACATCGGTTTACAAGGAACATATAGATAAACGTTGTGAAAGTATAAGAGAAGGAAATTACATATTAAACAATATAAGTAATGTTACAATTTAGGGGGGGGAGTGCATTAGTAATTAGTTTTGTCCATTTCCTTTCAAGGCCATGCACACATTTGTCCTTTGCTCCACTTTTCTTTCCTTTCTCAACTCCAAAATGGTCCAGTTTACATAAAAATCACATTTTACAGATTTTACCAGTTTGGAGCCAGTCCAGTTCTTGGAGGCTCTCTTTAGCGAGAGTGAAAGGAGTACGAGACCCATTACATTTGTTCTGTGTTAAAAGATTAAAGAATCTACTGCATTGATGGGTCTGCAAGGTGTGAACCTTTAATCTTCCAATCAACCTTTACTCCCTAGGCTTTGCTGTAGGGCAACCAAACATTACGGTAAATTGCACCAAGAACTGAGCCAACACAGGAAGCACACAGTGTACAGAAGCTATTTCACACTCCGAGTCACTGAGTGTGCCAAAGCAATCCAGAATCTCAGGGCAGTAAGTGCGGTATAACTGAGCAGGTATGGTGATGGCAGAGCCAAAACAGCACTCTGAGCTTCCAGAAGCAAAGGCAAGCAGGGATGGTGCCAGCCCAGCTAGCAGGCGCTGGCGAGCATACTGCCTGGGCCCACTTTCTGCCTATCCTGACCTACATAATTGGGCCCTGGAGCAATGCAGAGCTAGCTTCCATTTTCATTCATGAAGGCAGAGGCTAAAGATGGCCAAAAGCCTAAACGACTGTTCTACACTGAAAGAAATAATGATTTACACTCAAACTAGAGGTGGATCACTGTGAGGTTTTAAGCAGGCCTGATCGTTCCTGAGGGGAGTGGATTGTAAGTGCGTATCCCTGTAAATGCTTGCAGCTACTCACAAACACAGCGATTCCTGTGAGGATAGCCAGGGCTATGACGATGATGATGGCTGCAAAGCCTGGGGAAATCGTCTTCATGTTAATTCGAGGCGGCTCATTGTCAAAGAAGAAGATCCGAATTGAATCCAGCTCCACCTCCAAGTTCCTTCCATCCAAGGAAACAACTAATCTGTTCCTCTTTAGCTGTGGAGAACAATGCACGCTAGGTTTAGACCTTCAATAGGATTATTTCATACTAGCATCAAGTAGGCACAGGCAGTCACTCCCCTGGCCTCCCCAAGCCCAGAGACCATTCCTTTCCTCGGTGCATCTTTGCATCCCAAGAGACAATCATTTGTCTTGTATTTCATCTTCTATTAATGCACAAATTAGTGCAACTAGACATTGCATCAACTTTTCAGGCTGTTCCACATGACAAGTTGCCTTGTCGGTTGCAAGGGGAACTGCATTACAGGTGGTTTACTTCTTTCCTAGCCAGCAGGGAACAGAGGGGTCCGTAGAAATGGGAAAACCTTAAGTTGGTATGGTGTTTTGGTGGAGGTACTGCAAGGGTCTGTTTTGTCCCCCATGTTATTTAAACCTATATTTGAGTCCGCTAGGGAATTTATCCGCTTTAGGGTTAATGTATAAATGTTATGCAGGTGGGCAATGTTTTATCTCAAGCATTAAACCAGGTGAAATACCATTCAGCAATTCCAGCAAAGTAGGAAAGCTATTCAGGAGTAGCTAATGGAAAATGAATTGCTTTTAAATTGAGGCAAAACAAATTTTTTATGGTTAGGGAGATCTCAGGTTCTGCAGTCAATGACTGTGAATTTTGACACTTACATGTTGACAGTGAAAACTGAATCCCGTAATTTGGGAGTTACGTTGGATTCTGCATTGACATTGAAGGCTAACATTGAAAGTTTAAGAATATAAGAAAAGAACATAAGAAATTGCCATACTGGGTCAGACCAAGGGTCCATCAAGCCCAGCATCCTGTTTCCAACAGAGGCCAAACCAGGCCACAAGAACTTGGCAAGTACCCAAACACCAAGAAGATCCCATGCTACTGATGCAATTAATAGCAAAGGCTATTCCCTAAATCAGCTTGATTAATAGCAGTTAATGGACTTCTCCTCCAAGAGGTTATCCAAACCTTTTTTAAACCCAGCTACACTAACTGCACTAACCACATCCTCTGGCAACAAATTCCAGAGCTTAATTGTGCATTGAGTGAAAAACCATTTTCTCCGATTAGTCTTAAATGTGCTACTTGCTAACTTCATGGAGTGCCCCCTAATCCTTCTATTATCCAGAAGTGTAAATAACCGACTCACATCTATTTGTTCAAGACCTCTATCATATCCCCCCTCAGCTGTCTCTTCTCCAAGCTGAACAGCCCTAACGTCTTCAGACATTCCTCATAGGGGAGCTGTTCCATCCCCTTTATCATTTTGGTTGCCCTTCTCTGTACCTTTTCCATCACAACTATATCTTTTTTGAGATGTGGTGACCAGAATTGTACACAGTATTCAAGGTGTGGTCTCACCATGGAGCGATGCAGAGGCATTATGACATTTTCCATTTTATTCACCATTCCCTTCCTAATATTCTGTTTGCTTTTTTGACCACCACAACACACTGAGCTGACAATTTCAATGTATTATCCATTATGATGCCTAGGTCTTTTTCCTGGGTGGTAGCTCCTAATATGGAACCTAACATCGTGTAACTACAGCATGGGTTATTTTTCCCTATATGCAACACCTTGCACTTGACCATTAAGGAATGTGTTATCTGTGGAGGACGTTAGATTGATTGTTCCGGCATTAGTCTTAGTTATTTAGATTATTGTAATGCTGTTATACAGGAATGCCAGCCAGTTTGGTAAAAGTACTCCAACTGATTCAAAATGCTGCTGTTAGGGTGATATTTAATTTACTGTGGGGGGGGGGGGGGGGTATCAATTAAGCCTTATTTGTTGAAGTTACATTGGCTTCTGGTAACTTAACCGGATTCAATTTAGGATGTACACTATGATATATAAATCAACTACACAGGAATCATGCATTTAGCTGGCAAACTTAATAAATATGAACCTCTTTGTACATTAAGATCATCCTCCCAAGAACTGCTGAGCAAGCCTTCTGCACAGGATTACCAGCTAGCCAGAGCCAGATCGAGGGCTTATTCAGTTATGTGGAAGAGGTTGCCACTAAGGCTGCGTTAAGAGCAGGATTACTGAAAATTATTAAAAGATGATTTATTTTAAAAAGCCTACAGTGGGGAAGAGGATTGAAATATGAGGAGAAAAGTAAGATTATAGTGTGTGTATGTTGTAGTTTTATAATTTTGTTTTTAGCTATTTTGCTGATTTTATGAATGTTATCTGGTAATCCAAGGTGAACAAAATGGATAACGCAGAGTAAAAGATGTAATAAATAAATAAAAATTATGGTAGGTTAGGACAAGTACATCCCAAAGAAAGGAAATCGATCATTAAATGTCCCAAAAGAGTAGCATAAATTTGCTTTTTGGAGTGTGACTAACAGAGTGACCAACACACCACCATAACAAATTATTTAGAGAAAGAACATATTCTCCTTTGCTTATTTTTTTGACATTACTTTGTGTGATTATGCATTAGGTTTTGCATCAGCATCTGCTTCAAAGATGCAGCGAGTGATCTTAAGTGGCCAATAGCAAAATGCAAATCTGTGACCTTCTTCCAGTGTTGCCCATTGACCACTAGGTGTCACCAAAAGAACAGTGCCTCATTGTTTCCTGTTCCAGTCTATGGAAGAGCAAATATCCTAAACCTCTGCAGAGGAGAGAGGAGGAGGACTTAATCTCCCATTGGAACAAATCAATGAGGGAACTTTAAGGAGTCAGAAAAATAGCCACTGCTTTGTGCAAGAAAGGAGAGAGCCCTGCCTCGTTACAAAAAAAATAAAATTTCAGTGGTGATTTTCTGCCACGTCATCAACCTGTAACCTTTTGTCACTGACCTAGAACTGTTTTGGAAGGTGGAGACTGCCACTGGCCCTATCATAGAAACATAGAAATGACGGCAGAAGAAGACCAAACGGCCCATCCAGTCTGCCCAGCAAGCTATGCACTTTTTTTTTTCCTCTTACTTGTTACGCTTGGTTCTTAGTACCTTTTAGTTATATTTCTCTTCCACCCCACCATTAATGTAGAGAGCAGTGTTGGAACTGCATCTAATTAAATATGTAGCTTAGTTAGGGGTAGTAACCACCTCAATAAGCAAGCTACACCCATGCTTTTGTTTACTCAACTATGTAATTCAGTCCTTGTTGGTTGGACCTCTTTTCTACATTGCCCCTGCCGTTGAAGCAGAGAGCTATGCTAGCTATGCATTGAAGGTGAAGTAACAGACTTTCTCCCCTGCCGTTGAAGCAGAGAGCTATGCGTTGAAGGTGAAGTAACAGACTTTCTCCCCTGCCGTTGAAGCAGAGAGCTATGCGTTGAAGGTGAAGTAACAGACTTTCTCCCCTGCCATTGAAGCAGAGAGCTATGCTGGCTATGCGTTGAAGGTGAAGTAACAGACTTTCTCCCCTGCCGTTGAAGCAGAGAGCTATGTGTTGAAGGTGAAGTAACAGACTTTCTCCCCTGCTGTTGAAGCAGAGAGCTATGCTGGCTATGCTTTGAAAGTGAAGTAACAGACTTTCTCCCCTGCCGTTGAAGCAGAGAGCTATGAGTTGAAGGTGAAGTAACAGACTTTCTCCCCTGCCGTTGAAGCAGAGAGCTATGCTGGCTATGCGTTGAAGGTGAAGTAACAGACTTTCTCCCCTGCTGTTGAAGCAGAGAGCTATGCTAACTTTTTTTTTTTTTAGAAAATTACTACTGGGAAAGTTGATAACTCTTTGAGCTGCAAATGAAACCCAGATTTCCTACTTAGTTGTGCAGAGGCATGGCCACCTTGTGGTTAAAGCAGCAGGCTGAAACCTAGGGCAGTCAGGGTTCACATCCTGCTGCCAATGCCTTGAATCTTTGGGCAAGTCACGTCACCCTCCATTTCCTCTGATTCAAACTTACAGGCCAGTACAATCCAGGGCACTCAGCTGAGCACTGGTTAACCCACATCCCCAAGCCCTTATGCAATAAGGAGATTAGTGCATCCAAAACACACATAGCTAATAGCACTCATCACATGTAAATTCATAGGGGTAGATTTTCAGACGAGCGCGAACAGCCTACTTTTGTTTGCGCTCCAGGCGCAAACAAAAGTACGCTGGATTTTAGTAGATACGCGCGTAGTCGCGCGTATCTACTAAAATCCTGGATCGGCGCGCGCAAGGCTATCGATTTTGTATAGCCTGCGCGCGCCGAGCCACGCTGCCTCCCCCCGTTCCCTCCAAGGCCGCTCCGAAATCGGAGCGGCCTTGGAGGGAACTTTCCTTTGCCCTCCCCTCACCTTCCCCTCCCTTCCCCTACCTAACCCACCCGCCCGGCCCTGTCTACACCCCCCCCTTACCTTTGTCGGGGGATTTACGCCTCCCGGAGGGAGACGTAAATCCCCGCGCGCCAGCGGGCCTGCTGCGCGCCGGGCCGCGACCTGGGGGCGGGTACGGAGGGCGCGGCCACGCCCCCGGGCCGTAGCCACGCCCCGTACCCGCCCCCAAAACGCTGCCGACACGCCCCCGGAACGCCGCGACGACCGGGCCCGCCCCCCGACACGCCCCCGACACGCCCCCCTCCGAGAACCCCGGGACTTACGCGAGTCCCGGGGCTCTGCGCGCGCCGGGAGGCCTATGTAAAATAGGCTTCCCGGCGCGCAGGGCCCTGCTCGCCTAAATCCGCCCGGTTTTGGGCGGATTTAGGCGAGCAGGGCTCTGAAAATCTACCCCATAGTGCTGAGGCTATTCACTATTACCTCCCAATGCAAAAAAAAAAAGTGCACCCAGCACACACATTTTTACCCTCAGAAGTAAACGCCTGCCCCAGAGCAGGCATTAAGTTTTGAGGAGCCCCTAAAGCTGACAGAAAAGTAGAAAATACTGCTTTTCTGTAATTCTTCCGACTTAATATCATGTGCAATATTAAATCAGAGGAACTGAAAAAAGGAGTTATGTAAAAAAAAAAAATAAAAACATTTTTTTTAAATGTTCCAGTGGTCAGGTTGGGGAAAGGGACACTCAATTAATGTGTCCCTTTTCCTAACCTGTGGCTGTGCACAGGTTAGAAACACGGACGCTCGTAAAATTGAGCCTCTGTTTTCCTAACCGGCTGACAGCCGCCTCTCCCGGATGCCCAATGCCAAGGAGGCGCTGGGGATGCACAATTTCCCCTAGCGCCTCCTTTTTACCGTGGTTCTCCATTTGCATATTGCATCGGGCGCCCCGGAGAGGTCTATCGGCTCGCGCTAGGAGAGCAGGCGCGTGTTTTCCATGTGCCGATGTTGCATCAGCCTGTTAGATTGTGAGCCCTCTGGAGATGGGGAGATATCTCCAGCACCTGATGGTTACTCTCCTTGAGCCAATAGGAAGTGGAGATGACGAGCGGTATACGCTAGTGGTGACTAACCATGAGTAGAACTGGTAGGTGCTAGAAAATCACGGCTCCTATTGGTGAGTAAATCAAAAAACGAGGACTTAAAGCGCGTGTTTCCACCTTTTATTCAGGAATATTCCCGAAACACGTGCTTTGTTTCGGGAATATTCCTGAATAAAAGGTGGAAACACGCGCTTTAAGTCCTCGTTTTTTGATTTACTCACCACAAGGATCTGTGATTTTCTAACACCTATCTAATTCAAAAAGAGGATAGCTTGAAATTTTTAATCATTTATTAATACAAATCTTTATTATCAAAATGTGTCCACTTAAAATAACACACATCCATCCATACACACTCATACCTTAAAAATATGCATCCTCAAGGAAGGTACATCTAAACACCTACAAAATACATGTAAACCTAATCTAATAATTGTTGATCCCTGTGGACAAATTCCACTTACAATCTATCAATACACTTATAAAAATAGGTATCCTCGGTAGTCTGACTTCTCCAAAGTATCCTCCCTTCTTAATGCATTTCTTAGATGTACATGAGGTTTATCTCGGTGTAGTCAACCCCAACAAGTGGCCCCTGTTTCGCACTCGTTTGCTTCCTCAGGGGGATGAAAAACCTCAAACCAGTACTCCTCTATGCTCAATTATAACTTCAGTTCCAAAACCTCTCCGACATGGGTTATACTTTCAAAACCTCTCCAACGTGAGCTTCTTCATGTTAACCAAGAAGTTGTAACACGAACGTTCCATCTGGCAAATGCTTTTTTCAATCGCTTTTAAATCTCAAAAGCATAGAGGAGCAAAGAGCATAGAGGAGTACTGGTTTGAGGTTTTTCATCCCCCTGAGGAAGCAAACGAGTGCGAAACAGGGGCCACTTGTTGGGGTTGACTACACCGAGATAAACCTCATGTACATCTAAGAAATGCATTAAGAAGGGAGGATACTTTGGAGAAGTCAGACTACCGAGGATACCTATTTTTATAAGTGTATTGATAGATTGTAAGTGGAATTTGTCCACAGGGATCAACAATTATTAGATTAGGTTTACATGTATTTTGTAGGTGTTTAGATGTACCTTCCTTGAGGATGCATATTTTTAAGGTATGAGTGTGTATGGATGGATGTGTGTTATTTTAAGTGGACACATTTTGATAATAAAGATTTGTATTAATAAATGATTAAAAATTTCAAGCTATCCTCTTTTTGAATTAGATAGTATTGCACTTATAGAGGAATTAGGTCTATTCACCCAGTGTTTATACCTTGTACGATTTTCTAACACCTACCAGTTCTATTCTCCTTGAGCTACATAAATAACCACCAGGCCATCAAAGTAGGACCTTAACTTTAAATGTATGGCAACAGCTCCTCACCGAAGGAAGAGGCCCAATGACCCATGCTGTACACTCCCTTTCTGAGGATCAGTGCTTGGGATTGACAAAAGTTGGAATGCAGAGGATTGTATGGGGGTATTTATAGCAGATCAACTTCTAGGCACAGCTTCATGCCCACTCCAGAAGCAAAGCATCCTTCCCCAGGAGAGAACACAGACATTGTTCTGTAATATTTTCATCACTAAAAACATATAACAGGCAAGGAAAATTCACTTTCTAAAGGAAGGGCTAAGTAAATTAAATGTGTTCACCTAATTCACCATTAGGAAATGTTTTTGCTTCTCTTTCCACTGAGCAAATAAAAAAAAACAAAAATACTTACGTCCCTCTCTATATAGTAAGCCACGGTGGCGATATCCACAGGCTCCTTGGTACCATTTTTGTACAGTTTGATAGTAACTTCCTGAGTGAGTTCGTGCACCTGCAGCCAAGAGCAAATAAGTGAGGTCAAGCTTGTGGGGAATCGCCAGGTGAAGGGCTAGGACTGGCTGGAGTTCTGAGCCTTCCCCAGTGAAGAGCAAACCTGAGAAGGACCCAGGCGCATGGACTGCAGAGGACGAGCTGATGCCTGCCAGTACTGTAGCTAGATACACAGTCGCTATACGGAGGCCCTGGGGTAGTAGGAGGGGATTTACAGGGACTGTTGGGTAGTAATAGTAACGTTTGGGGCTTTCAGACACACAAACAGTTCTGTAGAAACGCAGCAGCAAATAAAGTTCATATCGCCTCTCTAGTCTGCACATCCCTACCAAGTGCGCGCTCAGCTCTGCCATCCCCCATCATTCCATCAGAGATCCCCTGTGCCTATCCCAGGCTTTCCTGAATCCAAGTATTGTCCTTGTCTCCACCACTTCCACTGGGAGGCTGTTCCATGCTCTCTGTAAAAAGTACTCCTCAGTCTATCCCACTTCAACCTCATCCCATGACCCCTCGTTCTAAAGCTTCCTTTACATTGAAAGGGGCCTGCCTCTTGTGCATTGATGCCTTGTAGATATTTAAATGTCTCTGTCATATCTCCTTTATCCCATCTTTTCTCTAGGGTATGAATATTTAGATGTTTATGTCTCTTTCCATATGCTTTATAATGAAGACCATTAATCATCATAGTAGCCTCCCTCTGGACCAACTCCATCCTGTTTATAGCCTTCTGAAGGTGCGGGCTCCAGTACTGTACACAGTATTCCAGGTGAGGTCTCACCAGGGACCTATACAGGAGCAATATCACCTCCCTTTTTCTGCTGACCATTCCTCTCCCTATGCAGCCAAGCTTCTTTCTGGCTTTTGCTGTCACTTTATTCATCTGTTTGGCCACCTTAAGACCATCAGATACAATCACCCCCAGATCCTGCTTTTTTCCTCCATAGAAGAATTTCTCCCTCCATTCTGTACAACTCCCTTGAGTTTTGCAGTCCAAATCCTTGACTCTATTTTTTAGCATTAAATCTTATTTGCCAAACTCTAGAGATCATTTCTCCAGCTTTGCTAGATTCTCTCTCATGTTTTCAACACCTTCCTGGGCATCTACCCTGTTTCAAATGTTGGTATCATCCACAAAAAGACAAACCTTTCCCAAAATCGCTTAGGAAAATGTTGAAAAGGCCCAATCCCTGCTTCTCCATTTAGCACTACCCTTTGTCGCCTCCCACTCCACCAGGTTTTAACGCAGTTAGGCATAGAAGGTAGAAAGGTCTGTGACTGCAAGCCTGAGGCAAGCAAACCCGATAAGAAAAGACTCGTGAAGAGACGGCTGTAAGATTGCCAACTGGCCGGTTTTATTGAAGGGAGTCCTCTGATGGGCAGGACCGTAAAACCAGTGATATAATTGTTGGCAATCCACTGACTGCCAGCATCCCTAGCAGTAGACCTTCTCCAGCAATGCGTGTGGACTCCACTTTCTTCCTCCGTGTACCAGCCTCCTAGCCCCCTAGTTCATTACTCACTCTCCCCAACTTTGCTTTCACCTCCCCTGACTCAGGCCCCCAACGCCACTCTCCTCTCCACCTCCATGCCCCTTTCTCTCTCCTTCCCCCCCCCCCCCCCCCCCCCAGTCAGCCCCCAGCTCCACGAGCTTTCCCTAGCTCCCTGCTCAGCTCCACGCTCTTCAGTTTTTAGTTTTGCTTATTTCATACTTGATTACAAATCTTACCACGGCAAAATGACGCTTTCTCCCGTAGCCCCTGCTCAGCTCCCCAATTCCACTCTTCTCCTCCCCTTCCTGGCCCACAAACTCCATACTTACTCTCTCCCTCCATTCCCCACCCTCAGCTCCAGTATCTCTCCCCTCTTCCTCCTCTCAAAGCAGGGAAATATGTCCCCTCTGGAGCTGACCTTTCAGTGGGGGGCTCCTTATTCCCACACACCCCTCACAGTCTTGGGCAGAAGTCAGGCGGATTCACTCCCAGCTGACCCGGCCTGCAGCGAGGGAAGCAGGACACACGTCCAGGGCTTGGGTCTCAGGCAAGGAGCCACAGCAGTACCCTGCCCCCTAGTGGACACGATGCAGGAAGCTTGTGCACATGCGCATAAGGCAGCCCAGTGCCTGCCCTCACTCTTTAAAAAGGCATCCTGCCTCATTTAAATGTTATGACGCTGAAAAGGAGCTTCAGGGAGATGAGAGTTACTTAAAAATTAAAAGTAATTATTCCACTGGATGCTCAGGAAGTACAGTTGTCAAAAGGATAAAGCTTTTAAAGATGCACAGCAAAGTTTCTTGGCTGCCGAGTGAAGATTAGAAGTTATGGGGAGTGAAGCCGCCACTGGCCTATGAGGATTGTTTCTGTCCAGTACTTACAGTTATTTCTAGGATCTGCGGTGTCTTCAAAGGGAAGCGAGAGACCACCAGAGCAACCAGATACCTGTGGGAATCGGATCATTTCAGTTAAGCAAGTTTTTGCTTTCTGTCTTATCACTTCCCATCATTGGAGCATGCTGATGTTTTACATTGTAATTAGCAAATGACCCCATCCAGACTGCTCACATGAGATGTTACCAGTTTGGGCTTCGTGTGGGATTAATATGCAATTTAACGCAATCCCAGCAAGCACCCCCACCTATGTCTTGTACCTAAACTCTCAACCCTTTTCCTAGTGCTGCCCTCTCTATCTGTCCCAAGCACGCCCAAAATCTGTTAGAGTGATGGCCTTTGCAACCTCCGCTAGTAGGCCATGTCAGGCCTTCCCGCCTTCATTCATGCTTCTTACAAGATCAGTACTTAACTTGACACCCGGGTCCAGCTTTGTAATAATCCCCACAGCCACCACCAAGGTCAGTGAGAACTGCTGTAAAACACATCCAGCCTCCCCGTGCTCAACGGCGTCTGCATGTTAACTGTGGTCCCTCCGTGGAAATCAACCCCAGCCTTTTTGGAAGCCTCATGCAATTGTATCCCTGCTGTTCAGGGTTGCAATCGCCACTCTGAGGGGCCGATGCAATACACTGTGCTCAGCCGAGCGCACTGTATAACCAGCAGTCGGACGCGGGTAGAATAGGCGCTAATCAATCCCCTAATGCAATAAGGGGATTAGCGCATATTCAACGCGCGTCCAACGTGGAGTGAATCTAATAGCGCTCATCACGTGCAAATGCATGTGAAAGAGGCAATTAGGCATTCACTCCCGATGCAAAAAAAAAATGTGCGTCTTGGACGCACATTTAACTGCCATCTATTAACGCCTGCCTGGAGCAGGCGTTAATAGCTGAGCGCATCAAAAAAAGTACAGAAAAGCAGAAAAAAATGCTTTTCTGTACTGCCTCCTATTTATTATCGTTGTGATATTAAGTAGGATGAAAAATAAAAGAAACAAAAAAAGTTAAAAAAAAAAATAGTTGGATTCAGGAAATGGCGCTCGACTGACAAGTGTTTGCTTCCTGCACCCTTGGCGTCTGTTTTCCTTACCGGTGGACGGCCGTCACGAAAATTGACGCCGGGTTTATCGGCGTGGGTTTTCGTGACTCGGCTGTCCGCCGGTAAGGAAAACCGATGCCGAGTTCGATGGCTGTCTGCCAAATCACAAAAACCAATAGGGTTCGCATTAAATATTGCATGGCGCCCTCCTCCTTGGGGTGCATTAGGAGAGTGGGCGCTCACTGTTCAGCGCCCACTTTCTACGCGACTTTATTGCATCGGCCCCTGTGTGGGTTACCCCAACGCGTTCTTAGAAGCAGAGTGCAGTCATTCCCACTGCTGTCGCATGCACGTTACCCTTAGGCTTCTTTATCATCCACACTCTACATAATACGCTCTCTCCTCCCCTGGACCTTTTCCAGCATTACAGAAAGCTCATTCCCAGCAAGCAGAATTCAGATAATTTCAAGAAGAACCGTAAGAGGTGGGAAGTCACCCAGCAGCAACTGACCTCTGCAGCTCCTTCTCTTTTCCTTTCAGAAGTGTGACGTCCGCTTTGAAGCTGAAATGTATTTGAATGAGACTGGAATGCAATCATAATCAGAAAGAGCCTGTGAGTTACAGGTCGTGATCCAGAGCACTCAGTGAGCAAACTTCGGCTTCATACAAACAGAGACCCTTGCTGCAGACTCCCGTTATTTTACTTGTGAGCTTCAGTATACACTGTTGTTTTTATCCCATGACTGAGAACGAGAAATTTTGTTTCCTCGGTTTTACGGGGTTTCCTGGTAGGTCCAAACAGAAGCCAGAATAAGTTAAGTTTAGGAACCAACCTCATGAATCTGACCAGGACAGTCACTGCTGGAAACAGAAAAGAGTCCAAGCAGAATGTAAACGAACATGTTTGAAGAATGACACCAGCATACCAGGTCTGTAGGGAGATTAATGGTCTGGCATGGCAGGTTTAGTTTATTAACTTGTTATTACCGCCTTTTATAAACAATCAAAGCAGTCTGCAAGAAATTTCAACATACTGTAAATAATACAATAAAACTTAATCTAAAACTACATAACATAATCAAAAGATCCAATCAGAGCATCTCTAAAGTAAGAAAAAGCACAAAATAAAATCAACAGCAAACATCAAATAAAGTAAAAATAAGCAGTTAAATAATAACATATCAATCAGCCTCTCTGTTAAGTAAAAGCCCGATTAAAAACTGTCTTTATGAAATCTAGAATAGTTCAGTTCCTTACAAATCTGTACTCAAGGCATTCCATAAAAAAGGACCTTGTTAGCTAAAAGTTACTTGGGTATATTGAAGCCTCATCTTATTAGGACCTGGAAACTCTAGAAGGCAAGATCCTACGGTGCTGGTCAAAGGGCTCTCACAGGATGATCAGGTATTTGTTTTATTTATTTCAAAACTTATATTCTGCAGTTTTCAACAATGTTCTGCAATGCAGATTGCAGTTTAAAAGATCAAACAATGGTTCCACAATTAGACATAACATTACTTTCAAAACAGATAACCTGTCTGCTGCTGCTCTCATTCCGACTTTCATTCCTCAATCGATTCTCAGCCAATGCTCCTCTGAAATGCTTCATGAAACAGGACATCTGTAAGCCCCCTTAGGAAACTTCAGAATATCAATTTCTTATCCAAGGGCAACTGGCCAGAAGATCAGACTGGCACTCAGATCAAGTCTAACACAGTCCTAACGCCAGGAAGGTTTTCCATCTGTCAGGCCGATTCTGTAAAGTGCAGTCGGCCGTGCGCACTATTTAACACGCAGTTGGCCACATGTTTTCGACGTGTGTCTATTACCCCTTATACTATAAGGGGTTTAGCGCGTCAGAAGCATGCGGCCAAACCCCTGGAAACTAACAGCGCTCATCAACATGCAAATGCATGTTGATGAGCGCTGTTAGTCACTCGGGATGCTGAAAGTAAAATGTGCAGCCAATCCGCACGTTTTACGCTCAGAAATTAACGCCTGCCCAAGAGAAGGCACTAATTTATGAGCAGCCCAAAAAAGTGTACAGAAAAGCAGAAAATACTGCTTTTCTGTACAACCTCCGACTTAATATCCTAGCGATACTAAGTCAGAGGAACCAAAAATGTTTAAAAAAAAAATAAAAAAATGTTTAAAGTGCCGGCAGGTCCGGTTAGCAGAACGGGTGCTCAATTTTACCGGCGTCCGTTTTCCTAACCAATGGCTGTCAGAGGGTTCGTAAAACCTACCCTCGTAAAATTGAGCGTCGGTTTCCTGAACTCCTGGGCCAAGGAGGCACCAGGGGCGCGTAATAAAGGGTGAAAGACAAATAGAATTCCAGAAAATGTTACCGATTGCACCGAGCTTGGACACTGAGGAGGAAACGCAGGGGGTTAGGGCCTGGTTTCTGTGGAAAGAGAAGGCATCCACTGGCAGAAAAAGAAGCAGGGGTAACCTGCAGCGTTATTCCAGCTAAACCCAGAAAAGCCATCTCGCTGTCTTCAAAAAGGAAAAAAAACCTTCCTTTATTAGAAATAAGCTCAGCTGAAAAGTCAGCCCTGGGAGGCTTCTACAGAACAGATCAGGACCCCCATGCTTGGCCAACCTGATGATGCACGATAGCTTTGGCAGACACGAAATACGAAATACGAGAATTTTCCCTTAATAACCCTGCAATCCAGAACAGCAGGGGGATCAAAGCCTGAGAAGTGATGCATCGTGGGTTTACTGCTTTAAATCCTTCTTACAAGAGCACTCAACACCTAGGGGCAGATGGATCCAAGCTTTGCTTCCCTGAGGGTGCCTTCAGGGATACATCTGGAGCAAAACCCTCCTACATCTGCCTTTGACCGTTTCTGGGGAACATGCGGGTATTGTAAACCCGGGCAGGAGTGCTCAGCAGCTGCTTTTACTGTGCTCTTCCACAGGCTCGGAGAGGCTGATTAATAAACCATGTGTTAGAACTGTGCACTGAAATTCTTTTCTTGATGCACACATTAAGAAAAAATGTAACCCTTGATGCAGTAAGCTAATGGTATGCTAATGCATCCAGGGTTACAATGTGTGTTAAAAAAGGCTCAGCGTGCATAAAAACAAGATGCTACATAAACCATGATTTATACACCGACAACATGGTTTATATGCACAAATCATTTTCTGTGCTATTTTGTGACCCTAATTCTGTTCCTGGGGATTACAGGGGAAAGAGATTCGAAAATTACAACTTATTGAAAATACGACTGGCCGTTTGGTTTTAGGTAAATCTCGAAGAAGTTCGGCCAGACCTTTGTTGCTGGAACTGCATTAGTTGTTATCCATAGTGGATAGAAGCAGATGCAAGAATTTAGTGTTGGCTTCTAAAATCTTAAATGGCTATAGCTCTCCCTCCTTGAAGGGATCTTTGTTGCCAAAAGAACTTTACGATCTGCAGGAAGGCGGTTTTGGAATCTTCCGCCTGTAAAAAAAATATATTTATTCCCGAATGGGTGCAAGATCATTTTCAAATATAATCCCGAGTTTAGGGAACAGTTTGCCTCTGGAGATAAGAGAAGAACTAAACTTGGCCAAATTTCGGAAGAAATCAAAGACTTGGTTTATGTTGGCAAATAATTAATCTTTGTCTATATATCATTAACATGTGATCCATGTTTGGCAAAAGCTGCACAAAGTAAAGGGTGGTGATAGGTTTATGCTAGGAATGTTGTATGTTTTTATTTTATTTTATTAAGTTTCATTTTATTGATTTATATTTTATGTTCTGAAATTTGTACATCGCTTTGGGCAATATTTTATCTGGAAAGTGATTCATAAGTTCTAATCAATCAATAAATAATTCATGTTGTGCTCCTAAGTTAAATATGATTTATGTGCACAAAAAGGCTTTCAGCACAGAAAACATTTTTTGGGGGCCCATTAATCATATTTTATGCACAGATAATTCCTGACTACAGGTCCCAGCACCAAAACTCCAGCTTCTGCCTACAACCTAATACTCGCCCTGGAAACTTTAAGCCACCTTGGACTAGGAGTTAGCCAGTGCACCTTTCTGCTCTGGGGAGGAAAGAGCTAATTTGCATGAGACTGAACTGTCCCACACACATATTTTTGTGTGCAAAACTCCTTGCTGCAATAGGAGTAATGTTTGTGCACAAAAAATGTGTGCAGAACAGCAGAAGAACATAAGAAATTGCCATGCTGGGTCAGACCAAGGGTCCATCAAGCCCAGCATCCTGTTTCCAACAGAGGCCAAACCAGGCCACAAGAACCTGGCAATTACTCAAACACTAAGAAGATCCCATGCTACTGATGCAATTAATAGCAGTGGCTATTCCCTAAGTAAACTTGATTAATAGCAATTAATGGACTTCTCCTCCAAGAACTTATCCAAACCTTTTTTGAACCCAGCTACACTAACTGCACTAACCACATCCTCTGGCAATGAATTCCAGAGCTTAATTGTGCATTGAGTGGAAAAGAATTTTCTCAATTTGTTTTAAATGTGCTACTTTCTAACTTCATGGAGTGCTCCCTAGTCCTTCTATTATCAGAAAGAGTAAATAACCGATTCACATCTACCCGTTCTAGACCCGTTCTCATGATCTTAAAGACCTCTATCATATCCCCCCCCTCAGCTGTCTCTTCTCCAAGCTGAACAGCCCTAACCTCTTCAGCCTTTCCTCATAGGGGAGCTGTTCCATCCCCTTTATCATTTTGGTTGCCCTTCTCTGTACCTTCTCCATCGCAACTATATTTTTTTGAGATGTGGTGACCAGAATTGCACACAGTATTCAAGATGTGGTCTCACCATGGAGCGATACAGAGACATTATGACATTTTCCATTTTATTAACTATGCCCTTCCTAATAATTCCTAATAATTCCTAACATTCTGTTTGCTTTTTTGACTGCTGTGGCACACTGAGCTGACGATTTTAAAGTATTATCCACTATGATGCCTAGATCCCTTTCCTGGGTGGTAGCTCCTAATATGGAACCTAACATCGTGTAACTACAGCAAGGGTTATTTTTCCCTATATGCATCACCTTGCACTTGTGCACATTAAATTTCATCTGCCATTTGGATGCCCAATCTTCCAATCTCGCAAGGTCCTCCTGCAATTTATCATAATCCGCTTGTGATTTAACTACTCTGAATAATTTTGTGTCATCTGCAAATTTGGTCAACTCACTTGTCGTTCCCCTTTTCAATCATTTATAAATATTAAAAAGCACCGGTCCAAGTACAGAACCTGAGGCACTTCACTGTTTTCCTCTCTCTACTGAGAAAATTGATCATTTAATCCTACTCTCTGTTTCCTGTCTTTTAACCAGTTTGTAATCCACGAAAGGACATTGCCTGCTATCCCATGACTTTTTAGTTTTCTTAGAAGCCTCTCATATGGAACTTTGTCACTTTCTGAAAATCCAAATATACTACGTCTACCAGCTCACCTTTATCCACTTGTTATTTAAAAAAAAAAAAAAATGTAGCAGATTTGTGAGGCAAGACCTTCCCTTGGGTTAAATGCAAGCTGGCTGTGCCCCATTAAACCATGTCTGTCTATATGCTCCGTGAAAAATAGTTTCCACGATTTTTCCCGGCACTGAAGTCAGGCTCACTCAGAGACCTGAGACGCTAAGAAAGACATGAAACTGTGAGTGGGATCAGCAGAGTTGCTGCAATGTTGGTTATTGCATGTTTTCATGTCAGTTGAGGAGTATTGGATTGTAAGTTAGAAGCAGGGGAGCCTGAACCTCTGTAAGTGGGTGGCTGGAATCCTCTTCAGGAAGGGTCTCTGCACCTAGGCAGGGAAACCTGTGGGGGTGTTTTTTTTGGGGGGGGATACCCTGGTGAAGATGCTGGGAGGGCCAGCTGGTAGAAAGACCAGGAAGGGTATCTGTATCCAGGTAGGGCAAGTGGTATCTGCCTGTGCCTGTGTTGAATCACTGTCATACGTGAACCCGTGTGCTGTGGAGCTGCCACTACCAGCTGGACCAAGCCAGCATCTCTGGGGCTGCAAAAGTGCGGCATATAGGAAGTAAAACACCTCTCAAATCGGGGAGCACTGAGACCTAAAACCGTGAGTAAGCAGGCTCTGCCTGCCGTGCTGTCGCCACCTACAAAACGAAGTTGTTAGACCCTTCTTGTCTGCACTCTCCTTTGTTGCACACCGGCACCGAACCCACGGCCTCAGGGGCAGGGACGGGAGAGGAACCCAAAACGTGCAACGGTATCGCGAAGGACCCACGGAACAGTCCCGAACTGGCGGCTGGGAACAGCTGTACTCACTGCACCCGGACTGCGCGATCACATTTCGGGTCGTCTCCCGTCTTGTCGGTGACCCTGATGCCAGCGCTGTCCACACACCAGCACAGGTTAGAGTCTTCGTCGCACTGCTTGGCTTTAAAGGTGCCGTTCGCCTCGCACTCGGGGTCGTAGACGTTATCCACCTCCAGCCTGCCTCTCCCGGGGCGGCTCTGCCCGCCTCTGCTCTTGTGAAGCATCTCCAGGTGCATCAGACGACATTTAGGTGTCACTAGAAATAGATAATTGTCATTTTTATACGACATCTTGCGCAGCAGAATAATGTCAAAATGTTTAACACTTTAAAGCCAACGTTATTTCCAGCCTGTAAGACCTGGAGGAGAGAAGCACAGGATAAAGACTTTCAAATGCCTCAGAAAAGTATAAAGAGTGCAGGAAAGAAGCATTTTATATGTTGGTAGAAAAGGATTTCTTGAACAAGGGCTCGTGATACGAGGCTAGAGGGGGCCAGACTGAGGAGTAACCTAAGGAAGCCTTTATCCACAGTAGGAGCGGCAGGGTTCAGGGTCAGGGAATGGGGTCAAAGTTATAGGACAAACGCGGAGAAGCCTCAATGATGGAAGCGGATTCTCTGCAGGTTGTGTTCCCTAATTTTTGGACCAACAGATGTGAAGGGACATGTGAGAGACCAAAAACCCATGTGGCCTTGAATCTGGATAATCCTTTCTATTCTGTCCTGACGTTTGTATCCTGCCTAATCAATCTTTAGCCCTAAGCGGCTTACAGCGGTAAAAGCAAAGCTGCATATTATGAAATGCATTTCATAAAAGGAATACTTACAGACTTATACAGATACAAATTGAGAAATGCAATGCTCGGGATGCACATTTTAATCTGCTAAATGGGTTTAGCCTTCTCCCTCTATCAACTATCACAATCTGCAAAGAATCCTTTTCTCCAGGGCCAACCTGGCTGCTGGAGCTTCTTCACTGTTTAATGGTAGAAAAGTCAGAGAATCCGTGACGTCTGAAGTAGTTCAGTACATGGGTGAAACAGGAAGCTGAACTGGACCTAGAGGGGCTTTATTTGCCTGCAGTCTTAGTGGTGGGAACTGACAAATGCTGAGTCCGTTTGGCACAAACTGCGTCAGCAACAAGGGATAGGGAAATGCTACCATGACTGCCACAGTTTGCTCTGTTGCCCTGGCATTCATGGAGACGGGCAACACACTGGCATCCTGGAAATTTGTTTCAATGAGTCTTGCACCTCAACGGCACAGAGCAGCCATGCCAGCTGGCTTGGCATCTGCGCAGGGCCGGGTCAAGGCCAACTGATGCCCCGTGCGCAGCCCAACAATGGTCGCCTCCTCGGCCCTTCTATTGCTTAACCGACAAGACATTAAGACTCAGGAAGTGCTGAAGGTGAAATAAGAGATTAAAAATTCAGCTTTCTTCCGGGCCATCCCTCAGGCCAGATCCCACAACTATATTAAATCTAAACTTTTTTTTTTTAATTGCATTTATTTAACACTAATTAGCAGTAAGCAATATAAGCAAATTATTTACAACTGGGGGAGGGGGGCAACAGAAAAAATGTAAATTTTCAACCTTCTGTGGTGCCCCCTTTCCTTGGTATCCTATGCATGTGCTTATTTTGCTTAATGATTAATCCAGGGCTGCCTGTGCTAACCACTCTGAGGTCTATATCCAAAAGCCATTTAGACAGGTAACTTAAAAGTCTAAATGGTAAAGCTGGCATATACAGCCACTTATCCAGCTAAATTTGTTAGTTAGCCCGATAAAGTTATCCGACTAACTAGCCAAGCTGCACAGCAGCTGAAAATGGAGCCCTCTGTTACTAGATCTCTGCTGAGATGCCATCTTGTCCAGGTGCTTTCCCTCATGCTATCTGGTTTATTGCTACTCCCAGAAGTCAATGCTGCACAGAAGCTCTTTTTATAAACTGAAAAGTGAAAGAAAAGATCAAAGGTTTCTGTACAACTGGAGAGAGAGAGAGAGACGTGGCCCATGCTAAAAAGGCCTAAAGCACTGCAAATGTTACTACAAGAAAATTATATTTCCCATAATGAAAAAAGCTATGCAAATTATATATACACTATGTGGTCATGGACTACTCTCAGGACCAGCAAGGAAAGAGCAAAATTCCTGAAAGAAAAATTGCAAATCTCTTAATTATTGCAACTTTGAAATATATTTTTTACCCAAGGCTTAGATTTCCCTCAGAAAATATTCAGCAAAGATTAACCGTGCTGGTTGCAAGTTCCATTTTTTTTCAGGACTGGGGCTTCAGAGAGTCAGACCATGAACGGACGGGCAAGGGTCTTACACTGTTTGCAGTTCACGGTGAGGTTGTCGTAGCCACGAAAGACAGCTTCACAGGTCCCACAGCGGTTCAGGTGGCAGGTCACATACTCGTTGTACTGGCAGGAGGCGTCTTCACACACTTCATCAAACTCGCAGTTCTCGTGAGCAGGGAAGGCATCCGGGCACTCATCGTCTAAGGGAGATATTACTCGTTTACTTGGGAATAAATGGAATTTGTAAGTCAAGCAAGCTGACCTCACTGAAGGCTATTGAAGTACAAGCAGGCAAAAGCTATGGGAGGGAGGCCCAGCCGAAGTTACTCAGCTCTTCCCTCGGCATCTGTGGCGAAACGGGAGTTTTACCTGTTAATGTTATTATTGTCTGTCATGTACAGCTCCTTGGTGTTTTGTGCTCTCTGCTGACGATTTTCAGCCGGGCAGCAGGTGGCAGCTTAACAATGAAGTGCTCCGTCCATAGTCACCAGCAGCTGGAGGCAGCTGGGTTAATATCGGAAAGGCCGATGCAACAAGGTAAGTCCTAACGATGCAGGAAGGAGTTCACGCTCACCAAACGCACGCTAAAAAATGTGCGGTCAGCTTAGCGCCCCCGGCATGGAACTTCCATATGGGCTGATACAGTGCAGTGCGCTCCGGCTGAGCGCACTGTTAGTCCGGGTTTGGACGCGCGTTTTTGACGCGCCATCTTTACCCCTTATACATAGCGATATTAAGTCAGAGGCCCCAAAATTTAAAAAAAATTTAAAATTTAAAAAAAAAATGTAAAATCGGCCCGCGGGTCGGAAGACGGATGCTCAATTATGCCAGCATCCATTTTCCGAACCCAAAGCTGTCAGCGGGTCTGAGAACCAATGCCAGCAAAATTGAGCATCGGCTGTCAAACCCGCTGACAGCTGCCGCTCCTGTCAAAAAGGAGGCGCTAGGGACGCCCGCTCTCCCGCGACTTTTACTGAATCGGCCCAATGCGTTAGCATACAATTTGTGCAGGATAAATCATACTTTATGTGTAAAAAACATGATTTGTACACATAGATCATGTATGCTGTGTGCTAAGCCTTTTCTTTGTGCAATTTTCTGGTTTGTGTGCATTAACGCCCAATGCGTTAGCATACAATTAATTTACAGCATTGGGAGTTAAACAAAATATTAGCTTGTGCATTATTTTATTTAGATTCTGCTTTTCAGACACTTTTCAGAATGGATTACATTCAGATACTATAGGTATTTCCTTTTCCTCAATGGGCTCACAATCTGAGTTTGTACCTGAGGTAATGGAGGATGAAGTGACTTGCCCAAGGTCACAAAAAGCAACAGCAGGACTTGAATGCTGGTTTCCAGTCCACTGCTCTAACCACTAAGCTACTCATCTAGCACACAGCTTTTTGCATCAGCCCCTATTAAAGTTACAGGTGTTCAACTCTGTATACAGGCTGATTTAAAACTATTAGTGTTACTGTGAAAATCCCTTTTTTCCTGTGAATTTGTAATGCAGTTTTTAATCTTTATTTAGTTTATTAGTTCTGTGTTTTGTGACTGATTAGTGACCCAGGTGAGTGCTAAAGGATCCCAGTATTTTTAGTAAATGATCTGAGTATGTTTTTCCGAGAATGCTGTGACCTCAGGTTGTTGTGAGGTCACAGTGTCTCCAGAAACCCTCAGGGTGTAGCTTCAGGATAGGGTACTTATCCAGAAACAAATGGAAACCTAGCTGGCAGGTGTCAAGTTGATAGGATAGGGGCACGTATGCAGGTTCAGGTGAGATCTGTACAGTGCTTGCTGGGATCCTCAAGTGACCAAGGGTTTAACCCGTGGGAGTGGCAGGGTTAGCTCAAGGGTCTTACATGATAGCATTCATGAAAATTCCTATTTTGGGCAACTTTGTTTAAGTAAGAGGGTACCTTCCAAACTGATCCTTAAAAATTCTGAAGTCTGAAAACAAAGCAGCCAGTTTTCCATGTTTTTGGCATAACCTAGACAAGATCCCTCTTTAAATGATCCCAATGGCACATACTTAATCCTATTTCCATTGACAGGGTTCTTTTTTAAATAGCCTTGTGCATGCAATGAACTGCAATTTCCTCTCCCCCTCCCTATGGAAAGCAGTGGTCCCCAAACCTGTCCTGGAGGGCCACCAGCCAGTCGGGTTTTTGGGATATCCACAATGAATATGCATGAGAGAAAATTTGCATGTTATGGAGGCAGTGCATGGAAATTTTCTCTCATGCATATTCATTGAGGATATCCCAAAAACCCAACTGGCTGGTGGCCCTCCAGGACAGGTTTGGGGACCACTGAAAGATTGTTTCTCTTCAGACCAAATAAACTGCAGCACTGCTCTTGAGGGTGTTTGTGCTGAGCGCTAAGTGCAGCATGGGAACCATGAGTTAAGGTCAATTCCTTGGTCTTTTAGCAGGGACTGAGAACCTGTATAATATGTATGGGGGGGAAGGGGAAGAAGGGAGCTTATACTCTGCCATCCGACCCCCTCTAAGGACACAACCATTTCGGAGGATTAAACCTCATGCAAAAAATATCTATTTTACTGCAGTAATTACACTTAAGAAGACCCTGTCATCAGGACACACAAACACACTCATGTACGGGCAAGGTGCAGAATTATAATTTGGTGACTGGATGGAAAATTCCAGAAGCTGAGGGACACTCTCACTGCTAAGAGACATTATTGTCAGGTGTAGTCGAACTCAAATTTTTCTGATGGGTGGGCACTGTGGCCAGTCCTCCCCCATCCCATACCATATGGGTCTTCACAGCAGGGGCTACAAAACCTTTTTTAATTTCTGTAACACCTGTCTCTTCACTGTCTCTGCTGTTTCTCCCTCTCCCTCTGTGGTTTAGGCAATTGTTTTATACAAATGTTAATCCCTCAGGGGCCGATGCAAATCAGTCTGCTCAGCCTAGCGCACAGCTTGCCACGCGGTTGGACGTGCGCTTTGGACGCGCTAGAATGACTCCTGATGCAATAAATGGGATTAGCACATCCAAAACATGCGTCCAAACCAGCGCATTGCTAATAGCGCTCATCACATATAAATGCCATGTACGTAAGGCTATTAGCTATTACCCCCGATGCAAAAAAATCATCGTGTGCCCAATGCACACATTTTAACATGCAAAACTTAACGCCAGCCCAGGAGCTGGCATTAAGTCTTCATGTGCTCCAAGCCACCACAAAAAAAGCCCAAAACACTGCTTTTCAGCAAGCAGCATGAAAAAAAAATCTTGATGTCTGTCAGGATAGGAAAACGGATGCTCAATTAACGAGCGTCCGTTTTCCTAACCTGCAAAATGGATGTTCAATTTACGAGTGTCCGTTTTCCTAACCCGCACACAGCCACATCCCCTGGGCGCTCGATGCCATGGACTAGCTAGGGAAGCACAGTTTATTCCTAGTGCGTCCTTTTTAGCACGGAAGCTCATTTGTCTATTGCATCAAGCGCCCTGGAGAGGGGGATGTGCGCGTTTTGAAAAAACAAGTGCCCAGTCTGGATGCACGTTTTTCGTGCTTGATATTGCATCAGCCCCTCAGGCTGCTGGAGAGCAATTATGTAAAGAGGTTTCCACCCAACCCAGGCATTCCTGACCTCTAAAGGGGCTGAGGGTAGCACAGGGTGAGATATAAATAATCACTTGTCAAAAGTAGACGTCTACACGTCTAGCCCAAGGGCAGTGGAGTTTCCTATTCTATTTAGCCTCCTTAAAGGTGCAGGAGATCATGGACTAGCAGTGATTCCAATGCCAAAATCAATAAGAGGCACGTGAAGCAAACTCACTGGAAACTCCCAGAAAACCTGCTTTACGAAAATTAATCTTAGTGCAACATCAACCACTTTGGTTCATTACTTTTTCTGGTGTATTTAAAACACAACTATCTAATTGTATCCTAATAATATTTTTATTATTTATAATGGTTTTTTTTTGTTTAATTCTAAGGAGGAAAAGGTCTCAGAACCATGGAATGGTAAAAACAAGCACTCACTTTGCTTCAAGTATGGGGCTTAAAACGTCCTATTTATAAATATAGAAAGAACTAAATTTGCACAAATATCCTTCACACATGAGAAAACTCTAACTTGGCGATAGAAAATAGTGACTTAACAAGTCAAGAGCATAATAGAGTCACTTCTCTTAAAGAAAAGCTCCCAAGGCTATCAGAGAACGCCAGCATGCGCACAATTCACCAATGGTTGCCTCAGGGTGTCAAGATTATTAAAGTCTGCAAAAACATAAAATAGCATAAAGATCTTTTCTTTCATTATAGCATGAAGGGTAGGTCAGTTACCGTAACTTGGCTATGATGATTTTCCGGCTTAAAGAAGTGAACATAGGTATACAACCGTCTCATTCAAATGGCACAACAGCGACGAGACGTGCTTGAGATTTATAAATACTAAACCGACCAATCATTTAAAAACCTTTCAAAGTGATTTCCAGCCAATCAAAAGTCTCTTTGGCGTGAGTAACATGCGCACTACTGCACTGTTTTAAACACTAATATCCAATATTCGCTTTGAGACCATTGGGTTCCATAGATTTGTAGATTGAAGATCCACTTCTGTTTCCTTTGGCTCAGTAAGAGACCATGATTACCGCCTTGGGGACGTGGTGGAATGTGATCTGTTACCAAACATTGCAAAGAGTCAAAATAAAACTGTTGATACAGTGTGTTCTTTGCTATTCTCCTTTGTTTTACAAAATAGCTAAAATCATCAGGACAGATTTGTCAGTGCTTTCACTATTACCATGTTTTAAGAATCGAGATTTGCATATTCAAAGGATAAAAATGCTACCCATTGTTAAAAAAGAAGATATAGCAGACAGGAGAAAAGCTTTTGGGACACTTAAAATGTGCAAAAAGGTGATAGGCGAGGGTCCAACCATCAAAGATGAAAGAGCAATGAGAAGAGGAAGGCCATAAAAGGTTCAAGCAAATCCCATTAAGTTCAAAGTTTTATTATATTCAAGGCAAGCGAAACGTTCAGATTGACAACATTCATATCAATGATTTCACGGGGGCACAATTTGGACATTTCTCTTGCCTTGAATATAATAAAACTTTGAACTTTATGGACATTGCTTGAACACTTTAAATGTGGACATGGTTCTTTTTGTGTCAACTTGTTTTGAAAGAAAGTATATGAGAATCCGACTAACAATCAAATATGGTTTTTTTGTGTTATTTCACTTCTGGTGCAGCTGCATTTGTTGTTTATATATGGTCTCCCTGCATGAAAATACATGTGGGGAAGACTATTAAGGCACTACATACACATTAGCTGGATATCAAATGTTTGCATCTAAACAAGTTGGAACTCATATAGTTTCCCACCAAATTCAATATTAGCCTAGTTTTCCAAGGTGATAGATCACATTCCACTATGTTCCCCGAGGCAATAATTGTGGTCTCTTACTGAACCAGAGGGAACAATCTAAGGAGCCTAATGGTCTCAATGTGAATATTGATTGGAATCAGTTCCTTCAGTTGTGTATTCGAGATAAGAAGTGAGCTTTCATGTTTTGCTTGTGATTATTTTTTATGAAATCACCATTGTACATCTTTTTATTGGATATTAGTGTTTAAAACAATGGACTGTTGCGCACGTCACTCTAGCCAAAGAGGCTTTGGATTGGCTGGAAATTATTTTGAAACATTTTCAAATAATTGGTCGGCTTAATAGCTGTAGGTCTCGAGCACTTCTCGGCACCATCGTGCCATTTGAATGAGATTGTTGTACACCTATGGTCACTTAATTAAGCTGGAAAATCATCATGGCCAAGGAAATGGAACGGATGTAACCTTCGTGCTGTAAATGAAAGAAAATATCTTTACACTAATTTTTGTTTTTGCTGACTTCAATAATTTTGAGGCAACCCTTGGCGAAATGTGCGCGTGCTGGCTTTCTTTGAGAGCCTTGGGAGCTTCTCTTTAAGAAAAGTGGCTCTATTATGCTCTTGACTTGTTAAGTCACTATTTTCTATTGTCATGTTGGTGTTTTTTCATGTGTGAAGGATAGTTGTGCAAATTTGGTTCAATCTATATTTACAGATAGCTTCAAGTACGGGTCTAAAAACCTAAGTGAATGGTTGTTTTACCGTTCCATAGTTCTGAGGTCTTTTCCTCCAAAATAAAAGTTATAAATAAAAATATTATTAGGAAAACATGAGATGGCTGTGTTTTAGATACAGCAGGAAAAGTAACGAACCAAAGTGGCTGATGTTGCACTAAGAGAGCTATACCTGTTTCATTTTTGGGAAGCAGTTTTTCTGCTGGTCTCTAGTGGTTGCATTGCCACCAGACCCTCTGACTTTAGCATCCTTAAAGGACTGACTCAGGTGGGAGATGACCCTTCTGCTAGGGATGGGGTCCGAGCCAAAAGTGAGGGGGCCGAGGTTCGCTGGCTTGAGGCCGTTTGACATTTTCAGACTGTTCCAGGACAACTGGGGATATGCCTTAGTGGGAAAATAAATGGGAATTGTCATCTAAATCCTGTTTCATGTTGTTTTTAAAATGAAAGAAAAACAAATGAATATTTTGCTGCAGAAAACAAAAGCTCAGAAAAGCAAAAACCTCTCATTCCCTCCACTCCAGTCTGGCATCATTTTCCGACCTAAATGAAAGAAATTGATATTTGGTACTGAGCTCAGCGCTGCTGGCATCATTTAACCGTTGAAATACTGGTGGGGCAGGAGCGGCCAGGGATTGCTCCAGCTCCATGAAGAGAGACGAAGACTAGGGAGGGAGAAGATCCTAGGGAGGGGGAGGAATCAAGAGAAGACCTGGGAGGGGGTTGTGGTTTCAAAATGAAGTGTGCAGGTACGTGCTTCAGGACAAATCATTTGTTTTCAGTGTTCGACGTGCGCTCGTCCATGCTCAAATTCAAAGAGAGGGACTCCTGCCAGCCTTGTCCCCAGCTTCACGTCGGCCCTGTGTCCTCTTTTCCGGGTCCCTGCTCCACGTGACATGGAGATACTGACAGGGACAGAGAACACCTGGATATCCGATCTCCAGCACCAGGCAAACGTCAGACACTCATGGTTTGATTTTTACAGGAGCTAGCACCGAAACGAGAATTCGGCCCATGTACCTCGCGCTCGTAGCACTTCAGCAACATACACGTGAGTGAGTACGCGTGGGACGAATGCCCAGATCAACTCTTATCAGTACTGGACCCCCACGTAGCTTCTGAACTGGGAACAGCTAAGCAGGAACATTGTTACTGGGCCCACATCCATTAGAATTATCCAAACTGATAGTTGGATAGATTGTGGTAAAGTGACACTAAGAGCTGTAAGGCAGAGCCAGGATTAGAACCCAGGCTTTCTGAGCCCCAGCTCACCTCTCTCTGGTTGTAGTTGCTAAATGAGTCAGGAGTAAAAGCCATTTTTCTTCTTACCTGGGACCGGAGAGACCAGGAAGATGCAATCCAAGATTAACAGGGACAGGAAGAAGCTGTGAAAGCGAATTTTTTCCTTTGCCATGGGGAAGGGGAAGAGAAGGATGCAGAGCGACTGTACCGAGCAGGACCAGATTCTGCTTCTCCCCTTTACCTTCTGCGTGCGGCCTCATCTCAGCCGGTTCCAGGTCACCGAAGGCCCAGTTTGGCATTATAGCTCCCAGGCACTCCTGCTTACCAAGGTGTGCTGATACATATCTTAACTCACTATAAATAGAGTCATGTGTGCTAGAAGCTCTTTCAAGGGGAATGAACGCACAAGCACCCCCTACAAGGATCCGGACTGGAGAACAGGGACAAGCAGAACTTCACTCGCTCTTCTGCAGGCTCCCTTCCACCAAACTAAGGGGTGCCACCGGTTTTAAACAGGGTGACGCACCCCCTGAAAGAGAAGATTCAGCGACACGAGGCCCCTACCAGCCTCTAGTCTACAGGAAAGGCATGCGCGTCAATACTCGGGCAGACTTTGAGCTGGACGGTTTGTTTGCAAGAAGGAAAAGCTCGTTATGAACAGCCACCAAGTGCCTTGCATTCGGGCTCTTGCAGTTAATGCAACACAACGCACTGCAAGTGACCTATCTGCCAGTCCTGGTTAGTGGATGCCCTGCGGTCACCATTGCTTTGTACTTTTATAAACCGCTGTGCTGTGAACACATACCAAAAAGGGGGATAATCAAGCCAATAATTACGGTAACGTCACACACACTTCCCTTTGCAGAGTGATGGTGCTCTGCTGCCTGCACCGCTCCTCTCACCCCCGCCAGTCACTTCTCTCCCTCCCTTTATTTCACTCTGATCCTGCGTGCCACCACTTACCAGACCTTTAGTAACAGCCAGCTGCTCGGATATTAACTTTTCTCCCAGGGGAATCAAGAAAAGAGGACATGCCAGCCCACGCCACTCACTGCCTCCCCTTCCCAATGACATCTTGTGCTCTGCGCGGCCGATGTAACAAGTGCGCCGAGCCTACCGGGGTTTTTCTTTTAGTGCCAGCCTTACTCATATACGCAATTTAGGTTTTAGCGCTGAAAAGACCCGCGTTGAGAAACCCATGCACACAAATGGCATTTAAATGAAGCCATTAACTATTACAGGGCAATGCAGTCAGCCGCGTTAGCAGGAAGACATTTCAGTGCAGGTTTTTTTAATGCAGGAAACTTACCGCCTGGCTCGGGGCAGGAGTAAAACTTAACTCACGTTCCTGATGGCCTCGTTACACTATTGCTGTGCCCGGTTGTGGGAGTGTCTAGCTTTTTCTATCACACCGGGCACAGCAATAGAATAACTTTGGCCACCAGACTTCACTTGGCGTGCCTTGCCCAAATGGCCTTGCATGTGATATTGTGCCCACGTTGGGATGCCCAGTGCCAATCTTGCAGGTAAAGCCATTTTAGTCACACTCCTCCCCTCTCCAAGCACTCCTGTTTTAAAGCACTATTCTGCATTGGTGAGGATTTTTTCAGGTTAACTCATATTTTAGCACTTTTTATTTTATTTATTTATTTTTTTAATTTAGCATGCTTTTTTTTTTTTTTTTATTTAGCATGCTTTTTTTTTTTTTTTTATTTAGCATGCTTTTTTTTTTTTTTTTAAACTCCTGCTCGATTTCCATGCCATTAGCTTACTGCATCCCACAGGGACCTGTTTTTAATGCGCACTGTAACCCCTATTTTAGCGCGGGTTGTATTACATCAGCCCTGTGTGAGCCAGCCTTGTCACCTCCCCTTTCTTCTCCAGAATTAGGATGAGTTGCCCCCTTTATTCATGGCACTAGGATTGTTTGTACCAGCACAAAGCCCCAACAGCTGCCCAAACTCTCTTGTATGCTGTACAGATCCTCATTCTCTTCCTCCCCACAGATTCCTGAGGCCGAGGGTCAAGTTGACAGCTGTCAGCTAGCCACAGTGCAGGTACTAGAACAGGCAACGGGGCAGCTGGTAATGCTGAGAAGTAAAGCGAATGAACTATGCCAATTCAAGCACTTTTTTGTAGCCTGTCCAGGAGAGGGTTTAAGGCTCTTGCAATCACGCAGCTGCCTCAAGGTTGGTTACCTTTCACTAGATCCAGGAGCCACGGATGAGGGAGATCTGGGACACTAAACTTACACCCCGAATGATGTCATCTTGGGATTCCCATGTTCACAATTAAGGCACATGCTCATCACTAACAAATTCTATTTCAAATACTGGCACAAAGATCAATGTCAGATTAACCTTTACTCATTTAAGGTGTATTCTTTATTTTATATATACAATAAAATACAGAATAAAAAATTGGAAGGCTGATAAACCTTAATATGTTTTTACAATTCAATATATAAATACTATTTACAGCTGTGTGTTTTTTTACATCATCCAACATAGCTCATTCAAAAATTATGCACATTTCAACAAAGTGCAGTACACCTGGCATTAGAGAATTTAAAATGCTGCAAGATGAATATATAGCCAAATTCCAGAAAAACTGTTTTAAGTCGTATGTAAAAATATATACATTGAATGAGCAGACAGATTTACTGCAGGAGAGGCAGAGAATACCCCCAATGCAGTTAGGAAGTGAACGTAAATGCAGTGTAAGAACTACAATTCTATTTTATAACAGAGACCGGAGGTTACTCCTAGAAGAGACTTTGCACACATCCTCTCCGCATAAAAAAAAAAAAGCTTGACCCGGAAGCCACTGTATTACCGCATCCATCATGTCCCAGGGAAGCTCACTGCCCTGACCAGTACATGCTTTTGTGCTGATCCCCCACACCCATGCTCACACTGAAATGGGGAGTTCAAGCCTCGCAGGTGGCAGCAGATGGTTCGCCATCACAGACAGATTTTTGTCTGCTGCGAGCCGATGCTGCAAACGCTTGCGTTATCTGGAGGGATGTGCCATGCGTGTGATTTATCATACTCACACATGAAACCGGTGCATCCTGGCTTCTTTAGAATTAAGCAATCTGGAAGCTGCAGTGATGTGGGTTTTTTTTAAATTTAAAGCACCATTTCAGCTCTGTGGTAGAAGAGGCAGAACCCTTAGATAGTGCAGGGCACCGTGCAGGAGGAGCTGGCAGAGCTCAGAGGACTAAGGACAGGAGAAATTCTGGGAGGGCTGAGGGTAACTGAAGAAAAGGGAGGAAGGACCAGATACAGGAGGAACCTGTTCTATTTCTATTTTTCTCTCTATTCATTTCCCTCAGATTTAAAGTGTTTTAATTGATTCAGTTTTAACGCAAGAGGTACATGGGCATGGAGAAGATGTTCCCTGTTATGGAGCTCCAAATTTAGGCCACAGGGTTTCTGTTGTGTTTTATTACTGAATTTCTTCCGTGTGTGTATATTATGTTCTTATGTTCTGTTCCATCGCGGTGTCTCATTTGTGCTTTACGGTGGGTGTTGATTTTATTAGATTGTGATTTATTTGACTTGAATTGATGAATGAAAACTATTTTACGTAGAGTTAACGGTCTTGGGTGGGGCTATTTTTTTTTTATGTTGTGGCTTTATATATAACTTATTATGATTGATATATCTGACCGTTTTATGGTAAACCTCTGATTAACCTAGAAAGGCGATATATTAGGAGTATGAATAGATTAAACTGTGTCACGTTTTGCTTTAATGACAACCGCTCTGGAACACTGTAGAATGCTGGATACCCGCTTGAGACCCTCAAAAAAATAAAGTATATATTAAAAAAAAAAAAGCCTAAGGGCAGAGCATAAGGTAAAGAATGGAAATGCACATCAGGCCCTGCTACGCCATTCGTTCCCTCTCCGTCTGGTTAGCACATTTGTCCCGACAGGCAGGCACTTTGTAGAAGGCCAGACTGCAGAGCCTTCCGGATACCTTGTGCTCCTGCCTTTTTCTACAACAGGGATCACCTATTGCAAAAACCACATTTTCTATCCATTCTGCAAGATTCCTCTCTGTTTCTGAATCGCTCGGCGTTTGGCGGATTCCTTGGCGACCCGAGCCCGTGTCCGGAGCTGAAGCGGCTCAGTCTTCCAGCAGCAGCTCCAGCTCTTCCAGAGGCACGCGGACCCGCAGTTCCTTCTCCACCATCAGATCCAGGATCTCCTGGAGCTGATCCGGGAAGTAGTCGATGGCATCCATGTACAGCACCTGCTGGCCAAAGTGTGTGCATCATTACAAATCCTGCACCCAGAGGCTCCATAAGTAGTGCAGACAAACAGGACGATCGGGTCCCGAAAACAGCAGAAATAAATATATTGGGGGGGGGGGGAGAAGGGGCCTCAGGAGGAGATTTCAATCCACTCCTCATAAGATACTTCATGAAACCGAACGCATTTCCACAGGCGTATCGGATCTCATCACTAAACACAGATGCGGGATTTGGCTCCGAGACTTTCTTCGGATGTCGGGAATTTTTTTTTTTTTTTAAACCAGCAGAACAAATGAACTTTGTATAAATTTAAAAGGCGTTCTTCGGAGCATCTCAAATAATTGCCAAAACACGAGCAATTCAAAGAAGACAAAATTCAATGAACTCCTATCTTCCTTCTACCCACCCAAGTTTCCGTGATCCTGCAAACACGCTCACGCATGCACACGCATGCAGGAGTAACGTGTAAGTGCTGCACAGCAGATTACAAGGATCAGGTATAACAGAGACGCAGCTGGTAACCTTCCTCCCCCACAAGACAGGAGAAGGATCTGCAGCCACTAGTCCCGTCCCTGTTCACAGGACGATCCCAGGTCTCACCTCGAGTTTCTATAGAGAAAGGTTTGATGCCATTTTGGATAAAAGAAATGATATATAATTTTATTTCCAAAGTATTCTATAAAGAATAATGCCCCCCTCCAAACAATGCTTTTCTCAATAGGGATAAAGGGCCCACAGACAGAAAAGCCCTCAGCACATCTGGCTCCAAAACGTCTGCGTCACAAGGTCAGTGGCGGAAGCAGGACGCGCACCCGATTCCCGCTCCGCACCAGCACAGCCCCTTCCTCCTACCTTGGCCCAGGGACAGCTCTGAAGTGCTTTATAAAACAGCCCTTTACCGCCTTCCTTCTCGCCCGATGAAACCTGGGAAATGGAAAAAGAAAAAGTGATGGCAACACAGATGCAGCCGAGCTGAATGCAAAGTGTAAAGCTCTGTTATTAGCAGGGGCCCCGCACTGCGGAGGTAAATCAGCCTGGGCTCCAGAGGGCGACTGTCACACTGGGGGGGAGACACAATAAAGATTTTGCTTGACTCAAATTCCCCCCTCCCCCCCCCCCCAAACGTAACCATAGCACATTCAGGGGGTGCAGGTGGAAGTCCATTCATGCCTCTTCTCCTCCAGTCACCCTTACACGTTCGCCCTATTTTATTCGCCAGCCTGAACCCAGCGACCCCAACAGAAAGTGATTCTTGCCCCGCTGCAGTCACAAAGCTCCCAAAACGTTGCCACTGGTTTTTTTCTGGTCTTTACCAAAAAGCAGAACCCTAGCCTAGCTGAGACAGGCCTTGCTGTTTTTTGCCACAGAAGAAAGGCCAAAAACAGTTCTACCCTTTAAACATCACTCACTCACTTTCTCTTAGAGCAAGAGAGGCAGTAATGCTTTTTTTTTTTTTTTAATTAATTTGCACAAATTTCTACACTTTGTCATTATGGGGTATTGCATGTAGATTGAGGAGGAAAAACATGCATATTATCCATTTTAGAATAAGGATGTAACATAACAAAATGTGGAAAAGGCGAAGGGGGTCTGTGACTTTAAAAGTTATTTACTCCTCTGCACACTGCAAGGGTTGCCAAGTCTCCTACAGCAGAATATTTCAACGCAGGGCAAATCTAGAGGAGCTGAAAGCGCTAGCGTCCCAGAGCTTCATCTCTCAGCTCTGTGAGGATTTGTAGGCCGCCATGACAGCTCGTCTGTTAAAGTGAAAGTCAGAACGACCAGAGCTAGCTGGATACGTTATCCGCCTAACTCTGAATATCCGGCTAACTCAGCTCCTTCCTGTCACGCCCGTTTCCCACCCCTGACTTATCTGGCTAAACACTCAGCTGGATAATTGAATAAGTAGGACTTATCTGGCCAAGTATCAGTTTGAGTATCGGGCTCTGTATGTTTTCTTAGTCTCGGTTTAAGGAACGTAGCCTTATAAGTCCGTGTAGTGTGCGTGTGCCCGTGTGTCTCCTTTCACTTTCTAAACAGCAGGACCTAGGTAATCAACCTTTGTATGGCGGCAGCTTTTGGAGGCACATCAGACTTTTCAAAATAAGTGAGAAATATGGGGGGGGGGGAGGTGCAGGAGGGGGCAAAATGGGGCAATTTTCTCATAAGCAATGCATGGGGGATTGAACGGACGCTATCTAGAATGTTACAGCTTCTTCTGGTTTTATCCATCTTAAATTTATATTGAGGAATTAAACAGATAAAGAAAAAAAAAAGGAGAAATTTATAGATTGTCTTTCCGATTGTAGCTCAAGGCAGGTCATAGAAATAACCTTCAACAGAAATATAAGAAAGTACAATATTAAAAGGGAAATCAAACAACCGTAAAACTTCTAAAGATAAATCCTAAGAAAAAAAAGGCCATCAGATAAGAAATCCGAGAACCAGAGCGCCCATTATGTAAAGCAGTAAAAATAAAATCAAAATAAATACAGACCCTAGATATCAACACAAAACTAATTTCTTAAAACCCAAGAACGCTACTAGAGCTCTCTCTCGGGTGCTGTGCCCTTCAAGTTGCCCCATGGCAGAGCAGATAAGGCGCCTCTTCACACTGGGGTGGATTTTAAAAGCCCTGCTCGCGTAAATCCGCCCGGATTAAGCGAGCAGGGCCCTCGCGTGCCTAATTTGCATAGGCTGCCGACCCGCGTAAGTCCCGGGGTTTTTTTAAGGGGGCGTGTCGGGGGCGGGGCGCCGGCCCGGGGGCGTGATCGAGGCCTCCGGACCAGCACCCGGGTCGGATGACGGCGCGCCAGCAGTCCGCTGGCGCGCGTAGATTTACGTCTGCTTCTCGCAGGCGTAAATCTAGGGACAAAGGTAAGGGGGGGGTTTAGATAGGGCCGGGGGGATGGGTTAGGTAGGGGGAGGGGAAGGTGAGGGGAGGGCGAAAGAAAGTTTCCTCCGAGGCCGCTCTGAAATCGGAGCGGCCTCGGAGGGAACGGAGGCAGGCTGCGCGCCGATCCAGGATTTTATAAGTTACGCGCAGCTATGTGCGTAACTTATAAAATCCTGCGTACTTTTGTTTGCGCCAAGAGGCTAAGAGGTGAAAGCAGTTACAATAAACAAGGAGCAGAAAAACTGGGAGTGGATGGATGGCCATGGGAGTGAAATTAGGATAGGGAAACAAAGTTAGGACCTCAACACTGATTTTCAGAACTGGGCACCTAATTTAGGAGCCTAAATCTATGAAAATGAATAGCAGGCCTAAATGACGGATCCTAACTTCTAGGTGAATTTTCAGCCGAAAACCTAGGTCCCTAAGTTTGGATAAAATTAGGCACCCAATTTAGGAGCTCAGCTTTTTTTTTTTAAATATTGGCCTATACGTATCTTCCAAAGGAAGCTCTGATTTGTGAGCCCTGACTAAGAAAAGTCTCTATGATGCCGGGTATCGCCTGGCAGGGGGATAAGCAGAGAGGAAAAACCTGAGCAGTCTGAATGAAGGCTCAGAGCAACATAGCCCAGCAGAGACGGGCACCGATAGGCCTGGAAGCCACACCCCCCTCCCTACATATTTCATTTCTAAAAAGGCACTTCCGTACCAAAACTATTTCTGGCCAAGCACGCATCCATTCAGAAATCCCTGATGTGCTTTTCTATTGCGCAAACCACACACATTTGCAGCTTATTATGGGATAAAAGAAGTCACTCCTGGAACAAATACGTAAACCACAAATGAGTAATTAACATGCTGACAACTACACAGAAAGTACAGCTCTTCTCTCACCATAAAGTGCAAATACATCCTCCACAACAGCGGGCAGTGAGCTCCCTGTTGGCTTCGGACGGCGTGTTCGAATAACGCTTTGATCCGGTTTGTCAATCCTGTCTCAGGGATTGTTGCATGGATCGCTCCTATGTCTTGCCTGTAACAGAGGACCGAAAAGGGGCGTAACACATCGGCGGAGAGAGGAGGGATGGCATGCACCACAACCTCGTCTGCTGTTGGAAATTTCACAAAATACAATTTTTTTATTGGGTTTTTTGGGGGGTTTTTTGGCAGATCTACACTGATCTACCAAAAAAAAGCATGAAAGTGCTTCCTTACAGCAACTCCTCATGACAGACTTTTGTGTTGCTCATTGGTAGACTGCACAAGACACTACTGCAAAAAATGTGATTCAGATGAAGGCATGTTCTGCTCACATAAATTTATGGCCACTTATAAAAGGTTACTGGCTAATAGGGTCATTCATCAAAATGCGTTAAGGCGTTAATGCACGCCATAATGCATGCGATAAGATCACTAACGCATGGAATTTGGGTGGAATTTAGGAAAATGAGGGGCAATATCGCACCATACATAAGAACATAAGAAATTGCCATGCTGGGTCAGACCAAGGGTCCATCAAGCCCAGCATCCTGTTTCCAACAGAGACCAAAACCAGGCCACAAGAACATAAGAACATACGGTAGCATAATGCATGGAATCGCATGGTTTTAACACCAGAAATAACTACACTTTTTTTCCTGGCGTTAGGCTGTGCGATATGCCCGAAATGGCCATAACGTAATTCGAGATAAACTTTTAGAATTGCATTTTGACCATTTCTGGGCTTGGGAAAGAGAGGGGAGGGAGAGAGAGAGAGAATGGGGAGGAGAGAGAGAGAATGGGGAGGAGAGAGAGAGAGAAGGGGGAAGGGGAGGGAGAGGGGAGGAAAGAGAGAGAGCGCATCTCCTGGGAGGGCCTCACAGTGTGCAACTCTCTAAAGGAGGGCCATCTAATAGCTTGAGGTGATGTGTTGGTGGTGATTTAGGGTTTAGGAGCCAGTTTCTCATGTAGAGTGAGACATACAAACTTACCAGTCCATCAAGCTAGGGTGAGAGAACATTGTAGAAATGGCATCTTTGTGAGACTTTCCTCACTCCAATTGATGTCAAATCTTCACCAAGGTGTACCGTGCTGTTCGTGTGTCTCACTCTACATGAGAAACTGGCCCCTAAACCACCAACACCTCACCTCGACCTATTAAGATGGCCCTCCTATAGAGATATAAATACTTCACTACTATGACGGCCTTGTAGATAGGATCTCTCTCTCTCTAGCACAAGATGTGAAAAATAAGGATTATCGCAGGGCACGCTAAGTTTACCGCACCACGTGATACTACTGATGCGAAGCAGTAATTCTAAAATTTCCCTAAACACGCCCCTTTTTCTTAACGCAGGCATTATCAATGCATTAATAACGCATTTTGATTAATCTAGGGGTTAGTAACTAGAATTTACCTCTGAACTGTCTCCACAAGCTTTTTTCTAGCTTGCTCTGCCTGGATCGCAAAGAGCCATGGTTCAAGGCATGTGGAGGATCTTCTCATGTTGTCGAAAAATTTCCTTGCTTTACTAGCATTGTGCAATTTACTTTCCACTTCCACATAGGACTTCCAGAGCAACTGGTTGCCAGGATACAACCTCAGAGCCCCCGTAAGGGTCTCTCTCAGCGAACTCAAGGGATGCACGCCAACTCTGAGGTGATACCTGAGCAAATTTGCATGCATCAGAGAGAGGGTTTCAAGTGCAGTCGGCGAACTCCGAGTTTCCAGGTTCCCATCACTAGGTCCTCCAGCTTTCTGCACGCTAACACCACTAGCTTTATCGGTAAAAAGTCCGAAAACCTGAACCGCAGCTTCAACCCCCACAGTCAAATACTGGAAGAGGGCAAAACAACCCACCAAGCTCACAAGGTGGTCAAGGGACATGCTGTGGCCACCGACGCAGCCTTCCTGGAGGCAGTCACGCACTGCGTGCTCGTACACCTTCCGAGCTTTCAAAACGCCGACCGATAAAACCTGCCCGTTGTAGGGGACGTACGGCGCGCTATCGGCGAGCTTGGTCAGGACGTGGACAGCGCGGGAGCTGACTGTTCCTTCCAGGCTCGTCAGCAGGCCCACTTCCAGTTCAGCATAAAGCAGGCACAGGCTGCACAGCCCAGCGCTCTTCAGCCCACCGCTCCCTGCCAGGCTGATGGCTGTATCGAAAACCTTACGGGAATCATCCGCGTTTCCCAGCAGCCACTCCAGGC
Organism: Rhinatrema bivittatum; assembly: GCF_901001135.1. Taxonomy (NCBI): domain Eukaryota; kingdom Metazoa; phylum Chordata; class Amphibia; order Gymnophiona; family Rhinatrematidae; genus Rhinatrema; species Rhinatrema bivittatum. Next base: position 18,303,711 of record NC_042618.1, read on the forward strand.
GGGCATACTCTCTCCAGAGGGGAAGACTGTTTCGGTTCTCCACTTCCTTAAGGAGGCGTTTGGCTAGCTTTTTGCTCTTTTTCCCCTGAGACTTCAGGTTCTTCTTGTTTTTCACTCGTAAATACCAAATGGCCTGAAATTTAGAAGGACAAAAACATTTTTAGAATGGGCCCTGTTTTTGGAATTTTCAATTTCATGAGTCCGTTTACCATTCATCACCAATGTGCACACATCGTTAAAGGCAATCAGGAAAAGAGATTGCAACAAGGAAAAAAAACCAACATAACAGTAGATAAGGCCCATCTAGTCTTCCAGTCCTGATGCAATACCCGATCTCAGGCTTTACCCTCACATCCTCCTCTGTGCTTATCCCAGGCCTTCTTGAATTCTGTCATAGATATGGCCTCCGCCACCTCCAGCGGGAGGCCACGCCACAAATCCACCACCCTTTCCAAGAAGAAATATTTGTGTGACTCTTGCGTCTATCCCCTTTGAGTCGCATATCATAAACCCCTGTTCTAGAACTTTCTTTCAGTGAAAAAATGTTTGCTTCCTGTGCATTATACTTTTGAGGTATTTGAATGTCTCTTATCATATTTCCTTCCCCTGCAGCCAGGTTATTCACATTTAGGTTTTTATGCCCTATCTTGTAGAGTTTACAGTGCATACTTTGCGTCTTTTGGTGCAGACATTCTTTGGACCACGTCTATTCTGTCGATATCATTCTTGAAATATGACTTCCAGAACTGGACCTGATACTCCAACTGAGGCATTATCACCTTCGTTTCTTCTCCCTCGAATCCCTCTCCCTATGCACCCTGGGATTCTTCCAGCTGTCAACTCAAATATGTGTACTTGCTCTTAGTTATCAATAGTACTTTAAATAATTGTGTCTTTCTTATACCGAGACAATAAGTCATAGCCTCTGGTGATTTGAAGTTATACAGCGAGCTTCAACCAAACAGGATGCCTTACAAGCACTTCAGACACACTGGGAAATCCACCTTGGAATTATTTGCAGGTTGCAATTCTTATGCTGTTCTAATAAAAATCATCATCCAAAGCTGCTGCAGGAAATGGGTTTCCCAGTCTACATGTCATCTGTGTGCTCTTGAAGGCTCATGCACTACGGTTATCTTCATTGTTCTTTTGACCAAGACCAGTCCAGGAACTATTTATTTATTTATTTAAAGGCTTTTATATACCGGAGTTCATGCACTTGTGCATACCACTTCGGTTTACACAGAACAAGGAACAGAAAATTACATCAAACAGATTGAACAATTAAACAAATATACAATTACATCCAACAATTGGGTATAAATAAAAAATTTATATTTTTTAATAAAAAATAAAAAGGAACTAGAACTCTGATCTATGGAGTCCGGATCTGGGATGAAGGGACTCGCAGCTTCTTCTAGCAGGTGCTCCCTCAGCATTGCTCGTTGGCCAGCAAGGACTCCCACAGCGGCTGCGGCAGCCACCTTCTCTCTCATCCCAGGGCTGGCTGCACACATGGCATGCGAGGAAGACCAAAATGCCTGTGGCTTCTCCTAAATTTTGTATGTTCTCGTGTAAGAAAAATGCAGCATTTGGAATCTTGCAGCCTGGTGGATTCTATGGGTCAGCCTGGTTAGTGTAGTGAGCCCAAGAGCTGCGAAGCCTCCTCCAGTCCAGCAGGAGGTGAGACTGAGAAGGAAGGTGTCAGATGCTCTCAGGTTCTGCTGGTCCTGGGTACAGAAGATTTCTGCCCACCTCCTGGTTTGGAAAACACTGCTGTGGCTGTGGGCCCTGAAGAAGTGGAGGCTGGGGAATTCACCTACTGGAAGACCTTTGCGGTGACGAGCAAGGACCCATCTGCCTGGGCCGAAGTCCTTCCTGATTACATGAAGGACAGCACTAGTGTGATTCCAAAACAAATGCAATTGGCTGCTCCATTTGGAATAATGCAGATAAAATTTTTACTTTCACTGAACCCATTTTGGATGCCTCTAGGTGGCAGCAGTGCCCATGTATGATATATAAAAATATAAAGTATACATAAGCTTAAATCAACAAAAGATGACATGGAGAAGGTGCGATATCCCACAAGCAGCCAAGTTTCTATGGCTGCCAATAGGGCTATATGTAACAGTGTGAACTGGACTAGCTGGACGGGCCACCTGGCTTCTACTATAGTACTGCGTTACAGTATAAGAAGAAATAAAAAGGAATATGGCTCAAATCCTGGGCGTACCTTGGATATTTCATACTGTAACCAACAGACTGAGAAATGAGACTTCTCCTCTCCCGAGAAGCAAGTCAGCGCCAGCTGGAAGATGCTCTGTAAGAACTCCTCCCCTTCCTTAGCATGGCCCACCTGCCGTCTCCCCCTGGCCAGTGTGGCCATGTGGCCCAGAGTGCCGAGTCCAGAGAGGGGGCAGTCAGCAGGGGTCAGCGGCCTCCCAGAAGGGTGCCCGCTATCAAAGACAGAGTTCTCATCCATGGCGAGGTACAAGCCGGAAGCAGGGAGCCAGTGTCCACATGGAACCCCCAAAAACTGCAGGAATGCGTCCATCAGCTGAAATTTCAGCTCGGGGCTGGAAATCCTGAATAAAGATGGGCCCAGTTCATCAAACACCACCTGCAAGAGACAGTAAATACAAGTGAGAGAACAGCAGCCCACGCTCCCTGATCTCTGACAAACGCGGAGAGAAAGGGACGCGCGTTCTGTACCAATTAAAAATCATGGACTTTAACAAGAGAGACCCAGCAAGCTGGCCCACCTGACATCACTCCCCCATGCACGTTTTGCAAATACGCTTTCTCTGGGGGGAGGGACACAAACTACTGGATCTTCAGAGGGATTGTCTGATGTAGCAAAAACGACCCGAGGCGGGTGGCACCTTCTAGACTTAACCAATTTATTGAGGCATGAGCATTCGAGGACAGAGTCCACTTCGTCTGACAAAGTGTCCTCGAAAGTTCATGCTTCAATAAATTGGTGCCACCCGCCTCGCATCAAAAATACTGTAGTGACCTGTTAAAAAAATAAACAAACACAACAGTGCAATCTACAGACCATATCTTAATAAAAATAGAAAAGTCAAATCACAACATAAAAAATTTCAAATACAATTTACAAATTATCTTAATCATTATAAATACCCATTATAACAAATTCCAAAACACATGAATATAAATTCTAGTATATAATAATTCTGCATTGTACTATTCTTTCCAAAAAAGCTTCTCTTCCATTCTCTGCAATTACTAATAGCCAAGAGTAACAGATAAGTATGAGAAAAAAAGAGTGTGAAACTTGCTGGGCAGATTGGATGGGCCTTTTGGTCTTCTTCTGCCGTCATTTCTATGTTAACAGATTTCATAAATGTGTGAACATGTTGAGGGGACCTCTACAGTGCCACTGAGCCCAGACTCTGGGCTCCAGACTACAGAATCTCCCACCCAGAACTTAAGAACCCAAAAACATTTAATCTGCTGAGAAAAGCCTTCCCAGTTCTCCCCTGGCAGGAATTCTTGTTCTAGGGCCTTGCCTCAATGTACCTAGCACATTTTTGAAGACTATAATAATTCTTTAAAAAAATAATTATTCAACTCACACTTGTCATTTTTTAAACGAGTGCTTTCACTGGTGGCTAAATCAAGTTTAGTTCAGAACATGTGTTCTAGAAGCCCAGGCCAGCCCACCTGTCTCTCTGGGTCCTCGCAGTCCTCTTCCGACTGGCCACCGGCTTTGCTGGGTCTCCAGGGCAGCCAGTGCTTGGCTTCGCGTGCACACTCCATCTCCAGCCAGATCTGCCATTTTGGACGCGTTTTATCCTCTATTTCTGGCTCATCCTCTACGTCATCTTCCTCCTCCTCCTTATCATCTAAAAATATACACCACACAGATTACAAAACTGAACTCGCTGCCCCACCCTGGACATCACAGCGTCTGGCACAGCCGACCTCAAGTCACACTTCAAGATGGCTCACCAAAAGGTGGTGACATGCTCCCGGAAGGTGCCCAGTGTTATAACACACACAGGGGAACATCAGGCGTTGTCTTGTGGTTCCAGGCTGGCGGTACGTCACGGGAATCCCTGTGCCCCTCTCCTCCCCTACCACGTACAGCTGCATGATTCTATGGTAGCTTTCCGACTGGCCAGAAAGGAAATCAGAGGGCAACCATACCGGCAAGAAAGTAAACAATACACAGGAGGTATTTGTTTCTTTCTGAAAGAGCACTGGACGCATCCAGGCAGTATTTCAACCTTGCTGACTTCCTGAGTCTGCTAGACTGAAGTTCCTCTGTTTAGGATTCCTGTGTTAAAGATGTCAGGCCCTGCTCTTGCAGCCCAGTTTGCCTGATACAAAGTCCCCCACTGCCGTTCACCATCTCGGTTTGAAAGACATAAGATCTGGCTATGCTGAAATGCTTCCTAAGGGGGGGTAACAGAGCCCTAAAACACCTGTACTAGGCGAGACAAGTTTCTACAAGAAGTGTCATGTTTTTCTGCAACCTGGAAACCAGTTGCAGCCGACACGTGAGTGCTCTTGGATCTCCTTGCTGGGGTCCATGAAAGACCACTAACTGGAGCAGCAAGGAGCAAGTACGGTGGCACTGAGACGAGGGCCAAGTACAGAATTAGGAGCGCTCAGATATGGAAACGCACACATTATCTGTCTACATCTATTTATATATGGTCAATATTCAAAGGGGTTTTTCCAGCTGCGTTCAAGACTTAGACAAATCTCGTGTTTCAAATTTCCCTCCATGCTGAACAGTTATGTTTTAGAGTGTAAATCATTACACAGCTAAAACTTTGTCAGATTAAAAAAAAAAGGAAGGCTATTTCAGAGTGTGATTTACATTTATCTGGCTAGCACTAACTGGTCGACCAAAGTTAGCCTGAGAACTGCCTCCCCTGCCAAAAAAACCCCAACATATATCCAAACAGAAGCAGCTTAACAGGCACAGCATGTCCTCTCCTGCCCGATCCCCTGAAACACACAGTGAGCAACCCCGCCCTCTCCCGATCCCCTTCTGACAGGGATTGGGCCTTTCACTGACAGCTGTCAGTCAAGGGACCAATCAGAAAGCAAGTGACATGAATACATGAACACTGAATGCCGGTACAGCTCTCCTCTAAACGCTCTTCCTATCCAGAACATAGAAAGTAAAAAGTGCCGATAACTGTGCACACGCTGAAAAGAATCCAAGGAACAGCAAACAAAAAAAAAAACCACAACCTACAAAATCCCTGGCTCTGTAAGACAGCATGAGGCGCCATGCGAGCATTTGATGGCAAGGTTGGCACATGGCACTGTTGGTGTGTGGCGCAAAAAACCGTGCGAGCTCCTCTGTCCCTCCCCAGCGGCAGGCCCCCCCCGAGACCCCCCCCCCCCCGGCTCCCAGACCTGCTTCTAAGAGACAGCAGCAGAGAGCCGCAGAGCAGTCCGACGGTGCTCATCTGTTGTCTGGGACCTGGGCCTCATGGTCCAGACAGCCCCTGAAAAACCGGAATTTGCAAAAAAAAAGGTTTCCCCTCGTACCCAGGAAGCTGATTAGTGGGCGATTACTGCTGAGAAGGAAGGCTTACCGTGGAGCACAACCCAGCCTCCCCTTTCTTGCTGACGCATCCAGGAGTTCCAGCCTTTGGCTCCTCTCTCCCCAAACCGAGGCTCCCCGCTGTCCCAGAAGGGTTCGAAGAACTCCACCTGCGGAGGAAAGGAAGACCTCAAGGTCCGTTCTGCAACAATCATCGAAAAGGACAGGGCTGGCGGCCGGAAACTCAGACTGCAGGTCAAACTCAAAAATACGAATCTAACCCACCACTTCTCTTCTCTCACCGTGAAGCCAAAGAAGCCATAAGATCGGCAGCACAAGGTGAGAGAATACACATCATAAATACAAGAGTCCGTGATAAGCAGACTGTTATGGCGGGACAGACAATCTAAACACAACATGAAGATTAAATCTACATTCTAGAAGCAGAGTTAATAACGCTATATGCTTACTAGGCAACAATTTCATGTATGTAATGTGAAGCATGTGCAATTTTGTAACCCGCTCTAGATAATTTTATTGGAAGATCAGCATACTATAAGAACTTATAAATAAATATATACGACTAGCTTGGGAAAAGAAAATTGGTTCTTACCTGCTAATTTTCGTTCCTGTAGTACCACGGATCAGTCCAGACCATGGGTTATGCCTCCCTTCCAGCAGGTGGAGACAGAGAAAAATTTGAAAGGCACCCTCACTTAACCTGATGTGCCTCCTGCATCCCTTCAGTATATAGAGTATCAAAGCAGAATAAGACTAGCAATGAATCAAGCAAGAACAGAACTTTAAGAGTGAACATATAAACATGTAACCGTAGCTTTCTTTCTTAGTATGCTGCAATAGCATAACCCAATATTAGAAAAAACTGGCAACAATGTGACTAGATAACAACAATAGAAAGAAAAGGTCACATTCTATTCATGGTTTTAAAATGTGGAAAATACCATCATACCAGGGCTAGTGCACATTTCCGCCCACCGGCGTCTTTTACTTTTATGTACTACCGCCAATTTGGCTGCCCAATTAAATTGCAATCATGGGGTAACCACCTTTTTGTTTAAACCATGATACACTGCCGCATTTCTTAGCAGTTTAATTCATTTCTCATAAAATTTTTTCTTAGCACTTTCCAATTTGAAAATGAGAAATGATAGAGAGTAAAAGAGTTTCTGGGACCAAAATTGTGGTTGAAAAAGCAAATAAGTTATTATAAAAAATATATAAAAAGAAGAAAATATTTAAAATCTTTTTTTAAAAACATTTTTTTGTAAAGACAAAAATGGGAAATGAAAACAAAATGAGAAATGAATTAAACTGCTAAGAAATGCGGCAGTGTATCATGGTTTAAACAAAAAGGTGGTTACCCCATGATTGCAATTTAATTGGGCAGCCAAATTGGCGGTAGTACATAAAAGTAAAAGACGCCGGTGGGCGGAAATGTGCACTAGCCCTGGTATGAGGGTATTTTCCGCAATAGCATAACCTGCATAAGCGCGTGCGGACTTTATAAATCCCCGTTACCCACTCCTAGTCTTTGGGCAGGCGTCTGGAATGATCCGTGGTACTCCAGGAACGAAAATTATCAGGTAAGAACCAATTTTCTTTTCCTTGTACGTACCCGGATCAGTCCAAACCATGGGATGTACCAAAGCTTCCCTAAACCGGGTGGGACCTCGCGAGTCCCGAGCGTAATATGCCACTGCCAAAATCTCCAGGTGCCTGAACATCCAAGCAGAAGTGGCGAGCAAATGTGTGGAGCATCTTCCAAGTAGCAGCTCTGCAAATCTCCTGAGGCGATACCATTCGGCCCACGAAGTTGCTTGAGAGCGAATTGAATGGGCCTTCAGGCCCTCAGGAACAGGTCTTCCTTTACAAATGTATGCAGACGAAATGGCTTCTCTCAACCATTGTGCAATCGTCTTAGATGCCTTATGACCCTTCCTGGGACCAATCCATAGGACAAACAAATGATCTGAGAGTCTGAAATAATTTGTGACTTCCAAGTAACGTAACAAGGAACGCCGAACATCTAGCCGACAAATCTCTCATGCGTGTTGTACATCGTTCGACAAATTAGGAAAAGCCGGAAGCTCAACTGATTGACAAATGAAAAGATGAGACCACTTTGGGCAAAAAGGACGGAACCGTTAGAAGAGAAACTCCCGAGTCCGAGATTCTCAAAAAGGGCTCCCTACAGGAGAGAGCCTGCAACTCAGAAATTCGGCGAGCTGAGCATATAGCCACCAAAAACACCGTTTTCAAGGTGAGGTCCTTCAACATCACTGACCTAATAGGTTCAAATGGCGGATCACACAATACGCAAAGAACCAAATTAAGACTCCATGACGGACATACCGGATGGACAGGGGGCTTCAAATGCCTTATCCTCGGATCCTGGATGTGACGCCACCGAGGTACCAACTAGAATGCCTAGGGCCGCCACCTGTATCCGGAGGGAGTTAAGAGACAAGCCCTTGGCTAAACCACTTTGCAAAAAGCTTAACATCTGAGCAATCGTAGCGTGTCTGGAAAGAATCTCTTGCTCACGACACCATGTCTCAAAAATCCTCCATGCCCTGATGTATGAGAGAGAGGTAGACGGTTTCTTGGCTTGTAGCAGTGTAGTGATCACCTCCTCAGAATACTCCTTCTTCCTCAATCTCCTCCTTTCAAAAGCCAAGCCACTAGACAACAGCGAGCTGCCTGGTCGAAATATATAGGCCCTTGACGGAGAAGACATGGAAGATGCCAGAGTCGTAGAGGGCCATCCACGGCCAGATTGATGAGATCCGCAAACCACGGACGTAGGGGCCACTCAGGAGCCATTAGGATTACCCTCCCTGGGTAGACCTCTATCCTGCGAAGCACCTTGCCCACCAGAGGCCATGGAGGGAACACATACAGGAGAACTGAGGTTAGCCAGGGAAGTGCTAGCACATCGACTCCCTCTGCGCCGTGATCTCTCCTGCGACTGAAAAAGCGAGGAGCCTTGGCATTATCCCACATTGCCATCAAGTCCATGTGGGCAGTCCCCCATCTGCGAGAAATGAGATCCATCGCTCTTGTCCGAGAGTTCCCACTCTCCGGGATCTATGCGCCTCCGACTCAGGAAGTCCACTTGTATGTTGTCATTCCCGGCAATGTGAGAAGACGCTAGCATCGCAAGATTTTGCTCCGCCCAAGCCATGAGTAGCTCCGCCTCATCGGCTACAGCTTGACTTCTGGTGCCTCCTTGACGGTTGATATAGAACACTGTCGTCGCATTGTCGGAGAAGACGCGAACCGCCTGATGGCATAAGTGAGGAAGAAAGTGCAGCAAGGCCAAGCAAACCACTCTGGTCTCCAAGCGATTGATTGGCCATCCGGACTCCTCTGGGGACCAGCTGCCCTGTACTGAAAGATACTGGCAGACAGCTCCCCAGCCGGAGAGGCTGGCATCCATGGTCACCACTATCCAGTTTGGGACTTCCAGATCCACCCCTTGAGACAGGCTGTGCGGGCAAAATCACCACCCAAGACTGGACCTGGCTGATCGGTGAGTGGCAGAGGGAATTGGAAATTCTCCGACTTGGGATCCCACTGGGAAAGTAATGCTCGTTGTAACGGTCTCATATGAGCAAAGGCCCAAGGAACCACCTCCAGCATGGATGCTATCGAGCAGAGAACTTGAAGGTAGGCCCAGGCCTTGGGCAGTGGAAGAACCAACAAGCGACGAACTTGTCCCATTAGTTTGTTCCTTCGATCCGTCGGAAGAAAAACTTTCCCGACCATAGTGTCAAACCTGGCTCCCAGAAATTCCAATGTCTGAGAGGAGACAAGGTTGCTCTTGGCCTGATTGATTACCCAGCTGAGGGATTCCAAGAGTGTGGTCACCTTGTGGATCGCCTCCACACAGCAGTCCCTTGACTTTGCCCTGACGAGCAGGCCTTGTCTCCGAAGGGACGCCGCCACAACCACCATGACCTTGGTGAATGTACGGGGTGCGGTCACGAGACCGAAAGGCAGAGCGCAGAATTGGTAATGCATTCCCAGGACCATAAAGCGAAGGAACTTTTGATGATCTTCGTGGATGGGAATGTGCAAGTATGCCTCCATCAGATCCAAAGAAGCCAGGAATTCTCCCCTGTGTACCGCCGCGATGACTGAATGCAGAGACTCCATGCGAAAGTGTGGCACCTTGAGAGACTTGTTTACCTTCTTGAGGTCCAAAATTGGCTGGAACTACAAAGTAAATGAAGTACCTTCCTTTCCTCCAGTGTTCTGGAGGAACTGGCTTTACCGCTCCCAGAGCCAGGAGACGTTCAAGAGTCTGACGAACAATCTGCCGTTTGACTTGTGGACCCGCATGGAGATATTAAGTAGAAGTCTCTGAGAGGCCAAGCAAATTCCAAAGCATAGCCTCGTTCTATTATGCTTAGCACCCACTGATTGGAAGTAATTCTAGCTCATGCCTCGTAAAACTGGGACAGGCGACCCCCAACCCAAGGGATCGAGGGATGGGCCGGCCCCATCTAATTGTGTAGTCTTAAGAACATAAGAACATGCCATACTGGGTCAGACTAGAGGCGAGAGAGGAGGAAGAACCCCCCTCTCGAGAAGTTCTGCGTCATCGAAAGGACGAGGACCAGGCTTGGTTCCTGGCCAATGGTTGCCGCTGTCCAGCCGCTTGCTGCCTGTTCTGCCGACACCTCCGCTACCCCTGAAAACAAGAGCGGGTTTCGGCCTGTTCTCTGGTAACTTCGTTAAGAACGCAGCGATTCAGATGGGGAGGGGTCCTGGATTGCAGCAGAGCAAAAAAGAAAATTTTTGAAAAATTTTTTTTTTATTTTTATTTTTTTAAATGCTCAGAATCACCACGGGGGTAAGAGGGACTGGACCACCAGTAATCTCTTCCCCAGCTCCTTACCTGACTGGAGCCCCGCGGAGTTACCAACCCCAGCTCCAATAACCTGCCACCAGAGGGGATGACACCGCAGGATCCAGCAACCCTCTGAGAGGATTGGGAAACACTCCCCTCTGTAGAAGAGCTTCTCCTTTTTTTTTTTTTCCTAAACTTGCTTGATTCAAAACTTATAGCTAGTTCACTCTTAGTTAATTTTAAGGGATAGCCTAACCCCAAAAACAGGACAAGGCTGCAGGGTTTGCACCACCTCCATCTGCTGGAGACAGAGAAATACTGAAGGGATGCAGGAGGCACACCAGGTTAAGTGAGGGTGCAGCCTTTCAAGTTTCTCTCTGTCTCCACCTGCTGGAAGGGAGGCATAACCCATGGTCTTGGACTGATCCGGGTACATACAGGGAATCAGTTATGCTAATGTGTAAATTCTCAAACTTCGAGGTCCACATTCAAACAAACAGTCACATAATAAGACAAGAGAGATACCAAGCCCTCGGAGGCAGAGTCCTTACCTGCCTCTTCGTCGGCACGTCTCTGAGGCTGTCCGGTTTGAAAAAGGTGAAGTCGCTCATGGCCTGGAAGAGAGCGACGGCTTTCTCGGACTGGCCCGCCTGGCGCAGGAAATGGCACTGTTGCAGGAAGATGGCTGAAAGGTACAGGAGAGGAGGCTGTCTCTAACGGGGCAGAGGCATGCACCATTCCCAGAGAAAGCACCCGCCAGGGCAGGGAAAATCCTAGGGGACAGAGAGCTTACGAATTTCGTAGGGGAAAAATAAATTATGGCAAATAAAGGAGGAAAGATAAATAAATAATGTTTCCTCTTCTACGCAACTGCAGAAACAAGTACAACAAAGCAGTCATTCATGGACGGGAGGAAAGGCACTTTGAAAGCACTGAAACTTTGTGGTCAGATAATAAACAGCAGAATGCCTCGTTCGCTTAGTGTGCCATTAAATCACTGAATTACTGCAAGACGAGCATGGCTTATGATCAACGCTCCGTGCTCGTTCTCCCTCTCACCTCGCTATATGTCCGATGAGGTTAGGAGAACAAGAGTGAGCTGGACCTAGGCCACTTTGGAACACAGCTCCTCTGAAAGAGCTGGGCATGATCACACGGCTTCTTCCTCCTAAACTGCACCCACACACCCCGAATCAGTAAGCTGTGCCACCTTCCAGGTATATGCATGGATGGTACAGAAGCTCAATCGTTCTGACCAGCTGCTTCACAAAAACGTGTTTTCCCAAGGCTGTGGTTACTGCATCTAACGTTAACTTCTCCCTCTGCTAGGTAGATTACAAGAAAATTGGTTCTTACCTCCTAATTTTGTTCCTGTAGTACCAAGGATCAGTCCAGAGAAGTGGGTTGTGCATCCCTACCAGCAGATGGAGTCAGAGAACAAAGCTTTGGGTACTGCCATATATACTAGAGTGCCACCTGCAGTCCCTCAGTATTGTCCTGTACCCAAGCCCAGGCTAACAGAACTAAGGAGCGAGAGGTAGTAAACATCAAAAACCCGGACTACCCCTCTGCTCTAGACAAAAAATAAACTAACCCAACCGTGCATAACTGCTCCATCAATCCGTTTTCTGCCAAAAAAGGAGCTTCAATAAATGCTTCAGGCCACAATATCGGCCAATGGTAGCCAACACAGTTTTTTGGAATCTGAAATAAGAGGTGGGCCTCTGGACTGATCCTTGGTACTACAGGAACGAAAATTAGCAGGTAAGAACCAATTTTCTTTTCCCAATACGTACCAGGATCAGTCCAGAGAAGTGGGATGTACCCAAACCACCTTACACTGGGCGGGCCCCCAAAAGACCCGCACGCAGCACACTCTCCTCGAAGGACGACTCAACAGACACCTTGACACATTCAAGCGATAATGCTTCGTGAAAGTATGAATACACACCACCGCCCTACAGATCTCCTGAAGTGACAAAAGCTGACACTCTGCCCAGGAAGCAGCCCGGGCTCTAGTGGAGTGAGCCCTGAGACCCAAGGGGACTTGTCGTCCATGGGTAACGTATGCCAAACTAATGGCTTCTTTAATCCACCGAGCAAGGGTCGCTTTAGATGCCTTGTCTCCTTTCTTCGGACCCCCGAACAGGACGAACAAATAATCAGAATGTCGGAAGTCATTAGTAACCTCCAGGTAGCGCATTAACACCCGGCGCACATCCAAGAGATGAAGGTCTCTATCCTGAGGAGAGCCCCGAGACCAATGTGGAAACCCAGGAAGTTCCACCGTCTGATTTACACGAAAGGAGGAAACCATCTTAGGAACAAAGGACGGGACCTTTCGCAAAGACACCCGATCCACCGAGATACGTAGAAATGGATCCAAACACGACAGCGCCTGCAGCTCAGAAATTCGCCGAGCAAATAGCCACGAGAAACACCGTCTTTAAGGTCAGATCTTTCAAAAAAGCTCTGCTAAGAAGTTCGAAAGGAGCACCGCAAAGGACCCGGAGAACTAAATTGAGACTCCAATCCGGGCATATGGGGCAGACGGGAGGACGTGAATGTTTAACTCCTTTAAGAAAACGAGCAATGTCCGGGTGAACTGTCAAGGAACAACCATTGAACTGTCCCCGTAAGGCCCCCAGAGCCGCCACCTGTACCCAAAGGGAATTGAACGCCAGTGCCTGCTGAAGAAAATCGAGAATTCGAGGAACCCCAACTGTTAGAGGGTCGCAGGCCCATTGACAATACCACGCTTCAAAAAGCCTCCAGACGCGCACATAAGAGATAGCCGGGCAACATGCTTGAAGAAGGGTGGAAATTACCTGCTCGGAATAGCCCCTTAAGCGTAAACGTCGCCTCTCAAAAGCCAAGCCGCGAGAGAGAAGTGATCCTCCCAATCCAAAAATATGGGCCCCTGTTGAAGCAGACGCGGCAGATGAGCCAGCTGCAAGAGGCCTTCGAGCGCTAGCCGCACTAGATCCGCAAACCACGGACAACGTGGCCACTCCAGTGCCATGAGGACCACCCGGCCCAGGTGAAGTTCTATGCGACGGAGAAGCCGACCTATGAGCAGCCAGGGGGGGAAGGCATACAACAGAATTCCCGTGGGCCAGGGACACACAAGGGCATCGATGCCCACCGAGCCCTGCTCTTTTCACCGACTGAAGAAACGTTCCATCTTGGCATTCGTCCGCGTTGCCATAAAGGTCCAACTGAGGCACGCCCCCCCTGTCGCAAATGCGGTTCCACGCGTCGGCGGACAGTTCCCACTCTCCTGGATCGAGTTGTTGTCTGCTGAGGAAATCCGCTTGAACATTCTCCACCCCCGCGACATGCGAAGCAGCAATGCCCTCGAGATGATGTTCCGCCCAGGCGAACAGAAGTCATGCTTCTAGCGCCACAGCGGGACTTTGCGTCCCGACTTGACGGTTGATGTACGCCACCGTCATCGCATTGTTAGAGAAGACTCATACCATTCTGCCCTGAATCCAGGGGAGAAAGGCTTGTAAGGCTAGGCGTACCGCTCTCGTCTTGAGGCGATTAATAGACCACGAGTCTTCCGTTGCTGACCATAGACCTTGAGTGGACCATTCCACGCAGACCGCTCCCCAACCAGAAAGACTGGCATCGGTGGAGATTATCAGCCAATTCGGAGTGTCCAAATTCACTCCCCGTTCGAGATTGTCGCGCAACAGCCACCACGACAGACTGACCCCGGACTCCTGAAGTAGCGGCATTGTAAGCTTAACCTGTTCCAACACCGGGCTCCACTGAGTCAAAAGTGCCCGTTGCAAGGTGCGAAGGTGGGCAAACGCCCAGGGAACTAAGTCCAGAGTGGAGGCCATGGATCCCAGACTTGAAGATGATGCCACACTGTGGGTGTGCTCCTCTGAAGGAGCGAGTGAATCTGGTCCTGTAACTTCGTTATTCGATCTGTTGACAGAAACACCTTCCCTTGTATGATATCGAATCGGGCACCGAGATAAGTCAACACCTGGGTGGGTACCAAGTGACTCTTCTGGACATTGATCACCCAGCCCAGGGACTGCAACGTGAACATCACCATGCACACTGATGTCTCGCAGTCCTCCCATGATTTTGCGCGAATCAACCAGTCGTCCAGGTACGAGTGGACCAATATTCCCTCTTTGCGAAGGAATGCTGCCACTACCATTACTTTTGTGAACATGCAAGGAGTCGTTGCGAGGCCAAAAGGAAGGGCTCAAAATTGGAAGTGTTGTCCCAACACCTTGAAATGCAGAAACCTCTGGTGACTGGACCTTATGGGGATATGAAGATACGCTTTGGTGAGATCCAGAGACGCTAGAAATTCCCCTGTCTGAACCGCCTTCACCGTCCGCAATGTTTCCATCCAAAAATGAGGAATCCGGTGATAACGGTTCACTTTCTGGAGATCGAGAATGGGACGAAACGTGCCCTCCTTTTTGGGTACCACAAAGTAAATCGAGTAACGGCCCCTGCCTTGCTGCGTCTCTGGGACCTGGACAATAGCCTTGAGGTCGAGAAGTCGTTGCAAGGTCCCCTGGATCGCCTCATGTTTGCTGCATGAGGTCACTCGGAATTCCACAAATACTTCTGGGACCGGCTGTGAGAATTCCAAGGCATACCGCTCTCTGATGATCTCTAACACCCACCAGTCTGAGGTAATCCTTGCCCATTCCGTGTAAAAGTTGAATAATCTGCCGCCGACAGCTTTGATGACGGAATGGGTGCTCATGGCTTCATTGTGAGAATTTGGGGCTTCCCGCACCCAGGTGTCCTGGGTCCCTGCCAGGACGGCAACCCCCGCAAAAGGACTGCTAACGTCCTGTAGGCAGCTTAGAAGCAGACGGCGCAGAGTATCTGCTAGTCTCGTATTGACATGTGTCCCGGAAACGGGTTCTAGGAGGGTAGGCCTTCTTGGACGATTTCCTGTCTTCTCGTAACTGATTGCCCTTGGATTCCGCCAGCAATTTTACCAACTGATCCAGTTCCTCTCCAAACAAAAGCTTGCCCTTAAAGGGCAGGTTGCATAACTGGGATTTAGATGACAAATCTGCAGCCCAATTCCCCAGCCAGAGGAGACGCTTCGCTAACACCATGTTGACCATACCTCTCGCCGAAGTCCTCACTAGATCATACAGGGCATCTGCCATGTAGGCGATACCCGCTTCCAACTGAGCGGACTGTAAGGCGCCTCTCCACCGCTAGTTCCGGGACTGGCCGCTTCCTGTATCCAACACAGACATGCTCTCTGCATCAAATTGGCGCATATCGCTGCTCGAAGGCTCAGCGCCACAACCTCAAACGCCCATTTCAACTGGATCTCCAGCTTTCGGTCCTGCATGTCCTTAAGGGTGGCCGCCCCAGCGACCGGGATAGTAGTCTTTAGTGACCAATGAGACCGCAGCATCCACCTTAGGGATCTTCAAAAGGTCTAAGACGTCCGACGACAGGATATATATCTTAGCCATTGTTCTGCCCGCCTTCAGACCGGCATCAGGAGCTTCCCACTCCCGGGTTACCAGTTTGCGGACTTTCTTCGGTAGAGGAAAAGACGTCGTGGGACCCCGGATGCCGTCAAGGGCGGGATTAACCCCCTCATTGTCCGACTCCTCCTGAGACACCTTAATGTCCAGGACCTCTAGGACCTGAGGAATAAGGGGCGTAGTTCGTCTCTCTTGAATAAACGGACCACACTGGGATTGTCGCCCTCTGTTGGCGGGGTATCGAGATCATCTGTGTCATCCGTATCCACATCCGCCTGATCCGGGTCCTTATCTGCACCTGTTCCCGCGGATGGGGCTGATCCGGATCCTGGTAGTGCCCCTGAGGACCCTGAATGCCCTCCTTACCCGGTTGTCCCTGATCCATAGGACAGTGCCCAGGATCAGCGGCCCCATTACATTTCTCCGGAGGATGATTGCGGTCCCCCGGGATTCCGGGTCTCTTCACCGCCGTGCGTTTGTGGGCCAAAAAAGCTTCATGCACGAGGAGAATAAACTCCGCGGGAAACCCCTTTTCAGAGCCCCCTCCCCTTCTGGGGAAGCCACCGGAGGCGCAGTACTCGCTCCTCCTGGGAGATCCTCCCCTACAGGAACCAAAACGGGAGATGGATCCTCCTCCCGCGATTCCAGCCCCGGGAAAACTAGGGCGTCCCCGGAGGCAGGGCCTTCCGGTTCCGATAATTCCCCTGCCTCCTCAGCACATTTGGGGCATAACAGGGCCACATCCAGGGCCTGCCCGCTTGTGCCACACACGGGGCAGGCCAGCGATTTAGAGCGCGGTCCCATCCCTGCAATCGCGCCGCCAAGTGGAGAAGGGGGAGGAAGAAAGGCTGCAAATGCTGCACCATCTCACGGAACCGCAACGCGGGAAAAAATGTCAACACTCAAGCGCGGTCTAAAGTAGGTAAAAAAATGCGCGCACAGCCAGGCCGCACCCAACCAAGCCGGTCCCTGTCAGAAAACGCCGCCGCGAAATAAAATCGGACCGGAGGATTAAAAATTAAACTCACCCTTTCCCTTCTGCGGCAGCCCGGAGCTCCGGGAGCCGAAGGGAAATGGAGCTGACAGCCTCCCAGGGCCTGATCCCACCGCACAGACTCCTTACCTCAGAGGCATTGTCTCAGACCGGAGCCCCAAAGAAACATTTTCCTCCTGTTGAAACTTTTTTTTTTTTTTTTAATAAACTTTACTAACAACAGAAGTTGCTCTGGCAGGGATGAAGGGAGCAGCTGAGGCAATGTCCGTATGGCGTACCCAAGAACCCCTGGCCTGCACACACAGACCCGGAGCAGGCGAAACCCTGACAGGGATATCCAATCCCCCAGACGCCAGGCTTCCACCGAGGGATGGCCCACGAAGGTGCCTAACACTTCAGGAAGCGATCGTAAGAAAAGGAAAAAATTCTAAGTACTGAAAAATAGAAAATCAAATTAAAAACTGCAAGAGTGCATCTCTGCCATCTGCTGGAGTCAGAGAAATACTGAGGGACTGCAGGTGGCACTCTAGTATATATGGCAGTGCCCAAAGCTTTGTTCTCTGACTCCATCTGCTGGTAAGGAGGCACAACCCACTTCTCTGGACTGATCCTGGTACGTACTGGGAATGTGGTTTTAAAGCTTGAGGGGGCCCAGGGAGAATCAAGTCATCATCATCAAAATGCAAGGCCCCGGAGCTGGCTGACAAATGAAAAACAGAAGGCCACAGAGCTCTAGCAAAAATGCTTAAGGAGGAAGCTGGAAAATCAGGGGGACAAACATATAACACAGTATGTTACATTACCGAACATGGCCTCCTCTGTGCCCGCCAGCACAGGGTGGGACACCATGCTGCCGTCCTGCACTGCTGCCAGGGTGCTCAGGCATTTCCCGTACAAGCTGATGACTTTGGACACGGAAAAGGTGCTGAACTGGCTTTGGGAAAAGAGGAGATACTTCTGCCAGAGCGCGGCATTATTGGGATGCAGGAAAACCAGCTTCTGCCACTCTTTCAGCAGAGCGGCGGGCTCCCAAAACTCCTCGCACAGCTTCAGCCTGGCCAGCTTCAGCTCCACGTGGTGTGGATTGCTCTCGATGGCCCTCTCCAGGATGCAGAGCTTTTTCTCCAAGACGAGCCTCAGCGACTTCCTTCCGCTTTCGAGCTCTCGCTCGTTGGTGGTGTACATACTGGGTCCTTTCAGCAGTTCGTCCTTAAGAAACAATACAAGTGGAGTTAAAGGCCCGCTCGGGAAGACGGCTGGCGGGTGACTCTGATGTTAACTATGGGATGCTGCAAAGAGGGAACGACACTGCTTCACTGCAGCTACCAGAGAGCAGAAGTGGTTTTCTCAGCTCTTGCAATATCTCTTCAACTTTTGTCATCAGTGTGAAAAATACAAACAAGAAATAAAGGGGCCGACATTCAAAAGAACTGAGCTCCTAAGTCAGGTGACTGTTTTCAGATGAAAATTCACATGCATTTAGATGCTTAAGTTAGGCTCCTAAAATGACGGCCAGCTATTCATTAGCCTAGATTTAGTAGTCTAAGTTAGGTGCCTCGTGCTGAAAATCAGTGCCAGCTCCTTCCTTTCCCTGCACTAAGTCCGTCCCTGTAGGCACCTACTTTTTAGGATCCTAAACCTAAGAGCCTAATGAAACGAGGAGCCTTCAATTAGGTACTCAGCCCTAGTTAAATTTTCAGAAGGGCCTATATAAGAGCCTCTTTCCCAAAATTAGGAGCATAAACCCTTTGAAAATTGGCTCCCAAAAGCCTCAGCATTTCCCCATATATTGCTGTGATTCCCGTCTATGGCTTTCATGCATCATTCAGGTCTGGAGCGGGGAAGCCATAAGAACATAAAGATATGCCATGGTGGATCAGGCCGAGGGTCCATCAAGCCCGGCATCCTGTTTCCAACAGTGGCCAATGCAAGTCACAAGTACCTGGCAGGATCCCAGACCGGGTTTGCCATTTTATCTCCTTCCCAACCTCTCCCTAGGTCTGAGATTCCACAAACCACCTTTCTCAACTCAGAAACCTTAAAAACTGCAAATTTCTTAAATTCTGCTGTAAAAGCGCACCTGGAAATCGACAAACGCCATCCAAGCCTGGACATCCCCGGGACTCTCCCTCAGCTTGCGGTTGAACTCCTCCACCTTTGCCTTCAGGGTGTGGTTCAGGTCCTCGCGGGACGGCGGCTGCTTGGCCTCACTCTCGGGAACCCCCTTTCCTTGGAGCCACAGCGTGGTGGACGCATCGTAAACTCCGAGAGGATTGACCCAGGCCGCCTTCTCACCCTCGCCCCCTTCCTGGAGGGGTATGAGAGCAGGGTCACAGAGGAGGGTGGCCTGGGTTCTGCTGCAGACTGGGATCCCGTCCGTGGCGAGTAACCGCACCCCGCTTTTGGTGAAGTAGCGCTCCGCTCGCTTGATGAGCTGTTTCTTTTCAGTGCCAGAGTCCTCCCAACTTATCCATTGCTTCTTTGGATTAATACCAAGACAGGAGTTCCCTTTCCTTTTGTACCTACAAAATTTAACATAATATATGTTCTGTAGGTTTTAAATCAAAAACAACGAGAAATATCTGAAACATAAAAGCACTTTTTTTTTTTTTTTTTTTAAAGATGAGCTAACAATTTGCCATATTTGCTGGATTATGATCATGTGTTTGCATGGGGAAATATCTGAAACATAAAAGCACTTTTTTTTTTTTTTTTTAAAGATGAGCTAACAATTTGCCATATTTGCTGGATTATGATCATGTGTTTGCATGGGGAAATATCTGAAACATAAAAGCACTTTTTTTTTTTTTTTTTTTTTTTTTAAAGATGAGCTAACAATTTGCCATATTTGCTGGATTATGATCATGTGTTTGCATGGGGAAATATCTGAAACATAAAAGCACTTTTTTTTTTTTTTTTTAAAGATGAGCTAACAATTTGCCATATTTGCTGGATTATGATCATGTGTTTGCATGGGGAAATATCTGAAACATAAAAGCACTTTTTTTTTTTTTAAGTTATCAGGGACCGCCCTCTCAGTTTTTGCTCTGACTCCATCTGCTGGAAGGGGGACATAACCACGGTCTGGACTGATCCTGGTACGTACAGGGAACATGTGTTTGCATGGGGAAAAATGTCATTCCCTGTCTCTATGCATACTGATGGAGATTTATTTTCGTTTATGGACAGTATGTGTAACCATGATCATTGGCACGGCTCCAGTTTCCTGAGCTTTTTTTTTTTAATAAATACCATCCTGTCACAAAAAGCCTTAGCGCCACCCCAAACACCTGTTCAGGGTTAACCCTTTGGACACGTAGAAGGTACTTCCCAAGCACAATGCTTTGGCCCGCCTGCACCTGTGCATGTATGTGCTTCTACACTGGCTATCTGCTGCCCACCAGCTGGGCCTCCGGGCCTGTACTCGGCCTGAACGTTATCCCCTGGTGCTTTCTAAGGACACCCGGATCCCACACAACCAAAGGGTCACCCAGTTCCTAGAAATGCACCTACAGACCAAATACAAAACAACACTGGGACAGAGCTAACAAACTAAAAAGTGTATTAACAGATACTTACAACAGTGAACAGAAAAAAAGATGTACGTTTGCAAACAGCCAATGGGTAAAAGAACAAGTATTTAGACATTTCATTGTACTTAGCTACTGCCTAAAGAAGTTCAGGTTAGGCTGTCCCCACAAGAGCTTGGACAAAGCCTTGGAAAAATCAGATTCCTCTGCACTCCCAGGCAAGATTGAGAACTTTTAGTGAATTCTGGGCTAGTCCCCACTAGAGCTGGTACTGTACAAGCAATGATAGCCCAAAACACTAGTTTTCTGACCACCAACAATGCAGAATGTTACAACATTACACCTTCTCTTGGGGACCGGGGGAGTATGCATTCAAGCCTCACTTAGGGATATATATAGCATAAGAACATAAGAAGTTGCCATACTGGGTCAGACCAAGGGTCCATCAAGCCCAGCATCCTGTTTCCAACAGTGGCTAATCCAGGCTACAAGTACCTGGCAAGTACCCAAACACTAAGTAGATCCCATGCTACTGATGCCAGTAATAGCAGTGGCTATTCCCTAAACCAACTTGATTTATAGCAGTTAATGGACTTCTCCAAGAACTTTTCCAAACCTTTTTTTAAACCCAGCTACACTAACTGCACTAACCACATCCTCTGGCAACAAATTCCAGAGCTTTATTGTGCATTGAGTGAAAAAGAACTTTCTCCAATTAGTTTTAAATGTGCTACTTGCTAACTTCATGGAGTGCCCCCTAATCCTCCTATTATCGAAAAGTGTAAATAACCAATTCACATCTACCCGTTCTAGACCTCTCATGATTTTAAACACCTCTATCATATCCCCCCTCAGATTAACCTGTTTAGTTTTAGCCACCAAAAACTGCAGAGCACAGCAGGCATTAGGCCTCCACCTGCCTGTCAAGTTCAAGGACTGCAAGGGAAAGGCAATCTTAATGGGGCAACAAAAAGGTCTCAGGGCATAATAAGAAACCGGATCAATACACATCCTATGTATGCATCCACTGCAGTATATACAGCACCGTACAAGGCAAACACATCCTATGTATGCATCCACTGCAGTATATACAGCACCGTACAAGGCAAACACATCCTATGTATGCATCCACTGCAGTATATACAGCACCGTACAAGGCAAACACATCCTATGTATGCATCCACTGCAGTATATACAGCACCGTACAAGGCAAACACATCCTATGTATGCATCCACTGCAGTATATACAGCACCGTACAAGGCAAACACATCCTATGTATGCATCCACTGCAGTATATACAGCACCGTACAAGGCAAACACATCCTATGTATGCATCCACTGCAGTATATACAGCACCGTACAAGGCAAACACATCCTATGTATGCATCCACTGCAGTATATACAGCACCGTACAAGGCAAACACATCCTATGTATGCATCCACTGCAGTATATACAGCACCGTACAAGGCAAACACATCCTATGTATGCATCCACTGCAGTATATACAGCACCGTACAAGGCAAACACATCCTATGTATGCATCCACTGCAGTATATACAGCACCGTACAAGGCAAACACATCCTATGTATGCATCCACTGCAGTATATACAGCACCGTACAAGGCAAACACATCCTATGTATGCATCCACTGCAGTATATACAGCACCGTACAAGGCAAACACATCCTATGTATGCATCCACTGCAGTATATACAGCACCGTACAAGGCAAACACATCCTATGTATGCATCCACTGCAGTATATACAGCACCGTACAAGGCAAACACATCCTATGTATGCATCCACTGCAGTATATACAGCACCGTACAAGGCAAACACATCCTATGTATGCATCCACTGCAGTATATACAGCACCGTACAAGGCAAACACATCCTATGTATGCATCCACTGCAGTATATACAGCACCGTACAAGGCAAACACATCCTATGTATGCATCCACTGCAGTATATACAGCACCGTACAAGGCAAACACATCCTATGTATGCATCCACTGCAGTATATACAGCACCGTACAAGGCAAACACATCCTATGTATGCATCCACTGCAGTATATACAGCACCGTACAAGGTAAACAGGTGCATTATCATTTATTTTTAAATTAGCAATTATAAATACGTATCATGCAGGTGAATAAGAGCTCCCTGCCCCAAAGAGCTTCAGACAGAACAGACCAAGAAGTGTTAAATCCTGTACACCTTATATAAAACGATTTAAAAAAACAAAACCAAAACGACACTCCACATCAGAGTGCCAGCGACATCCCCCCCCCCCCCCCCCCCCGCCCTGCTAGGATGTCATCCCAAACCCCTCTGCGCACTTCCAGCCTTCTCATGACTCAGCGCCATCTTTCATTCCTCTTCCTCCTCCAGTGAAGGCCCTGCCCATAGCCTGAGCCTCGGGAAGCAGCACTGAACGGGTCTGGCAGGCTCTCACCCATCTTACCTTGCTATATGTGCTCGGTAGATGGACTTGTACTCCCAGTTTGCAGGATCAGGATTCTTATCAATTCTGAAGGCCTCTCCGGTCACCGACTGAATATCCTCGAGCCAAACCAAGTGCCTTTTAACGGTGTCTGATATTTCAATGCTCTGTCTGGGAAGAAAAGGGATGAAAGCAGGTCTTTTTTGGAAATGCAGTCGGCATTCGTGAAATCATGAATTCTAACACCTCGACACTACAGACGCGCGCTGCACACATACACGTACGCTTCAGAAAGCTTGCAAACAAATGAGCCACGTGAACAGCAGCAGAGGAAGCTGGGGCCACTGGGGCCAGGTCACCAAAGCATTTCCTGCAGGGGAAACAGGCAGGATAGATCTTCTGAACTAGCTGGACACATGGAAAGCATTTCTTTATCAAATAAAATAGCAGAGGAAAACAAACAAAAAAAACCTCTCAATGGCAACTCCAAAAGTCTTCAAATCTCTGGACTCAAAAAAGGATTTAGACACCTCGAATACACTTGCATGGGGAGTTTTTCAGTTCAGATTGCATTTGGTTGGCTCGATGACAAAACCAGTAGACCTGGGTGACTTCCAGCTTCTTCAGGCTTAAATGGGATGGATTTAGCATCACCTTTACCCATGTACCCCCTCCTTCTGCTTCCAGTCCACTGCTAGTCATCCTGTGCAGTATGGGAACCTTAATCTACAACACAACACAATCTCCACCATATTCTTACCCTGGTTTCTGGGCTCCTCTTTCCTGCTCCCCTGCCTTGTCCTTCACAGGCTCTGTCTCCGAGCTCGATTCACTGTTCCTAGAATCTGTCTTCCTCGTCTTTTTTCTCTTGAGATGCTTGTGTTTCTTTTTCTTCTTCTTGCTTGATTTTTTGGTCCCTTCATCTGCAACGCTTTCTTCTGTCACATCGGATCTCAAAGGACTCCTATTTAGGCAATAAAAGAGAAGTCTCATTAGGGTTTCTGAGGGAAATTCAGCTAAGGAAACCTTCTCCCTGATCGCTGGGGAAAGCATGGTGAAACTGCTTCTTACCTGATACATTTCCTTTCCTCTGCACTCAGGCAGGCCAATCCATACCAGTGCGTTATGCACTCCTACCAGCAGATGGAGACAGAGAAAAATGACTTGTTGACATCAATAACATATGGCCCTGCCCCAACATCAGCCTACCAGTATCTCTAGAAAAGCCAAACTGTGGACAAACTGATTATACTTGAAATATGACTATTAACAGTCAACAAAAAACTCATTACTTCCTGCCAACTGGGAAGCACTGAGCTCAGTAAAAATTTAACATCAATTGATCTTAGGGGCTGGTTATTTCACTTACCAGTCCTTCAAACAACTCAAAAGAAGGAATACTCTGCATCATCCCCAAAGGACAAACTAAAACCAAGTAGGCAGCCTAGGGTGGGTTGTGGATTGATTTGCCTTCCTTAGAAGAAAGGAAATTATCAGGTAAGAAGTAATTTCATCTTCCTCTGCACTCAGGCAAGCCAATGCACACCGGTGGTATGAACCAAAGCTATTCCCGAAACGGGTGGGAAAATACTTGCAGTCCTGTCAACACTGCAAGTATGAAAGCCGCGTCCTTTTGAGCCTTAACATCCAAGCGGTAATGCTTGGAGAAAGTATGTAAGGAAGACCATATTGCTGCCCAGTAAATCTCGACAGAAGTCAACAACCACCTACAAGACTGCCTGAGCTCTTTTGGAATGCACCCTGCCCTGTCTAGGCAATGATATGTCTGCATCCACATAGGCAGCCACGATGACCTCTTTAATCCAACAGGCTACCTGCGATGCCAGTTCCCCTTGTTTACCTCCATCATGGAGAACAGTCGATCAGTCTTTCTCAAAGAGCGAATAACCTTCAAATTCTACATCTGATGCCATTTGACATCCAAAGCATGCAACAATCAATAATTCCGCTCATCTCTATCCCTGTCCATTTTGGGCAGGGAAATAGACTGATTCAAATGAAAATCTGATACCACTTTTAGTAAAAAGGAAGGTACAGTCTTAAGGTGTATTGCCCCCGGAGGTATTCGGAGAAACAGCTCATGACAAGAAATAGACTGTAGCTCAGAGAGATATGCCTCGCTGAACAGATCATCACCTGAAAAAACATTTTCAAGGTAAGCAGACGCAAGGAGAGATCACATAACGGCCGAAACGTAGGACCCACCAAAAACCGAAATACTAGATTAAGGTCCCAAAGAGGCATCGGTAGGCTCAAGGGAGGATGTAGATGCTTGACTCTCTTCAAACACTTGGACATATCTGGATGGGAAGACAAGTACCTATCATTGGTCTGCCCCCTATAGCAAGCTATCTGTACTTTCAGAGTGTTTAGGGCCAAGCCCTTAACCAAACATTCCTGTAAAAATTCCAAAATGAGTAGAATCTCAACTTTAAGACTGTGAGAACCTTGCACCCCACACCAGCTCTCGAATACTCTCCAAACCCTAACATAAGCCAGAGACGTAAAAAACTTTCTAGCGCAAAGCAATGTGGAAATCACTGCCAAAGAATAAACCATGCTTCAGTAGCCAAGGCCTCTCAAGGGCCAAACAGTAAGACAAAACCAACCCAGATTGTTGTGCACTATCAGCCCCTGATGTAGCAGATCCTCCCTGAGAGGCAGCCTGAGAGGACCATCCACTAGGAGCTGCTGAAGATCAGCATATCATGGCCTCCGGGGCTAATCCAGAACCACTAGAAGTACGGACTTGTTATGACTCGCAATCTTCTGAATTACCCTGCCAATCACTGGCCAGGGAGAAAGCATATAACACGCCTGCAGCCACATCTGGACGAGAGCATCGATCCCTAGTGCTCTCAGATACCTTCTGTGATTGTAGAACCATGGCACCTTCACATTGTTGGAGCTCACCATTAAGCCCAGTTATGGCCAATCCCAACGAGACACTATGAATTGAAAAGCCTCGTCTGCCAACTCCCACTTCCTGGGTCCAAGACCTGTCTGCTGAGAAAGTCGGCCTGCACATTGTCCTTCCCATCAATGTGGAAGGTGGATATCTCTTGAAGATGTTGTTCTGCCCACACCATGAGAGCATCTTTCTCCACGACACCTGATGGCTTCTGTTTCTGCCCTGATTATTTATGAGGACAACCGTCGTGGCATTGTCCGATATTATTCACACCATTTGATCTGCTTGCTGCTCAGCGAACCTTAAGCGCACCAAGAGAACTGCATGTGCTTTCAAACGATTGATGGTCCACTGTCATTCCTCGACATTCCACCGATGGTGAGCCTCCCAATCGAAGGCTCGCATCTGTCGTGAGCACCAGTCTGGTGTCTCCAAGCACCCTCCTTTCCTGAGGTGGCCCACTTGTAACTACCATTGCAACTGGTTGCCCACTGTTATCGGCAATTGGAGCCTCACTGCGAACTACCTCCAATGCTGCCACCATAGACCACCTGGACCTGCAAAAAAGATCACACCACTGGATGAAAAGCCCTCAAGAACTGGACCTGAGTCACCAACTTCTGAATATGTTTCCCTGGCAGGAACACCCTGCCCCGCTCCATATTGAATCGCATACTGAGGTACACCAGCGACTGAGTCTGCTGTAGACTGCTCTTGGCTAAGTTCACCACCCAGCCTAGCTCCTGAAGCACGGCAAATCACTTTGTGAATCGCCAATTGACTCTCTTCCACACTCTTGACTCAAATCAACCAGTTGTCCAGATACAGATGGACTAGAATGCCCTCCTTGCACAGAGACGCCACTACATCCACCATGACTCTGAAGAAAGTTCTGGGCACAGTAGGCAGACCGAAGGGTAGGGCTTGAAACTAATAATGGTGCCCTAGAACAGCAAAATGTAGGAAACTATGTTCTTGTCGAATAGGAATATATAGACAGCCTTCGTCAGATCGAGAGAAATTCCTCTCTCTGTACTGCCATAATTATAGAGCATAGGGTTTCCATCCTGAAGTGAGTCACAAGCAAATGCTGATTGACTCCCTTCAGATCCAAAATTGGTCGAAAGGAACCCTCTTCCTTCTTGGGAATGACAAAATAAATGGAACAGTGCCCTGTATTTTCTTGTGATCTGGGAACTGGAATTATGGCCTTCAGATCTATCAGCCTTCTCAACATAACCTCCATTGCTACTTTCTTCGCTAAGGAGTTGCATGGGGAAACCATAAATGCATCTGGAGAAATTCAGAGGAATTCTAGAGCACAGCTGTCTCTTACCACCTCCAGGACTCACTGGTCCATCGTAATCTGGGCACACTTGTGATAAAAGCGAGACCACATGCTTAGATAAGTGAGCCCCCACACCTTCACTGAGAAAATCAATATGCTCCAGTCCCAGAGCCCATTTCCTTATGAGGCTTCTTAGGTCAAAAGAACTGAGATCTTCTGAAGGGACAAGACTTTTGAGCAGCTGCTCCTCAGTAAGGATGAAACCAATGGGAATTCCTGAAGCAGGTTTTTGCCCCAAAAGAACGCAACGCCACTTTCCTGTCCTCTGGCAATCGTGGAATTTTGGATTCACCCCATTTATTCAACATCTTCTCCAACTCAGTCCCAAACAGGAGAGAACCCATAAAGGGCAATCTTGTCAAACTTGATTTAGAAATAGTATCCGATGACCAGTTTCGTAGCCACAACAGGCGCCTGGCTACTATCATGGAAGCTATATCTCTAGTGGCCGTATGCACCAAGTCACAGCCAGCATCAGCCAAAAATGCAGCCCCTGGTTCCATCACTGGACCGCTATCAGCTTCTGATCCTTGAGTCTCCTATGAGAGACACAAACCTGATTGAGTCACCAGGCAGCAGCGAGAAGCTATTTGTAAATTCATTGCCATGGCTTCAAACACCCACTTGAGGATAGCCTCAGTCCTCCTGTCCTGTGCATCTTTCAAAGCTGCCCTCCCCCTTCGACTGGGATGGTGGTACACTTAGTAAAAGTGCACACCAAGGCATCAACCTTCGGGAATCACAACTGCTCCCTTGCCTTCGGATTCAAGGGGTACAGACTCAAAGAACGCCCCACCCCCCTTTAAAGCTTGCTTCTGGAGTATTCCAATAAGTCAATTAACTCTTAAATTGGCTCCAGGAGGGGAAAGAAACAGGACGCTTTGTGCAAGATGCCCAAGATGAGATCTTTCTTATGTAATCTCACAGTGTCAACCCCATCTTCTCCAAGCGTTTTCAAAGTTTGAGTCAACAGACCTGACAACTAGTCTTTGCAAAAAAAAAAAAAACAAACAAAAAAAAACGGAGTAGAGTTCTATATAGTTCTAAGTCAGACAGAATTTCTCCCTCTTCAAGAGGTGTGAAATCTGAATCTCCACCAATATCATCCAACAGGTCACGATCAACATTCTTAACATCCCCAGGGTCAGCCTCTCTGCCGTGCCTGCCCAAATTAGATGGCAAGTTGGATGCTGCATGACGTGCCCCCTTCTTACTGGGCTGCTTCGGCTCTGCTGGGCGCCCTTTCAGAAAGGCCCGTAACCACTGGAAAAATTCCACTCAGGTGAAGGAGAATGAATCTATACCAGGGCCTCTAGGCCTGAATATGGCACCCTCCGATCCCTCCCTCCCATCAGAAACAAAGGGGGAGTGGAACTGTCCATAGTAGCGCGTCCTGCACCTCCTCCCTCCGAGTCCTCCATCAGATGAGGGGATGCCCCAAAAGTGGCAAAATCTTTAGGAGACAAATCACCTTGAGCCTCCAGACAATGGTGGCACAGTCGAAGTGAGAGCAATGGCTGAATTGTTCTTATATGGCAAGCAGCACAAAGAGCAAGGTGCTTAGACTTTTTTGTCCCCGGTGCCATTATCCTTTCCACAAGGCTGCTGCATGCACACCAACACGTGCACAGGCATACCCGTGAAATTACGCCCCCAAAACCTAGGTTGCAGGCTCACATACATACGTGCCTGTTCACATACAGCACAGCAGTGTCTTATCGTATTCACTCGTGTATGCACGCATGGGCCTGAGCGCACAGGAAAATACTGCCCGCCGTGGCCTACCACGCAGCTGACTGATTGAGCCTGCGATGCAGGGCCTAGCAAATGCTGCTCAACCCGCCGGCCCATGCCGCCCCCTCTCTCCACTAACTCCCAGAGAAGTGAGAGAGGAAAAGGGTAGGAAACATCGAGGTAGGAAAAGAAGGGGGCCTAACATTTCCCTCCTAGCTCTGTTTTACCTGAGCTCAGCCCTTCCCTAGCTGACAGCACGATTGGGTCACTGTCTACTGGGGGAGAGGGCAAAAGCCTTCACTGCCGAGCTCTCCCTCGTCCCTTTTTAAATCTAGGCCTGGCCAAGCATCGAGACTTAAACCACTCAACTGAAGGAGGGACCAGTCGGGTGTCGCTTCAGGAGCTCAAACTCTGCATCTAATCCTTTTTTTTTTTTTTTTTTACCATGAGCGCTCCCCTCTAGGGAGACGCAGGCCCACCATCTGCTGGAGATGGAGAATACAGGCAGGCTGATTTCGAGGCAGGGCTATATGATGTCAATGAGTCACTTTTTGTCCATCTCCGTCTGCTGGCAGGAGTGCATAAACCCAGAGGTATGGATTGACCTGCCCAAGGGCAGAGGAAGGCTGAATTCTGATTCTTAATAGATCCATCCTTGGCAAACTCTTAAAGAAGGAGGTTAGAATGGAGGGACAAGAAACAAGGAGCTCCCAGACTAACTGAAGCTCACTCTCCAGAGAAGTCATTATATCTTTCTGCCTCGGATTACTTCATTCTAATTAGGTAATGAAATGACAGAAACCTCCCTCTCACCCTCAAAAGATTCAGCCAGTATCCTTCAGCTAAAACCACCGCTGCGACAGTCACTCTCTGCAGCCTTCCGAAGCGAGGGTTTTAAAGCTGAAAGAACTTGGGAGGTCTTTGAACAAGCTGAGGATTTTCTTTAATCTTTCCTTCTGGTAGAAACAATTCAAACACATAAGTAAAAAAAAAAAATATATTTTAGAAATTGGCTCAAGCACATAAAAGGTGAATTTTCAAAAGGCTACATGCGTAAAAATTAGCATGTGCATGTGTAAGCAGCCTCTACTCGCATAGGGGTAGATTTTAAAAGGGACGCACACGCGCGTCCATGTGCGCACATGGATGCAGCTACTTTATAACCTGCGCGTGCTGGCGCACGCATGTTATAAAATGTGATTCCCTCGCTCACATGCGCACCGGATTTTAATGTCCATGCGCACATGTGCAGGTGGGTGACCTCCTCCGCGTTTAAAAGAATCGCACGGCGACGCAATTGGGCCTCCCAGTCCACTCCTTAACCCTACCCCTATCCCTTCCTCCCTCTTCTCCTCCCCTAGCTATCCTCTTTTTTGTTTTTACACTTCCCGGGACAGCATCTAATGGCGCTGTCCCACCCCTCCCCACCCAGACCCCGCTCCCCAGTCCGCCCCCCTTTCTTCAGGCCCGGCGCTTCTGCGCGTCTCAGGAGTTACGCACGTGGCCAGGCCCTTTCTAAAACGTGCTCGGCGCACGCAGTGCCCAGCCACGCAGATAACCCCCCATATTTGCGCTCGCAGGCCTTTTAAAATCGATTTGATATTCTGTTATTTTGTAAGAGTCCAAAAGGCACGCTTATTTTCACTTTCATGCTCACGTATATATGCGCTTTAAAAGGGGGCAGTCTAGGAGCATTTCTGGGCGGGGCCAACAGTTACATGCGCAAGTTGCTATTTTAAAAGACACGCATGTACATTTTCCAACTTATTTGCATATATTTACACCAGCTAATTATCTGGTATGATATTGAATGTGTTTACTATGTAGTACTGACAAGGTGGGAGGTCTGGGTGAAATGGGGGAGTTCAGGGTGAAGAACCAGACGGGTTTTGCTGACCTGGAGGAGGACTGGGCAATCTGGTGGATTAATTGATTAAAACTGGTAACTTCACTCATGCACGTTTATTGTAAAATACACTGATTTACACATAGAAATCCCGACTCACGTAAGTCCTACTTTATTTTCGCACGTAAAATACATGCGTGAATATTTTAAAAATAAGTGGGTAAAGTACATGCTTTCAATGCATTGCATGTATTCGCACATTTGGCCAACATATGCATATTTTATAATATGCGCAGAAGTGATATACACGTTATAAAATACTATGGTAAAACTATGTGCGGCCACATACATTTGTATATGTCACTGCATGCAGTTGTTTGAAAATTATCCTTAAAATAAATATGAAACTAATATAAGAATAAGAGGTGGAAGAACAGGAGGAGTCAAGATGGCGGCATGACAGTAGCATGGCTCTGAGCTGCTCTGTTTCCTTGCCTCTGAAGCCCAGCTTCTCCCCAGCGAGTCTGCTACTGTGCCTCCTGCTATTGGGACGTGACCCCCAATGCTGGGCTCGCGAGAGGAGTGTCAAGCTTTTCCAGGGAAGCATCTTTGAATCCCCTAGATCTCTGCCCACTGCCAACCTCACTCAGAATGGCACTCGCATCTCCGACTGATGATCTCATGGGAGCCGCGTCCGAGGAAGTTGCATCGGGTAGAGTGTTGGCAACAGCGGTAATGCCATCGGAGGATGCGAGTTCTACTCTGGATCTCTGGAATGTTTGTGAATTGATATTTCACCAAGTAGTGAATCTACTACTCTTGTTTCTTTGGTCCCCTTGTTCACCATCTAATTCCAGTGGTTTACAGACTGCAGCTCTAATCCCCAAACCAGCTGTGGTGACTCTGGACTCCATTTGGGAGTTAGTGGCTAAGTCGGGTTCAGAATTTCATGAGTGCTCTATTAAGGTTTCTTCAATATCTTCAAGAGTCTATTTTCTTCCGTTTCGACGCTCTAGTGCTAATGAGGTGCATTCCCCACCTGATTTTGCACACTTGACTGCACTCCTGGAACCTTCCACTTTTGAGATTGTTGAAAGAGCAACACTGTTGGTATGATTTGTTCACGAGCAAGATATTAGTTTAGTTATGTGAGGTTACTTGGAATATGAAGGTAAATTTCATGGGTAGGTTTGTACAAATCTTTCCAGATCTTGCTAAAGTTACTCAAGACAGAAGAAAGGGATTTTTAGCTTTGCATGGGTCTCTTGGAGCATCATTTACGTTACGATATCCTTGGAAATGTATTATTAAACTGAATGCCGATTGCTATATTTTCTTTTTCCCTAAACAACTGTGAGCATTTCTAGATTCTAGGAAACTGCTTTTGCCTTCTTCCCAAAATG
This sequence comes from Rhinatrema bivittatum, assembly GCF_901001135.1. Taxonomy (NCBI): domain Eukaryota; kingdom Metazoa; phylum Chordata; class Amphibia; order Gymnophiona; family Rhinatrematidae; genus Rhinatrema; species Rhinatrema bivittatum. The sequence goes on from NC_042618.1 coordinate 18,335,849, forward strand.
TGAGTCCTAGGTAATTAGGTCCCTTGTATTTTTCAGGAGGCATCTATTCATGTTATGGCAGTTTCCTTTTTTTTTCATGTTTTTCTGGATGATCACCTCAGTTTGTTCTCCTACCCCTTGATATTTTGATTTTGAAATGATGGCTTCTTCTTATTATATTTCTTTGTATTTGTTTCTATGTTTGCTGTACAAAGTACATTTGCTTTGTAATTATTATAAATGAAAACAAATATAAAGTTAAAAAAAATAATACAAGAATAGAATGAGCAATAAATTATATTTCTAAACTGATACGAATGAACATGGGACCATTCAGTTACAGGGATGCCAAGGAAAGTGTCCGTAACATGATCAGGCGCATGCATTATACACGTCATGTGACTCAAATAGAAATGAAAAACTTAACAAAATTAAGCTACAAGAAAGGAAACCACTCAATCTCCTGATTGTCGGCTTAACGTGTTCTATGTAAAAATGAAATGTTCACGCTGCAGCTCAACTTAACCCACATTACCACCCCCAGCACAAATCAATCTGCTAACCAAAAAATTGAGTCAGATAGCAAATGCTGATAAGCGAGTCAATGATTCACTAGCGAAGCTTCCAGTTTCACTGTTCGAACAGCATTTCTGTGTTCAATGATATATTTAAGTTTGTCCAATATAAAATCTTTGAACACAGGCATACAAGTTCATAAACCACTGGGCTGCTGCAATCAGGAGTGACCTGGAATAGTGTATGGAGTTGGTAATGAGGCGCTAAAAACATGTGCACCTGCTATCCAGGATCCAGGATCAAAAAAGAGAACAACATTAGATGAAAAAGAGAAAGTAGACGAGAACAACTTGATCTCATAACCTCTTTTCCTTTTTAAATGTGAACACCAGAGATTGAGTTAATACAGCACGAGAGGTTACTACATTCCAGGGCTTAATCAATTGTGAATGGGCTAAAAAGGGCTTTGCACAAATCATGCCAGACAGAGAAGACTTATTTGAGCTATGCAAAAGATTTGTGCGGTCGGCTTGCAAAGCCCGTGTCTATGCTTGTTTGATTAAAGAAGCAGAATATCCCCTCGGAGAAAACCTTTGTGCCATGAAAGATGCTTGATACTTGCACTTCCAAGTTCTACACAGAAGTGGCAACCAAGAAGTCGACCCACTGGGATGTTACCACGCAATGAACGTGGATGACCACTAGTAGGAACGGTCTTTCCACTACTACATACAGGAAGCCAACTGACAGGAACAATTAATTGCATTACACTAGCCATCATCCATGTTCACTGCGATAACCTTTTGGGCCTCTCTGCCACCTTCCCATACTTTGTATTCCTTTTCTTCTTTTCAACTTTGGGAGCTCTTTAGTATGAGTACTGAATTGGACTCCAAGTCCACCAGTCCCGTCCCTGATCTGAAAAGAAACTAGGACGTGTAAGAGGTGCAGCTGTGAGGCTGCAGACCGGAAGGAAAGCAAACGCAGAGAGAGCGCAGAAGACGGAATTCATAATGAATCAGCATTCTCCTCTAATGTTTATGAAAAACATTTGTAGTCGGTCAGAAGCCCTCATCCTTCCCATCGAAGGATGGCGATACATCTCTGAAAGGGCACACTACCTGGAGAGAAGAGATGGGGCAGATGCAGGGTCCTCAGGCTGCAGGATCCGCCGGTGCAGCGTTTCTGCTTCGGTGCTGTGGAAACTTCGGTTACTCAGCCAGTCCAACTCTGCACCTATCGGGAGAAGCAAGAGAGGGGGAAGGAATGAAAAGGGAGCTTTCTGTCCTCGCTTGCACAGAGAAAACCCTCAATTATTGCCAATGACAGCAGTCCCTGATATTTTCAACAAATCTTCTCACACACACACACACACATATTTAGAAGCTAAAATTCACTTTTGACACCAGTCTGGGGTCTAGGAAAAATGCCACCAAACCACTGTAAACAAAAAGTGAAATGTGGTTGTCCCTGTTAATTTCCTCTCTAAGTCCTGCTAGACCAGTTGAGAATAGCAGAGATGGAGACAGAGGACACCCCTTTTCCAGTGACATTATCGCTTGGTACGTAGACTGGTGCTGCACTGACAACAGTCAGCATTATGATGTGAAAGCAATGGAAACCACCAACTGCCCTAACACACAATTAACTTTAAGAACTAGCAGGGCTCAAGGAAAGAAAATAATCAGGTAAGAATAATTTAACCTTCCTTTCCTTCCTGCCAGACCAGGTCATCACGGTCTGGGACTTACAAAAACAACTCCTTCCCGGGGCAGGCAGAAGGCGAGGCTGTCCTAACAATTCCCACCCCCAAGGCAGCATCTGCCTTGGCCTGTACATCCAGCCGCTAACGCTTGACAAAAGGAATACAAGGATGACCAAGTTTCTGCCCTACACATTTTTTTCTGGGGAGGCTGTTGAGGCCTCTGTCCAGGATGATACCCGCGCCCTTGTAGAGCGAGTCTGTAATGCTGCCAGCAGCTGCTTACCTAAAAGCAAGTAGGCCGAGGTTTTTGCTTCCTTAATCCACCTGGCTAAGGTGGCTTTGGAGGTCACTTCCCCTTTTCGGGTGCCAGCAAACAGAACAAACAGCTTGTCTGTCTCTCTACAAGCATTTGTCACCATCAGATATCTCAGAAGCATGCGACACCCATTTAGTAGGTGCAGACTCTTATCCTTCCCATGACCATTGCTACTGTTGAATGCTGGAAGAGAAAATGGAGCCGGGATTTTCCTTGAGACGCACTTTGCCACAGCAGGCCCCACTCCCTAGGCAACTCCAATTGGGTTCCGTCCAGCAGCCTTACCAGATCTGCAGAGCAAGGTCTCCTCAGCCAATCTGGGGCTACTAGAATGACGACGGTTGGATGGTTCTCTCTCTTTGTTTATTGTCTTGTTTACTAGAGGCTGTGGTGGAAAGACGTACGTAACGCGGGCTGAGCCGTGCCCACAGGCATAGGAGCACACCTATGCAGCTCTGCCCTGTGACTGAAGAATACGTTGGCCTTGGTGCTCGACCATGTCGCCATTAGATTTGTGCCTGGCCGCCCCCAATGTTCCACTATCAATTGAACGCTTCTGGACCCGGTTCCCACTCTTCCGGGTCCAACTTGCTGCTGCCGAGGAAATCTGCTTCGAGGTTTCCCTTCCCTGCTACGTAGGACACGGAAAGGCGGGGGGAGATTCTCCTCGGCTCATTCGAACAGCTGAGCCATTTCTTGTGCTAGCATGAGGGTCCGAGTGCCCCTTGTTTGTTTACATATACCAAGCACTCCCTAACTTTAACTCTTGAATGGCTCTAGAAATATCCAACTCCATAATAGGCTGATTTAAAACACCTAATTGCTCTTCTGACAACTCGGGTCAAAAAAATCCTTAAAAAAATGCTTGCTGATACATAACACTTGGAAAACGTCAACAAGGTACTGCGTTATATCTTCAGTAGCCTCGATACCCGTAATATAGGGGAATGCCTCTTTTTAATTCAGCTAAAAGTATGCATGCTATGGAAGCCCCCGGGTACTTCTAGTTGGGCAGGTAAAGGGTTCTGAAATGATCTCCAGCAAGACTTCCTCTCCCAGTAAAGGGTAATTTAAGCAGACAAATATGGCCTCATACACTCCGGTACTTCACTAACAAGGTATCACATAAACCATAACAGGCAAGGAGCAAGTGAAGAGTAACCAAGCTCTGAAACATTTAGGAAATTAAAAACTAGTTTTCATGACTCGTTCAGGGCTAACAGTCCTCAGGTAGCTTCCATTTTCTAAGACTGGTATTCACATTTGTAATCTTGGCCGGCTTGCATTATTTTTTTAGGCGCTGGGGGGAGGGGGAGCGAGAGGAGCAGTCACTGTGGTGAGAATTAGCTGGGACATTTGATTAGTTCCCGTCTAACCTGGGGTTCCCCCCACCCCAATTACACACACACAACTAGGGCTGCCATCTCTGGCTTCATTTAGTCTCCATAGGCAACTCCAGTCCTTGTAAGTTCTGATTTCCCTAAGAGAAGCAGGATAACATCAGCATGCATGCAGAGGAAAGACCAGGGAAATGAATGGATCTACCTGGAAACCTTACAGTCTTTGTCCAGAAAAAGATTTCTGCTGCCCGAACAGCCCTGGAAGAGAATACTCCTGTTAAAGGAACACCTCAGCCCAGCCTGCAGCTGCTGACCACACAGCACGTCCATCCAGTCTGCCCAGCAAGATTTATTTATTTTCAGGGCTGTAACTACCGCTCCCTGCAGGTTACCACGATTAACACAGGTTCTCCCGGAGTAGACTCTGGTTACTGCACTTTTGGCCAAAAAATGTGCTGCCTTTCAGCCAACTCATTGATATGAGTTAAAGATTCAGTTGGTTGCTGTGACTATTATTATTACAAAGCAGATTCAGGCCAGGATGCCACAGAAATACATGAAAAACCAGAGTCAACGGAAACAGCCTTATCAGAGGAGCGGAAAGAACAAACATCAGAGAGAGGAATGTAAGAGTTTAACATGATTCTACCATTAGCAATCCAGTCCCAAATGTTAGCTGCAGGTACTGGGGATGGCATATCGCTATCAGAATGCACATAGCTCTAGGCACTCTAAGAAGTTTGCCATCTGTAAACCACACCTGAATTCCAACACCAATGGTATTCGTTTGCTCTGGGTTGTGATATCTTCTGGCTCTCCCCCCTGTGTTCCTTCACCCTGCCTGAGCTCACGTGGAAAACACGAACAAGACAGCAACGAAACCTCAGCTCAGGTACAAGGTGTGTTTCTCAGGGAGGGGTGGGCACAATATCTTGGTGCAGGTGGAACGGGGTGAGTGGTTAATCCTAAGGTCCAAATCAATGCTTCCTGTGCAGCGCGTTATTTTGCCAAGTGAAAAATTCAGGAGGTTACTCGAATATAGCTCAAAATGTATGAGGTCTACGTTTTGATTACCTTTTATTATCTGAAGTTCATTTTGTCTGTTGACTCTCGATACAAATTTGACATACAAAGACATAAAAAAAAAGGTCTGGGAACAGTTTGACTTTTCGGGCAGGCAGCACTCAGCTGTGCAGTGTATTACACAATGCCTGCAACACGTGAATACACATTTCCAATCTGCCAGCTAGCTCCAAGCTGTTGGGGGTTGTCGTGTTTTAACTCGTGTAAGAATTCTGGGATTTTCAGTCCTGCATGCTGTACAGCTAAAAGTGGAACAAATTCCAAAATGTTTAGAAATGCTTAAAAATAAAAAAGATTACTGTTCCAAAGGGACCTTAAGTGGCTTCCAGCCAGAGGAGAGGAGAGAACTGCCATGGAATTTATAGCGAAATAGGACGCACAGAGTCAGGTTCTTCTGGATCTCCCTTCTGGTGCCGAGTAAAATATTATATAAAAGTGTATTTATTCATTTCCTTAATACACAGTCTTCTATCCATTATCAAAATAATAAAGCATTCATTACGACAGGGCCTCATACTAAGCACTACCTTTGTTGCTTTACGCATCATCACAGGTCCCAAGCATCCAAATCTTTTCTTTGTTGTTTTTTGGTTTGTTTTTGCAGAGATATCTCAAAACACGGTGTCTGTTGGGACATTTGGGATTATAAGATTTCACATGGCAGCAGCAAGATAAGTCACTTGTGCATAAATTTTAATTTGCAGAAAAACAACAAAAGATATGGATGCTTGGGACCAATGATGCTCCATGAAACAACAAAGGTAGTTATAATACTGGTAGTGCTTAGCATGAGGCCCCTGTCGTGATGAATGCTTTATTTTGATAATTGGTAGAAGACTGTGGGTGTTATCACTGTTGAGTTTGGACATCTTAATAAGAAGCTTTATTTATTTTGTCACATTTCTCAATCGCCTGACCTCTGCTTCGGGCTATTTACAAAATAAGCATCATCAGCAAAATAAAACACCACAAACAAAATCAGAGTGCTTATAAAATGTAGATTGCACAACCATAAAATCATAGAATAAAAAAAAAAAACAAGTAAACTGGTTCGCAGTTAAACCAATCGAGAAGAAATGATATCCCTAACAAGACAGTCAGAAACCGAACCATCCCACTGAGATGCAGATCTCCAGATCCCTTAGCGAGGAACGTTTAATCGTAGGCCATCCAAAAGAAGTAGGCCTTCGAGAGCTGCCTAAACTTCAAGTAAGGTTTTTTCCTAACCTCGTCTCCCTTGACAAGGAATTTCGTAAACTGCAAGCCCACGCGCGAGACCTTTTCCAGCCAGCCTGCATTCTCTGCCAGAAGGCACAAGAAGCCAGCAGCCCTTTCCACACCTGGGGATGTCTGACGGGAGCACCACCGTGCCAGTCTGCTCAAACGACAAACTGGAGCTTGCCCATAAAAAGCCTCGAAACCAAGGCAAGGAATCTTTAACTGTGATCTATAAATAACTGCTAACTGACGGAGCCCGGCAAGCACTGGGGAAAGATGTTTTCTCACACCACACCCAGAGATCAGCCTTGAACTTTTCCAAGAAAGACCCACTAACAGGGACTTACTGCAATCCACTGGGGCCAAAACCAGAGATTGGGCTGGAGCTTGAAACTGTGGATTATACAGGTTTCAAAAGTAAGCACAAGTCACAATTTAAACCAAGCCTTTTTACATACCTAAGAGAGACGGTTTTCAAAATTAAGCTGGGAATCTGAAATCACACTTAGGAGTTGATTTTAAAAGGTGCGCGCGGGCGTAGATTTGCGAGGCCGCTCCGATTTCCTTCTGCCCACCCCCCACCCGCCCCCTCCCTTCCCCTAACCCGCCCCCCAGCCCTATCTAAAACCCCCTCTAACCTTTATCGTAGAAGTTACGCCTGCCTCTGGGCAGGCGTAACTTGCACGCACCAGCTCTCCATCCCCTGGCACACCCCCTGCCCACGGAACGCCCCTTTTTTGCAAGCCCCGGGACATACGTGCATCCCGGGGCTTGCGCACGCCGCCGAGTCTATGCAAGATAGGCTCGGCGCGCGCAGGGGCAGGTTTTCGGGGGTTACATGCGTAACCCTTTTAAAATCTGCCCCTTAGGCTTTTAGCCTGAGATTTCAAATCTAGAGAGCTTCCATTCAAAATTATTTGGAACTGACAACTGAATCCCAACCCTAACCACCATTACCTATATCTTATCTGCAATTCAGTGTCCTTCAGGAAAGTATTACTAGTTCCTACAGGATTGGCAAGGCTATCATCCCAAGCGCAGTAAATCTGTAATTTGCCTGCAAAAGGTTGTGTCTGGAACCCAAAAGATTTTATACTATCCAAAACTGGACACAATATGGGGGACAATAATATGTCCCCTGGGGAGTCCTGCAGTTCAGGAGGCCATGAGAAGATATTTTCATCATCCGTACCACGGACTGTGTCCTGTTTAACACAATCATCTTGAACCACTGGACAATCCTGTCCCTAACATCACTGGCCATAGTTCTAGCCAACAAGAAATCATGGTCAATGGTGTCAAAGGCCAGCTGAGGGCAAAACAATCAGCAAAAATGACCTCCCCCTGTCCAGCCTGAGCCTCAAATCATCCAGCATATTCACCAGAGCTGTCTCAGTACTAAAGCTCGCTCTAAAGCCAGACGGACAAGAGCCCATGACTGATTCTGGGAGAGAAACACCTCAAGCTGCCCCAAACAGACCTTTCCATTAAATTTACCAGAAAAATGGTAAGTTAGGCCCAGGTCTGTGGTCATCTACTGGACCGACATCCAGCAGAGCTTTCTGCAGTAGTGGATTAATTACAGCAAACGTCAAAGATCCTCCTGTAAATAAGAGTTAATAATCCAAGCCAAAGTATTAACAAAAATAGGCCCTAACAATTTAATGCGAGATGATAGGCATGGGTCCAACTAACAGGTGGCTGGCCGAGACTTACTAGAAGGGTAATAATCTCAGACAGATCAGACGAAGACACAGGGTAACGTCCTTATTCTGAAGTTTACGTGGACAGCATAAGCTGATGAATCTCTTGAATTTTTTTTCATTAAAATATACAAAAAGACTGTTCCAGTCTAAGAGAGGCAGAAAAACTTGATTGAACCAGCTCCTTTACTATTGCCACATATCCCTGGCCGTACTCAATTCTAGAGTCATTGGCATCTTCATATACTTTGACATAAGCCTCCTGACTTAGCTTATCAATACAAGGTACACTCACTGGGTAACAAGAACTATTTTCTCTAGGTAATTTCACGTGGTCTAAGACCACGTGAAATAACATCAAGAACAAGTTGAGAATGGAGATTCCACGTGGAGATTTCACGTGAAATAACATCAAGAACAAGTTGAGAATGGAGATTCCAAAGTGAAGCAAGTTTGCCAGGGGTCAGCTATAGAATGAAGACAAGTTGCAATATGTGTTAAATTAGTATTTTATGTACAAAAGAGTTGGAAAATAGGTGTGGGGGTTGGGTATATAAAGATTGTAAGTGGATGCATCCACAGGGAATTCAAGAAACATTTGGTATTGAAGGCATTTTGCAATATTGTATAAGACTCGTTGGAGTCCTACATGCTGACCTCTGTACTTATATCTGCACTTGTATGATTTTAGGGTGTAAATGAGTGTGTGTGTGATTGGATATTTTATGGACACATTTCTAAAAATAACATTGAAAATTGTGATAATAAAGTTGTACACTTTTCTCTTATGATTGGTTGTGTTAGCTTATCAATAGTCATTCCGAGCTCGCACTATCTTGCTTCATTGCTCTTAACTTCTTAACCAGGAGGGTAAGATTTTTTTTTTTTTTAATTTTTTATTTATCAATCTTTTACATATATTAAACAAAGATACACTTTGTAATGTAACTTAAAAGTCATTATTTAAGTAATCTCTAATTAAATCCTCATTAAGGAAGAGAGCCCTTTCCACGTCGGGACCAACGCAATGGAACTTGCTCCCCCCAGAGCTACAGCTAGAACAATGCCCAATCACCTTTAAAAAAAAACTAAAGACCTGGTTGTTTAGCGAAGCCTTTGCCTAACTCTGATGACCATTTGAACCCATTATGCAGCTTTGTTAGTAGATCTTCATCACTAGCGAGCCGCTCTGATTACAGATGATCTAATCAAGCTTTCTTCCTCAATACCCAATCATCTCTTTGTTAATCCCATTTCGTTGGATCCAAGTTTTGTCTTCCTTTGTTTAATGTAATGCATCCTTTTGCAATGGTTATTGTTATAATGTAAACCGAGGTGATTTGTAACTTGTTACATGAACATCGGTATATAAAAGTGCCAAATAAATAAATAAATAAATAAATAAATAATACACTTAGCAAAAGAAAAGAAAATATCATTCTCTTATTTTCCAAACAAGAAACATTGAGGGAGAAAGAATTTACTAAAGAAAAACAGAGGAGCTTCAATGAAAACTAATACAGAAGCAAAATGCTGCATGATTTTTTATATATATATATATATATATATATATATATATATATATATGTGCCCTCTTGTAGGATGGTAAATAACTTAATGACGGTATATAAAAACTTTTAAATAAATAAATAAATGATACCCCAAACCATATTATAATGGTCCACACTATTAATTGGTTACAGGATTTTGTACTCTACTATTAAGGATGTCCCGTAATTGCTCTGGACTGAAGAAAACATAAGTGTTACCAGAGAGCTTCATTGTACACCTACAAGGATAACGGAACTGAAAGTTTGCTCCTAAAGTTATTACTTCCTGACGCATTAATAAGAAAGCTTTGCAAAGTAATCGAGTTGGTCTTGCCAGATCTGGATAGATCCGGACAAGATCTCCAAAGTATGGAACATTTAAATTCTTAAAATAACATCTCATCACATAGCTAAGGTCGTGTTCAGAGAAAAAGGAAACGAACAATATAGCTCTCTCTGTAATCTCCACATTTGAATTTTCAAGATATTCAGTTAAATTTGAAATATCTGCCCTATTAGCTACCGAAATCTGCATTGGACCCAGTCTCTGAGGCAGAAAAAGGATTGATGATGTTTTTATAATAACTATTTGTATTGTAAGGATTGTTTTAATGTATTTTTATGTATGAATGCTGTAGAGATGTATGAATGTAAACCGATGTGAAGGTCCTGGTTCCAAACACCGGCATAGAAAAGTCTATCTATAAATAAATAAATAAATAAATAAAGGGGCAAGATGGCTGCCAGGTGAGAAGCAAGGCAGGAATGCTCTGATTCTAAGGAGTGTCTAGAAAACTTTACCTCTAAAACAATGCCTCACACAAAACGGAAAGCTAGGGTAAGGGAGGTAATATCTTCATCCCCCTTACCCGAATCGAGTTCTTCTTTGTCCAGGCTGTGAACAGTAAGTCGGTGGAGGGAGCCCCTGCTGAGGAAGGCACAGAGCGGGCGCCAAATCAGCTGGCTGACGACATCTCACTGAGTCCTGGTGCACCAAACATCCCACCCCCGCCCTCGGCTGTGGAGGAAGCAGAGCGGGTGATTGTGAATGGCCGAGAGAAGCAGTTAAGCACTGCAGAAATCGGCGGAGCAAGAAGGAAAATAAAATCTGCCGGTGAAAAGATTTACCAGGCTGGATGAAGAATCCTCCTTGGGAGACTCCGTAGGAGCTGCGGAAGATGAAGAAAAACTGCAGGTCGAGATCGGGGACTTATCGGATATGCGGGAAGATCCTTCCAAACAACTCATGGAATCTTTTCCTCAAATTGAGAAGCCCAAGGTAATAACTCTTGACTCACTGTGGGGGGCCTTGAAGGATCTAGAGGCAGAAATAATAAATTTAACTAAAATAACCCTAGAAACGAATCAACATTTTCATAAAATGGATATTTCCCTTAAAGAACAAGAGGTAAAAGTAGAGCAGTTAACCTCCAGAGTGGGAAAACGTGAGGTGAATCAGAATGAAATACTCAGAGTGGAAGATATAAATTTAAAGAAAAATGAAAATCTGGAGAACATGGGGAAATACTCAAACTTACGAATTTTGAACTTTGCTTACTCAGAGATGATATCTCCAATGGAGATGTTTAAAAAGTACCTCACTCAAGTGCTGGGATTACCTAAAGAAATACTCCCTGGGTTTAACCAGATATATTATTTACCAGAAAGAGTGGAAAGGAAAACTGAAAATCAACAAGTTTCCCAGATACAAGATGAGTTGAATTTGTCTCAGTTTTTGGAATTATCCTCTGAGACTATAACAAATAGAAGAACGTTATTTGCTTCTTTCACTTGGACAACGGACAGAGATTTGGTATTTAAGTATTTCATGCGTAATAGGTTAAAAGAGTTTCACGGAGCAAAAGTTTGGATTTATCTTGATCTTTCAAGAACCACACAGGAGAGGAGGAGGACATTTATCTCCATGAAAACTGAAGTAGAAAAAAAAAAAAGAGGTGGAAAATGTATATTTAAATATCCATGCAAATGTATATTAACCTATAAAGATAGTAAGTACATGTTTTTTGAACCATTAGATTTGTATAAGTTTTTGGATGGACATCCACAGGTTGTAACTGATTAAGGTTTGATGCATATATGCAATGTTCACAGCTCTTTCACCGATGAGCTAATGAAGCAGTTGTTTTCCTTTTGAAACCGCTTTTTACACGCCCCAATTACTATGATACCTAAATAATATATTAAGTTAAGAATATATGGAAAGAATAATTTTCTGTATTAAATGTTTCTTTGCCTATTAGGAAGTATATATGGTATGTCAAACCTGTGGTGATGTAATTATTGGAAATGAATAAAAAGAAAATTGAAAACAAATAAATAAATAGATCTACTTTACTGCGGGAACTTGCTCGGAGGGAATCTTTAGGATATCTTGTAAATATCGTTTAAAAGTTATTAAGGGTATTTCACCCAGAATTTTAGGAAAGTTCAGCAGCCTCAAATTTAAATGTCTCAAGAAATTTCAAATAGATTCCAATCTTCTCGAGGAAATCTTGCGGTCACACATAGTTATGACAGAGGAGTCTTGAAGACTTTTTACGTCCTTTCTTAAAGACTGAATGGATTGGGAGTGCTCTTGAAGCACCTGTTGGTGGTTACAGGCTACTGAGTTCAATTTTTTGGCAATAGCTTCTAAACGACAAGACTGTTCCTTAAATGTAGAGGACATACCTGCAATCAAATCCCAGAGGGATTCTAAAGTAACAACCTCTGGTTTTCTTATCTCTGAGGTCATAGAAACATAGAAATGACGGCAGAAGAAGACCAAACAGCCCATCCAGTCTGCCCAGCAAGCTTCGCACTTTTTTTTCCCTCTAATACTTATCTGTTACTCTTGGCTCTTAGTAACATTTTTTATTCTATTTCCCTTCCACCCCGCCATTAATGTAGAGAGCAGTGTTGGAACTGCATCTAAGTGAAATAGCTTAGTTAGGGGTATTAACCACTGCAATAAGCAAGCTACACCCATGCTTATCTGTTTATCCAGACTATGTAATTCAGTCCTTGTTGGTTGTTGCCTGAATAAAGATCCACCTTTCTTCATCCCCCCCCCTGCCGTTAAAGCAGAGAGCTATGCTGGATATGCGTGAAGTGTCAAACTTTCTCCCCTGCTGTTGAAGCAGAGAGCTATGCTGGCTTTGCATTGAAAGTGAAATATCAGTCTTGCTCCCCTGCCGTTGAAGCAGAGAACTATGCTGGATATGCATTGAAAGTGCAGTGTCAGTCTTTCTCTCTTGCCATTGAAGCAGAGAGCTATGCTGGATATGCATTGAACGTGAACTACCAGGCTTATTTGGTTTGGGGTAGTAACCACCATAACAAGCAAGCTACTCCCCGCTTTTTTGTGAATACAAATCCTTTTTTCCACATTTCCTCATTGCTGCTGAAGCTTAGAGCAATGTTGGAGTCGCATTAACCATGTGTATGTTTATTGAATAATGGTATTATCACCAGGTAGTAGCCGTCATTCCCGCGAGCCACCCACTCTTCATTCACTTCCTCTAGACTTTATGGATCCACAGTGTTTATCCCACGCCCCTTTGAAGTCCTTTACAGTAGATTATTCACTCCCACATCTTGCACCGATTCATTCCCCTCCGGTACAAACGGGGAATTTGCTCCACAGATTGCACCTCTCTTCTCGGGAGCCTCGGTCTGCACAACACGCAGGGAGCCAGTTCCTTGTCCAGGCAAACGCCGGCAATACCGGCCGACTGAGGCTGCTCGGTTATGTCATCATCCCACGCCCCAGCAGTGACGATGACGCCTGGAGGAGAAGTCAGAGGAGGTTGCCGTGGATCCTGTGGGCTCAAGGAGATTTCTCCAGGCTCCTCTCCCCATCGCGCCAGTGGGGCTTGATGCCCTGAAGTCCGGGGAAGAGACAGCAAACTTGGATATAAAAGGCTGGTCCGAGGGAACATTGAATTCAGCCGGATAAATTCTAATCTTCCCCTTCCTTTTATGAGGCATAGCTATAATAATAGACGTTTGTAGGAAAGCGAAGAACGGAGCAGCGAGGTTGCCGTCTGCTCAGGCAGCCATCTTTCCCCCCTCGAGATTGTCAGGAGGGTAAGATTTTAAAGAGAAAGCTACTCGGGATTTCTCAGGCACTAATTCATCATACTAGTACTAATTATTTTTAAAGCACTACTCAACATACACAGTCCCGTAGAGATACAGTGGATACTCCAGATGCGGATTGGAGTGTCCCTTCTGCGGAATCCACAAGAAGTAGAGCGATAGTGGATGCCTTCGAGGGGCTCTGCTCAAACAAATGGTAATGGAACCCACGAGGGAGGGTGTGATACTCGACTTAGTGCTCACAAATGGGGATCGCGTCTCTAAATGTCCATGCAGGTGCCCACCTGAGCACTATACCATCTGATAGAAAGGATCACTGCAAGCAAGACAGAACTGAGGAATCGGGTGGGAATGGTGGTTTGACGAACACGTAATGAGCTTGGAGGGGAGAGAAAAATGGGAGATTTCCTCCTCTGTGATTTCAGAAAAGGAAGGGGAGGTAAATGACATGGGGCAGAGGCAGCGGGGAAGAAGAGAATTTGTACACTCAAGCTAAGTATAACTATATAAGCGTATGAGATACTGCATTTTTTTTAAGAAAACAAATGCAGGACTAGGAATGCTCCCTGCTGAGCATATCAAAGGTTGCTTCACTTCCCAGCCAGGTACATTTTACATCATCCTGCCAGAATTTTCACAGATTTCTCTGAAACTTTGGGAATTCTCCAAAAGTCACCAACACCACGACAAGACATGTCTGTGCAAAAAAAGCACCATCTCACACTGATCATCTGCTAGGCCCACTCTGATATTCCACTGCACAGGAATATGTACCTGCTGCAGCTAAAAAAAAAAGGGTTGATACCTTAACTGTACAGTACATGTATTTTTTATGCACACAAAAGGGAAATTGGCTCTTACCTGATAATTTTTGTTCCCATACCTCCACAGATCAGTCCAGACAAGTGGGTTTTGCCTCCCTACCAGCAGATGGAGTCAGAGAAACAAAAAGTTGAGGCACTGCTACATAACAGAGAGTGCCACCTGCAGTCCCCTCAGCATTGACCTGTACCCAAGCCAAGATGTAACCCCAAAACCACTTTCTCGGGCTAACAGGGAAAACTATAGGGTTGGAAACCCCCCAAAACACTCCCAAAAATCCAAACCATGATCAACGACTGCCCAAATACCCTGAAAGGCAAACCAACCTGAACCACCAGTTGGCAAAAAACAGTCTTTCGACAGTGTTGGGATGGGTCTCTGGACTGATCTGTGGTATTACAGGAACGGAAATTAGCAGGTAAGAACCAATTTTCCTTTCCTGAATATACCCAGCTCAGTCCAGGCAAGTGGGATGTACCAAAGCACCCCTGGACTGGGCAGAAACCCGAAAGACCCACATGCAGAACACACTCCCCAAAGAATGCTTCTTCCTGCGCCCTCACATCCATGCGGTAATGTCTGGTGAAAGTACGCAACGAGGACCACACCGCAGCCCTACAAATCTGAGGTAAAAGCAACTGACATTCTGCCCAGGACGTGGCTAGCGATCTTGTGGAGTGCGCCTTCAGCCCCACTGGAACTCGATGATCCTTACAAATATAGGCCATGCAAATAGCTGCTTTCAACCAACGAGAAATGGTAGCCTTAGAGGCCTTCTCTCCCTCCTTCCTGCCCCCAAACAGGACAAAAAGGTCATTAAAGTGATGGAGCTATTTGGCAGCTCCAGATAATGCAACAGAGTTATCCTCACATCAAAAAGATGCAGCTCCCTGCTCCTAGGGGAATCCTTAGACCACTCCAGAAAAGCTGGAAGGTCTACCGATTGATTAACATGAAAGAAGGACACCATCTTAGACCAAAAAGAGGAGACAGTCTGCAAGGAAACCCCATCATGGGAAATCCGCAGAAAGGGATTCTTGCAAGACAGAGCGTGTAACTCCAAAACCTGCCTGGCCAAACAGAAGGCCACCAGGAACACTGCCTTCAGAGTCAAAGGCTCAAACATAACCCCACAAAAAACTCGGAAGAACATAAGATATGCCATATTGGGTCAGACCAAGGGTCCATCAAGCCCAGTATCCTGTTTCCAACAGTGGCCAATCCAAGTTACAAGTACCTGGCAAGTACCCAAACATTAGATGATCATAAGCTACTATTGCTTATTAATTACCATCATAGCAGTTTATGGATTTATCCTAGGAACTTATCCAGACCTTTTTTAAACCCAGTTACACAAACTGCTGTAACCACATCCTCTGGCAATGAATTCCAGAGCTTAGCTATGCACTGAGGGGCATAAATGTACATCCGATTTTATAACATGCGTGCGCTGCCGTGTGCATGTTATAAAATCCAGGGACGGCGCACACAAAGGGGTGCACACTTGTGCACCTTGCGCGTGCCGAGCCCTAGGGGAGCCCCAATGGCTTTCCCCGTTCCCTCCAAGGCCGCTTTCCCCGTTCCTCCAAGGCCACTCCGAAATCGGAGCAGCCTAGGAGGGAACTTTCTTTTCGCTCCTCCCACCTTCCGCTATCTAAACCGCCCCACATCCCTACCTAAATCCCCCCTACCTTTGCTCCAAACTGGGCATAAATTCTGGACCATAAATTGCAAATGCTTGACCTCTTTTAAGAAACAAATCATGCCCGGATGTGAGGCCAAGAACCTCCCTCGCCATTCGCCCCTAAGAGAGCCCAAAGCTGACACCTGAACACGAATGGAACTACAGACGAGACCCTTAGACCAGCCCTGTTGCACAAATTTCAGATGAGAGGAACCTCCACAGATAGGAGAAGCACCTATCTCCAAAGTCACCAAGACTCAAATGCCAAAGTGGCAGGTCAATGAGCCTGGAGAAACGTGGAGATAACCTGCTCTGAATAACCTTCCAGGCGCAGCCGCCACTTCTCAAAAGCGAAGCCGCGAGACAAAAGTGAGCCTCTAGATCTAAAAATATGGGCCCCTGATGCAGCAACTTTGGTAGATGAGTCAGCCAAAGGGATCCGACCACCGTGAGATGCACCAGATCTGCAAACCACGGACACCATAGCCACTCAGGTGCTACCAATACTACAGTAGTGGGATGCGCCTCTATACACCTCAGAATTCGACAGACCAGAGGCCTAGGAGGAAACACGTACAGCAGGATTCCCAACAGCCAAGGGCACACTAGAGCATCCAGGCCCACCGAACCGACCTCTCTTCTGCGACTGAGAAACATCTCTGTCTTTGCGCTGAACCGTGTCGCCATGAGGCCCAGCTGGGGAACAGACCACCAGGTACAAATGCAGTTCCAAGCCTCGTGGGTCAACTCCCATTCCCCCGGATCCAGTTGCTGCCTGCTGAGGAAGTCTGCCTGTACATTTTCCGCCCGTGACATGCAAGGCTGCTCTGCCCTCGACAGGGCGCTCTGCCCACACAAACAAACGCCATGCCTCCAGAGCTACCTCCGGACTATTCATCCCGCCTTGAAAACACACAAACCTGCATCCATGGTGACCACCACGCAGGCCGGGGGTTTCAGGTCCATTCCCTTTATCAGATTGCACCGAGACAGCAGACCTGGATTCTCACAACAGGGCAACGGCAGATGATATTGTCCCGACAATGGGTCCCACCTGGACAATAGAGCGTGCGGCATAGGTCTCATGTGCACAAACGCCCATGGAATCAAATCTAATGAGGATGCCATGGAACTGAGCACTTGAAAGTAATCCCAAGCCGTTGGCAACGTAGGACGAAGCAGGCATGTCACCTATGCCTGCAACCTCCTCACTTGGTCTTCCGACAAGAACACCCTGCCCTTCCTAGTATCGAATAGAGCCCTCAGATACTCCAAGGACTGGGTCAGAACCAGATGGCTTTTTGACATATTTATGACCCAACCTAGTGATTGAAAGGTGTTCATCACCGGTGAAGCTACCTCTACCACTCCTCTTTCTCAGTCTCAGACTACAGGGTTGCACCTCTACCATCTGCTGGAGTCAGAGAAATACTGAGGGGACTGCAGGTGGCACTCTCTGTTATGTAGCAGTACCTCAATGTTTTGTTTCTCTGACTCCATCTGCTGGTAGGGAGGCAAAACCCACTTATCTAGACTGATATGGGTATGTTCAGGAATACTTCTTAGCAAAACTTTATTTTCCCATTTTTTAAAGCTCAAATTCATTTAAAGTTGTATGGCAAACTTCCATCAGCTATACTGGTTGGAGAGACAACTGGATTCTTTTCAGGTTTCGATACCTTGTACTCAATATAGTTAAAAACGGACCAAAAATGGTAATGTACATGGGCTTTCAAAACCATGTCCTTTCTTTAGATTTCCCATCTGAAGAAAGGCAAAATATTATTTTAAAAGCTCAAAGAGGGCAACATCTTTAGATAATTCTTAGGCTGGGCCAGTTAGGGGTTACTACCTGCAACAGCTAAGGCTGGAAGTGGAACCTACACTGCACTGCTGACTTCTCACAGATGGCATTCTGGGAGCTCAAGCATTCCTTGCCTTAGGACCAAGGCCGGACTACAATTCCCAGAGTGCAACAAGATAAAAGTTCGACACCAAGGGCAGGTCCGACCGTCTCATAAGGTAACCACAGTGCAGGACCTGTCTGGGCTGCCCTGCTTTCGGCGTGCGCTGAGACCAAGCCGCTGGGTTTGCCGGGAGTTACCTCTCTTTGCGCCGTCGCCGACGGTTTGAGTATCACCTGCGGACCCCTCAAAGGCCGGGAACAGAGCCATAGCCGCGGCCACCCTCCAACTCCCAACGCTTACGTTCAGCCCATCACCGTCGCAGGGCAAAAAACGTCACTGCCGCTCGCCGGGGATGCCGGGAAATGTAGTCCTGGGCCCCGCCGTGCGAGGCCGCGGTTCACGCCGCTTGGGAAGTCTTCCTGTTGGCGCCGCCTGTAGAGGGCGATCCTAAGGGGGAGTCGGGGGTTGTCTTCCCATTGAGATACCCGAGAGAACAGATCAAAACAAACCTTTATTGCGTCTCTGTACAGTGCTGCGTACCTCTGATATGCACTATAGAAATGCTTAATAATAATAGCTTTTTTTTCCCCCCCCATTAATAGGTGGCGTTCATGGATGTGCGCCTACTGTAACTTATCCTTCTATATTGGTCAATGTCTATAGTGAAAGGACTGGAGGGGGTGGGCTGCTCCATGTTGAGCTGGCACAGGGAGCGGGAACTTTCCCTTTACGCTTTGGTAAAATAAAACTATAGGGGGTTCAATGCAGTAAGCCGGGGGTAAAAACGTACATCCAAACTGGGCGCCTATATTTTTTTAAGCGCACCCAGCTGGGTCTCCTGGGCGTCCAAATGCAGTATCGAAATAAAGTACCGTGCTAAAAAGGAAGCACTAGGAATCAATTGTACATACCTAGTGCGTCCTTGGCATCGGGCACACAGCCACAGGTTAGGAAAATGGACGTTGGTAAATTGAGCATCCGTTTTCCTAAGCGATGATACTAAAAGTAGGAAGAACCACGGAAAGAAGGATTTTTTGTTTTATTAGTGAGCTCTTGAATCATGGCAAGACAACGCCAGCTCTGGGGCTGGCGTTAAATTTGCCATGTTAAAAAGTGCATGTTAGGATATGTGAGTATGTGGGCCCTTGGGCCGAGGTAGAGATGGTACCACCCATGGGGAGGAGCCCCGTGAGCCTCACCGTCGGGAGGCGAGGTCTCAGTTAAGAGGTGTGCAGAGCAACAGGTGCTGGAGAGAGAGAGTGGAAAGGACAGGGCAGTAGAGCTAGAGATGGTGATCCCAAGGAGTGGAGCCACAGGGCATCAGTACAGGGAGCTGACGTCAGTTCTAGCTAGAATGTCCTTAAGAGTCTTTATTAAAGGAGCAGAGTGACACTGCCCGCGGAGCGAGAGGTGAAGCAGAAAGTCACACAGATGCTGAGGTGTTGCAGGTCTGTGCAGTGGGGTATACCCACGGAGGAGTCCTCTGTAGAGATGAACGGTGATGGACCGTAAAGCGGGGTACACCGGTGAGGGAACCTCAATAGCATTGGCACGGCAGTGGTCCACAGAGCAGGGTACACCAATGAGGGTCCTCAGTAGCGTTGGCATGGGAATGGTTCGCAGAGCAGGGTACACCAATGAGGGTCCTCGGTAGCGTTGGTACGGCAATGGTCTGCATAGTGGGGTACTCACAGTAGTAGTGCGAGAGTTCCAGAGGAAGCCCCGGGGAACGGAGCAAGTAGCAGTCCAAGAAGCAAGGCCCTCCAAGGAGCGGATAGCCCGAGACGGGAGGGCCCTCGAGGAGCAGGTACCCGGAACGTCTCTAGTCAAGGAAGCAAGAACTGGAACGCAGGTCCAATGTGAGTGGATTCAGCACTGAGGGATCGCGTTGCCAAGTCATAGACAGGCAGGGCCAGCCGGCTTAAATGTCAAAGAGTATTGAAGTCAACCAGGGGGGACGCCCTCGAGGTTCCCACCATGACGTGAATAAGACTGGCCCAAGGGCGCGCGCGCCTAGGGAACTCCCAGGGCAAGATGGCGGTCGACAGTGTCCATGCCGTGTGGAAGGGCCCGGGAACTAGGGCGTGCAGGCCGGCAGAAGCTGGTGGAGGCTGCCAATCTCCCCAGAGCAGTCGATGCAGGAAGGCATAAGGTGAGCAAGAGCGGTCGCAGCCATCTGCGACCAACGGGCGTAACAGTACCCCCCTTCTTAGGTTCCCTCCCCAGGGGTTTGGGTTTTCTTGAGTGAGAGGCATGAAACTGCTTGATCAGTTCTTTGTCAAGGATATTGACCACAGGCTCCCAACTGTTTTCTTCAGGGCCAAATCCTTCCCAAGATATCAGATATTCCCATCGCCTTCTGCGCTTCCTGACGTCCAGGATGTCCTGTACCTGATACGTAATGTCCTCTTCTGATACCAGCGGTTGGGGTTCAGGTGGTTTCTTGGAGAACTCGGACAAGATGAGAGGCTTTAAAAGTGAGATGTGGAAGGCATTATGAATCTTGAACGATGTGGGCAGGCGGAGACTGTAAGTGACTGGTCCCAGCTGGTGAAGTACGGGAAACGGCCCGATGTATCGAAGGGCGAAGTGGGCTGAAGGCAGTTTCAAGTGAATAAAACGAGTGCTGAGCCACACCTTGTCTCCAGGGTTGAACTGTGGAGCTGCCCGTTGATGGGCGTCATAGAACTTCTTTGACTTCTGAGCGGCTTGCTGTAGAAGTTGTTTGGTGTGGTCCCAAAGTTGGTGTAACTCTTGTGCTGTGGCTTGCACCGCTGGAGAAGATACAGACAGAGGTAGTGGAAGAGGAGGCAGAGGCTGACGTCCATTTTCTACTTGGATGGGTGAAGACCCAGTAGATGTAGACTCGTGGGAGTTTAATGCGAACTCGGCCCAGGGTAGTAAGTCGGACCAGTCATTCTGCCAAGAGTTCACGTATGCCTGAAGAAATTGTTTCAGAGTTCGGTTCGTTCTCTTTGTCTGCCTGTTAGCCTGTGGGTGATAAGCCGATGTAAGGTCCAGGGCGATATCAATTTTTTACATAGTGACCTCCAAAATCTGGCTGTAAATTGTACACCCCGATCCGAGAGGATGTGTTTCTGGAGTCCGTGGAGATGAAAGATGTGGCGAATGAACAATTTCGCCAACTCTGGGGCTGAAGGAAGACCAGGTAGCACCACAAAGTGAGCCATCTTTGAAAATCGATCCACTGTAACCCAAATGGTATTGTTGCCAAAGGAAGCTGGGAGGTCCACAATGAAATCTGTGGCTATATGGGTCCATGGCTCACTGGGTGCAGAAAAGGGTTGTAAGAGATCCCAATGACGGCCTGCCGGAGGCTTCTGACGAGCACAAGTGGTACATGATTCTACATACGCTTGAGCGTCTTTCTTCGTGGTCGGCCACCAGTAGAATCTTTGGAGAGTGGAAAGAGTTCTAGCTTGTCCGGGGTGGCCTACCAACAAGGAGTCATGCGCCCAGTGGAGGATTTTCTTTCGAAGTGGTCGGGGAACCACCGTCTTCCCAGCTGGTACTGTGAGCGTGGTGGAGAGTAGAATTTTAGTTGGGTCAATGATGTGTCATGGAATGTCTGGAACATCTGTGATGAATGAACGAGAGAGTGCATCGACTCGAGTGTTCTTATTGGCTGGACGGTATCGTAGAAGGAAATTGAACCAAGTAAAGAAAAGAGACCAGCGGGCCTGCCTGTGATTGAGGTGTTGTGCATGGTGGAGGCACTCGAGGTTCTTGTGGTCAGTATATACCGTAATCTGGTGCTCTGCTCCCTCGAGCCAGGGACGCCACTCCTCGAAAGCCAGTTTAGTTGCCAGCAATTCCTTTTCCCCGATCCCATAATTACGCTCAGCCGGGGAAAAGCGTCGGGAGAAGAATGAGCATGGGTGCAAGGTGTGATTGGCCGAATGCTGGCTGAGTACTGCGCCATCTCCGACATCAGAAGTGTCAACTTCGACGATGAAGGGTCATCGGGGGTCGGGATGGCGCAAGCATGGTTCTTGTAAGAATGCTTCCTTGAGTTCCTGGAAGGCGGTCATGGCTTCGGGTGACCACTGAGAGGAGTTTTCCCCCTTGCAAGTCATGGCCGTGAGTGGGGCAGTCAGTGTTGAATAGTATTGGATGAACAACCTGTAATAGTTCCTGAAACCAAGAAATCTTCGGAGCGCCTTAAGGCCTGTGTTGAGGCCAATCGCGAATGCTCTTGGTCTTCTGTGGATCCATTTGGAACCCTTGGCTCGAGACCACATAGCCTAGAAATGGAACAGACTCCTGGTCGAAAGAACATTTCTCCAGCTTGGGATATAACTGGTTGTCCCTTAGGCGTTGCAGAACGTTGGCGACGTCCTGGTGGTAGCTCTGGAGGTCTTGAGAAAATACCAGGATGTTATCCAGATAGACCACGACGCAGCTATAGAGCATGTCTCTGAAGATCTCGTTCATCATATTCTGAAACACTGCTGAAGCGTTGCAGAGGCCAAACGGCATTACCAGATTTTCAAAATGGCCGTCACGGGTGTTAAATGCGGTTTTCCATTCATCGCCGTGATGGATCCTGACCAAATTGTAAGCTCCCCTGAGGTCCAATTTAGTAAATGTCTTGGCTCCCTGGAGTCTATCGAAGAGTTCAGAGATTAATGGCAAGAGGTAACAGTCCTTCTGGGTAATCTCGTTTAAACCACGGTAGTCTATGCACAGCCAGAAGGAGCCGTCCTTCTTTCCCACAAAGAAGAACCCTGCTCCAGCAGGAGATTTGGAAGGCAGAATGAAGCCTTTTGCAGGTTCTCTTGTATATATTCGGACATAGCCTTTGTCTCAGTTAATGAAAGTGAGTAAACCCTTCCGCGAGGAGGCTCAGAGCCAGGCAATAACTTTATAGCACACTCAAATGAGCGGTGAGGAGGTAGGGTGTCTGCTGCCTTCTTGGAGAACACATCCAAGAAAGAGGAGTACTGCAGGGGAAGACCCAGGCAAGGCATCGGGGACACGGCCTCCAAGCATCCCCTATGACAGGAGTTACCCCATTGGGACAGTTGTAGAGTGCTCCAATTGAATTGTGGAGTATGTAGTTTTAACCACGGTAATCCAAGGACCACAGGGTGTATAGCCTTGTCCAGTACCAGGAAGGAGATGGTCTCTGTGTGTAGAAATCCCATGCCTAGTCGAATGGGAACCGTGGAGAAAGTAACTTCGCCTGGTAGGGGCTCACCATGAATGGAGGAGAGCAGTAATGGTGTTGGCATACAGACGGTGGGGATCCAAAGGTGTTCCACGAGTTGTCTTAAGATAAAATTTCCACTAGCTCCGGAGTCCACCAACGCCAAGGTGTGGAATTCTTGAGCGTCCGAGTAAATGGAGACAGGCAGAGTTAATGTCGGAGAGGGTGACTTCAGGCTTAGGAGAAGTCCTCCAGCAGAACCTAGGCCTGGGAGTTTCCTGGACAGTGTGGACAGGAGGGTGCTGCATGACCCGGTTGGCCACAATACAGACAGAGGCCCAATCTTTGATGTCTACGCTTCTCTTTTGCAGATAAATGGCCGTGGCCCATTTGCATCGGTTCTTCCTCCTCGGTTCCTTGTGTAGTAGCAGTCTGAGGGAACAATGCGGGGCGGCCGCGTGGAGCACCTGAAGCTGACCTCTTTGATCCTCTGGTCTCATGCGAATGTTCACAAAGATGGCGGTCGATACGACCGGCGAGGTCAATAAGGGAATCCAACACCTCAGGGAGTTCTCTGACTGCTAATTCGTCCTTGATATGCGGGCTCAGGCCTTCGAGGAATATCGCACGCAAACAGCCCAGGTCCCAGTGCAATTCGGAAGAGAGGGCCCTAAACTCGATGATGTAATGCGGAGACCCAGAGTTGGCCCTTCGCCCTGGGTCGTCGAACACAGAGCGAAATAGGCTGAGAAAGCCTGGCAGATAGTGCAGGATCGGATTCGTTCGCTCCCAAAGAGGTGATGCCCAGGCCAATGCCTTTCTATCCAGGAGGGATAAAATATATGTAGTCTTGGAAACTACGTCAGGGAAATATGCAGGTTGTAAAGAAAAGTGCATGTTGCACTGGTTCAAGAAGCCCCTACATAATAGGGGGTCACCTGCGAAATGAGGAGGTGCTGGCAAAGGCACTGTGGGCCGAATTGGTAACGCATGTGAGGCTGGGCTTGACTTGGTAGGTGTCAAAGCGGAGTCCAGCCGATTATTCAATTGGTTTATGGCATTAGCCAAAGTCTCCAGAATTTTTTGTTGTTCTGTAATTCACTGGGCCAGGCCAGGGATGGCCTGGAGTGCCGAGACCTGTGCCGGGTCCATGGACTTGGCAATCTGTTAGGATATGCAAGTATGTGGGCCCTTGGGCCGAAGTGAGAGATGGTACTGCCCACGGGGAGGAGCCCCGTGAGCCTCACCATCAGGAGGTAAGGTCTCAGCTAAGAGATATGCAGGGCAACAAGTGCTGGAGAGAGAGAGAGGAGAGGGCAGTAGAGCTAGAGATGATGACCCCAAGGGGTGGAGCCACAGGGCATCAGTACAGAGAGCTGACGTCAGTTCTAGCTAGAATGTCCTTGGAGTCTTTATTAAAGGAGCAGAGTGACACTGCCCGCGGAGCGGGGAGTGAAGCAGAAAGTCACACAGATGCTGAGGTGTCGCAGGTCTGTGCAGTGGGGTATACCCATGGAGGAGTACTCTGTAGAGATGAACGTTGATGGTCCGTAGAGCAGGGTACACCGGTGAGGAATCCTCAATAGCATTGGTACGGCAGTGGTCCGCAGAGTGGGGTACACCGATGAGGGTCCTCGGTTGCGTTGGCACAGCAGTGGTCTGCAGAGCAGGGTACAACGATGAGGGTCCTCAGTAGCATTGGTAAAGCAATGGTCTGCAGAGCGGGGTACACTGGAGAGGTTGTCGGAAGCGTTGGTACGGCAATGGTCCACAGAGCGGGGTACTCACGGTAGCAGAGCGAGAGTTCCAGAGGAAGCCCCGGGGAACAGAGCAAGTAGCAGTCCAAGAAGCAAGGCCCTCCAAGGAGCGGATAGCCTGAGAAAGGAGGGCCCCTGAGGAGCAGGAACCCGGAACATCTCTAGTCAAGGAAGCAGGAACTGGAATGCAGGTCCAAAGTGAGTGGATTCAGCAATGAGGGAACTCGTTGCCAAGTCATAGGTAGGCAGGGCCAGCCGGCTTAAATGTCCAAGAGTATTGGCGTCATCCAGGCGGGGGGACGCCACCAAGGTTCCCGCCATGATGTGAATAAGACTAGCCCGAGGGCGCGCACACGCGCGCCTAGGTAACTCTCAGGGCAAGATGGCGGTCGGCAGCATCCACGCCGTGCGGAAGGGCCTGGGAACTAGGGCATGCAGGCCGGCGGTAGCTGGCGGAGGCCGCCAATCTCCCCAGAGGAGTTGATGCAGGAAGGCATAAGGTGAGCAAGAGCGGTCGCAGCTGTCTGCGATCGAAGGGCGTAACAGAAGAATTGCTGGACCAGAGGCAGCATGGATTCACCAGGGGAAGGTCCTGTCAGACTAATCTGATTGACTTTTTTATTGGGTGACTAGGGAATTAGATCGAGGAAGAGCGCTCGATGTCATCTACTTGGATTTCAGCAACGCTTTTGATACGGTCCCGCACAGGAGGCTTGTGAATAAAATGAGAATCTTTGGAGTGGTGGCCTGGATTGCAAATTGGTTGACGGACAGAAGACAATGTGTGATGATAAATGGAACTTACTCTGAAGAGAGAGCGGTGTTAAGCGGAGAGCCGCAAGGATCAGTGTTGGGACCGGTCCTGTTCAATATCTTTGTGAGCGATATTGCAGACGGGATAGAAGGTAAGGTTTGTCTTTTTGCGGATGATACTAAGATCTGCAACAGAGTGGATACGCCAGAAGGAGTGGAGAGCATGAGATGGGATTTAAAGAAGCTGGAAGAGTGGTCGAAGATATGGCAGCTGAGATTCAATGCCAAGAAGTGCAGAGTCATGCATATGGGGTGTGGAAATCCGAAAGAACTGTATTTGATGGGGGGTGAAGGGCTGATGTGCACAGAGCAGGAGAGAGACCTTGGGGTGACAGTGTCTAACGATCTAAAGTCGGTGAAATAATGTGACAATGTGACAAGGCGATAGCTAAAGCCAGAAAAATGCTGGGCTGCATAGAGAGAAGAATATCTAGTAAGAGAAAGGAAGTGATTATCCCTTTGTACAGGGCCTTGGTGAGGCCTCACCTGGAGTACTGTGTTCATTTCTGGAGACCGTATCTGCAAAGGGACAGAGACAGCATGGAGGCGGTCCAGAGAAGGGCGACCAAAAAGGTGGAAGGTCTTCATAAAATGACTTATGAGGAGAGATTGAAGAGCCTAAATATGTATACCCTGGAGGAGGGGAGGAGCAGGGGTGATATGATACAGACTTTCAGATACTTGAAAGGTTTTAATGATCCATGGTCAACAACAAACCTTTTCTGTTGGAAAAAAATCAGTAGAACTAGGGGTCATAATTCGAAACTCCAGGGAGGAAGACTCAGAACCAATGTCAGGAAGTATTTCTTCACATAGAGGGTGGTGGATGCCTGGCATGCCCTTCTAGAGGAAGTGGTGAAGAGTAAAACTGTGAAGGATTTCAAAGGGGCATGGGATAAACACTGTGGATTCATAAAGGCTAGAGGATGGGAATGAAGAGAAGAGCCATGGGGTTGGCTTACTGGAATGGAGGCTACTACCTCGTGTTATGGTTATGGTTATTGATGTTTGGGTGGATCCTTGGACACTGTGGCAGCTGACCAAGCCCATGCGGGGCAGTCCCGTGAGGGACCACAGTGTCAGGCTAAACTCCGGACAGACAAACACAGATTGAATCTTTTATTAAACTATATGTGAAACCATCAGAGGTGGCAGTAGTGAGTAGTGGTTGTAGAGCCCGGCTGGGTGCATCTCTGGAACAGCGGATCAGTGGGAGATGCACTGGAACAGCACTGATCCGCTGTTCCAGCGCTGGAACAGCGGATCAGTGCTGTAGTGGAACAGAAACTGAGAGTTACGAGCACACAGTAGAAATAGCATTCAGAGTCCCAAGTAGAATAGGAGAGCTCAGAGACAGGGACAGCAGGCCCTCGTGGAGTGAGTACCTGATCCCTTAGAGCAGAGAGACTCAGTAGCATTGTACTCACTAGCAGTAGCAGAGATTCCACTAGACAAGAGGTCTGGCACCGGAGCAGAGGGCAGGCCCTCGAGGAGCGAGTACCTGGTTCCAGGAGACCTCTGTGATCCTTCTTCACTTCTTCAAGGCACTCTGTTCTTTGTTGGAATCCCCTTGTCTTCATCTGTGGTTCCTGATCCTTTGTCTTCATCTTTGTTCTATGTCCTGGTCTCTCGTCAGTTCCTGTGCCCTCGTCTGTCCTGTCGTCAAGATGTTCCTGTCTTCAGACAGTCCAGTCTCCGGATGTTTCTAGTCCTGATGTCCCTGGTCCAGAAGTACCTGATGTTCCATGCTTCGTGTTCCAGATGTCTCTGATGTCCTCGTTTCCAGAGGTCCCTGATGTCCAGAGGTCCTAGATGTCCAGACGTCCTGGTGTCCAGAGGTACCGGTGTCCTGTAATATCCGTTGTCCTATGTTCCAGTCCTGATCCTGGTGTATACAAGTTCCAAGTCCTGATCCTGATGTCCTTCTTGTCGGCAGCACAAGCCTCCGGAAGACCCTTGCTTTTAATGTTCCGAGTTCTGAGTTCCAAGTTCCGAATCTTGAATCCTGAGTATTGTATCCTGTTCCCATCTTCAGAGTACCTTGTGCCTGCTTCTGTCCTTGACCTAGATCCTGAGCCTTGCCTCGCCCCCCGGACCTCACCTCCAGCTGACCTTCCTGGAAGTAAATCCGTATCGATCCGGTGTCCATTTCCAGTCAGTGGAGTTCTCTTCTGGCTGGATCCTTTTGCGCGTGCTGCTCGAATTCCTCCTTCATCCTGAACCTCAGTCCTGCTCCTGCTCCTGATGTATCTAAGTTCCAAGTGCCCTCGTCTCGTCTAAGTTCCAAGTTCCCTCGTCTTGTCCTAGTTTCAAGTTCCAAGTGTCCTTATCTCGTCCAAGTTCCAAGTGTCCTTGTCTCATCTGAGTTCCAAGTTCCAAGGGTTCTCGCCTCATCTGAGTTCCAGGTTCCAAGCTCCAAGTGTCCTTGCCTGGTCTGAGTTCCAAGTTCCAAGTGTCCTCGCCTTGTCCAAATTCCAAGTATCCTCGACTTGTTCAAGTCTTCAAGCCTCGTCCAAGTCTCGAGTTCCTGTCTTGTTCAACCTCTGTCCATCCTGTCTTGTTCAAGCTCCATCCATCCTGTCGCACCTGCCGTTCCCATGCGGCAGGTCTGAAAGGGCTATCGAGTGGCCAGAGGGCTACCCAAGAGATCAGCATGGCGTTGCTGGGTCTCTCCCGGTGTGGTCAGATGCGGCAGAGGTCAGGGTTACCCCACTCTGCAGACCACTACTGGATCCATGCTGTCTTGTGCCTATTGCCAACATCTACCTCTGGGTTACCCCGTGCTGCGGACCACTGCCAGAGTTACAACGCACAAGCTATATCTGAAGCAAGTACTTTCTGGGTTACCCCGTTCTGCGGACCACTACCGGATTTATGCTGTCTTGTATCAGTTACTCACATCTGCCTCTGGCCTACCCTGCACGGCGGATGACTACCGGAAAATCCATTCCAGGTCTTCTAATTCCAGGACTCAGTTTACAACCCGCTCATCGGGTTTCTCTTTGCTGTATAATAAATATTCTCTGACTTCGGTTTCCATCACTACTGAGACCCTGCCTGTCGTGGCGAGTCCCCACAGGGCTCCTCCCTGTGGGTGGAGTCAGCTCTCTCCACGACCCAAAGGCCCACAAACCAAGTTAAAACATAACAGTAGGGCTCTATAGCAGCCTGTCTTGTTCCATTTTCCTAATAGGAGGTATATTGGTGTCTTAAGGCCTGGTGTAATATTTTCAGTGGTGCCTTTTCTTAGGTAAGGTGGTTACTGTTTGAGTGTTGGAAGTTGGTGCTGTTCTGGTATGGGAGGTTTACTATTTATATAATTTATGTTCAGAGATTACTCTTATTTTTAACTTGTGTCATTCTTAACAATAAGTTATACGGGGCCTTTTTTTACATTTCCACCATAGATTGTAATGAGTAGTGTGTCACACATGTGAGAAACATCTGTCAAATGTGTGCTGACTAAAAAAAGGTTGAGAACCGCTGATTTAGAGGGATAACTTAAATGGCTAAAATGCGACATTAAAAGACTTATCCTGTATTCTAGCCGGATAAGTTGGGGGTGTTTGGGGAGGAGTGGAGATAGCCAGTTAACCTATCCAGTTAACTGTGGTCAAGCCATCAAGCTGTCCTAAAGTTAGCTGGATGTACTTATCCAACTAAGTTTAAGATAACCGGGTATATTCAGCAGTGCCCTTATCCGGCTATCTTACCGAGCTGCTCAGCAGCTGAATATTCACACCCCTTCCCCCCGTGTTGAGTTTGACCGTACAATATTTGAGCTACAGCTTTTTAACTGTGTCTGTAATGATCACCTCGACAGATTATCATAGCAAACAAACAGAGGTGAACAGTTCATCGTATACGATAGTACCCTCTCTTTACTTTCATTCCTGGAAATGTTTTAAACTGTGTTCTTTTTAAGGTGTCATGAAAGGCACTCGGCTGAGTAAAACAAAATTTAGGGAAAAGAAATGGAATATAAATTTCAATCAGCATAATTAATTTTATGAGCTGGATTGTGCAATGATATGACTTGTTAAATTAGATATGGTGTCTCAAGACCTCAGGAGAAGCACTTTTCTTGTAATGAAATGGCCCAGATCAATAAGAATTTGTGCTAAAGGCCACAGGAGACACTTCTGAATCACCATTTTTCTATATGAATGCATACATTTTTTAATAATCTTTAAGATATTTCCAAATTCCTCGAGTTTATACAGGAAGACTACTTTAGATAAGAGATGCCAATTATTAGGGACCGACTGAAGTAAAGGTGGTCTTGGCTCAGAGCAGCATATTGTGACAGGGGTAGTGATTCTCATCCCAGTCCTTAGAACACACCCAGCCAGTCGAGTTTTCAGAATATTCACAATGAATATGCATGAGATAGATCTGCATGCACTGCCACCGTTGTATGCAGTTCTATATCAATGCATCTTCATTGTGGAGATCTTGAAAACCTAACTTACTGGATGTGTCCTGAGGCCGACTGAGCACTACTGATCGGGAACCAGGATTCAGGGAGTCTGCAGGAGCTAGGAGTCCATGAAGCAAGGAGGAACCCGAAACCAGAAGCAAAGTCCAGAGAGCAGAAAACCAGGAGCATAATCTGGAAAACAGGCAGGAACCAGGAGCCAACTCAACAGACAGCGAGGAGCTTGAAGTCCCATATCCTCCTGAGCCAGCAATCTTGACTAGCCGCAGCAGATCTCTCCATTAGGGCTCTGCCTCTCTCGAAACCAATCTTTTTTTTTGGGGGGGGGGGGGGGGGGTTGGAGGAAACGTTGTGTCTCTGTGTCATACTGCTGAGGACTTTACCTCCCTTATGCTCTGGTGGCTCCTCTTCTAAACTCCTGCCTTCTAAATTCTAGCCACCAGTTTAAATCCCAGCAGGCTTACTCCTGATTCATGTTCACATGCAGTGCATGCTTGAAGGTCTAATACATGGGCAGTAGTTAAACAAGATGTTTATAATGGGTCCTATGGGGAGAACAAGTTTACAAAAAAGGGAAGCTGTTTAAAATACAGATAGATTATTATTAACAGGTTAGAAAATCTGCCTCACTGTCACTGACATTTTGTAATTGAATTTTTCTAAGTGCCATACATCAAATTATAGAAGAAATGTAATCTCCAAAATAAGACACTTGTTAACCAAAATCTAATTCACAATGATCTCCCTCCTGCAGTGAGAGTGCCTTATGCCTAAATAAATCCATGATGACACATATTAGAATCTCCAAAGATTGCATTATCATACTCCTGACTCTGGAAGTCCGATTACTTGGACCCTACCCCCCACCTAACCCCACTAATGCTTCTGTGGCCATTTGCAAAGAGAAGACAAAGACATTTGTGCCACCCTCAGAGAGGTGAACCCCATCTAGCCTATAGAAGCCCATGCAGCCAGCGGAGATATCTTTGTGTATGATAATGTGTTCCACTATGGCCCGTACCCAAGATTCCACTTCTTTATTTCATTTTCGCCTGCTCTTTTCGATGCCTTTGCAGGATTTTGCTCCTCTGCACACTAAGGAAGGATAATGTGGTACCAAACCAACACCACCTTCGGACAGAGGGCCTCGATGAACGCTAAGTCCTTTTTGATGCTAATGATGAGGTCAGGGTTTTTGACAGAGGAGAGATCATTACCACCTATAATGCAAGATGATAATGTCCAGAAATTGAAGCTGTGTGGCATATTGAAGGATGGATGGTATTGCTTGGAACCACCTCATAACTCGATTGCCTAGCAAAAACAAATGTTGGCTTTGCTCCATGGTATGTGTTACGCCCGTCAGTCGCAGACAGCTGCAACCACAAGTGCTCGCCTCCTACGTGGCTCTCCTGCCCTCCCTGGGGCTGCTCGCTGCAGGAGCTTGCTTGCAATGCCGCGTTCTGCGGGAATCTCTTCGGCGGAATGGACGCCGCCGCTCCCTGCTCCGACGCTAGGCCCTCCTAGGTGCGAGTGTGCATCACAGGCCCCGTCTATGAAGCCTCTTCAGCGGGAACCTCGGGGGCGTCCCGCTCTGATGACATCATCGGCCTTCCATTTATAAGCACCGACGGTGCCCCCAGCAAACCAACTTGGCAACAAGTTCCATCCTGCACTGAGCTCATGCGGATCCCTGAGACATCGCCTGCTGCCATTCTTTGGACCCTGTCTGGCACCTGCTCCTCAGGGGTGAGTGTGCACCTCATTGAGGACCTGCTCCCCTGGCCTACCCCGCTCCTTGGGCTGGCGCTGCACCTCTTGGGTCCAATCCCATCTTGGCTTCAGCTACAGTGTCTCTTCTGGATCATCGCAGTATCAGTGTGTTCTACGCTTGGCCTCCTCACTCCCTGAGGCTGTGCCTGTACCTTCGTCTGACTGACAGTGCTGCCCGCTCCTCAGGCCGCGCCATTACTTCAGAGAACTACCCTGTCCTACCCCGCTCCTCGGGGTTGGAATCCAACTTCTCCTTGCCTGGCAACTGCCCCGCTCCTCGGGTCAGCTACTGCTTCGTCTCTGGCATCACCTCTGCCCTCAGGGCTTGTACCTGCAACAAGCAGCTAAGGCTGAGACTGGACTCTCCACCAGTGGGTGGCAGCTGCGTCTCCTTGGGGTTGACCTTCCGGAGAACCTCCTTCAGTTTACCATCCTGCGGGGGTTAGTTGCTGGTTCCTGGGATCTCTCCATCGCTCTACCTAGAGCTCCCCACTGTGCCGATAACCCACCTCCTGACGGCGTGGACCTGTGGGGCCCCTCCCCACAGGCTGTAACAACTCGCGCCTCAGGCCAAGGGTCCACAAACACACAAAGCATAACAGTATGCCCATCGGTTCGCCGGCGCTCTTTTCCTTGGCTCTAATGTGTGCCCAATAAATGTATGAGTGACCCAGAATCCTTGTGTCTATGATAAATAAGAACCATGTAAACCGTTGTGATGGCGATACCAAACGACGGTATATAAAACCTGACAAATAAATAATAAATAAATAAAATAAATAAGGTTAAGGTGATCGAGGTAAGAAAGTGTCCCAGTATGCCTCAGCCAATTCTAAGGAGGACTGTTTTATGGGCCGCATGTATGATTTGCATCTGCCAGGACTGCCAGCGCCCTACGGCCTTGATCTATGCCTCGCTTAGCTCACTGCTGCTCGCGGATCATGCCGCACCAGTTCTGAAGGAGCGATTGTGATATTCGTGCGGCTCCTCCCTTATCGCTGCTAACCCTCTACGGAACATACTAACAAACTGGTAACGCGACAATGCAGATCCATCCTGATGTTTTTGTCAGTCCGATGCAATATCAGCGCACTTAAAATGGGCGCTCATGATTAAGCGCTCGCTCTCCTAATGCACGCCAATCCACGTCTCCTGGGCACGTGATTTAATATTCAAATGAGCTGCCACAGTAAAAAGGAGGCACTAGGGGAACTTGTGCATCCCTAGTGCCTCCTCAGCATCGGATGCCCAGGAGAGGTGGCTGTCAGTAGCGAGTTAGGAAATGGACGCTCAATATGAGCGTCTGTTTTCTCCCGCTACCAACATAATATACACCCACAATATACACAGCCCGGACCGTGTACATTATTGGTGTATATTGGGTGCCCAGAAATGTTTTTTTGGCAACTTTTTTTTTTTTTACATGATTCCACTTTCTGTAGGAGGAATCACAGAAAGCAGGAATTTTTGTTTTTATCAATGAGCCCTTGAGCGCGGCAGACCTTTATGCCAGCCCCAGGCTGGTGTAAAATTTGCCACATTACAATGGGCGCATTGGCCACGCAGGAAATGTTTGAATTGCGGGGATTAGGTAATAGCCTCATCTACATTTACTTTACATGTGATGAGCGCTAGTAGCTACGTGCTCGATTGGATGCACGTTTTGGATGCTCTAATCCCCATATTGCATCGGGGGGGTTTGGATGCACATCCAAAACCTGCGTACAATTGCACGTTAAGCCGTACGCTGGCCACAGCGCATGGCATTGCATCGGCCTGAAAATGCGAAAGAGAAAATAGAAAAAAACTGAAAAAGAAAAATATAGAGCCCGAAATTCAAAACAGTACTTAACCAAATAAGTCCTACTTATCCTGCTAAGTGGCACTACTGAATATTCAGCTAGGGTGAGCAGGCACCATTTAGTCAGATATGTCACTTATCCAGCTACGTATTTAACTGGCTATGTCAGGGGCAGAGAATGGGCATAACAAGGAAGAGTTGAGTTAGCCAGATAATTATCCTGCAAACTCTGGTCGGGTCACAGGGCTGTCCTAAATTTAGCCTGACAAACTTATTCGGCTAACTTTAAGACAGCCGGGTATATTCAGCAGCAACTTCCACACAAGTGAATATCCTGGCTAAGTATGCGACAAATGTAACTGCCTAACTTGCCGAGCCTCACAGTGGCTGAATATGAACTCCATAAAAACACGAGACACAAAGGGAAAAAAACAAAGGAAATGCACAAAAGAAACTGGATTTTACAACAAATAACACCGCACATCCAACTCACCTTCTGTTCCAACCTGGGAAGATCAGGAATACCTGTAAAAGGAAAGAAATATAAACGTAAAGATTCAAATTCTTTTACAACACTCTATATCAGCTTAACAAATTTGCTCTAGTACAGATAAAAGAAAAGTAAACTGATACTTATCTGATAGGAAAACATCCAAGTTACAGAACCAGTTCTATACAAATATCTAAATAAAAGAAAAAAAAGAGCGCTTACCATTTTTAAGTGGTTTATTACTTTTGAAAATGTTTTAGTAAATACAATCGTTGCCAGCTTGCTATACTTTGATTAGAAAATAAATCTTAAACTTTGAAATTCTAATAATCTAATTTGATTCCATCTGATTTATTTAAACCCTGCCTTCCTTCTGAACTCCAGAGAGACTACCTGAGTGGCTTCCTGACCCGGTTTCCTTTTTAAGAGAGGGCTTTTTCAAACTGCTGCTCCTGTGAGTTTTCCAGTTAAATGCCAACTTCTGAATATTTCTGCCATTTATCTGGCTAAAATTCAGCCAGATAATGTAGGGGCATTCTGGAAGTGTTCCAGGGCAGCGTAAAGTTAGCTAGATAACTTATCCAGCTCACAGTCAATCTGAATATTATCTGCATAAATGAATATTTGAATCCAGATTTGTTAGTCAAAAATCCCCCAAACTGCACATAGATATTAATCAGCAAAGGTGAGAGGATGACGCCCCAGGGGGACTCCGCAGGCCAAACTCCATAGACATAAAACTGAATTTTAAAAGCCCAACGCATGCCAAAATTAGGGGATGTGCAAATATGTTGGGCTCGTGCATGGCGAGTGGATTTTAAAATCCACATCTCGGAACGTCTAAAAAAGGGGCAGGGCTTGGTCTGGGAGGGTCATGGGTGGTACATGGGTATTTCGGGACTTTCACCAGAAATTTGCACATAAATACTTATGCAATCTGGTGCACACTGAAGCCCCCTGCCGTGTAACTTTATTTCTGCCATGGATGGCGTGTAGGTCCAAATAAAAAAAACAACAAGACATTTCAGAGTGGTTTAAAGGGTCTGGGTTAACTGGGGGATGTACAGGCTATCAAATCTGTGGGTGGGGGGGGGGGGAATTGGAGGACCTAGCTGGTAACTGGGCAAACTGGGAACAAATTGGTAAAACTGGCAAATGCATCAGCATGTGTCCCTTCTAAAATCCCCCCACTTACGTGATAGAAGTGGGATTTGCACACACAGGCATCCCGTGCCCACTTAAAATTCAGCAAACGTATGTCAGCCAGGCTATTTTATAACATGCACACATATATGCATGCATGTTATAAAATAGCCGTGTCTCTTGGTGCGGGCCGACAAACGCGCGCACACCAGTTTAAAATTTACCATCATAGAGTCTACCTGCATTCTCTGCATCATCCGATTCAAAACCAAAAGAAACCACTCTTCTTCCCTTCCTCCACCAGTATCTTAATTAAAATACCAATGGTGTCAATGGTGTTGAAGGCCAAGGAATGATCCAGTAGAACCAGTATAAAATCCCTCTCAGCCAGTCCTTTTCTGAGTTCATCTGCCAGCGCTACCAGTGATGTTTTCATTCCATGGTTTTGTTGAAAGCTAGATCGGCATGGGTGAAAATACTTATTTTCTTCCCAGTCTCCCAACTGAAGAGCTACTGCCCTTCCAATAAGTATGGCCAAATAGAGCAGGCTTGAGATGGGTCTATAGTTGGATCGTACTGAAACATCTAAGTTGACTTTTTTTTTTTTTTTTTTTAATATCAGGCATAGAACAACTTCCTTTAATCTCTCAATCCTTGATTTGAGGAATATATATACTAGGATACTGGAGCTTTTTGGCAATGGCAATTAAACACTCTGAGATTCTACATTTGGAAGAGCTCTTCCTCTCTTTGGTACCAGGTGCCAAGCATGATTTTCCGTATCCCAAATTTGCATGAATTGAGCTCAGAATCTTCAATGGACGAGATTCATTACCTTCCCTTTCTTTCTTTCTGAGCAATTGTTTGTATTATTTAACATGGGTGTTCTGGCTAACCTTTGAAGCAACATCACCTCAATTTCAAACGTACTGTGCAAAGGAATTTGGAAAGCAGCTGTAACTAGGGACATAGCATAGTAATTATTGTAGTAACAGTAATTATTGTAGCTGCATTTGTTTGACAGAAATTAAAGACTAAAATTAGCTATTTCGGGACCAAAGCTCTAATGGCACTATAAGCTGGAGAAGAGGGTGGTCTATAATGATTTCAGCACGGAAACCTTCTACCACTGACATCCCATGCGACCATAGGCAAGTTTTTTTTCTCCCTTTGCCTCTTTTTACCAAACTGTACTTCCTAATAATACAAGGGAAGGAGTGAAGACCACGCACATGTCGGGATTTTCTGGCACCCTTCAACGTTACCCTATTGAAAATTTCCCGAACCTCGTCAGGACCCAGTCACTTTTAATAGGGAAACTTCTGGGGCTGTTATGGTTCTTTCCCCTCCCATGTTTTGAGCCAATGGACGAGTTTAGCAGACATTATCGTGCTTCTGAACAGATTGAAGTACTGCCACGGTGCTTTTGCATGACGCGTTGAAAACCACAAACAAACCATCATCTTTTTCTTCCCTCTCCCCTCTTTTCAGAGGTTGCCATGGAGACAGTGAAAATTCCCTGTGATAATTTTTTTTTTTCCACGTGAGGTGAGCAGGTTCTGGAATCTTCTACCCAGCAAGGTTGCGTGAGCAACATCTTAAAACGGCGTTAAGGGGAAGCTAGATAGCTTCCTCAAAGCAAGGAGAATTAATGGACATTCTGATTTATTACAGCAATGATTAATAAGTAGGGTTGCTATAGAAAATTCAGAAGATAAATGACCCTGGTGGATTTAGTTCTTCATTCAGTCTACAAACTGTGCTACTCCAGGTGACAACCTCTCCATAATTACTGTAGCTGGCATTTTTGCTGGTGTGCTCTTAAATTAATGTGCTTTGGGATGCCCTTGCAACTAGAAATGTTTCCCCTTACTTTTCATTTCCCATCTGAAAAGTGATACGCACAATGCCCTATTTCCCTTCTTCAAACAGAAACTTATTTTGGCCCTCTATCACCGCCACTACCAAATATCTTGGTCTGAATAGTGCATTATGCTGGTGTAGTGAGATCACTAATGAAGAATAAGATGTGGGGTAGATATGCAGGATGCCAAGGGGTAAACATGCAGCTTTCCCTCATCAGTGAGAGCATTTTACAGTACCTCCTGGGTTCTGGGTAGCTTAGCTCTCCTGAATCATAGGTCAATGGCAGGTGTATATCTCCTTCATTAAAGGAATTGCACCCTGGGGGGGGGGGGGTGGAAATGCCAGATTGAGAAATCAGATTGACCTTAATCCACTCCCCACAGGAGCTCTGCACCAGCCAGAAAGGAATGAATTGTTCCTTGGACAACAGGATGTGGTAACGGAAATAAATGGTATTCCATACATCCGTGCTGAACTGCTCGATAAAGACCTTAAGTTCCGAGGAACACAATTCATCCTTCAACTGTCCTTGTTCAATTAGATGCCAGGCAAAGTGAAAAATTACATTACATTAGCGTGAGGAAAAGGTGAAAACATAAGAAATCCATTGCATGAATTTGCCTGGGTTATACTGTCCCCTTCAATATTTCCATAGATTGTTGCACATTATCAAGGCATAAATCAATATCTGAAAGATGTCCTAAGTGTTGGGAACATGGTGCAGTAGCTAGAAGTAGGCTTCCTTTAACATTTTTCTCTCTAATTCTAATTCATAACTACAACTGCCAAAGGAAGCACAAAAAGACAACCGCATGCCAGAAATTCTAAACACGTCCAAGAGTTCTCAAGTCAAGACTTCCTGTAACTGAGCAGAGGTCTGGTGTATGCGTTAGTCCTGGAAAAAAAAAACCCAGAACTCTTTCATTGGTCTAAAATAATAATTACTCCAAGATGTTGTGCATAGCATCTAAAGAAGGGACCTCTGTAGTCTCAAAGTTCGTGCACAGTGACATTTTTGGACAATTCTTATCTAGGTCCAACAAGATCACAAGGTGTGAAGAGTTCAGTCTTGTTTCATGCAGTCCATAGTAGGACCCTACTTTCTTTCCTGTTTCTTCTGCAGCGCCAACACAAGCCTCATTTGTTTCTTATTACTAAACATATAAAACTGAATGTAGACTCCCACTGGCATATTTGATTTTAATCACAATCTGCAGCTTTTTTAAATCTTCCTCCTGGGAGAAGATGTTAGCATTCTCGTGGGCTGCCCCCGTGAGCCGGCTCACTCACCTGGTGTTAGAAGAGACTGCACAACATGAGGTACAAGAGATCCTGAGCTCATTTATACAGTGAGATAAGCTAGACTACCTCATTGCTTGGAAACCCTTCGGAGCAGAGGAGAATTTGTGGGAGTCTCCCAATAACCTCAAAGCTCTGCTCCTTGTAAAAGAGTTCCACAGGCAATTCCCCTCCAAAACCAGAGCCTTGGACCCTGAAGAGAGGGCTTAAGAGGGAGGTAGTATTATGTTTGCCGACTCGCGGGCTGCCCCCGCAAGCAGACTCACTCACCTGGCACCATCAGTCCCGCTAGCACCATGACCTGCCTCGTGGCCAGGACGCCACCACCGTCATCCACTGATGCCTTCCCTCTAGGCTCGTGCCACAGCATACACCAGCCTATGTAGGCCCCATGGCGAGAACCGCTCTCCTAAGCACACCCTGAAGAAATCACGCAGCCAGGTATTTAAACCCTGGCCGTGAAACAAAGAAAAACCTCAGCAATGGGTCGTCTACCGTAGGTAGTGTTAGTTGCTGCGTGCCTGCCTGAGCCTGCCTTTGTCTCTACGAGCCTGCCTGATCCAGCCTTCCCTGCCTGCCTTGTCTCTCCGGTCTTGCTTGACCGCCTCATCTCTCCAGCCTTGCCTGCCCACCTCGTCCCTCCTAGCCCCACCTTTCCTTGGACTGACTCTCAGATTGACCACAGCCTGGACTTCAACCATTCTTGTCTGCCGCCTGCCTTTCGCCACAGCCTGAACGTAGACCATTCTCGCCTGCCGCTCACCTCTGACCTCAGCCCAAAGCACGTGCATCCCTGACTGCTGCCTACTTCTGACCCTAGCCACAACTAGGACTTGTCCCCGTTCTATTCTCCATGAGACTAACGCCTAAGTCCTGATAGCCCCTGGAACCTAAGGGCTCAACCTAAGGGGAAATGAGCTGGTGCAGGTGAAGCCCTAGACCAATGTTCACCAGCCTAGTCCTGCCTGCTGTCAGGGAGGACCACAGCATCAAGGGTCCACAATCCTTACAGAAGAAATCAGAACCTAACAGTGATGGCAAAAAAAAATAAAATAGTTAACAGAATTCAAGAAGGCTTGAGAGAAGCACAGCGGAGTTTTTGCTGTGAAGGGGAAAGCCAGAGATTGACTGGGGTCTATGGCGCTGCTACAGGAAGCAAACCGGGCACACTAGATGGGCCTGCTGGTCTTTATCTGCCATCAGACTCTAGGAGGTCCATATTCAAAAGCATGTAGCTGGCTAACTCAGAAGCTGGGCACTTATCCAGCTAAATTGTAGCCGCCTAATAAGTTAGGAAGCTAGAATTTAGCTGACTAAATTAGGGGTGTTTTGAGGGCGTAACGGGGAGGAGTTGAGTTAGCCGGCTAGGTTAACCGGCTAACTACAATATTCAGAGTTAGCCGGATGACTTAGCTGGCTAAGTCTGGTCGGGCCAAAGAGCTGTCCTAAAGTTAGACGGCTAGAGTTAGCCTCCTAACTTTAAGATAGCCAGCTATAATCAATAGTGTGGTTTCACTATTGAATCTACCTCCAGAGTTAGCTAGATATGTTTATTCAGCTAACTTTGGGGCCGATTCAGTAAAGTCCGTGGGAGAGCGGGCGAACGCCTGCTCTCCCGGCACGTGCACAGGCCACTCGCCTGTGCGATTCAGTATTTAAATGAGGCTCATGCCTTACTACCCTAGCACCTCCTTTTGTCCCGGAGCGGTGGCTGTCAGCGGGTTTGACAGCCGAAGCTCAATTTTGCTGAATTCGGTTCTCGAGCCTGCTGACAGCCACGGGCTCGGAAACTGGACGCTGGCAAAATTAAGTGTCCAGTTTTCAACCCGACAGCCACTGGCCCATTTAAAAAAAATGTTTTCTTTTTTTTTTTTACCCTTCGGGACTTCCAACTTAATATCGCAATGATATTAAGTCAGAGGATGCACAGAAAAGCAGTTTTTACTGCTTTTCTGTGCACTTTCCTGGTGCCGGAAGAAATTAGCGCCGACCTTTGGGTAGGCGCTAATTTCTTAAAGTAAAATGCACGGCTTGGCTGCACATTTTACTTACTGAATCACGCAGGAATAACTAATAGGGCCATCAACATGCATTTGCATGTTGAGGGCGCTATTAGGTTCGGCAGGTTGGATGCACGTTTTCCGCCCCTTATTGAATAAGTACTGTATCGGCCCTTTTGGTAGCCAGACTATGTCTGAATATGGACTGCTGGGTTTCTGTAATGGCGCAATGCTGAAGATCTCAGTTTTGTGCTCTCCTGTGCAAACTGTTATTAAACATGAATAGGAAATGCAGATTCAATCATATTCTACATTTCCTTAGGTCAGTTAAACAGGACATGTGCATTTCCAGAAAAACATGAGAACATTTGATTCTGAGTTGTTCATATCCCAGCAAATGAAGAGTTAGGTTTGGGCTTGATTCACCCAATGGGAGAGCAGAAGGGAGACCGTGGCAAAAAGCTATTTCAGTAGAGCCGGAGACTGAAAAGGATGCGGAGCTGAAATTGTGCAGGAGCCCAAATAATGTTGAATCAGGCGAGAGTGAGCATCCGAGGCCGCAGAACACTTTACAAGCCTCATTTCCCTGTGCGTGAGCCTTCTTTCAGACTCCATTCCAGGGGAACTGGGTACAGTGAAAGGAAAGATGATGGCATAGGCCGGCTCCCATGATTTCCCCCAGGAGTTAGAGAAATTAAAAAAAAAAAAAAAAGAAAGAATGGGAGGCCTCCCGAACTTACCACTGCCTAAGGAAGAGTAAATCTTTCCTGAGGAAAGGTCTCAGGAAACAAAACAAAAACTGCATATTTATGAGGGTTCTTAAGCCTGTAGGGTCTAGAAGAGGAAAACAGTCAACGGGGCCCGGAGTAAACCCTTTGGATCTCTAAAAGCAAGAAGTCGGAAATGAAGAAAAGCGAGCAGGGGTGTAGCTTGCTGGTGCATCAGTTACTAAGCCTTGATGCTTTCCATGCAACTGCAGCATTGCTTCCTGTTTAGACGGCGCTAGAGGGCGGAAATGAGAAAAGCATGCAAAAGGGTAACTTGCTGGTGTGGCAGTTTCTTCCCTTATCAGATTCTCCCTGCTCAGACGGCAGGGGGGGGGGGGGATGAGGAATTGGATTCAGTCAACAACCGACGGCCCCGACTTCCACGGTCTGGGATACTGATGCATGAACACAAGGGAAAAAGCACAGGCCTGCTTCTACATCCAGGTCCTGAAGGAAATGAAGAAAGCGTGCATGGGGGTAACTCGCTGGTGCGGCAGTTACTTCCCTTAGCAGAAGGCATGGAGATTACTTCCCTTAACCACTAAGCCTTGATGCTTTTAATGCGACTGAAACACTGCTTCCTTCTTCGATGGCGGGGGAGAAAAGGGAACTAAATTCAAACAACAACCAAGAGGGCCCTGACTTCTACGGTCTGAGGTACTGATATGCAGATATAAGGAAAAAACACGGACTGCTTCTAGGTGAAGTCCATAAGCAAAGCACACCAAGCAGCACAGTCTGAATTTTCAAGAAAGCTCATTACCCAGCAAAAAATGTTGCTTGCTGCAATTGTTATGGATTATCGTAAAACTTGGGGAGAATTGCATGGAGTGGCAGTGACTACCCTTAAGAGAAACATAGAAGTAACCTGCACGGAGCGGCAGTTACTACCATAAGAAGCTTGCCGGGCAGACTGGATGGACCATTTGGCTCTTTTCTATGTTACTATGTTATGTTCCATCTGATCTGAGTATCAGAATAATTGGACTTGCCCAAGTCCTCCTTGTCCTTGACTCCTCCACCCACATCTAGGGCTGCAACTCTAGCTGCTTCTAGCACTTTACTCCCTCTGCCAAACTACTCTCCTCAGTTCAATACTTACAGAATGTGAGTCAATGTTTCTCCATCCTAGAATAGCAAAAAATCTCTGAATTTCTCTATTTTAGGAGCTGTACCTGTCACCTTGGTTGCTCTCTGTGGCTTTTCCCCATGTACACCTCCTCCAGGTTGTCCATCTCAGAAAGTTGTGGGCCTAGGATCCATTCTCTCTTCTTCCTCCTCCGTGATTA
The DNA here is from genome assembly GCF_901001135.1 of Rhinatrema bivittatum. Classification (NCBI taxonomy): domain Eukaryota; kingdom Metazoa; phylum Chordata; class Amphibia; order Gymnophiona; family Rhinatrematidae; genus Rhinatrema; species Rhinatrema bivittatum. Next base: position 18,378,379 of record NC_042618.1, read on the forward strand.
ACAAGATGTACCAGGTAATCCGTGGCATCAGCATATTCACATAATGCATTTGTGTACATCAAAGCTGAGTGGAGCAGCTTACCTTGTATTTAACGGCACCCAGTCACCGTTTCTTACATTTCAGGAATAACTTGTTGGCGCCAGTGGGAATTAATACCAGGATCCTCTTTCCTTACATGCAATCTCATGCTTTGGCTCCCTTGTTATATTGTTCTTTATGTGTGATTTGGTCCTTCCTCAAGTTTTCCTGGACCAATCGACCTGACCAGTCCAGTGTAAACTCTATTATACTTAGCTAAAATAAAAAATGTCCTCAGTAAATCCACTTGAGTTGTACAGTAAGTGCATATCAGAGATGGGATATATTTTTCAGATGAGATGCCTAATATCTAGAATAAGCAGATTGATGGATAAGAACATAAGAAGTTGCCATACTGGGTCAGACCGAGGGTAACGAATTCCAGGGCTTAATTTTACATTGAATGAAAAATAATTTTCTCCGATTTGTTTTCAATGTGCTACTTGCAAACTTCATGGAGTGCCCCCCAGTCCTTCTATTATCTGAAAACTTAAATAACCATTTCACATTTACGCATTCTAGACCTCTCATGATTTTAAAGACCTCAATCATATCCCACCTCAGCCATCTCTTCTCTGAGGTAAACACCCCTAACCTCTTCAGCCTTACCTCATAGGGGAGCTGTTCCATCCCCTTTATCATTTTGGTCGCCCTTCTCTGTACCTTCTCCAGTGCAACTACATCTTTTTTGAGATGCAACGACCAGGATTGCACTCTTCTTATGTTCCCTTCCTAATAATTCCTAACATTTTGTTTGCTTTTTTGACTGCTGCAGCACACTGAGCCGACGTTTTCAAAGTATTATCCACTATGACGCCTAGATCATTTTCCTGGGTGGTAACTCCTAATAGGGAACCTAACATCGTGTAACTACAGCAAGGGTTATTATTACCTATATGCATCACTTTGCACTTGTCCACATTAAATTTCATCTGCCATTTGGACACCCAGTTTTCCAGTCTCACAAGGTCTTCCTGCAATTTATCACAATCTGCTTGTGATTTAACTACTCTGCATAATTTTGTATCATCTACGAATGTTATCACTTCACTCATCATATCCCTTTCCAGATCATTTATAAACATACTGAAATGCCAGTGTCAGTGGTACATCCTTCATTGTCTGCTGGGAATTGTGCCTCTTAAATGCCAGTAGCTTGCCCATAAGTGTCACCTTCAGCATGACTTTGCCACCTCTAGATTCAGCACTCTTTTCTAACATCATAATGCTGCGCATTATAGCTAAGTCCCTGCTTTATCAACATTTTTCTCTCGTTCATTGCTCATAGGAAAAATTATTTCTGAAAGATGAGTAACTTTTCCTGGAGATCATTCTTTTCAAGCTTTGATCTCATCCAACTTTATTATGGAAATAACGTCCTTATTTTACCTCCGTCATTGTCATCGCAGAGCAACAAACCAGAAGGCCACAGATTATGTAGCTGCTGTGGTGTTTTGAAGGAGTTAAGATTTTTTTTAATATTTATAAAAATTAAAAATACGTCAGCAACATCATTTCCTTGATCTCACCTTCTTTAGTGTCTCTAAAGAGAAACAGACACACATTAGCAAGAAATAGAAATGTTTATTCACGCTGTTTTTCATACAAGCAGGCGCTCAGATCATCAATGGATGTTGCAGTTTTAATATCCATGCAGTCACCTCTGGAGTGGAGAGACTAACAGCACATCTCTGGCCTGTAAGGACATGGTCTTTTCATGAGCATTATGAAAAACTGAGGCATGGAGAGATGACCTGCTTTAGAGCAGAGCGATCCGACATTGGAGTGGATTTAAAAACACATAACCAATGATTTCTCACTATGTCCCACCTCATCATACCAGGAGAAAAGAAATGTAGGGCAGTACAAATGAATCGTGATGCATTAGAGTTTTCATTCTCAAAAGATCTTCCTTTCAAAAAATGGTGCTGCTTCTCTGGGAAGGAACAGCAGAACATAGAACAGAAAAACTAGTCGGAGTCTGCTTCAGAATGAGAGGCAACAAAACTGTTTATACATACCAGGCTCCCAAATTCTTAGAAGCTGGAAAAAGACAGTTCTGAATCTGATGTGACACTCATCAGACGTGGCACTTGAATCTGGACAATGAATTCCAAAATCAGGATGAGCTGGTGAGCTGTTATTGTGCAACCTGCACACAATAAATACAAGTAAACCGGCCTTGTACTTTGTAATTTAATAGAGACATGGGTATTTACTAAAGGCTTTATCAAAGATCTTTGAGAAATAAGATCCTAATATTATATATTCAGCTACTGTGTACCTTGGCATCTTAAATATGAAATTCCCTTATTCTGGCTAATTTACCAAATGTAATTAGCCAACAATGTGGACCTAACCTTCAGAGAGATGGAGTCATGTTCTTATGGAACAAAATGTAAACACAATACACTCTCGGTAATTAAAAAATGCTTTTGGATTGGTAGTAGCACCTTAGCTCCAAAAGATGGCAGTCCTGCATACGAATCCACCATTTAACCACCTGCAGTGTGATAAACATTAAAGTGAATACATTGGTCAATGAAAGAGCTATGAAGCTTCTCCATGCATGCACTTAATTGGGAAAATCTTAGTCAGCTCAGAAGGTTTGCTCACTCTCTTATTTATTAGATCCCTTCCAGAACACTGTTTAGGGTTCATGACTGCTGATTTCCTATCATATGCTCCTCATGGGCTTTTGTTTGCCTGATTTCTCTTCTCTCCCTTTCAATGTTGGGGATTGGGAATATAACGTGCTTGTGGAAATTTCCTCTTGATGTATGTGAGAATAAATTTGTAATTTTTTACATTTTTACCAATTTTTTTAGATTCTTAGATGAACAATGTGCCTTGCGCCCGCAGGACTGGGTCTAGCTGAAAACCAGCGACCTATTTTTTATATAATCACTATGGGGCAGATTTTCAAAGGGTTACGCGCGTAACCCCCGTAAAGCTGCCCCTGCCTGCCCCCGCGCGCAAGCCCAGGGACGCGCCTATGTCCCGGGGCTTCAAAAAAGGGGTGGGTATGGGGGGACGTGGCGGGGGTACGGGGGCGGGTACGGGGGGCGTGGCGGAAGTCCGGGGGCGTGGGGGTGGTCCGGGGGGCGGTCCCAAGTCCTCCTGTACTGTGGCCTGTGCTGGGGGCTGGAGAGCCGGCGCACGCAAGTTACTACAATAAAGGTTAGGAGGGGGTTTTAGATAGGGCTGGGGGGGGGCGGGTTAAATAAGGGAAGGGAGGACAATGTGTGGGGGGGGAGGGAACGGAGGAAGGCTGTACGGCGCGGTGCAAGTTGCACAATTGTGCACCCCCTTGCGCGTGCTGACCCTGGATTTTATAACATGCGCGCGGCAGCGCGCGCATGTTATAAAATTGGGCGTAGATTTGTTGGCGCCGGGTTGCGCCAACAAATCCACGCCCACACGCAGGTTTAAAGATCTGCCCCAAAACGTATAGGTAAAATGGTTTCAGCCATCTGATTGGCTGCGTGCAGCATGTGACTGCCAGGATAGCTGGCAGCAAGAGAACCCAGCCGTTAACAATTCAACCAGTGCCGGAGCAGCTGTCTCAGCCTCTGATGCCTTCGCAGTCCAAGTGAAGCAGTCAGTTGTATCTGCTTACAACACATTTGTATTTCTTGAGGGGTGGGGGGAGGCAGCGAATACTTTTCAAAAAATGACACAGATCCGTAAATTACTAGCATGTGTAGCGTTACCCTAGGTGTGGTTCTAGCTGACTGTTTTATCTCCGGTTTATATATAGCATTTCCTGTTTTGTCTTTTTTTTTCTGTAATAATATGTTATTCGAGTCAACCATGTTACAGCCTATCCAGCATCAAATCAACTACTAATTATTTTTTGTATTTTCTTTTCACGTCCCATACGTAATGGTTTTTAATGGGACCTGAAGTTACCAAAGAGACTTTCTTTCTTTTTTTTTTATTGAAATTTCAATTTCAGAATACATTGAAAACAAATGTTAACAGAAAATAATAGAAATATAGCTTACAGCATCATAATTTGTAAGAATTAAATTAAAGACAATATTATAGGAATATTTAGGAGAACCAAATACTAAGCGGAATCATAGGCAAATAATATTCATCATAATATTAAGGCTGTAACACCATATCACGCAGCAGATATTACATTAACCAACACCTTTTGCAGCTTTTAGGAGTGTGAGTCTAAGTATACACGTAGTTGTTCTGAATCTGAGAAAATATATCTATCATTTTGATATATTAAAATACACCTACAAGGAAACCTTAGGTAAAATTTGGCACCTCTAGAAAGCACCTCATTTTTCATCGACAGAAATAATTTTCTTTTCTCCTGTATTCTTTTAGTAATGTCCGGAAAAACTCTTATTTGAGCTCCAGAAAAAAAGCTGTAGATGTGTCCTAAAAGACTTTCTCAATATGTTATCTCTGTCCATAGCCTGCATAAAAGTCACAAGCAAAGTAGCTCTTAACTCAATTTTAGCTTCATAGGATTTTTCCAAAAAATCAGTAAGATTGTCAAAGGCAATATTATCCTGTTCCTCTTGCTGCAAATTTATTTCCTTTCCAGGAAGGTAATATATCTTGGAAATCTCTGGGATATTTGTTTCTAAGAAGTCCAAAATATTAATTAAATAGCTTTTTAAAAGATCTTTTGGATTCGCCCATTTTGTCTTCGGAAAATTCAGAAATCTAAGATTGTTTCTTCTTATCTCATCTTCTAAGAAATCCATCCTCTTCATTGCCATATTCTCTGATTTTATTAAATTAGTTTGCACTGCTTTTATATCCTTAATTTCTATTTTCACTTTATTCAAAGATTTCTCAACCACTTGGACTTTATTTTCCAGAATTTGTGTTCCCTCCATATTGCGTTTTACAGCCCTTGTTAAATCAATTTATCGCCGTACTCATCTTTGTCAACGCCTTCCAAATTTCAACAAGAGTTATTTTATCCGGCGTTTCCATCGGAGTTAACACCACCTGTATCTCAGGCTCCTTACCTCCTTGCTGCATTAGGCCGTCTTTGCCTGCTTCCTTTTGCCGTGTTTCGCCATTGTTGTCCCTGGAGCCCAGGTTTAACGGGCTCTCCGAAGGTGATGGAAAGTTCCCATCCCTTCTCTGGGAATCATCAAGGCTGTCGAATGGTAATATCCATGGTGCTATTTTTTGCTGTTCCGTTCCTTCTTCAATCAGAGGCTTATAAGACAAGGATGGAACTGTTGGTGTTCCGGGGCTGAGTGATGCCTCCTCGGCCAGGGCATCGGGCGGCCGCTTTCCATCACCGACGCCAGCGGCCTCGCTCTCCGGTGTCTGCTGCATGGACTGGAATACCTCCTCAATTCGTGTTTGTCGCAGGGAAATATCGTGAGTTGAGGTAAAGACCTTGCGGATCTTTGCCTTCCTTTTTGAGTGCGGCATTAAGAAATATAAAGGTAATATTTCAGCAAGAAAAGCAAATTGTAAGAAGAACCTCAGAGTTAAGGAGTTCCCGTGCTCACGGTGTGGCAGCCATCTTGGTTCTCCTACCAATGAGACTTTCTGAAGCTATTTTGCAACATTTGTTTCAACATTTAAATAGCCAGTTACATGAACAATCACTTTATCTGGATACTTCACTGGTACACAGGTTTCGAAGTATCCACCACACTTCAGCATATATATTTCTGGTACTGTGACTGACATAAAACACTTTTACTGCCTGTATAAGTGAAGCAAATTTACTCAGGTACTGAAGGCAATTTATTAATTGAATATAAAAGAAAGGATATCCTACTCACCACAATCAGGGGTGGTCGGACTCCAGGCTGAAAGAGCCATAGTCAGCCAGGTTTTCAGGATATCCACAGTGAATATGCATGAGAGAGATTCACACACACTGCCTCCACTGTATGCAAATTCATTGTGGATATCATGTCGGCACCAGGTGGTGGTGTGGATTATAAACTGGTTGAATGACAAGAGTCAGCAGGTAATGGTAAATGGAAACTACTCTGAAGAGAAAACAGTGTTAAGAGGAGTGCCACAAGGATTGGTTTTGGGACTGGCTCTGTTCAATATCTTCGTGAGCTCCATTGCGGAAGGGATAGAAGGTAAGGTTTGTCTATTTGCGGATGTTACTAAGATCTGCAACACAGTGGACACGCCTGAAGGAGTACAGAGATTGAAAAGTGATTTAAGAAAGCTTGAAGAGTGGTTGAAGATTTGGCAGTAGGGATTCAATGCCAAGACGTTCAGAGTCATGCATCTGGAGTGTGCTAATCCAAAAGAGCCAGGGGCAAATTGCTGGAAAATATTAGCCTAGGGGATTTTTCAAAACTGGCCCCTGGGGTATCTGACACTCTCATGTACTTTCCCTGCAACACGTGTGTCAACAGCTCCCAAAAGCACGCCAAGTCGACCCTGGAACCCAGAAGAATTGAACCAAAATATCTCCAAAATAAACTTCATCTTTCCTAAATAACTAAGAAGTTGAGAACATTCTAGAACAGGGGTAAGCAGAGCTGCAGCCCCCGTTCTATCCATGCAAATAGGTTGGGCCCCCTACACATCTGCTTATATTTCTTATAGAGATATATCCAGGATTCCCGGTCTGGTTCTTGAACCAGTTACAAGTAATGACACTGCAAGCCAGAGTCAGACACACACCCCTCAGTTACAAACAGATTTTTTAGATTGCAGAAACTTTATTGGCACATACACACTAACACCCACAAAGACACATATTCTCTCAAACACAAAGACACAAACACACACACAGAGTGTGTGTATCTGTGTCAGAGACAAAGATTATCCCCACACACACTCTCTCTCTCACACACAAAGTATGTATGGGTGAATGTGTGTCTCTCACTCTCTCTGACCCAGACACACAAACACTCTTTCTGACATGCTAGTGTTGTACTGCTACTTATGTGCTCACACACAGGCCAGTACAGTAAAGCGCGGCCGCGGTTCCCTGCTTCTAACCCGCTTCTAACTCACAATTTGGCCGCGTAAGTCCAACCCGCGATTCACTATCCCTTTTAACTCATCCTTACTGCTTTTTAAATCAACCTGTAACCCTTTCCGCCCGCAGCATGTATATGAGATGTAAACGCTCCGATTAGCTAGTCCCTCCCATATAGTAATTGCGCCCCGACTATCGCCTTTTTAACCTGCAGTTTTGCCGCGTGTTTAACCTGCTAATTTACCGCCTACCCTTACCCCTGCATTAGTGTGGAGCGTCGGGTCAGAGAGAAGAAATTTCATGGGCAAACGACCCCCTCACCCCCCGGGACCCTTACCCTGGTGTTAGTGTGGTGTGACAGCAATAGGCAGGCTCCGGTCAAAATCCCCCCCTCGAAAATCGGCTCGACATGTCATTAAAACAAAAGTAAATAAAGTGTAATAAAAGTAAACTTACTGCATGTGAATTTTCTTTGAACAGTCCTCTCTCCCCTCCTCCCGAGACGCGCACTGCGGCTCCCCTGCCTCCCGGGGGCAGCCGGCGGCGAAAGCGGCTTCCAGCAGCCCCCGCCGGCGAAGGTGGATGAATGGACGCCCGTATGCCTGGATGAATGCACGCCCGCCAGCGGGCGTGCATTCATCCAGGCGGGAGCCGGCGGGCGGGCATTCATTCAGTCACCTTCGCCGGCGGGTGGGCATTCATCCAGGCGGAGGGAGCTGGGGGGCGTGCATTCATCCAGGCGGGAGCCGGCGAGCGTGCATTCATCCAGGCGGAGGGAGCCGGCAGCGAAAGCGGCTTCCAGCAGCCCCCGCCGGCGGTGAATGAATGCACGCCTGTGTACGCCTGTGCGTGCAATTTGGGCGCTCAAGGCGTGACTTCGGCGTTCGCTAATGCACTGCCTTGAGCGCCCAAATTGCACGCACAGGCGTACACAGGCGTGCATTCATTCACCTTCGCCGGCGGGGGCAGGGGAGCCAAAGCGGCTTCCAGCAGCCCCTGCCGGCGAAGGTAAATGAATGCAATTTGGGCGCTCAAGGCAGTGCATTAGCGAACGCCGACGTCACACGCCGTGACGCCAAACATCGTGACGTCACACCTTGAGCGCCCAAATTGCAGGCACAGGCGAACATTCATTCACCTTCGCCGGCGGGGGCTGCTGGAAGCCGCTTTCGCCGCCGGCTGCCCCCGGGAGGCAGGGGAGCCGCAGTGCGCGTCTCGGGAGGAGGGGAGAGAGAGAGAGAGGACTGTTCAAAGAAAATTCACATGCAGTAAGTTTACTTTTATTACACTTTATTCACTTTTGTTTTAATTTTTGCCCTGCGCCTTGCTTCGGGAGTGGGGGGAGAGAGGACTCGCAATCCCCCCTGGTACCTGTCATTTAAAAAATCATTTGAAATGACATTTGAAATGACAGGTACCAGCGCACCCAGGATACTGTATAGGCGCTATATAGTGCTCTACAGTAAAATGGATTGCGCGGGCCTAACGCTTCACGGACGCTTCTTGGACGCGGCTTGCATTTGCAAGCTATTTAAATACAGTATCAAGCGGTATGTGATCCGAACTGTGCATGCGGCAAACGCGGGTGCGGCCGGCACTAACGCAGCTCTTCCTACCGTTCCTTACTGTATCGGCCTGACAGTGAGTGACCCCAGTCCAGCAATGCTACGTCATAGAGTAAAGTTCTTGCTTGTTGCCAGCCATTCCCCATTCTGCAGCAGCCCCCTCCTTTTCCCAATCTTACAAGCTGATTCATTAAAAAGTGCAGGAGAGCCGGTGCTCCATGTTGAGCACCCGCTCTCCCTAAGTGCACCCAGGCACCTCTCTTGGGCACACAATTCTCTATTTAAATGAGGCCATGTGCTAATAAGAAGGTGCTAGGGACAATAGTGCATCCCTAGTGCCTCCTTATTAGCATTAGGGATGGCTGTCAGCGGGTCCGACAACCGACACTCAATTTTATCAGCGTCGATTTTCGAACCCGCTGACAGCCACGTGTTCGGAAAACAGATGCCGGCAAAATTGAGTGTTTGTTTTCTAACCTGCTGACCAGCGGGCAGATTTTTAAAAAAATTGTTTTTTTAATTTTTGGTTCTGCTGACTTAATATCACTAGGATATTAAGTAGGAGGGAAAAGATAAGCAGTATTTTCTGCTTTTCTGTACACTTTTCAGGGTTGCTTCGAACTTAATGCCTGCCTTGGGCAGGCATTAATTTCTAAGAGTAAAATGTGTGGCCTAATAGGCTCATCAACGTGCCCCAACTATCTGTTCTTATCACATCAGCAAGCAGTTAGGTGTGGCCAAGTCGCTATTGTCCTGTTTTCCTCTGATATTTGCACAGTTAGCCTCCTGAGTAACTGCTCTTTAATATATCTAATCTCATGACTTGTTTTTTGTTACAAGCAGGCTAAGAAAAATGGCATATTTATTTTCAGAATTTATAGGCCTTATATCAAATAATTACACTAATAATATCAGTGATTCTCTGCTTCAATACTTTCTATCGTGGTATAATATTCTTCATATAAGCTAACTAGCTGTTTAAAATAATTTCCCACAAGCTTGTTGGCCCTCAGAAAGGTTTAAGTAAACTTAATTATAATATAGTAAACCTCCCATACAAAAACTGCACTGTCAGCACTCAAATAGTGTACAATTCATGTCGCCGCATCTCAAAAAAGATATAGTTGCGATGGAGAAGGTACAGAGAAGGGCGACCAAAATGATAAAGGGAATGGAACAGCTCCCCTATGAGGAAAAACTAAAGAGGTTAGGACTTATCAGTTTGGAGAAGAGACGGCTGAGGTGGGATATGATAGAGGTGTTTAAAATCATGAGAGGTCTAGAACAGATTAATGTGAATCAGTTATTTACTCTTTCGGATAATAGAAAGACTAGGGGGCACTCCATGAAGTTAGCATATGGCACATTTAAACTAATCAGAGAAAGTTCTTTTTCACTCAATGCACAATTAAACTCTGGAAGTTAGTGTAGCTGTGTTTAAAAAAGGATTGGATAAGTTCTTGGAGGAGCAGCCCATTACCTACTATTAATGAAGTTGACTTAGAAAATAGCCACTGCTATTACTAGCAACAGTAGCATGGAATAGACTTAGTTTTTGGGTACTTGCCAGGTTCTTATGGCCTGGATTGGCCACTGTTGGAAACAGGAGGCTGGGCTTGATGGATCCTTGGTCTGACCCAGTATGGCATGATCTTATGTTCTTAACCCTATCTATGAAAAGGCAACATTTCAAATATTACACCAGGCCCTAAAATACCAATACACCATATAGTACTCATGCCTCATCATATATCAACTATAACTTATATTGCGGTCACCCCCAATGATACAAGTTAGTTTGTTTCATTTGTTACGAAGTTGTAATGTTTTTACCACTTCTGTTATAATTTATATTACCACCTATGACTCTCCACAGACCATATGTTACTCATGTTACAAAGTTTCAATGTAAAATAAGAAGTCTATATTTAATAGATTCCTCTGTTATGCTGTAAACCGGTGTGATATGTCTAATTGAATGTTGGTATAGAAAAACAAATAAATAAATAAATGTTAGGAAAACAGAACAAGTCAAGCTGTTATAGATCCCTACACAGAAATTACATGCTAGCAAATACCTCACCTCATTCACACATGAAGAACACAGACCGAGCCTCACCAAATACAGAATAAAGAAACAAAGTATAACTAGAAACATGCAGACAAATACTAAATTAGAAACCGTAACAAGACAGACTCTGTATGCAGTGCAACAATGGAAAAACAGAAACATCACCATTCCTCATTAAACATCAAACAATAAAATCAAGATATTTAAACCATCAATCATAATAGTAAAACCATAATCATAAAAAGAATAAATATTTCAAAATAGCTGATGAAAAGAATACCCAATAATTATTTTTTAATATTCTCAAATACCATTAAAAGCAGAATATAAACCAAATAAATAAATAAAATATTTAAAAACAGAAGACATCAAATAACACACAATTATTAAAACTAAGAAGGATTTAAAAAATCCTCTGCTCTCCATTCCTGGGAACTTTTGATTTCTAGTCACCGAGATTGTCTTTGATTAGTTGGGGGAGGGAGTGGTAGAACTTTCTCCTCTTTTTCTCACATACCCATATTCTACAACACACACACATTCTCTTTCTCTTTCCTATGCTCTCTCACATACATATGCTCTCTCACATTCTCTCTCGCACACATACATGCACATATTCTCTCTCATGCATACACACTCTGTCTCCCTCCCCAAACATACAGAGGCCTCCTCAGGCCTGCACAGCTTTTTTCTCACACACATACACACATTCATTCTTACGTGCTATTTGCTCACATGCGTCTACACATGTTTACCCACATGCTCTCTTACATGCTATTTGCTCATACATATGCTCTCACACATACATATATGCTCCACCTCACATATAAATGCTCTCTCTCACATACACATACTTGTTCTCTCTCTCTCTCTCCCCAGAACATACCAATTATTACGAGTGCGGCCTTCCGGAGTCTGTTACGAGTTGAGGGCTGGGAGGCCCTCAGCTACCGTTATGAGCGCAGAAGTGCGGTCTTTTCTGAAACAGGTGATGTGAGCCCTTGGACCACGGCATGACTCAGGGAGGAGCTCCAAGACACACCGTGGGAGGTGAGCTGGTGCGACCATGGGTAGCAAGGAGCAAAACAAGGCTGGAGCAAAGACAAGGAGACGAAGGTCTGACCCTCTACCGGACCTGCACGCCCCAGGATGACCAACAATGCAATGTTGATCGATGAACAGTCCTCCGACCGTTCCAAGCCCTTTCGGTCCTGCTGCTGGGTATGGCAAAAGGCGGCAGGCCGGACAGAGGACAAGGGCAGACAGAGTCCTTAGAACACAGAAGACTTTGGATGAAGACTCAGGCGAAGACACTGTAGACGAAGACTTAGACGAAGACACTGTAGACATAGGCAAAGGATCAAGGCACTGTAGACGTAGGATCAAGGATCAAAGTGCTGGGTCGAGACTGCGACGCAGCGCGCCCTACACAGTCCACCCGTGGCACTGGTCGCAGACCACACTGGGCTCGAAGCAGAATCTAGGAGAGATAGTGGAAGCTAGTACTGGAACATGATGAAGATACTGAAGAGGCCTGCACCGGGGCACGCCCTACAAATCCACCCGCGGGACTGGTCGCGGACCACAGAGTCTTGACATGGATAGACGCAAATGCAAGGAGCTCCGAAGACCGGGACACGTTTCAAGCACAGGATTCAAGATTCTCTAGGATTCAAAGACAACTCAGGATTCAAGACTTAGAACTGAAGCAGAAGTTTTCCGGAGGCTTGCATGGCACAGGAGAAGATGGCCTTGTACCGTGAAATGCCATACACAGCCTGCCCGTGGGCTGGTTGCGGACCACGACAATGGCACGCCAGGAAACTGGTCATCAAGGAACCAAGACATGTAGGCAGAGGCGAAGGCAAAGGCGTCAGGAAGGACATTGGACATCAGGAGGTACAAGAGAAGGACATCAGGAACACAAAGACATCTGGAGACATGGACAAAGAACATCAGGAACCTGAAGACATCTGAAAGCATGAACAAAGGACATCAGGAACATGAAGACGAAACCGTCAAAGCAGGAGAAGACCACAGAGGACCTGGACCGGAGAGAAGACAACTGTGGAACCTGATCCGAAGGCCAGGAATGACTGAAGAGAGGCCCTTAAATAGGGCTGAAGCAGGAAGTTGTCATCAGGTGGGACCCGGGGCATATCTGGCCACGGGCCCTTTAAATACAGTAAAGAGGCACACGCCGGCGCCTAGGAGGAGGCCCTGAAGAGAAGCAGGACCCTGGACAGCGGCGCCCCTGCCGTGCAGAAGCAGACGAAGAGCAGGCAGGCTTCGGGGCGGTCTCTAGGTCGCAAGATGACTTCGGAGCGGCAGTGGGCTTTCCCCTGCCGCTTAGGAGACTGGCTCGTGGCTCCCTGCCGCGAGAGGAGCTGGCTGGTGCGGCCTCCAGGCCGCATGAAGATGGCGTCGGCGGCAGCATAAGCCGCGAAGAAAGGCGAGGTCCGCGGCTTCCCCGTTGCAAGGCAGGGGACCTCGGACGCAGCTCCTGCCGCTTAAAAGGTAGTTGGCACCATGGGTTAATGGAGGCCCAGGACCGCGAAGACGAAGGCAGGGCCCGGCAGCATGGCGGTCTAGGCCGCAAGAACTTCGGCGGCTTCCCAGCGGCGTCAGAAGTGAGAGGCCTGCTCGCGGAGAATAGCTCCGTGAGCAGGCCTCTCTCACATACTCACTCTCTTTCTCCAAGGAACATACAAGTTCAGGTAGCATCAGCCTTCTTTCTTCAGCCGTGTGGCCCCACTGATGCAACAGACTCCTTGCCACACAGCTTGCGAGTGCAAAAGCTTCTTTCGGCCATGCAGCCCTATAGGTGCAAGAGTCTCTTGTGGCGCAGCTCCCAGCAGCAGCCTCCTTTCCATGGAGCGGCCCAGCTGACAGGGCCTCTTCGCTTCAGCCGCACGGCTGAAGAGAAAGTGAAGAGGCCGCTGTCAGCTAGGCTGTGCAGCTGAAGAGAAGAGGCTCCTGTTAGCTGGGCCAAGAGGCGGAAAAAAAGAAGGTTGCACGGTCCAGCTGATAGCAATCTCTTCTTTTCAGCCGCGCAGCCCGGCTGACAGCCGCTTCTTCACGTCAGCCGTGGGTCCCTGCTGACAGCCATGCGGTCCAGCTGATAGCAGCCTCCTCTCTTCCAGTGCATGGCCCGGCTGACAGCGGTATTCTCTTTTTGGCCATGGGGCCAGTCAGACAGCAGACTTCTCTATTTGAACACATAGACCCAGTCAATTCAGCTGCTATGTGGGCCAGGCAGATGCAGCCTTTTCTTCAGTCCAGAGGGAGGAGGGACCCAACAGAGCAGAAGACTTCCTCAGACGTCGGGGAGCAAGCCCTGTGTGCCTGCACAAGTTAGCCCCACAACCATGTGACTGGCCTGACCAGCCCATTGGGGCATGCACGAAGCCCCGATAAGCCCATACGCCCCTGAAAACAGCTGAATGTGATCAGGGGTGAAAGACTGATGTGCACCTTGGGGTGATAGTGTCTGGTGATCTGAAGGCGGCGAAGCAATGTGACAAGGCGATAGCTAAAGCCAGAAGAGTGCTGGGCTGCAGAGAGAGATGAATAACCAGTGAGAAAGGTGATAATCCCCTTGTGCAGATCTTGGTGAGACTTTACCTAGAGTACTGTGTTCAGTTCTGGAGCCCGTATCTCAAAAGGGGCAGAGACCGGATGGAGGCGGTCCAGAGAAGGGTGACCAAAATGGTACACGGTCAGTATCGGAAGATTTAGGAGAGAAGGCTGAGGGATCTAAATATGTATATCCTGGAAGAGAGGAGGTGCAGGGGAGAGATGATGATATCTGAAAGGTTTTAATGATGCACAAACTTCAAACCTTTTCCATTGGAAAGAAATCAGTAGAACTAGGGGTCACAAAATGAAACTCTAGAGGGGATGACTCTAGAATTAACATTAGAAAATATTTCTTCATAGAGAAGGTGGTGAAGATGAAAACAGTGAAAGAATTCAAAGGGACATGGGATAAACACTGTGGATCCCTAAAGGCTGGAGGATGGGAATGAAGAAAGGGGTGTATGGGGGTAACTTGCTGGTGCGGTGGTTGTTACCCTTAACCAATAAGCCTTGTTATTTTTGATGCAACTGAAACATTGCTCTCTGCTTCGACGGCAGGGAGAAAAGAGGAGTTGGATTCAGACAACAACTATCAAGGTCCCTGAGTTTTACGGTCTGGGGAACTGATAAGCATGGGAGGAGCCTGCACGGAGCAACAACTACCACCTTTAACCAAGGGATTACTACCCTTAACCAATGAGCCTTGATGCTTTGGACGCAACTACAACATCCCTGTCCGCTTTAACGGCGGGGGGGAGAGGAATTGGATTCAGATTGTAACCGTCTCTTTTCTGTCAGTAAGGAGGTCCAGACAACTGATCCGTAAAGATAGACTTTTATTGCCAGCAAGATGCAGCTAAGACAACGGCTTAGTACAACTGCATGCCACGCCCCCTTCGGAGCAAACCTTTATACATTTTACAGTTCTTATCTTTCACACATGCGTTCTGGTTTTGCTGAACAAACATTTTACAAACTGCTGAACAAGCAATAGCTAGCGTGGTCTCTAGTAGGCGTAGCTTATGATCAGACTATTGTTTCGTCATTTAATTGACGGGTTAGACATTTGCGACGGCGTTCGTATTAATACAATACAAAATATGAATCCAAAATGGAGTCATGTTCACTAAACGTTAGTGTGTAAGTACGTCATTACGTATTAGGTTCCGTTTGCGTTGCAAATGTTAGTAAATCAAAATGGCTGTGCGTTTCACTGCAGCATGATGAGACGAGAGGCGTCACAGCTGTGCAGTCTTCAGGGGTTCATGGAATCGAACTCCTTCATTCCCCCCTTTGATACTTCAACGTCGAGGAAAAGTGGAAGTATCATTTGTAGCTGTTAGATAACTGAGAAGAGAAACAAGAATTAATACATGGAGTTTGCAATTTGGACCCTAAAATGCTGCCAGGTCGTTGGTTACTTCACGGGTTTGAGACGGATGGGCCCTATAGGCGTCACCCCCCTTTGTAGCCCGACTTACCCTAGCAACAAAAGTGGTCCAGGGGATGTTCGGCTAATGGGAATATTAGAGTTTGGTTTCAAAATAATCGTTATCTGAAGTATCAGAGTCAAAAGAAATATCAGAGTCAGATGCATTAGAATCAGGGAATGGGGAAATTGACACATACTTATTGATCATCATAACATGAGCTGCAGCTCTGCGATCAGCAATGGTTTCAATCATTGATCTGAGATTTCTGAAAATAAGAGGTAGACAGAAAGGGAACAAAATGCAAGTTAGAATAAAAAATAGCAGAGGAAAGAGAATGTCCTTTAATCCGGGAATGGAGGTGAGCCAATTTGGTAATGAAGAAGTCCAATCAAGGACACCGGTCCAGGTTTGCACAGGAACATGGGCTAACCGGATCATTCGGTCAGTAATTTCCTCGATTACTTTACTCTTATCATCAATCTGCAAACAACAATTGGAGAGATTAAATTTACCACAGACACCACCTTCTTGTGCTAGGAGGTAATCCAAGGCTAAACGATTTTGGTAGACAGCTGTAATTATTTTGGTATTTTGTTTGGCAAGGATATTGAGAGCCATTGCAGAATCGTTAGTCAGCATTTCTAATACTGCTTGCAGGCGAATGATGCGATTTAACATGTATATAGGAGTTCTATATCCATAGGAGCCATCCTCAGCCCATGTGGCCGGGCCGTAGTATTGTACAATGCGTTCAGGAGGCCACTCCTGATCCTTCCAATCTCCAATAGAAACTTTAGGTGTTCTGCGACGCTTGTTTGGCTTCATGGGGCTGTAAACGGGTACGCCTAATGTTTCTCCCGCTGTGATTGGCAAGAGAAAGAAACTTGGTCGTATGGTGGCTAGGAAACAAGTGCCATACCAGTTGAGTGGTAACAATTCATATGCCCGTCGGCCACAAACGAAGTAGTAGCCGTCTGGTGCAGCGAAGATGGTAGTTGGCACTCCAGCTGCTGTCCACGTTTTGTTGAGGTTTTTTTCAGTCCACATGGTAGTGGGCATTGTGAAATTCTCAGTTTGCCACCAGGTTTGTTTAGTTAGATTAGCAGTAAGCACCCCAGTACATGGGGAATTACCAACAGAGGTAGTATATATTCGGGAATGTTGTCGAGAAATACACTGTCTGCCAATGACATCGGTCTGGAGAGCCCATTCGTATGGGTGCGGTTTTCGTTTGTAAGTTATAGTCGTGTTTAATTGGTTAAGATCGGTTTGGAAGACTTCTTTAGCTTCCCACGGCCATTGTTCTCCAGTGTTCGTTCCTCCGCAGACAAAACAGTTTTTAACTTCGAGAGAGAGAGCTATATTCTCAGCCAGATTGACAAACATATTCTTTGCTTGATTGGAGAAAGCATGTTTTCTCAATTCTTCTGATGCGTGGGATATTTCATCGAAGAAAGATTGATAGCCTACTACAGTAGTTTGATGGATGATTGGTCGAGGCTTGTCTCGACGCTGGGTGATGGTTATGTAAGTCATGGGGTCTTTTCCTGTACCATCGATTCCAAAGCCCCAAGTATCTTGCCAGGGAAATCCTTCACCTCGTATTGGCCATTGTATGGACATGATATTACCAGCTACTGTAGTTAATCTGCCAATTCCATGGCAGCCATGATATCCTCCTCCTGTATAATCACATACCAGAGCCCATCCTGATAAAATTAAGTCTCCTTGACATGGTAGCCAATTTGATGGGTTGGCTACCCGATTGTAAGGGCAAAGGTACTTGTGGTTGTGAGCGTAGGACTTTTTCCAGGACTGAGATCCGCAATGGAGGGCGTTAGGGTGTTTTCCAATGGCTGCACAGGCGTCGAAGGTTATTGTAGCTGTAGATTCTCCTCCGATAAGTACTTTGGTTGAGTTGATGTAGTATAGGATACCTTTTCCTTCTGGAACGATAGTTGAGGTATAGCTCTTTGGTAGCCCAGCGGTGAGGGTAATGTTATAGTACTTGGGAGTTGTTGGGGTATGACAAATGACTTTGTCATCTTGTAAACATCGGTGAAAAGACTGGTATCCTTGAGTGGTATTCAATGCACATGCAGGCTGAGTTGCACATAAGGTTGGTGGCTGAGATTGGTGTATAATGGTAGAGACAATCTGGAATCCATCTGGAGTTGTGGTGCGGATTAACTTGACACATTCAGTGCAGTTCTTGCTGAGAGGTAGAACAAGAGATGTAGCTCTAGAACAGGAAAGTAGTAGAATAACTTGTAGTAGTCTGTTTCTCATGGCCAGAAGTTGAAGGTGACACTTTGGTCTTGAGTTGTAAGTAGTTCAGTAGATTAATTCTGAAATGAAGAAAAATGTATATGTTAGTACTCTTTAGCAAAGTACTATAGTCATCTAATCTGGACTAGTCTGCTGCTTGTAGTGAGTGAACTTTAATTTGTTGTCCCCAATCCTGGAGACTTGCCAACTGGAGGCAGCAGGTTTTAGGCGAGTCCAGTGAATCCAGGAAGGACATCCAGAGACCTTTACAGCAGTAGGAGTGGTGAGTAGTACTGTGTATGGACCCTTCCATCGTGGTTTAAGAAAATCGGATTCATCCCAGTCTTTCATCCATACAGAGTTTCCAACCTGGAATGGATGAACTGGGGTTAGCAAAACTAATGGTTCAACGTTACATGCATAGTCCTGAATCGCGATGACTGTGTTATATAGTCCTTTGAGCTGATTACTGAGGGATAATTCTCCTTGTATCTGCAGTGATTCAGGGAAAGAGGGGAGAGGTGGAGGTCTTGCATACATCATCTCATAAGGTGTTAGACCAGATCGCTTTGGACTACATCTGATATGTAGCAAAGCTAAAGGTAGGACGTCTGGCCACTTGGTCTTTGTTTCTTGGCATAGTTTAGCTATCTGATTTTTCAAAGTTCTATTAGCTCGTTCAACAGATCCACTGCTCTGTGGTCGCCATGCGCAGTGCAAATGCCATGTGATTCCCAGAATTTTACTTAGTTGTTGGATAACGTCGCTGGTGAATGCTGGGCCATTGTCTGAATTAATTTGTCGTGGTAATCCGTAACGTGGTAAGATTTGGTGAAGGAGCAAGGACGCAACTTCTTTGGAGGTTTCAGTTCGTGTCGGTGTGGCTTCGATCCATCCTGTATAGGTGCAGACAGCTACCAGCATTGCTTTGTATCCTTTGGACGGAGTCATGTGAGTGAAGTCGATTTGGCAAACTTGAAATGGCGTAGTTCCTCTTAAAATATGTCCGGGTGATGGACCAGGTCCACTTCTAGGATTATTTTTTGCACATGTGACACATTGACTGATTGCATGCTTTGTTAATTGGATGATTTTATTGATGTAGTACGTTTTTCCCAGTAACTTTATTAGTGCATCTCGTCCGAGATGGGTTTTGTTATGAGCTTCCTTGACAATAGTCCAAGCTAATGTTTCTGGTATCCATATTCTGTTATCTTGTAGAATCCACCAGCCATTGTGATGGTGGAACTGTTCAGCTTGTGCCCAGTCATTTTCCTCTGTCGAATAGGTAGGAGTTTCTGTTGGAAATTGCAGAAGTGGACATGTTGTAGTTGGAATTGGCAATAGATGGGCACGGGCTGCTTGTTTTGCTGCTTTATCTGCCCATTGGTTTCCTTTTGCAATGGGATCTGACTTTCCAGTGTGGGCTTTACAATGCATGACAGCTACTTTGTACGGTGCCCATACAGCATTTAGCAATTGATGTATTTCGGACGCGTTAGCCAATTGCTTTCCTTCAGCTGTTAGAAACCCTCGCTCCTTATATAGGGCTCCATGTACTTGGATTGTGAGGAAAGCATATTTGGAATCTGTATAAATATTCACAGTCTGTCCTTCTGCCAATTGTAAAGCTCGAGAGAGGGCTATTAGCTCAGCTTTTTGGGCTGATGTCCCAGGAGGTAAGGGCTCAGCTTCAATAATGTCGTCTTCAGAAACTACAGCATATCCAGCAACTCGAATTCCATCAATAACTTGGCTACTTCCATCAGTAAACAGTGTCCATGCTCCCTGCCATGGTTGATCTCTCAAGTCTGGTCTGCTGGAATGTATTGTAGTCATGACCTCCTCACAGTCATGTGCGACGGGTTCAGGTGCCGGCATAAGAGTAGCCGGGTTTAAATTTTTGCTATCCTGTATTTGGATTTCAGGAGTTTCACATAGCAGAGCTTGATACTTTACAAGACGTGAATTAGTCATCCATTTTGGTCCGTGAGTTTCTAGCAGTCCTTGAATGGTGTGGGGGGTCGTTACATTCAAGATTTGTCCAAAAGTTAATTTGACTGCTTCTGGAATTAGTAAGCATGCAGCTGCAATGCTTCGAAGACAACCTGGCCATCCTTTTGCAACATTGTCCATTCCTTTTGACAGATATGCAACAGGTCTTTCCCATGAGCCTAGAGTTTGAGTCAATACCCCAATGGCCATGCCTTTCTTTTCATCGACGAATAGATGGAATGGTTTCATCACATCTGGCAATCCTAAGGCAGGTGGTTCAATCAAGGCATCTTTCAATTGTTGTAAGCTTGTCAGTTCATGGGTTTCCCACTGAAAAGGCTGAGATTCTGCCTCCTTTCCCCGCAGCTTGTCGTACAGGGACTGGGCAATAACAGCATAGTTAGCAATCCACAGCCTACAGTATCCTGCAGCTCCAAGGAACGCTCGGAGCTCTTTCTTGCAAGTGGGTACAGGTTGACCTCGTATTGAACTGGTACGGGATATTCCAAGGCAACGGGTACCTTCCCGAATTTGGAATCCCAAGTATTCTACTTCCAATTCACAAATTTGCACCTTCTTTTTACTTGCACGGTATCCTTTTGAGTACAACGTCTTTAGTAAGTGGAGTGTGGCTATAGCACATTCGTGATACGTTTCACGAAACAACAGAAGGTCATCCACATACTGTATAACTGGCCCATACGTGACTTGGTACATCTTCAAGTCTTTTGCCAGTTGCTCCCCGAACATCGTGGGTGAGTGCTTAAATCCTTGCGGTAAGCGAGTCCATGTGTACTGCTGCTTGATTCCAGTTTGTGCATTTTCCCATGTGAAGGCAAAGATCTTCTGGCATTCTTCTGCTACTGGAACGGAGAAGAAAGCATCTTTGAGGTCAATGACACTGTACCACTTGGAGGTAGGGGAAACTTGAGCCAAGATTGAGTATGGATTTGGTACAAGGGCTACTAGATCTGCTACTTGATTGTTCACTTTCCGTAAATCTTGTACAGGTCGGTAGTCAGAAGAACCGGGTTTCTTTACGGGCAGTAGAGGGGTGTTCCAAGCAGATCGGATTCGCCTGAGAATTCCCAAATCATACAGTCTTTGCAGGTGTATCTCAATTCCTTGTCTAGCCATATATGGAACGGGGTATTGAGGTTGATTGATAACCTGTGCATTCTGCTTCATCTCTATCCATATGGGGGTAGCGTCGATAGCTATTCCTCCCGGGTTCTGTTCGGACCACACTTGGAGTACACTATCCATCAGTTGTCTGCGCTGTTCGTTAAGAGGGGTATCCCCTTCGTATCGATGCAGAGTGATTTGCTCAAGAACGGGGAGATGTAGTCTCCATTCCTCTTGTAGTGGACATATAAGAGAAACTGGACTATCGGCAAAGGATGCCTTGATTTCACCGGTAGGTTCGAACTGCAGGGTGGCCCTCAATTTACATAGGAGGTCTCTTCCTATGAGTGGTACTGGGCACCCTGGCACATAGAGGAATTGATGGGACACTAATTGTCCTCCTATTGTAACCTGCCGTTTCTGAAGGAAGGGAGCAGTTAATGGTTTTCCCGAAGCCCCGACTATAGAGATGTTTCTTGAAGTAGGCATGGTGATGGCTGTGGTCATCACAGATCGTTGAGCCCCCGTATCCAGCAGTCCTTTGAACGTTTCAGCCCCCACTTTTATCTCCACTAGGGGGTCTATGGGAAGGGTTCCCTTGTCTAGTCATGCCTCACTATCTTCGCCGGAAGTTTCACCTACAGTCATCTGCCATTCCGTTTCTTTAGATTTGGGCGGAGTATATTCTTCCTGCCTTGCTTGCAGGGACTCCGGACACTCAGCCTTCCAATGCCCTTCCTGTTTACAATAAGCGCATTGATTGGTTTTCAATGGCATTCTCCCACCTCTAACTCCTCCTTCTCTACTTGCTCGTCCTCTTGGCAGCCCTCTAGAAGGTGGTCTGCCTCTTCCTCGGAATCCGGGATACCCGTGATACTGCCTGGACGGGTTCCCGAAATTAGTTTCTTCCAACGTTGCGGCTAACAAACTAACACGTTCTCTTAACCTTCTGGCTTCTTTCTTTTCCTTGCTGTCTCCATCCGGTTCTCGGTTCACATACACTTTATCAGCCATTACTTTTAATTGGCTGATATTCATGCCCTCGAACCCTTCCTGCTTTTGCAACTTCCGACGAATGTCTGGACAGGACTGGCTAACGAAGCTCATCACTATGATGGACTGATGTTTGGGATCTTCTGGGTCAAATGGGCTGTATTGACGGTACGCATCCATTAATCGCTCCAAAAAATTTCCGGGGGACTCGTCTCTCTTCTGCACCACATCTTTAATTTTTCCCATGTTTACAACTCTCTGCTTCCCTTTCCTTAAAGCTTCCAGAAATGCGGTCTGATAGGCGGTAATGCGCTCCCGCCCTGCCGCGGTTTGGAAATCCCAGTTGGGATCCGCAGTCGGGGCTAAGTTTCTCACTACGTCTTCAGGACGTCCATCTGATCCGGCTCCTAATCGAGCTGCCTCTTCCATATTTAATTGTATCTGTCGGCGTTCTTCAGTGGTGAAAAGAATGGAGGCTAGGTGCCGAATGTCAGCCCAGTTAGGATTATGGGCTGCAAAAATGCCCCGTAAAAAGTCTATCATCTGTTCTGGTTTCTCAGCGTATGACGGCCCCAGCTGTTTCCAATTGAAAAGATCGCTGGATGTGAAAGGTATGTAGGTAAATAATCTTATTGTTTGCGTAGTGCGATGCTCGTTTTCTTCAGTTGGAACTACAGGAACGACAGTTGATGTTTCCCTGATTGGTAATTGTAAACTTGCTGCGGCTTGGGTCTTACTGCGAGTTCCGTCTGATACGGATGACTCGCCGCCGCTTTCTTCCTTGGCGGTTGCCGCTTCGGGCCGCTCTTCGTGAGCTGGTGCCATCCCTGGATCGGCTTGCGCATTGGAGGGAACTGGGGGACTTGGTGGCATAGGATGTGCCACAGGGTAACTAGGGGCATATGGTGGCGGCAAGATATTTTCAACGTCGGGCAATGCTGCGGCTGGCAGGGGTTTAATTTTTTTTTCTGGAGTCCGTGGATTCCCTTGTACTACAAATATGGCCGCCGCAGATGACGCATGCTCTTTAGATTCCAATATGGCCGCTTTGCCCTTTCTCTTCCGGTTTGGGGATTTCCGGTCTCCCATCTTACATGCTTGAGTCACCATTATGAGGGCGGCTCCCTCCACTAACTTCTTTGCCCATGTTGGAGGATTTTCGATAACTGCGATCCACGCGGTTATGTATGGTATATCCTCAGGGCAACCCGGATTCCCTTCTCGTACAACTACCCTCTGTACCCGTGTGGCCGTTTGGAAATTAAAAGTTCCTGTTGGAGGCCAATCCACACAGAAACTGGGCCATTTATGGGTACATCGTTGAATCATTCCGGGTTTTGTACACTTATGTCTATCGAACACTTCACTATAGTGTTCCGTCATGACTTTTAACGGAGTCGACCCGCTCCCTCCCATTAGGATAGAGTTCACAGACAAGGGAGGGAAAGGAAAACGGATAGGTAAGGGGTCCTTATCCGTCAGACACAAAAGGGTCACACTTGCCCCGACTAGAACGCGGTCGCCCGGTCTAGAACTGCGAGGCCATTCACTCTCTTTCACACAACAAGAAACCTATTCCCACTATCGTATATGTATTATTCCATGTTATCATTATTCCATGTTATCCGCGTGGTCTTCGGAACGTAATTCCTACTAACACACTGCGTGGGGTGTGATCAAGGCCCCCTCGGTCCGCCAGGGATAGACCGGGCTATTTCCTTAGCTAGCTAGTCTTTACTTATTTCCATGTACCCATAATACTCGCCTGCAGGGGTCTTCCGATCGTCACGAAAGCCTTCTTCCCGGATCATCAACCCAGAGATCTCGGCAGAAATTCTGTGGAACGATCCCCTCAGAAACCTGATCGCTGAACTCAGCGGTGGCCACTCACCAGGTGTATCTGGGGGACTGCTCCGCCACCAAACTACCGGATCTTCTGGAGAGCTAAAATAGCGTCTCCGGTACCTCCTGGCTGAGCTCGCCAAATGTAACCGTCTCTTTTCTGTCAGTAAGGAGGTCCAGACAACTGATCCGTAAAGATAGACTTTTATTGCCAGCAAGATGCAGCTAAGACAACGGCTTAGTACAACTGCATGCCACGCCCCCTTCGGAGCAAACCTTTATACATTTTACAGTTCTTATCTTTCACACATGCGTTCTGGTTTTGCTGAACAAACATTTTACAAACTGCTGAACAAGCAATAGCTAGCGTGGTCTCTAGTAGGCGTAGCTTATGATCAGACTATTGTTTCGTCATTTAATTGACGGGTTAGACATTTGCGACGGCGTTCGTATTAATACAATACAAAATATGAATCCAAAATGGAGTCATGTTCACTAAACGTTAGTGTGTAAGTACGTCATTACGTATTAGGTTCCGTTTGCGTTGCAAATGTTAGTAAATCAAAATGGCTGTGCGTTTCACTGCAGCATGATGAGACGAGAGGCGTCACAGCTGTGCAGTCTTCAGGGGTTCATGGAATCGAACTCCTTCAAGATGACAACCAACGTTTATAGTCTGGGGTACTGATACATAGACAAAAGGGAAAAAGTATAGGAAATTGAAAGGCCAAGTTCATAAGCAAAACACATCAGCACTATCTGAATTTTTAAGAAGGCTCATCACCCAGTAAAAACGTTGCTAGTGGTAAATTTTTATTTTTCATTTTATTTCATTTATTAAAACTTTATAAACTGCTTCTAAAGAACATTACTCAAGTGGTAGTACAAAAGTTAAAACAATCATGAACTCCAAGCTACATAAAATAACATAAAAATAATTAATTTCCAATGTTATTTTAATTTTGATTATGTAACTTTAAATCAACCAAAAAGCATACAGCAAATTAGCAGTGTTACAGCATCACCAAATAACATTAAATCAACCTAAGGCTTGGGAATAATTGCACGGAGCAGTCGCTGCTAATCTTAAGAGAAACATGGGGGTAACCTACACGGAGAAGCAGATACCTCCATAAGAAGCTTGCTGGGCAGACTGGATGGACCATTTGGTTCTTTCTGCAGTCATTACTATGGTACTATGTTTTGTGGCTCTCAAGAACCAGAGCTGGTCGCCCCTCCACTAATAGAATAGAATATCCTACTAACCACTGTGCTAAATGTATGGGAATGGGACCTCAAGGTGGGTGAGCTCAGATCTGTGAATGCCAGGAGCTACAGGAAAAGCAGCTTATATAAATTGTCTATTACTGTATAGTGCACCAATTAAGTTGAAGCCATAGCCAATCTCTGTAACCACAGCTCCTGACTATCAAGCCAATCGGACCTGGCTGTGGCACTTGAGGATCAGAGTTCACATTCCCTGCTGTCTGCTGTGTCATAAAGGTGCAACTTTCCAGAGCCAATTTTCAAGGACTACAAAATAAACAGATAGCGAACTATACTAATCTCAGAATGGACTTTACCTGGGATTTGCCAATATTCTGCAATATAACATTTAGATGGCAATAATACCTGCAATGGAAGTTTCCAAATTGTTCCTTTGTACTGAAAGCTCAGTGCGGTACACCTTAAAGTACTGATTTAACTTCACATTGCTGTATCTCAGATTATTAGTGTAAGAAATTGTTTATTAATTTTGAAAAACTCAAATGTTAAGTGTTGGAATTCACAACCACACAAAATACAGACGGACTGGGCCCAGTGGCAGTGCTGTGCCATACCAGGTGGTGTTGGTGGGGGAGTTGAAGTCTCAGCCATCACATAATGAGGATACCTACTGGCCAGAGGTAGGCTACCTCCATAGCAGGAAGAGTGGTCTCATGGTTACAGCAAAGGCTTGCCAGCTAGGCAAGCCAAGGTTCAAGTCCACCATTCTGCCCCTCTCCCTCCCCATTGACACTCTTTAGGCAAGGAGTAGAGGAGTAGCCTAGTGGGTAGAGCAGTGGGTTATGAAGCAGGAGACCAGCGTTTGAGTCCCGCTGTCGCTCCTTGTGACCTTGGGCAAGTCACTTTACCCTCCATTGCCTCAGGTACAAACTTACAGTACAGTGTGCTCTGGCGGAGTGCACTGTTATCCTGTATTTGGATGTGTGTTTTCCACGTGCTAGCTTTACCCCTTATTCAGTAATAGCGCATCGAAAATGCGCGTCCAACCCCCCATGTTGATGGCCCTATTAGTTATTCCCGCACGATTCAGTAAGTAAAACGTGCAGCCAAGCTGCACGTTTTACTTTCAGAAATTAGTGCCTCCGACTTAATATCATGGCAATATTAAGTCAGAGGTCCCAAAAGTTAAAAATAATCAAAAATAAATTTAAAAAAAATTTTAAATCGGCCCGCGGCTTGAAAACCGGACGCTCAATTTTGCCGGCATCCGGTTTCCGAACCCGTGGCTGTCAGCGGGTTCGAGAACCGACGCCGGCAAAATTGAACGTCGGCTGTCAAACTCGCTGACAGCCGCCGCTCCTGTCAAAAAAGAGGCGCTAGGGACGCACTAGTGTCCCTAGCGCCTCTTTTTACCACAGGCCCTAATTTGAATAATTGTATTTACTGAATTGCGCGCACAGGAGAGTGGCCTGTGCACATGCCGGGAGAGCGGGTGCTTTTTACTGTATCGGCCTGTCAGATTGTAAGCCCTCTAGAGATAGGGAAATACCTACAGTACCTGAATGTAATCCACTTTGAAGTGCTGTGAAAAGTGGAATAAAAATAAATAAGTCACTCTTACTACTTGTAACCTTGGGCACGTCAGCTTTTCTCCCTTTCGATTGTAAGCTCCTTGAGGAAGGGACTTATTGTACCTGAATTATAATGATGCTGTAAGCTGCCTTGAGCATTTATTTGGAAAAGAGGGCTAAAAAAATTCTAAATATTTGTTATTATTGAGGGACCTGTTCCTAATCAAGAGCTATCACTGTGATGGCCAGGCTACATAGCAGCCAGGGGAGTTATACAAGGGTGAAACCCCCAGGTGGTTGCAAAGGAAGGTGTATGGCACCATAGCCCAGTAGGAGATGGAAACTCAAAAGAACAGAAGGAAACTGTCAGCCCCACCCATACCCCATAAAAATAATTCCAAATATATATATATATATTTTTTATTAAAAATCTACTTTCATGTTCTGGGGTGGGGGTACCAGCAGATTCCCCCTCTTCCTCCGGACTTCTAGCTCAAATGAAACCAGTCCCTAGTGAGGATACTGCACCCTGAATGAACCTTGATTGGGTGGGGTGGGGGAGTGTCCCTAATTTTTTTTATTCTCTTCTCAGGTGCGCTTTCACCCTGAGTCTGGCCACTAGGTGTCGCCCTTATGTGACGGGCGGGAGAGCTGTGTGAATACACTATTGTGTCTTCTGAACTGAAAAACTTAAGTATCCATTTACTTGCTTTTAATCATTTCTTTGGTTTGCTTTGCAGTGCTTTCGGAAAACTTTAAAAACTGTTACCACTTGGAGAGCCACTGTAATAAAACTGTTTATGAAATGGCAACAAGTACTCAAAAAGAAGAGTTGAAAAAAGTATGGAAAGTAATTTAAATCTTAAAACAGTCTATATTAGATATATAACTAATATATTTTCAAATTTATAAAGTGTTTCTATGCATATACTTTAGCTTAAAACAGGTTGAGAAACAGTGAATTAATTCTTAGATTTTAATAACATTCTTTTTGCTGGCTCACGCATCTAACTGCAGGGAAACAGATGAAAAATCAACATGGATTTTAAAACTCGAGATATTTTTATCAAAGTAAATCTATGAAATCCTGTGGAGATGCTTTTACTGTATGTCTTGTCTGTCATTTCGACTGCTCGAGTGCCGAGAAAATTTCGCAGCAGATTGCTTACAACTTGTGCTCGCTGTCGGGCTTTTTTTAATTATCATTCTTATTTCTACTGAATTTCATCAGTCAGAAATGAATCGAAAAACTTCTTACTGTGTGAAAGCAAGTTTAGCGCAAGATGACAGCAGGAGCATTGAGGAAGGGTAGAAGCCTTCACCACTGTCACAGCCGACGCAAGAGAATGAATGAGCCCTTAAACTTTGCTGAAAAGGAGGAGGTCGTTGAAAACGTGCAGGCTCTTGAATTATGACAAAGCAAACAAAAAAAAAAAGTCGTTTTGTTGCTCTCAATGTCTTTTGTTTATCTGTTTTTACTGCAAAAGAAAAATATGTAGACATCCCGGTAAGTAATTTTATTGAGCCCTAGAGAGACATTCCTTGCAAACTTCCCGACTCTAGCCATTCACTGTCAACAGCAGCACACATTGAACCCAGCTCCCCTATAATTATTTGACGCATTGCAGATGCAACGCAACCAATGGCAGCGGCCGACTCTTCGAGCAAAAACCATTGCAGAGTCCCGCTGACCAATCAAGCCGCGCCTAACAAGAACACCACCGAAGGCTCCGCAGCGCCAAGTAAGCAGCGAGCATTTGGCAAGATCTCGGAGTCACACAGCAGCAGGAAACCTTCCGCCGAAACATCTAGTCCCTCTTTTTAATTGAGCCTAACGGCGAACTGCTCCCGCCTGCTGCTCGGAGTTAAAAAAAAATAAATTAAAAAAGGTCGATTTGCCAAAGAATGTTGCAGCATGTTATTGCATTTTACGCGTGCTTGTAAGCTACTGACCTGACTTTTGATTGATTTGCCATTTTTATTTTGTTTTATCGGCGTGCATTGTTGCTCTAAAAAAAAATAAACAAACATTCAATTATTATATGACAGCCAGTGTAAACGTTTGCAGCTTCCTCTGCCTGTTACGTTACTCAAGAAAATAAATCTGCTTAATCGGAGTTTATCGGGTTTTTGCCATAGAAATATCGACAAATATAATTGATAGCTCACGGTGAAAGTGATCCAGCAGTACCGAGTTAAACGTATTATATATTCACATTTGGAAAAGATGAAATTGAGTTTCATTGATGAATGCATCGTGGAATTATGGAAAAATGGTGCGGACCGCCTGCAGCACAACCAGATTCCCACGGTTTCGCCCCCGTACTAGGCTTACATAATTCTTGAACAGTTACACAGTACTAAATATAGTTTGTACAGAACGTGCCCAACGTTTCGTGTGTGGGAAAAGCCAGCTTCCGACTCATTTCGTTGTTCTGTCAGAACGCCTGGATTTTTCCCGCCACGGGTGGGACACCCATTTCTAGCGCCTCGATTTCCAACGAGGACGGGCGTACGTACGCGCGGAGAAAACGTAAA
Source organism: Rhinatrema bivittatum (assembly GCF_901001135.1). NCBI lineage: Eukaryota > Metazoa > Chordata > Amphibia > Gymnophiona > Rhinatrematidae > Rhinatrema > Rhinatrema bivittatum. Next base: position 18,407,614 of record NC_042618.1, read on the forward strand.
GGCCAAGCGGGCACGTGCAGCCCCTCGGCCTGGCTTCCGAGGTGGGCCCGTCTGGGAGACGCCCGCCCGGTCCAGCGTTATCAGCCGGGAAGGCGGAGCCGAGCTTTTCAAATCGTTTGTTGTCTGGGCCGAGCTCTTTTTTTTTTCCCCCCCAAGTGTTTCTTTGTCAAATATGCAGCCCTGCAAGTGGGGTGTCCCCGGGGAATTGCTGTCGGCTCAGTTAAGGTGTTAGGCGGCCAGCAATCTCCCGAGGTAGCTGGATAGGAGCAGAACTGAACCGGAAAACTGACGTAACAGGAGAGCTGGGCTGTTGAGTCAATACGCGCAAGAAAAGAAGCTTTAGTGGCTGGAAACCACGCAGCAAGTGTATAATAACAAGAAATGGGCAGCGGGGCGGGGTGGAGCCTTCCAGGCCCACAATAAACCTTTTGTGAAAGCCTTGGCCTTCCCAGCACAACTTTTGTTTTGTAAATGTTTTGGCTTATTTATTTTTATAGGTGGCTTTTTGGCACTTCAGAGCAAGGCTTTCCCTGTCCCCAGAGGGCTCACGATCTAACTCTGCATCTGAAGCAATGGGGTGGGAGGTGGGATTTGAACTCTGCTGTCGCTGGTTAGCGGGCTGCTGCTCTAACCCCACTAGGTTACTACATAGGATCCCCGTCTTTTTTTTTTTTTTATAAAGCGCAAACATCGAGGCTGTTTTTGTCCGTTCCATTTCCTCAAATATCGGACGAAAATCCTGCGTTTTAAATCCACAGTAGTCCCCCAAATAATTTGTTTCTATGAAATGTGTATTCTGAGGGAAGTAATTGAAAACAGTGCTCCTTATCAGAAGGCTACTTTAATATTAGTGTTAAGAGCTTAAAAAAATGAGATTAAGGCCTCTGCCCTCTCCCACCAATGTCTTCCTAATGTTGAACTTATTTTATTCTGCCGTAGATAAGAATGATATTTTTGTGCATGCTGCCCTCTCCTTCCGAAAACTACAAAACTGATGTATCCGAGAGATACGGAATGAAGATCATTATTTCTAGAAAGGCGTTAAGATCTTGGTATGATGTGCAAAACGCAACAACAGTGCAGAACCTCCTGGCGGTAGGACCAGACGGATGTCTGATCGTGCAACTTCTTACGTTTTATTCTAATCTATTTTCTAAAGTTGAGTGTTATCGCTCTCCTAGGATTCCCTTCTTGCATGGTAGCATGGAAAACGATTAAGCACATTTCAGTTAACGTTCCAGATAACCCTCCGGCATGAGCACACGCATTGTGCACGCCTGTGCTGAATGACTGATAAGCATAGCGAGGATAAACCGAACTGCCGCGCTTCCACTCCGTGTGTACAGATCCAATATATTTTCAGAACGTTAAAACGTTTCCCTTTCAGTTCTTGCTTTGTCTCCATTTGATGTCCCCGTGAATATGGCATAATCTGAGACTCAACGCTTTCTCTTTCTCTCTCTCTTTTTTTTTTTTTTTTTTAGGAATAATATGAGAAACCCTAACTACAGCTTTCTGTATCTTTACCTTGAGAACAAACAGCAAAACTGCTTGCACTCTTCTCTATGCCCTAGAATGACCGCCTTTGAATGTTTATCCTAAATTAGGAGATGGGAAATTGTTGATGACGTTTGCATGTAAGTTTGAATGGGATCTTTATAAATAAAAAATGTCCAGGTAGTGTGACCTAAATAACAGTTTATAATCTGAATCCATTACAAGCAAATAATATTCAGATATAGCATTTAGTATTAAGGGGTATTGCACCAAACCCCCGACAAAAAAGGGCAATCTAATAATAATCTACCATTCCCCCCACGCACAGACACAAATCTACCATATCTGTGCTATTTTAATTTTTGAAAGAGAAATGCCTTAAAAAAAAAAAGTTAACCAGAAAAGGGAAGACATTGCTTTTTTTTTTTTTTTTTTTGAGACATAATGTATGCCTAACTCCATTAGAAACATTTATAAAGTTAACACCTGTGTTGTGTTTAGTATCTGTTCCCTACAGGCAGCCCAAGGAATTCAATTTATTCTATGTATAATTCTATATTTTATTCTACTCTGTTTGCCCCAGCCATGCCACACCCTAAAGCAAATGTTTCTGCAGCCTTTCTGCACCAAATTGGACAGAAAACGTCATCAAGAGCAGCAGCCGCCACCGCCGCGCGCGCGCACACCTCCCTCGCCCCTGCATTGGAACAAGCGCCCATCCCTTCCCGCTGCGCGCGCACATCTCTCTCGCCCCTGCATTGGAAGAAGCGCCCATCCCTTCCCACTGCGCGGGCGGCTCCAGGTCAGGGGAGGGAGGGAGAGGAGGAGGAGGGACAGAAGTGGGGCGGAGCCACGCGCTGCAGTCACCCGAACACTCGCGCACCCACCGCTGCCGCCTCACTGGCGGCGGAGGGATACGGCACTATATAGGTGTTCTGCGCGCTCTCATGCTTACAGGCTAGTCTGCGCGGGCGCTCGAGGAGGCACGTTAGTCACCGGAGCCAAGGCGCGCCTCGCTGTACCTTTTTTTTTTCTCCTTTCCCCCCCTCCCCCGCACCACACTCCGCCATGGTAGGTAGCCGCCGCCGTGCAGTTTACCGGATGATTTGGGCACCGGTGCGCGCGAGTCTCTCTGCTCGGGAGAGTCTGTTAGAGCGGGCGGGAGGGGGGGGGAGTTGCTTGTTGGCGCGTGCGGTAACAGCTTTTCCCGCCCGAGCTGTTGAGGTGAAGTGGCGCTTATAGTCCCGCCGTGATGATTTCGTTTTGTCTTTTTTTTTTTTTTTTTGGTCTCTTTGCGGGGAGTCGCGGTATGGTGTTGGCTTGGGGATTTCCGCTGCTGCTTTTCCTCCTTGCGCTTTCTTGCTTTTTTTTTTTTTTTTCCGCCCGACGGGAGCGCGCTCTTCCTGGGAAGGATGAGGACGGATGATTACCGTGACTAAAACAACCCCCCCCCCCCCACAAGAATAAACAGAGCCCGGGCGATTCTGTTCGCTCTTTCATGCGTTGCCTTTTTTTTTTTTTCCCCCTCTTCCGGCGCTTGCGGGCTCCTTTTCGCTTCCGACATGTTGGGGCTGTGGTGGTGGTGGTGGTGCCCGGCGCGGGCTGCGGAGGACTCTGCTGCTGCTGCTCCTCGTGCGTTCGTGACTTAGGAGCCCATCGGCGGGAAGGGCTTGCAGCGAGCCAAACCCCGGCGCGGCACAAATGTGACTCGCTAGCTTTCTGGGCTCTCCTGCGTGAGACTTGAGGAGAACGTTAAGTGTCTGGGTCTTCCCCGCGACTTCATGCTACGGACTGATTTGCCTTTTTTTTTTTTTTTTTAATTTTTACCGGCGACTGTGTACCCCCCCCCCCCCAAAGGTTTCCTGCTCGCCATATCTATTTCCGTATTAATAGATGTAAAAGTGGCTTTTATGGATTAAACTCCTGTGTTGAAAGGACTTGCCTTTGGGTAGCATGCATACTTTTTACTGAACGCGTTGGAAGAGGTCATGTGCGGGACCGCACGCTGTGGTTCCTAGGGTTCAAATTGTAAATAACACTTAACCCCGAAAGGGTTAAGCTTTCAGACTTATCTCTGCCGTGTTCTTTCCCCCCTCTCCTCCCCCATCTCCAAAAAGAGAACTTCCGAGAAAATAAAACTACCAATAAAAACGTGCAATACACCAACCTCACTGTCTAGGGCAATGCTGCTCGCTGAAGGCGTTTTTTGGGGGGTGTTAAATGCAAGCAGACTTTTTTTTTTGTTAGTCTCCACTAGAAAATGGCTTTTTTTTTTGTGCTTGCCTTCATGGTTTATCCGAAGTGAATGGGGGAGGGTTTGTGGCTGGCTGGGTGAATGAGGTTAGGATACGGAAGGGCAGCAATATTGGGTGGGGTTTGGGATCTTTGGATTTGGTGATATGGAAAGGGGATCTAACATCGTAGAGCGCTGCAGCACTGAGGACGAGCCTCTGCAGAGGGAGAGGTGCTTCTACTTATGCTGCTGTTGGTAGATTTGGGCGGAAGAGTCAGATGCCTGGTATTTGTAGACTTTACATTCACGGGCAATGGAAGACTTGCAGGGGAGTACTTTGCCATATAGAAAGCTGTGTGGAGGGCTTCTGCTGAGAAGAGATACAAAGGTTGAAATTCTGGCTTTGCATGTGTTAAATTCTATCTTTTGGCTGGAATCTTTGTTTTAAACATGGGTTTAGTTTTGTATATTTTGCTTTGTATACTTCCTTATGGCTTACACGTATTATATTTTGATATCTTTCCCACTTGTGATTAGTATGCCTTCATTCCATAATGTGAACATAATTGTGCTGGAGGCTGCCACATCTTGATTTCTAGGGTAGCTTTGCTGGGCATGTTGCTTAGCTTTTTAGAAAGCTTTGTTCTCCTTCAGCAAGGCTTTGCCCTGATGGTTATAACTATCATGATCACACACTAGTTTGTAGCTCATGCCCCTAATAGGTACGTACCAAGCACATTAAGAAAATATGACTATGGATTAAGCTTAAACACTGGCTACCAAAGATCTCCTAGTATTTTAGTGTTGTAATGTTACATGACTTCATAATTACAGAAATTTGATATGAAAGTTGGCCTGACCTTATGAGGGCCAAACTTCTTTATGTAAAAAAAAAAATCTGTAATGAGTATTACTTTCAACGGAAGCTTGTAAAAGTTCTGGCATTTATTAGGTTACTGTAAGTGGTTTGAAGAGTGATTCCGGTTATGCATAGTAGAAATGGATCAGTTCTTTGTAAACTTTATACTCAACACATTAAATGCTTCAGAATCTAAGCTGCTTAAAAATCAGGATTGCATTCTTAAGAGTAGCATTTGTAAGTGTTGCTTTCTCTCCCACTTAAATTCTCATTTACTGAGGCTCTTATTCATTTAAGAGGAAAAGCTTAGTAAATTAGGCCCTTAATTAAAATGGACAAGGCTTCCACGTGACATCTTTCGGGAGTATTGTATTTTCCTGTGCTTCCTACTCATCTTATGTTTCTTAATTTCCAGTCTTAGGTTCTGTAACACAGGGTTTAGTGTACTGTGTATAACAATTTTATGTATACATTTTAATCTTTATACTTCTCTTCTAGGCTGATCAGCTGACCGAAGAACAAATTGCTGGTATGTTAACTGCTTTTATGCATATTTTAAGCATGCCTACTATTTTTTTAGGTGGTTAAAATGGTTTTCATATGCAAATTCTGGGCCTGGACATTCTAAATTGCTTGCAAAATTGGCTGATAGCATGTATTTCTGGAATTTTATTTGGAGTTATTTTTTTCTTCTCCCCATTGAACTAAATGAATTGCCTCAGTGTTTGTAACTTCCTACTTAAGCTTTAGAAATGAGGACAAAGTATTACTTTTCCTCCTTCAGTTACTCCAGATGAAACTACTTTCTCAATTTTTGTTAAGCATTTAATTGTATATTCAATACTGTAGATCCACACAAGGAAGCATGTACTTAAACACTTTTTCAAATTTGCATGTTTAATTGCCTTTAAACTGACAAGTCCCAAAGGAGTGGGACTGTTTAGGAAAGTTTAAGTGGCCAAAATTAAGAGCCTGAGGAGGGTGGTTGGTTTGATAGTTGCACTCTTTTCTCCCTACTTCTGTACTGTGGCTGCTTTTTTTCACAGCTTGTAAACTTTACTTGGGCAACCTGGCATCTAGTTCTTCTAGCTCTGGTTGCAAGGCTTGATTGAACCTTCCACAATGCAGCAACCAAATTCTACCAATGTAAAACACATTTTCTATTTCAGCATAGAACTAGGATCAAGCTTATGGACTGCAGTTCCAGTTCATCTTGCATATACTCCATTTTGTAGATGGGTTAGGCTGTTTATATGAAATACTCAGTCAATTCCTGATGCCTGCAGTCTAAAGCTTTTTCTAATAAGCTGTACTTTGTAAGGTGACATGTTGCTGCAGTTACTGGGTACATAAGGCTAAAAAGTCTCTAGGGAAGATCACATATCTTATTGAATGCAGAGTTAATTTGTAGCTTGTTTGGGAATGTAGAATTGATGCATTGGCCACAATAGGGTATCTGTTCTTCTTGAAGTAGGCCTGCAAACATGTCAAAAAATCCAGAAGGTAAATAACTGGATCAGTTACATAGGAAAGTAATGAGGTTTTGTGCTCCAGCTTCTGCATAATGTACTGGCTAGTATATAAAGTGTAGCACACTAGCCTGTCCATCTTAGCAACAGCTTTCTAATTTATCAGATTAAACTGATTACCAGTCAAAACACAATTGGAACTTAACTAGCACTTGAGATGCTCTCTCCCTTTTTTGTCCTAACTAATTTTATCATTGTTTTCAGAATTCAAGGAAGCGTTCTCCTTATTTGACAAAGATGGTGATGGCACAATCACAACAAAAGAACTTGGCACAGTTATGAGGTCACTCGGCCAAAATCCAACTGAAGCTGAATTACAGGATATGATCAATGAAGTGGATGCTGATGGTAGGTCTTCAAATAAGGATATTTTCACTAATTTGTACAGAGATGATACACTTCTGAACTGAGAGCCACAGTGAATAGTTCTAGAACTTCAGTTTTAAAATTGTTTATCTTTTATAGGTTTAAGCAAGGGTTGAGTATTTAAACAGATTGGATGATATGGTACTCAAAATCAAGAATGTGTAATCCAAATAGATGCTTGACAAAGCAAAATTGCACTCTTTAAAACAAAGTGCAACTGCCATGGTTTAATTGTCTAATGTATGTGCTTAGCTGAGTTACTTTCTCCTTGAGCATAACTTCAAAGCATACCTTTTAGTTAAGTTTCTTGTTGGTGCTTAATATTACTCTTAGTCAGGGAACAGTATTTTATATTTTTAGGTTAATTTTTTCACATTTGGGCTGATAACTACTTGTAAGCTAAACTTTGTTCTGTTTGTCTCTTATGAAGGTTTATATGAGTAAATTTAACTTGGTGTGAACTGTAACAGTTTAAGTCTTGTTTTGGCATTAAGAGGAAGAGGGCTAGCAGACTCCCAGCTGTGTTCAGTTTTTTTTCAGGGAAAACTGAGATCCTAATTTTATTTTTTCTTTTCCAAGAAGTTTATGTGTGAGTTAAACCAATCCTTTCTAAAAATGGAAGACAGGTAACTAAAGTTGGAGGATAAACAAGTTCATGAATCTGACCAAATATCTACTGGATTCAAATGTCCTCTTTACTATATGTTCATAACTAAATCATTGGTGTTAATGCAGTTCTGTAAGTGAAGTTGATGGTTCTTGTTGGTACACTTGCCAGTATTGGGACCAATGTCTCTGAAAAGTAGAACCTAAAGCCAGACTTCTTGGCTTGCATTTAGGTAACATGTCACCTACTGGATCTGATGGCATGTATTTAGAATGCTTGATAGTTGGCAGTGTAGTTACTGGACAGCTGTAATCTTGGAGCTTTTCTTCTGCTTGGAGAGACCATGCCTATTCAAGTTCTTAAAGCCTCAAGAGTTGCTTGTGGAAAACATAAAATATGCAAACACAGAAGGTGCAGTGGACTTCATTTACAATACCCTTTAAGGTCACATCTTGACTAGCTATCATTTTGATTTTTGAGGTACAGGTTTTGGTGCATGAGCAGCCAGCCTTACTCCTAACAGATGCAGCATTCAGAATAGCCAGTTAAAATGTTACATATGAAATGTCCTATTTTTAATATGAAGTTGGCTGGCACCTTCATTGACTTGATATTTTATACCAGCAACTGGTAAAAAGCAGGGAAGCATACAATTTTTAACTACACTGCCAATTTAGGTTGATTTTGTTTTGACTAGCACCCTGGCTAAATTTCTAACAGTAATTCTCAGCAAAATATTGGCTTTACATATCACTTTTTACTCTAAAACTTTGCTGATCTTGTTTCTGAGGAAGTTTAACCTTTACTTTAGATCTTTCTGCTATGCAATATAACAGATAATCTAATATTCTGTACTTAAGCTTGGGATGTAAGGCTATTTATGCAGAAGCAGTAGTTATTGAACTATACATTTACACTATTGAAGCTAAAATAGTCCTGGAATCTTCCACCCCTCTTTCCACTTGATATTCTGTACTTTTTAGGGGAATATAAAACAGAAAAATAGTTTAGAAATAGCAGTATGAACACATCACGTATAACACCTATAAGGGCCATGTATGCTAGAAGGGGAAGTGTGAACAAAATTAAAAAATGAGCACAAACAAGGGAGCAAAATAGTAAAAATAAATAAAATTCAAAACTGACAATGGAATACAATGAGCAAACAATTACAAGGGCATTTTCTCAGTCCAAAATATTTGCCTGGCTTCTGAGTCTGAAAATTTTCACCCTTGAGTTAAACTGGAACCCAACAAAAAATTATGACATTGTCAGTGTTTTAGATAGTCCAAAAATAGACTTGTGCCATGTGAGCACAAAGATCCAGCCTTGTGTGAACTAGCATAGTTAAAGCAATGGGTTGGGAACCAGGGTTCAAATTTTTTTCCCTTCCCACCCTCAAAATATTCCTTGTGACTATGGGAAAGTTACTTTCTCTTACCTTAAGGTACCAACTTCAGTTGTAAACTCTATGGGCAGGGGCTTGATATACCAGAGTACTAAATGATGGCGAAACCGAATGACAGTATAATAAAACTTGATAGATATAATCAGCCTTAAGCATTTGGAAAGGTGGGCTAAATATACAAATTGTGAAAAAGCTAATGATTCCTCTAAGCCAACAGCAACCGGGGAGCTCATATCACCCCTATACTTAAACCTGCACTGGCTACCTATAAAATACAGAATCCTACACAAAGCACTCACCATAATCCACAAATCCATCCACAACCAACTACCTCTAGACCTTCAGTTCCCATTCAAACTATACTCAACCGCAAGACCAATTAGAGAAGCATATAAAGGAACCCTTCAAGTTCCCCCAACTAAATCCACACGTCTATTCTCCACAGCAGGCCCAATCATCTGGAACAGCCTGCCGACCGACCTAAGATTGGAACCCTGCCTGCTAACCTTCCGAAAAAAACTCAAGACCTGGCTTTTCCTCCAAGCCTTCCCTTAAGTTCTAACATTTTAACATAACTCTACCAGAATCTTCCCAATTAGCTAGACGCTCGGTCCAGCCACAGTATAGACATATGTTCTCAAGCTCTAGTTTGTTTTTTTTTTGCTGTTCTTTCATTTCCAAGCTACTCTAGCCCCCAAGTTCGATCTCCCTGTTATATGTAACTGCGCTTCGGCCTTCCTGTTATTTGGTTATGTTTAGTTAGTCCTAAGTTCCATGTAAACCCGTCTGATATGAATCTTGTCATGAAGTTGGGTATAGAAAAATGTTAAATAAAATAAGCTGTATGAACAAGCATGCACAAGAAATCTGCAGTTTGCATTCGTGGCTCCTACTATACAAATTTGAGCTTCTAAAAAGTTGCACACAATTTTTGCACTTTTTTTAAATGTTGGAAGGGACTAACGTTCACTTCTAGAGAATTGTGAAACATAATCTGTGCTGGATCTCCAATAAGTAATTCTTGTTTTTGGGGAGGAAGTCTGATTCTAACAAACAAGGTCATTGGAGGGAGGAGTTAGTGCAGTGGCTCAAGTGACACTACCATGTGCAAGGTCCCCAGTTAGTCCAAGAGTTAGGTCTTCTGCTCCATGGGTTGCAGGGATGCTGCAGAATCTCAAATATACAGAGCTCTCAAGGTTATTGCTTAATCTCAAATTGCAAGATTCCATAAAGAGCTCTGGTCTGTTGTCCCTACTCTGGGACTGTTAACTAACGACCAGATTAGATATGTGGTATGGAGGTGGGGGAGGGTATGAAGGATTATAAAATGGGGAGGATCCCCCAGATAGTTGTGGTGCCAGAACTGTCCTAGTTTTGTTGAGCTAAAAGTACAAAGGGAACTGCTCTCTGTCATTGCAAATATACATGGCTTTAACTGGTTTTGCAAGGAGGCTTCTAGTTCTAAAGACTTTATTTTATAGGTGGCTCTTCTCTTCCTCCCCACCCCCACCCCCCCAATTAGCAGGGCTGACTTAGCTGTGATCTGTGGGTGACATTTGGTGGCACTGGACAGATTTCTGTCCAAGCTAGTGAGCTTTGAGTTCCTATGTGGGCATTGCCTTAGTCTCCTCAGTCTTTATCTGAGCTTCTGCACAGATGGTTAAGTCTGTGACTTATCTCCTTAGTTTAAACACCCCCCCCCCCCCCTGAAAATAGCAAATATTTTTTATCTACCCAGATCAGTCCAGACTCCTGGGTTTTGCCTCCCTGCCAGCAGATGGAGAATTTCTGTCCTTGATGTATGTGCGAATTTGGAGAATTTTTGAGGCTTGCTTTTCACAGTGCAGCCTCAGTCTGTTCAGGCTATGGTGTCATATTTTGGTTCTTCTACGGAAAGGTTCTGGTCTAGACTGGCCTTTAACTGAGTGTCCAGGTAGTGACATTGGGTTGTCTCTGGGATAAGGTGCAAGGGTATTCTCTGTTCACATCCAGACATGGGTTCCTCCAGGGTGCTAAGAACTTGTATCCTCAGGTGTGGAATATTTTCCATCTTGGAATCTGAATCTAGTCCTTAGGGGATTGTGAGGCTTTTTTTGAATAGCTAAAGAGCTATAGTTAAGGACTTGACTTTTTTTTTTAAGTGGGTTTTCTTGGTGGCTATTTGTTCAGCCAGGAGAACTTCAGAGCTCAGATGCTGTCGTTTCAATCTCTTCCTACAGATATTTGATTTGGGGGTATCTTTATGCGTGGTCACTTTTCTTTTTTGAAATTTAAGACTTGCATATGGGTGACATGGAAAACATCTATCCCTAATGTAATGTCTTGTGATTCACTTGTCTCTCATGGCTGTTTCCAGATTACTATTTAGATTGCAGGCCATCCCCAACTTGGACATATCCAGGTTGGTACCTCAATTTCCAGGTTTCATAAGTCTGCCAGTCTTTCTGAAACTTAAGGAGTGTATCATGTTTATGAGCTGAAATCTGTGTTAATAAATATGACTCCACCCTTTGTATGTCTTTGAGCCTCAGCATGGACAGAGCTGTCCATTTGTTTTGCTATTTCACACCTCGTGGCAGTGCGCACATCTAATCGGTGCATTATTGCTGGCTGGTAATCCCGGACCCGGCAGACCAAGTAGTGCCTGTCTGGGTGTTATCTGACCTTGCTCTGTTTCATAAAGCCAGCCAATAACTGTACCCCAAATTTTACAAACAGGGCAGTCCCACCACATGTATAAAAAGGATCCCTGTACCCCACAATCCTTCCAACATAAGGAGCTATGAGTCTTTGCTATAATGTGTAGCCTTTTTGGGTATAAGTAGCATGGTCCCTTTTTTCTGCCTGAGGTCTTAGAGTTCATCTTAAAGCTTCCAGCTTTTATGGATTTGGATTCCTCTATGCCTCATGAGTGAGAGCTTAGGCACTGGAGGCATGCATTGAGGTATCCAAGTGATCTATGGAAATCATAAGTGACCATCACCTCTTTATACTGTGGAGTGGTCCAAAGGGAAACAAGTCTAAGGTTACAATTGTGCGGTGGCTGAAGGAAGTGATCAAGTCGGCTTATGTTTCTAAAGGGCACAGCTGCTGGAAGGTTTAGGGGCACATTTGACATGTTCTCAGGTGACTTTCTGGGCTGAGTCAAAGGTGTCTCAGCATGGAACTTGCTGGGTGGCTTCTGGGAAGTCATTGCCCACTTTTGCTAGACATTATTTGGATGTCTGCTCTGGTTTCCTTGTGCTTTAGTGAGATCTGAGTGGCACTGCCACTTCCCACCTAAGTTAAGGGGAGCTTAAGTACATCCCAGGAGTCTGGACTGATCTGGGTATGTATAGAGAAACTGGTGCTTACCTACTCATTTTCATTCCTGTAGTACCTCAGATCAATCAGACTTGCCCATTTAGTGGGGGGAGTTTGCTGCTTGTACTGTTGCTTTCTTTATAGTGAGTTGGAGGTTTTCAATGCTGATCACTTATGTTAAATTTGGGAAACGAGTTTTCCATTCTTTTTGGGCAACTTCACCTTCTTCCAGCTTGGAGGGGAGCAAGTTTGCTTAGGACCTTGCTTAGAAATTTATGGTTGTCATCTTGGCTTGGGTACAGGGGTACAGGTCAATACTAAGAGACTGCAGGTAGCACACTAAGTTGTGTACAGTGTCAATGAAACTCTCAGCCTCTATCCACTGGCAGGGAGGCTAAACCCAGGAGTTTGGACTGATCTGTGGTTGTACAGGAAGAAAAATTAGGTAAGAACCAGTCTTCCTTTAAAAAAAAAAAAATCCCCCAACAGTACTCAGAACTACAAAAAAAGTCAACTTGAGAGGCTTCAAGGCCTGCCTATGTAGATGACTCATGTTAACAGATGGAAATCAGTCATGTTACTGCTGTCCAGGACATGACTTATCCACAAGCCACAGAGTTTGGTTGATGTCCCCCTGCTTAGAGTTCAGGGCAGTAAGAATAGCCCTTTAAAGGCTTTTAGTAAATACAGATCTGCCTCATGGAGCAACCATTCTTCCTCAAAGCAGTGAATCCAGGGCTCAATCAAGTATGGATGACATGGACTGGTTAACTTGTCAGCAGGCTTTGAGCCCAGTGATCTGTCATTATACTCCTCCCCCCCTCAAAAAAAAAAAACAGCCAAAGCATTGAGACTCCTTGAAGCAGTCAACCAGTGCATCCAATGAAAAAAAGCCACATCAACAGGAAGTAGATGCATTGAAGCATTTGAAGAGTGCACCGAAGATTCATAAAATAGCTGGTGTTGACAAAATGCACCTTGTCAGCACACTGAAGCAACTTCTTGCCAGACAGTTGATGCACTCTATGCATCACACACTTAGAGCGGTCAGAGTAGCTTAAACCGAAGTTCTTGCTAACTCAAGGTGGTAGCAGAGGCTAGATATACCCGGAGGTACTGAAGTCCTATGGTGGGGCTGCCCCCAAGGTTCCCACCATTGTATTTGAGTATAGGAGAGATGTATGCTCACTCCCAGGAGGCCACGGAAGTGAGTGGCAGATGGGGACGCCCATGCTGGTTTGGAAACACCAAGGCACTCTGCACCGGAGGTAGCCATCTTGGCCAAAGAGAGAGAGGGGAGAAAGGTAAGGCAGAGCAGTCGCAGCCATCTGCGACAGACGTAACACCATGTCTTCCAAAGAGAAGGAATTCTACCACTACTGGCATTTCAACCAAAGGAAAGGTACGTTCATGAAATCTTGAGCAGTGCTACTGCCACAGGGGTATATGGCTTACTGTTTTAATGTGCTTCCCTAGCAGAAGCCTGACCTCATTTGCCGCCATCTATTACCACTGCTTCACTAGTTGCCCAGTTATTTCAATGGCTTGATTTGTAATTACCAGAACCCTGTTCTATTATGTAATTTCAAATCTACCAATAATGATGCAAAAACATATACTAGTCTCAGAGGAAAATGGTCCACTTATTCTCACCAGAGGTCATAGCAAAGCTATGCAGCAAATAAGACACAAACTTCAGTTCTGGAATAAAAGTGGAGGAACCACACCAGGTGCTCCTCCATTGACATTGTCCTCATCAGTCTTAAGAGATCTACTTTTGATCTTCCACCTCTTCCAAAGCCGCCTGAGGGGCTCAGTCACATTCCCCTCAGTCATCCTGGTCTAGTCGTCACTCTCCTGAAGTCTCCCAGTTGCTTCTTGGGCATTCCATCTGATCTGCCTCCAGGGGTGCTGAATCACACACCTTCACTTGAGGACTTAACCTATTCCAGATTTGTGGAGAAAATAGGTTCAATTCTAAATCTGATAAGGAACACACTAGAACAGAAGTTAATGGGAATTAGAAATTTCTGAAGAACCATCAGCATTACTTATCTGGTATAGATCCTTTATGCATAAGGATGTGGCAGACCCCTTTCTCAGGTTCATGGTAACATGAAAACTGGACCTGAAGTTCAGGATTAAAAAAAATCACTAGGATATGGCACAGTGCAACTGCCTCAATTCATAGTGGTGGAAAGGTATATGAAAAAAGATGGAACAGGTTTCACTCTTAACCTGCCACTAGGAAAAGAGAAACACAACTAGGAGTCATCCTAGAGCATAGACAACAGAAGCTCCAAAAGTCTCCAACTAAACCAGACAACGTTCTTAATGAATGTGAACATATACTCAATGGATCAAGCAATTTCTACCCTACTGGAATATAATTACAAAAGTGTTAAATTCAGCATGGTTAGTCTCCACTTCAAAGCTTAGCCTGTAGTTCCATATAAAGTCATCCCACCTCCCAACCCTACACAGCAACTACTACAGCAGGAAGTGAACAAACTATTACAAAATGTAGTTCAAGAAATAACCACTTCTATCAAACAGGATTCTATGCCAATATTTGATCCTGTATCTTCAGAATCTCAATCACCCCCCACAAATGATCTCTAGGAACCATTGTCTCCTTCATTCTACAGAATGACCTGGATGTGTTCCTTAACTCTCAAGGATGCATGTGCACACATTCCCATATACCCTCTTTGGCACTACCTGTGCTTCAAAGTGGGAACACTCCACTACCAGTGCAAGTCCTTCTGTTTGGAGACTCCATAGCCTCACAAGTCTTTACATTACTTGTTACTGTAGTAGTGGCCCATCTACACATCAGGGAATTCAAATATTCCTACAGAAGGGACATACTTATCATGCTTCATCATAATTATGATAAATCATAATTATCATGCTGAATTGTAATTGGTTTCAGTTTTTTAATTTGCATTTTGATTTTGTTCTTTCTTCTCAAACCTGCACTCTCATTGCCCAGTTGGCTTTGTTTTTCCCCCTCCCACCATCTCCTTGTGTTCATGTATTTTCCGCTCATTTTGTTAAAATGTGAACCGGCATGATGTCTCGCACTAATGCCGGTATATAAAAGCTATTAAGTATTTCAAATTGTCAGTTCAAACCCTTCGGTCACTAGGATTCATAAAACTTTCAGAAATCAGTTCTGCAACCTACATGACTTCAGTTGATTGGAGCATTTAGACAGTGAGTTCAAGCATTTTTTTTTTTGCCACTAGAACACTTATTCAGAGTGGCAAAAGCATTATTAAACACACAGAATACAACAGTTCATAAAGTCCTGGTGCTTCAAGGACACTTGGCTGTGGCAGTTCACGTTCTGCTTATACATACAACTGCATATGCCAACACATTAAATGGGTCTGATCACAATGGAATCAGTTCCTTAAACCACTTTATATGAAAATGTCAATCATGTTGCACACGAAGGAGGAAATAACCATGAGACACTCTCCTCCTTGGAGAGTGGACTAAGCTATCAGCTTTGTAACAGACTGAGGAGAATGAGGTCATACCTGTTTGGGAACTCTCACACATGCCCAGCGCTCTACTAGCTTGGAAAAAGTTCCATTTGGTGTTATATCACCCACAGATCATGGCTAACTTATCCTATCTACAGAAGTTTGGTAACAAACTTGCTGTTTTCTGTTAAGCTGAATTATCCATGCTGTGTGGGTGTGAGCTTGCAGAGCTTTTGGAGTCATTCACCCACAATCCAGGAACAGGCTTTATAGCAAAGGGCGACGGCCTCCTTGAATTGATGTTCTGGCTGCTGCCATAGATTTGCCTAGTCTGCATTATACTTGTCACAAGCATGCCAGACTGTCTTTGGGCAATAACTGTAGGGAGGATAAATGGGGTGTTGTACACCAAGCAGGAGAGGATTTTGGGATCTCATAAGGCTGCCAAACAGAAGGTAGTGATAAAAGCCAGAAGAATACAAGATAGCATAGTGAACTATGACTTGGAAGTACAAATGCACAACTCTGAAACATCATCTGAAGGATTGTCAAATTCTGGAGACTGCATCTCCTGAATGCTTGAGACAGTAAATGTAGTCCTAAGGAAGGTAATAAAAAAAAAAAAAGGTATGTTTGCACTATTTAAGCCCTCTGAGGCAAGCTTTGAGGACCTGACAGAATATCATACCATTCAGGAAGCTTAGAAGTACACATGCACAAAGCATAAGTTGCTCATTTGAAAGCTTTAGAGCAAGGTATTGATAACAAAAATGGAGGAATTCATAAGCTCAGCCCCAGTCTGAGTAGCACAGGGTAAATACTGTGATATCTGAATCAATAGCACTTAACTTTATAAGCTGCATTTTAATATATTTCCCACCATGTCTTAACATTGAATAAGGGCTAGGTGGAATCTCAAGAGGTTCTGGTCTGGGGGAGGCAAGGAAGATCCATGTCTTATCTGGCACTGGGTTTTCTTTTGGCATTAAATCAACTTCCCATATCCATCTGTACAATGTAAATTTATATACACCCACCTTATGATTGGCCAGGAGGAGAGCAGTAGTGTTAAAGGCCTGATGTGGTATTTGAATCATGCTATTCAAACCCAAATCAGGTCCTAGCAGTAGAGGACACAAGCTACTGCTGTTCTGGCTAATTGGCACCAGTGGAAGCAAGTTGTAGTGCATGCTTAGCCAACTGCTTCCTAGTATTGCCCCTAGTATATTACAATTCTGTGGGGGAGTGCAGTTCATGGTGAGCTGAATTTTGCAGCCATTGCCATGGCAGATGAATCTGTGAATCAAGGGCTTTAAAAAAAAACCCTAAAAAAAAAGTGGATGCATAGACCTTCCTCCTAATAGAAAGACCAGAATGACAGTAAGACATAGTTAGGGACCTTATTTTGCTCTTGTAATATAAACAAATTCCTCTGGGGAAAAAAACAATCTACCTGGACAAATGACTAGCCATTTTTCCTCACTGATTCTCCCATTTTTAAGTCTTGTAATAAACAAGTTCAGGGGATGGGGAACAGGACTGAATAAGCCAGTACCAATTCATTAATCCTCAAGGTCCACAAACGAATGGGTCAGGTTTTCCTAATAAGCATGAGGAAGATCTAATCTATAATAGGGCTATTCCAAACTTCAAGTCCTCACAAAAAAAATCAAACCCCTACTACTCACTCAAGACTACCAATCAATACTCCAGGCCCTCATCCTTTCTAAACTAGACTACTGCAATTCCATTCTCCTCAGACTCCCAGCCTCCACCCTCAAGCCACTCCCAACTACTGCAAAATGCGACAGCCAGATCCCTCTCAAACAGCAAATGCTGCACACATCACTCCCATACTGAAAGACCTCCACTGGCTCCCCATAACCCACAGAATTCAATACAAAGCCCTTACCCTCATGCACAAATCCATCAACAAAGACTGACTAAAGGACATCCTCCATACACCTCTCAAACCTACATTCTAAAAACACTGGACTACTAACAGGCACACATCTCCTCAACGCGTGAACATGCATTCTCAATAGCAGGCCCCACTCTGGAACAAAATACCAACAAAACTCCAAACAAAGCCCAAAAAGCCTATCCAACATCTAACCCACCCCTCTGGGATCCAACCCCAAATAACCAGCTCTACAACCCCACCAAGAGATCTCATAACACTCCAACAAAGATCCATACTCTCTCTAACATTAGCTACTATAACAATGTTAAACTAAACAGCGTATTTTATTCAATGTTATGTTGTAATTGTTAAAGCACTACATAGATATATCTTTACATTTTAACATTGTTAAAAAAAAAAAACTGACCACCGTCACATTATCAAAAAAGTTATCTTGTAAACTGAATATATCCATGGGTGAATGTCTGTATATAAAAACACAAATACATAAAAATAAATCTGTGCATGCAGATCTCCCTTATGTATATTAGGGATAACCTGATCTATTTGTGGTTCTCCAAGTGAATACTACTTGGATAAGCACAGCATCCTTAGCTATGTGGAAGTGGGTAAAGCTTGGATGACTAGTCTGCAGCAGGATATGGCATTTTTAGATTCCCCTCAGCCAGAAATTATACTTGCCAGTTGGTACTATGGGGGGGGAGGGGAAGTCACACTGCAGAATATTAGTTTTCTCCCTCTTTTGCTTCTGTAACTGTTTCTAGACTCCTTTCAATTTTTGCTCAGCAGTTTACAGAAATTATGCTACTGTTCTGTTCCTTTGGTCTGCAGAGACTGCTCCTTTGAGCTGTAGAACAGATTCTCTGCCACATGCTGCCTTTGTTTCTAGCAGATGGGCTTAAGGAACTGCTTTACTGGCAGTGATCTAAGATATGGAAAACTCTCTCTTTTCTAGTCTGTTCTAAATCCTTGGCAACCACACACTTCACAACTGGGTTTCAGTATTGCAACAAGGTAAATTGACAAACTAGCTTGACCTTGTAATTTTTCATCTCAGTAAAGATCTTTATTTCTACAGGAGTTTTGGCATGTTTGCTGTTTCTCCAGGGAATTCCATATGTAATTTTCAGAAAGTGACTTCTGCTGTTGGCTATATGGCTTTCTTTAGACCTACATTCCTGTTTTTAACTTTCTGGGTATAGGTATCAGTAAGTTTTAACACTTAGAACACCAGAATTTATAGAATGCTTTCATGTAAGTACAGAAAGCTTTGAGAGGGAGACACTGAATATTAGGAAGCATTCTGGTTATCTTATACTAGATGTGGGTAAAACAGACTATCACACTGAATACACAACTGTTTCTGAGGTAAGGAGTTAAATCAAATACAGTAAACTGTTTTTGTTGAGCATCTTCATTGCCCAGATGTTACACAAGGTCATACCTCAAAGTGAACACAGTAAAATGTTGCATACTGGTCACACAACAGATAAGATACTCATTCTTGTTTTCTAAAAGGAAGACATAATTACAGGGCACCCTGAAAATAAACAGTACAGTGCCACAAACCCTCCTGTGGTTTTTGGTATGGTTAACTCCCCTTGACTCTAAAAATAGGAATAGCCCAGGAAAAGCTTCTTAAAGTAACTGACCCAAACTTAAGATCTTTAATAAATTAAGGAAGAAAATTGTAAGTATTTTAGAGCAATTAAAAGCTGTGCAGAAAGAGGCTAAGTTTATCAATAAGGGCTGAATTAGCCATGACATAATCCAGCACCCAATAGATACCTTTCAAACAGGCCAATGTAATATGGTGTGCTGGCCACAGCACACAGCTCAATGCACATTTTGGATATGTGGGATTAGTGCATCCAAAACATGCACTTGTGTGTATAGATAATACCACTCATCACATGTAAATTCATGTTGAGCATTATTATTTATTCCCCTCAATGCAGGGAAAAGTGCACCAAATCAGCACACTTATATGCTCAGAAATTAACACCAGCACAGAGCTGGCATTAATTTTGAGTGGCCAAAATTGTACAGAAAGCAGTAAATTCTGCTTTTCTGTACTTCCAGGGCTGTTCCCAATTGGTCCTTTCACAGACAAATGTCTGAAAAGGACCAGTGGCCTTTCAGGACAGCCTTCTGAAAGGTGACATGTCCCTTCACTGTCACATGTCAGTGGAAAGGACCAAATGGAGGCCAGACCTGGGGGGGGAGCTTAGGGCAGGTCAGACAGGAGGCACATTTTTTCCTTAACTAATTCTCTTATCTTTCTCCTGTTTTACTTTCTATTACAATGTAACTCTCTAATTTGTTATATTTAAACAGATATGATTTTAGTTGAATGTCTGTATGTGTCCTTTTTTAGCACATCAGTTCCCTGGGAGAGGTGGTTCTGCACATGTTAAAGCAGTTGCTCAGTGTTTTAACACCTGTTTTCTACATGCAGATACTGCATCGGCCTGAAAGTACAAGTGGTTTTTTTTTTGGGGGGGGGGGGTAGATTCTGAGCATTCAGTAGCTTCCACACATGCACTGCCTTGTGAGCCTCTGGTTTTGTCTGTGACCCACTTTCTCTCTAGAATTTTGTAATTTCATAATTTTTTAGTTCTAACTTTTCTTCTCTGCTTCAGCAGCCCCTCAACATTAAGTGCTACTAACAAAATTATTGTGGCATCTTAGCCTACATTTGTGGGAGCCAGATGTCTAGATTCCAATGTAGACTGTTTTTATAAGTAACTAGGCCCTGATAGTGAAACGGGTAATTCTTAAATCTGTGGTGTTATGTCCCTCAGGGTTTGTCTCCAGCTTGACCAATGCTGGATCTCTGGCAAGCACTTAAGACATCAGGCATGTGTAGATCTGGGAACCTATGATGGTTCCCAGATCCACCTTTGACTCAAGTCAAGCAAGGTGCAGAAATGTTTGCAGATACAAAACAAGGTGCCAAGCATTGTCTCCTAGGTGGATCCTATTGGATTCTACAGGGCCCTAGGGCTGTCAGCATCTAGGACAGCTGGTTATGTTGGCACAAAGTCTCTTATGGTGCAAAGTCTCCATGGTAATATCTTATTTGTACCCCAACCTTGCCAGGGTGCTGTTAGCATTAATAGAGCCATCTTAAGGTATCATTTGCATGAAGACTGAAGATGGTGACTCTATGTAAGCCTGTAGCATCATATCAGTGCTTCAGCACAGAAGGTTGCAATGGGGATCACAGTACAGAGCCCAGCTCAATGCAGTATGCCTTGAGCTTAGCCTTAGAGCCAAGTACATGAGCTCTGTTCCAGCAAAGTATATCTTCTTCTTCATGGGTTTCTGAAGAGGATGTGCAGTTCTAGCTTAGACAATACAGCAGCTAGTGGACCAGCTCACCAAGATGGACTTCTTTGCATAGGCTCCCCTCACCTTCAGGAGTCTTAGATCCTCTCTGTAGGCTAGAGCTCCACCTAGCACCACATGGTGCATAATCCCCTGCAGGAATTATTAGCCATAGGATTTAGCCCTTAACAATTGGGAGAATGTTGCCTTCTGTGATACTTTCATCAGAATGATGAAGGGGCTAACTAGGACAACTTACCTTCTATTTGTGTCCCAAGGCAGTAGATCTCACCTCATGTTCATTAGCAGGGTCATAGTTCAGTGTTCAGCACCCCTCTCCCCAATTAAGTCAGGAAAGTTCAACAGAGATTGTATCCTTTGTCTAACTTTCAGCCCCCTGCCCCTGAGGACCTGTACTATTCCAGATTTCTGGATTAGTAAATGTGTTGGGAGGGTTTCTGGGATAACTGCTGGAGGCCTTCTATGGCCTCCAGCAGTTATCCCAGTGTATAAGTTTAGGACATCAACTCCAGGATGTGGCACTAGCCCATATATAAGGGATTTCTTCAGAAATGCTTGTAATCGTGTAGGTTCATAGAACACATTTCAAATCTGAATAATAAACTAAACACTTGCATGTATCTCAACAGGAATTTAGCTCCACGTGATAGAGCCCCCGTTCTCATTTCAAGAAACTTTTTCCTCCATAGCTTAGTGGCCCTTGCTAAATCGTGATAGATCCATATTTTGTGGCCATACGTTTTTGCAAGAAAAACCTTAATATAGCATTATCAGACATAAAGGTAAAAACCAAATCATGATTCCCTGTACGTACCTGGATCAGTCCAGACTCCTGGGTTTTGTCCCTGCACCAGCAGGTGGAGACTGAGAAAGATTGACAGCCTCTGTCCTACATATATATACCTAGGCACCATCCACAGCCTGTTTGTATTACTGTCTCCAGCAGGTGCTAGGTTGCTTACTCAGTCTGTATTAGTCGGTGGCAGAGGTCCATTTTATTTAATACCCTATTTTTGGTATAGGACTTTGCCAAAAAAAGGAAAGGCAGTGAGGTCTAAGCAGTTTTTCTTCAGCAAGGATCTCCTTGGCCTCCCAGGGGAAGGGCAGTCCCCTGCAGCTGAGGGGTTGATACCAGGGAGCCCAGCTCACTCACTCCTGGAGACCTGGTGGCATGACCCCTTCCTGTGCTGGGCAAGTACTTCTCACTGATTCAAAAAAAACTCTCCCTTCCCTCGTCCTGGGTTTTTTTTTCTTCAGGGCTTGCGGTCTTTCTGGGGGGGGATCTCTGTCCTTCCTTCATGCCAGGGGGTGAGGGCACCTCACAGGCTGCCGGGGTGGGGGGGTCATTCTGCATGTCTCTTCCATCACACGCGCGTTCGGGGAGATGCCGGTCCTTCCCTCGGCTCCGGTCCCACTGAGCACAGGAGCAGGCACCATTTTGGATAATTTCGGCAGGTCTAGTTGCATCAGGGGTAAACATTTTACTGCAGCATCACTTGCAGCAGTGTTTGTCCGTGGGGGGGGGGGTCTAGTGCAGCAAAACCGCTGTGGTCTGAGGGGGGAGGCCCCTGCAGATAGGGGGATTCCTCTTCGTCATCTTCAAATTCAGATTATATTCGGTTTTTGCATAAGGCATTTAGGGCTAAGAAAGCCGCAAAGACATGGCAGGGATAGGAGTTTATCACCTTTACCCTCAAGATCCTGGAAACAGGCCTGGAGCTACACAGAGCAGGAAGCCCCAAGGATAAGCACCCTTTCGTCCTGTGGCACCTGGGCCCTTATTCAGCTCCTTCTGTTCCTCTGGAGTCAGAGGACCAGGGCCTGACCACACCTCCCCCGAGGGGGGTAGAGGGTGAGGGGGACCCACAGCAGAGTGCTGCATGGGAGATGCATGCTACGGAGGGGGATGACCCTAAAGTAGTTGGGGATGAGCTTACCCCCTTATCCCGGCTATTTTGAAGGAGTTAGGCATTGAGCCAACACAGGATCCAATGGTCTTAGGGTCTATGGATCCGGTTTTATTGGTCTGGGGGGCCCACCTACTACCTTCCCTTTCCATTTTTCAGCAACAGATTTACTGTACCAGGAATGGGATACGCCAGATATGGGCCTCAAGGTTACAAAGGCCATGGATAAGCTCTATCATCTACCTGAGGCGGCTCTAGAGCTTCTGAGAGTTCCAAAGATTGATGCTGCTGTTGCGGCAGTTACAAAGAAGACTATTCCGGTCACAGGCGGTAAGGCTCTCAAGGATTAGCAAGACCGAAAACTGGAGCTGCAGCTGAAGAGTATTTTTGATGTCTCTGCGCTGGGGGTCCAAGCAGCCATGTGTAGTAATTTTTGGATTGAGAGCAGGCCTGCGCTGGGTTCAGCAACTCCTGGCCGATGAGTCTCTGAGGAGGAAGCTCGGCAAGCTGGGCACCTGGAGGTGGTGATTGCATACAGTGCAGATGCACTGTATGATCTTCTGCAAACTTCTGCTCGGTCCATGGTCTCAGCGGTTTTGGCTAGATGCTTACTGTGGCTAAGTCACTGGGCAGCGGATGTGACTTCCAAATCTAGGTTGGGCTCCCTTCCTTTTAAGGGAAAGTTGCTTTTGGCAAGGAGCTGGAAGACTTGCTTCAATCCTTGGGAGAGAATAAGGCCCATTGCCTTCCTTAAGAGAGACCTAAGCCAAGGTCTTTGTTTCCTCAAGATCTCGTTTTTGGGGTGATCAGAAGAATTGTGCACCCCGAGCGTCCACTTCCATCTTTCCGTCAGTCTACAGGAAGACAACAATCGTGGCCTCGGTCCTTTCGAGGATGCTGTTTTGGTAGACCTGGTACCTCCCTGTCTGCTCCAGAAGGCAAAACTTTGCAATGATGGGTAACAGATCCATTCCTCGGTACCAGTGGTAGGGGGCAGACTGTTCTCATTTTACAAGGAATGGGCCAAGATCTCAATCAGACCAGTGGGTCCTCTTTTGTACATCAACCTGCCCACAGTTTCTGGTCTCAGTGTTGGCTGCGCCACAAATACCAGGCCGTAAAGCTGACGGTGCAGCATCTTCTCGACCTGGGGGCTATTGTTCCAGTTCCACCCCAGACCAGCACTCAGGCTGATATTCCATCTACTTCCGTCCCATTCTAGATTTTAACTCCCTACTAATGGAATACCCTTCTCTTCCCTCAAACCACTACAAATACTTCAGAACTCCATTGCTAGAGTCCTAACTGGAACAAAAACAATCATTTTATCCTCACTTCACTGGCTCCCAATTACTGCACGAATTGCATACAAATCCATGACAATCATCCACACAATTCTTAACGGTCAAGGCCTAAACACCCTTAACATAACTCTTCAAAACTCCTCAAATATACGATCCAATAACTCAAACTACTTATTATCCCCACCATCAAAGATGCTCACCCAACATCAACAAGAGAGCCTTCTCCATTGCCTCCCCCCAATCTTTGGAACACTCTACCTGAAGACCTGAACTCGACACAACATAAAAACCTTCAAAAAAAGACCTAAAAACTTTACTGTTTCACAAATTCTTCACGGACCCCCAGTCATCTGCTCATGCCAACTCTCAAATGAACTAATAACTCTAATGTTTAGAATGTAACCGACTTGATTAGTAATTCTGTTACTGGAAAATCGGTATATAAAAGTGCTAAATATACTATCTAACACATTTCCCTCCCTCTTCCACCTTACATTACTTCCTAGAATTGTTATACTATGTTTACTGTAATGTCACTGTTATATTTTCTAAATTTCCTTTGATATATTTGTTCACTATGTAAAACCGTTGTGATGGCTTTACCGAATAACAGTATATAAAACTCTTCAAATAAAAAGGGTAAACAGATGTCTGCACATTCCAAGGTTCTGTATGGAGACGCTCCAGTCAGTGATCACAGCAGTACATCCCAGAGTTCCTGGCGTCTCTGAACCTCACGACATATCTCCATGTAGACATCAGGAAGGATTATCAGAAGTTCCTGATATTTGCAATTTTAGGTAAGGCATTTTCAGTTTCAGGCTCTGCCCTTACGGTCTCTCTACAGCACCCAGAACCTTCACCAAAGATCATGGTGGTTGTGGCGGCAGAGCTACGCAGAGAGGGGTTTTTGGTACACCCCTATTGGACGATTGGCTGATTCGGGCAAGTCGGAAGCCTTTTGCCAGGAGACAATCCAGCAGGTATTGCAGCTGTTGAAGACGCTTGGCTGGGTCATCAATATGGCCACGAGTCCACCGCATCCCCTCCCAATCCTTGGCATATTTGGGAGCTTTGTTAGACTTGACCCTGCCAACTGTCATTCTCACAAACGGACAGGAGGGGCAAGTGCAGTCCTTACTCTCAAAGTCCCAGCCCACCGTCTGGGATTATTGACAAGTGCTAGGATCTATGACTTCTACTTTGGAACTGGTTCCCTGGGCCTTCGCTCATAAGCAGCCTTTACAGTCAGCCTTGCTTTCCTGGTGGAATCAGACCTCCGAGCAGTTCCAGCTGGTTCTGCCATTGACGGACTCAGCTCGTTCCAGCCTGCATTGGTGGATGATCATGGACAGTTTGACCAGAGGTGTTCCATTGGTGGTTCCTGATTAGACTGTGACCACAGATGCCAGTCTCTCAGGCTGGGGTGCAGTTTGTCTGAGGGCCTCTGTGCAGGGACAGTGGAATCTGGAGGAATCTCGATGGTCCAATCAATCTGCTAGAGACCAGAGCAGTCCACTTCGCTACAGGTGTTCCTCCTGTTGATCGAAGGGAAGTCCGGTCAGGGTGTTATCCAACAACGCAACCAGTGGCGTAACATCAATCGTCAGGGAGGCACCAGAAGTCGCACCATAGTGGACAAAGCACACCTATTAGACTGGTGTGGAGCAGCATCTACCTCAGCATAGCGGTGTCCCCAATTGCAGGGGTGGACAACATTCACAGCGGACTTCTGAGTTTGCCATCGTACTCGACCCCAGTGAGTGGGAGCTGGCGGACGAAGCTTTCAACTTCTTCGACAAGTGGGGTGTTCCCCCCCCCCCCCCCCCCCCCCATATGGATCTAATGGCGACATACAAAAATTCCAAGACCCCACGATTCTTTGCTCGCCACAGGGAAACAGGAGCGGAAGGTGTGGATTCTCTGGTTCTTCCTTGGCCGATGGTTTTCCTGTAAATGTTCCCTCCCTGGTCTCTAATAGGCAAGGTGATCAGACGCATAGAAAGCCACCTGGCCAACATGATCATGGTAGCTCCCGAGTAGCCACGCAGGCCATGGCTCGCGGATTTGCTTCAACTTTGCTCTGTGCAGCTGCGCGTGAGTTCCACGTGCAGGAACGCAGCGGAGCTTTGCACTCCTCAGTGACACTTTATTTGTTTAAAATTAGAATGTCCAAAAAGATACAGAGGCAGTCTGGCTTTAAGCCCTGTTCATGTGACAGATCATGTCCATAACAGATGGACATGATCAGTGTTAGATGCCTGGGACTGGATCATCCACAGCAGACCTGGGAGTACTGTGGGAAAATGTCTTGAGTGCCCAGCACCAACGGGCACAGAAGATTGAAGATCTAAAGGCCTGTGCTCAGACCTCATGTGTGCAACTGTCAGAGGCACATTCCTCCCCAGGACCAGAAAAAATGAAGGGCCCACAGGTGAGGAGAGCTGCATCCATGGAGTCACCCCCCCTCCAGGACTGGAGGGCAGGATAGGCCTCGAGACCAAAAGAGGCAGGAAAGCCCATAGGTCTCCTGACAAATCCTATCGGGGTCGAAGATTATAGAGATGCAAAAAGCACAGACACAAGTTGAGATACAGAGCCAAGAGCCAGATGTGCCAGACTCGGCACAGGAAAAATCGAAATCTGCGCCAAGTGACTCCATCAGCATCTAAGACTATAAATGCATCGAACAGACGCACTGGATTCAAAGCCCAAAGCGTGCCGATAGCTCTGTGTTTGCACGAAGCGCATTTGACACAAAGCTGGACGCCAGTGTCTACTTCGGTGCCCAAATCGCACGACACACATTAAAAGGCTCAACGCATAGGCCAAAGCAGGCTATAACGCAGCACAGATTGCCCAAAACAGGGGGACTTCCAGTTAAGGATGGAACAAAGGTGGGAGAAAGATCAAAGCCGATTCAGTCCAACAGGGAATCAACACATTTGCATACCACCTTAGGGAAAAAGGGCACAAAGTGAGAACAAAGAACAGACCTATATCAGGTGCACACAGACATCGCTGTAAAGACAGCCACAGGAGCCACTCAAGGGACACAATGCGAACCCATTCCATCACTTCCAGTCCTCAATCGATACATCATTCGACAAGGGAAGCTTCATCAGAGGAAGAGGGCATGTAGCTACCATCCAGATCCTCCTCCTAACACATCTAGCTCAAGGATTTATTCTGACTTCTCTTCGAGGTGTTCACATAGTGAAAGAAGCCACACCTTGCAAGAACCTCTAACAAGAGGACATAACTAAAGATCTCATTCCACAACCACAAAAGGTGGGAGCAGGAGAGGACATCTTATTAGCAGCTATATCTCATATGCCACCTCAAGCACAGCAGGCTTTCTCAACCTTATCGCTAGCACTTTCAGGATTCTTTGACTCCCTGCACTCTGCTTTCACGCTCCCTCAATCTCCTGTGGCTAGTCAACCAGATCGCTCTCGGCATCAAAGGAACCAATGCCAGGACCCCCCTCCGCCAGCCCAACCACACAGATACAATCTCCGGTACCCTTTGTTTCCTTCAGACACGTCCACAGGATATCCCTCAGATCCACCAGATGAACCCTACTCTCCCCTGGAGGATTTGTCATACCCCAAATTTTTGGAAAAGATGGGGTCCATCCTCCAATTAAATGTACAAAAGGTACCAGACCTGAGAGCAGAGACATTAGGTCTACTTAAAATCTTTGATTTACCAGCAGAGCTGATATTACCATCACATGCAGTTCTGGATGGGGTTTTTGAGAAGATGTGGGAGACACTTACCACAGCACCAGTATCACTCAAAAGCAGACTTAAAATTCCGCATGCAGCAGTCCCCGTACTACACAAAAACCACAACTACCTCATAATTTTGTAGTGGTCGAGTCTGACATGCAAAAGGCTAAAGTCAAATTGCATGCATCTACTCCCTCAGGTAGGGAGAATTGATGCCTGGATGAATTTGCACAAAAGATATTTCAATCCTCCATGCTTGCAGCAAGAATTGGTCAGCATCAATTCTATATACACCAATATTGTACAAATGTGTTCAAGCAGTTAAGGGCTTGCTGTTCACCTCAGATGTAGCTACACTATCCAAACAACCCCTTAACATTGAAGAGGGCATCAGTCATTTGCTTTAGACTGTTTACGAGGCATTTGAAACATTCTCGATTGTCAGCAGCAGTGATTGCAGCTCGCTGAACAGCGTGGCTACGTGCCAGCACTATTAGGGAGGATGTACATAGTAAACTGGTTAACCTTCCATGTAAAGGGGGAAATCTCTTTGGAGAAGTTCCAAGAGGCAGTGGCGGTACAGTCTCTAGCAACGCCATCATCCCTTTGCCGCAAAGGAGATATTTTCTATCCGCACGTAGGCAGTCTTTCACTAGAAGGCCATAAGGTCTTGCACCCTACCAGCAGCTACTGAGACAACAGCAAAGAGGAAGAGATTGCGCTAGGTCTCAACATGGCACAGGCAATAACCATCTGCCCCAGCTAAACAGTCACAATCTTTTTAGAGATTCAAAGGCCACCACCACAATCTGTAACACTGCCAGGCAGAATCACATCAAGGATAGTGGCATGGACCTCCATAACATCACAGTTGGGTGCTGGAGATGGTAGTTGGGACCCAAGTACTATCAGAAACAGTTAGCGATGGAGATACAATCACTACAACAAGGAGCCATAAGATCCATTCCTCTATCAGCTCACAAGGGTTTTTATTCTCCATACTTATCATTCCCAAGAAATCAGGGGGGTCTTCACCCAATTCTAGACCTGATATTTGATTAAGGATACCATCTTGAACTTTTCCTTTAAGACTATATTGCCTCTTCTGCAACCCAATGATTGGATGTTCCATAGATGTGAAGGATGCATATACCCACATCCCAATACACCTATCTTCGTGGTGTTTCCTGTCCTTTCAGTAAGGACAACCACTATGTGGTTCTTCCATTCAGCCTCTCGGCAGCCTCAAGAGTATTCACAAAATGCATGGCAGTGGGTGGTGGCCTTCCTCCAGCAGAAGGTATGAAATTGTTTCCATACCTCGATTGGCTTGTGGCATCAAACCATCCACCCTACTGCAACATCAACAGCAGTTCACTGTTTGGATGAACCGGGGCTGGTTATAAACTAAGAAATCACTTGACCAGACTCAGGTCCTACAGTTCATAGGAGCTCGACTGGATACCCACTCTAAACGATCTTTTCTGCCAGAGGACAGATGCTTGGAATAAGACTACTGCGTGCTCTACAGTATCACAGCCACCTTCAGCACGCCAGATACTAACTGTACTGGGACACATGGCGGCAGCCATCTTTACAGTCCACAATACACATTTACAACACAATGGGGATTGAAATGTCAGTGAAAACACGCTCAACCTCTAACTCACAGGATGAATCTCACCACAGCAATGGCAACTGACGTGACTTGGTGGCTCAGCAAGTCCATGCTCACCAAGGGAGCCTATTCAGCACTCCCTTGCACAACATAACTACGGATGCCTCTCAAAAGGGATGGGGGAGCGCAATTAGATCACTTAGACACAGGGACTATGGTCCAATACAAAAGAACTTACAGATCAATCTGTTAGAACTCAGTGATTCGCAATGCCAATCCGAGCCTTTCTTCTGCAGCTCAAAGGTCGACGGGTAATGGTATATACAGACAAAGTAGCAATGTTCTACATAAACAAGGAGGGTCAGGTTCATGGACCCTCTGCAAGGAGACACTGCTCATCTTCAACCATGTGCATCGCAATTCCATCACCTCCAGGCAACTTGCCTGCTGGGAGCAATAAATATACAAGCAGACAGGCTTAGAGTATTCTATCCTCACAAATGGACTCTCCATCACCAAGTGACTCCCGATATCTTTGCTCAGTGGGGAATCCCATCCATAGATCTCTTCACCACAGAAGCAAATGTGAAGGTTCCTCAATTCTGCTTGGTTTGGCCCATTCAACACAGAGTGGCACAGGATGCATTCCTACTCACTTGGACGGAAGACTTAATGTATGCATTCCCTCCGATTTCTGCTGATAACCCAGACAATACAAAATGTATCCAGGATGCAGCACAACTAATCTTAATAGCCCCAGCTTGGCCCAGACAGCCATGGTATACTTATCTCCTGGACCTCTCCATAACAGAACCAATACGATTGCCAGATCTCCTAACACAGGAAGACAGCACTCTTCAACACCCGATGCACACATCCCTCCACTTGACAACATGGAGGCTGAGCGGATTCTCCTGACAGAACAAGGAATTTAGTTAGGCACAAGCAGTCCTCTTGAACTCAAAGCTTTCCACTACATGGGCTTATGGTTCAAGTGGAAAAGGTATGCCTCTTGGTGCACATCTAAAGGAATAGAACCATTAGACTGTTCACCAGAGGCCCTTCTGGACTACCTTCGCAGTTTATATCAAACTGGGCTAGCGACAGCATCAGTTCATCTCGGTACTGTTGCCACCTATCATAGACCACACCAGGGACAGGCAATTTCATTGCACCCATTGATCTCCTGGTTTCTAAGAGGCTTACTACACCTCGGACTACCAGTTACTAAGCCTCCAATCCCATGGAATCTAAACCTGATCCTAGAACAACTAACGCTTTTTCCAGCTTGAATCGGCTCATATAAAATACCTTACATGGAAAATGGTATTCTTAGTAGCAGTGACTTCGGCACGTCGTCAGTGAACTTCAGGCCTTAGTTACTACAGCCCATATTTTCAGTTCTATCAAAGTAGTCATGAGAATTCACCCGTCGTTTCTTCCGAAAGTGGTCTCTCACTTTCACTTGAACCAGTCAAATGAGCTGTCAACGTCTTTCCCTAAACCTCACAACAATGAAAGAGTACTCTTTACATACATTGGACTGCAAGTGTGCTCTAGCTTACTGTAAGCAGAGAACTTATTCCCTAACATGGGTATCACAACTATTTGTCTCCTTTCAGCCTGAGAAAACAGGATCTCCAGTAACAAAAAGGACCATCTCCAGTTGGATAACACAATGCATTCAATTCTTTTACAATAAACATGATTTCTCTTCAGCACCAACAGCTCATCAGGTACAAGCAGTAGTGACGACATTGGCTCACTTAACACATGCAACCAAGTGACATTTGTAAAGCAGCCACCTGGTCTTCTCTCCACATTTACATCGCACTACTGCCTAGATCAACAATCTAACAATGCAAAGCTCGGCAGAGCGGTTCTGTATTCTATTTCAGAGTAATTCATTCGACTATCCACATCGTATTAGATACCTTTCAGGTGTGATCAAGAGCTTGGGACTCCCATGCCAGCATGGCTAATTCAGCCCTGCTTATTGACAGGGGGAAAAGCAAGCTTTCTTACCATGAACGGTGTTTCTGTAGATAGGATGAATTAGCCATGCTGCCCCACCTGCTTCCCTGGATAGTCGACAACATGCTACTACTGTACCTATACTGCTTAATCACAGAC